>NC_080753.1:68674537-69874537 GCF_020826845.1 Diceros bicornis minor | reverse complement strand
GAATTGGGAATCTGTGTCAAAACTTTGTTAGGAATTATGTGATCCTTACTAGCTGGAAGTAAGGGAGATGGGGCATGAAGTTATTTCTAGGAGTTGGACACATACCAAGTTTAGCTCAGTTCTGGGCATCTTTGAAATACCTATACAAACTTGTTCCTACATAGTAACTTGCAACTTTGAATGAGAATGTGCTTGCCTACAGCAACGTGCTATATGTTCTGAATGCCCGAATTGGGAATCTGTGTCAAAACTTTGTTAGGAATTATGTGATCCTTACTAGCTGGAAGTAAGGGAGATGGGGCTAGAAGTTATTTCTAGGAGTTGGACACATACCAAGTTTAGCTCAGTTCTGGGCATCTTTGAAATACCTATACAAACTTGTTCCTACATAGTAACTTGCAACTTTGAATGAGAATGTGCTTGCCTACAGCAACGTGCTATATGTTCTGAATGCCCGAATTGGGAATCTGTGTCAAAACTTTGTTAGGAATTATGTGATCCTTACTAGCTGGAAGTAAGGGAGATGGGGCATGAAGTTATTTCTAGGAGTTGGACACATACCAAGTTTAGCTCAGTTCTGGGCATCTTTGAAATACCTATACAAACTTGTTCCTACATAGTAACTTGCAACTTTGAATGAAAATGTGCTTGCTTACAGCAACGTGCTATATGTTCTGAATGCCCGAATTGGGAATCTGTGTCAAAACTTTGTTAGGAATTATGTGATCCTTACTAGCTGGAAGTAAGGGAGATGGGGCATGAAGTTATTTCTAGGAGTTGGACACATACCAAGTTTAGCTCAGTTCTGGGCATCTTTGAAAAACCTATACAAACTTGTTCCTACATAGTAACTTGCAACTTTGAATGAGAATGTGCTTGCTTACAGCAACGTGCTATATGTTCTGAATGCCCGAATTGGGAATCTGTGTCAAAACTTTGTTAGGAATTATGTGATCCTTACTAGCTGGAAGTAAGGGAGATGTGGCATGAAGTTATTTCTTGGAGTTGGAGACATACCAAGTTTAGCTCAGTTCTGGGCATCTTTGAAATACCTATACAAACTTGTTCCTACATAGTAACTTGCAACTTTGAATGAGAATGTGCTTGCCTGCAGCAACGTGCTATAAGTTCTGAATGCCCGATTTGGGAATCTGTGTCAAAACTTTGTTAGGAATTATGTGATCCTTACTAGCTGGAAGTAAGGGAGATGGGGCATGATGTTATTTCTAGGAGTTGGACACATACCAAGTTTAGCTCAGTTCTGGGCATCTTTGAAATACCTATACAAACTTGTTCCTACCTAGTAACTTGCAACTTTGAATGAGAATGTGCTTGCCTACAGCAACGTGCTATATGTTCTGAATGCCCGAATTGGGAATCTGTGTCAAAAGTTTGTTAGGAATTATGTGATCCTTACTAGCTGGAAGTAAGGGAGATGGGGCATGAAGTTATTTCTAGGAGTTGGACACATACCAAGTTTAGCTCAGTTCTGGGCATCTTTGAAATACCTATACAAACTTGTTCCTACATAGTAACTTGCATCTTTGAATGAGAATGTGCTTGCTTACAGCAACGTGCTATATGTTCTGAATGCCCGAATTGGCAATCTGTGTCAAAACTTTGTTAGGAATTATGTGATCCTTACTAGCTGGAAGTAAGGGAGATGGGGCATGAAGTTATTTCTAGGAGTTGGACACATACCAAGTTTAGCTCAGTTCTGGGCATCTTTGAAATACCTATACAAACTTGTTCCTACATAGTAACTTGCATCTTTGAATGAGAATGTGCTTGCTTGCAGCAACGTGCTATATGTTCTGAATGCCCGAATTGTCAATCTGTGTCAAAACTTTGTTAGGAATTATGTGATCCTTACTAGCTGGAAGTAAGGGAGATGGGGCATGAAGTTATTTCTAGGAGTTGGACACATACCAAGTTTAGCTCAGTTCTGGGCATCTTTGAAATACCTATACAAACTTGTTCCTACATAGTAACTTGCAACTTTGAATGAGAATGTGCTTGCTTGCAGCAACGTGCTATATGTTCTGAATGCCCGAATAGGGAATCTGTGTCAAAACTTTGTTAGGAATTATGTGATCCTTAATAGCTGGAAGTAAGGGAGTTGGAGCATGAAGTTATTTCTACGAGTTGGACACATACCAAGTTTAGCTCAGTTCTGGGCATCTTTGAAATACCTATACAAACTTGTTCCTACCTAGTAACTTGCATCTTTGAATGAGAATGTGCTTGCCTACAGCAACGTGCTATATGTTCTGAATGCCCGAATAGGGAATCTGTGTCAAAACTTTGTTAGGAATTATGTGATCCGTACTAGCTGGAAGTAAGGGAGATGGGGCATGAAGTTATTTCTAGGAGTTGGACACATACCAAGTTTAGCTCAGTTCTGGGCATCTTTGAAATACCTATACAAACTTCTTCCTACATAGTAACTTGCAACTTTGAATGAGAATGTGCTTGCTTACAGCAACGTGCTATATGTTCTGAATGCCCAAATTGGGAATCTGTGTCAAAACTTTGTTAGGAATTATGTGATCCGTACTAGCTGGAAGTAAGGCAGATGGGGCATGAAGTTATTTCTAGGAGTTGGACACATACCAAGTTTAGCTCAGTTCTGGGCATCTTTGTAATACCTATACAAACTTGTTCCTACATAGTAACTTGCAACTTTGAATGAGAATGTGCTTGCTTACAGCAACGTGCTATATGTTCTGAATGCCCGAATTGGGAATCTGTGTCAAAACTTTGTTAGGAATTATGTGATCCTTACTAGCTGGAAGTAAGGGAGATGGGGCATGAAGTTATTTCTTGGAGTTGGAGACATACCAAGTTTAGCTCAGTTCTGGGCATCTTTGAAATACCTATACAAACTTGTTCCTACATAGTAACTTGCATCTTTGAATGAGAATGTGCTTGCTTACAGCAACGTGCTATATGTTCTGAATGCCCGAATTGGCAATCTGTGTCAAAAGTTTGTTAGGAAGTATGTGATCCTTACTAGCTGGAAGTAAGGGAGATGGGGCATGAAGTTATTTCTAGGAGTTGGACACATACCAAGTTTAGCTCAGTTCTGGGCATCTTTGAAATACCTATACAAACTTGTTCCTACCTAGTAACTTGCATCTTTGAATGAGAATATGCTTGCTTACAGCAACGTGCTATATGTTCTGAATGCCCGAATAGGGAATCTGTGTGAAAACTTTGTTAGGAATTATGTGATCCTTACAAGCTGGAAGTAAGGGAGATGGGGCATGAAGTTATTTCTAGGAGTTGGACACATTCCAAGTTAAGCTCAGTTCTGGGCATCTTTGAAATACCTATACAAACTTGTTCCTACCTAGTAACTTGCATCTTTGAATGAGAATGTGCTTGCTTACAGCAACGTGCTATATGTTCTGACTGCCCGAATTGGGAATCTGTGTCAAAACTTTGTTAGGAATTATGTGATCCTTACTAGCTGGAAGTAAGGGAGATGGGGCATGAAGTTATTTCTAGGAGTTGGACACATACCAAGTTTAGCTCAGTTCTGGGCATCTTTGAAATACCTATACAAACTTGTTCCTACCTAGTAACTTGCATCTTTGAATGAGAATGTGCTTGCTTACAGCAACGTGCTATATGTTCTGAATGCCCGAATTGGGAATCTGTGTCAAAACTTTGTTAGGAATTATGTGATCCTTACTAGCTGGAAGTAAGGGAGATGGAGCATGAAGATATTTCTAGGAGTTGGACACATACCAAGTTTAGCTCAGTTCTGGGCATCTTTGAAATACCTATACAAACTTGTTCCTACCTAGTAACTTGCATCTTTGAATGAGAATGTGCTTGCCTACAGCAACGTGCTATATGTTCTGAATGCCCGAATAGGGAATCTGTGTCAAAACTTTGTTAGGAATTATGTGATCCTTACTAGCTGGAAGTAAGGGAGATGGGGCATGAAGTTATTTCTAGGAGTTGGACACATACCAAGTTTAGCTCAGTTCTGGGCATCTTTGAAATACCTATACAAACTTGTTCCTACATAGTAACTTGCAACTTTGAATGAGAATGTGCTTGCTTACAGCAACGTGCTATATGTTCTGAATGCCCGAATTGGGAATCTGTGTCAAAACTTTGTTAGGAATTATGTGATCCTTACTAGCTGGAAGTAAGGGAGATGGGGCATGAAGTTATTTCTAGGAGTTGGACACATACCAAGTTTAGCTCAGTTCTGGGCATCTTTGAAATACCTATACAAAGTTGTTCCTACATAGTAACTTGCAACTTTGAATGAGAATGTGCTTGCTTACAGCAACGTGCTATATGTTCTGAATGCCCGAATTGGGAATCTGTGTCAAAACTTTGTTAGGAATTATGTGATCCTTACTAGCTGGAAGTAAGGGAGATGGGGCATGAAGTTATTTCTTGGAGTTGGAGACATACCAAGTTTAGCTCAGTTCTGGGCATCTTTGAAATACCTATACAAACTTGTTCCTACATAGTAACTTGCATCTTTGAATGAGAATGTGCTTGCTTACAGCAACGTGCTATATGTTCTGAATGCCCGAATTGGCAATCTGTGTCAAAAGTTTGTTAGGAATTATGTGATCCTTACTAGCTGGAAGTAAGGGAGATGGGGCATGAAGTTATTTCTAGGAGTTGGACACATACCAAGTTTAGCTCAGTTCTGGGCATCTTTGAAATACCTATACAAACTTGTTCCTACATAGTAACTTGCAACTTTGAATGAGAATGTGCTTGCTTACAGCAACGTGTTATATGTTCTGAATGCCCGAATTGGCAATCTGTGTCAAAACTTTGTTAGGAATTATGTGATCCTTACTAGCTGGAAGTAAGGGAGATGGAGCATGAAGATATTTCTAGGAGTTGGACACATACCAAGTTTAGCTCAGTTCTGGGCATCTTTGAAATACCTATACAAACTTGTTCCTACCTAGTAACTTGCATCTTTGAATGAGAATGTGCTTGCCTACAGCAACGTGCTATATGTTCTGAATGCCCGAATAGGGAATCTGTGTCAAAACTTTGTTAGGAATTATGTGATCCTTACTAGCTGGAAGTAAGGGAGATGGGGCATGAAGTTATTTCTAGGAGTTGGACACATACCAAGTTTAGCTCAGTTCTGGGCATCTTTGAAATACCTATACAAACTTGTTCCTACATAGTAACTTGCAACTATGAATGAGAATGTGCTTGCTTACAGCAACGTGCTATATGTTCTGAATGCCCGAATTGGGAATCTGTGTCAAAACTTTGTTAGGAATTATGTGATCCGTACTAGCTGGAAGTAAGGCAGATGGGGCATGAAGTTATTTCTAGGAGTTGGACACATACCAAGTTTAGCTCAGTTCTGGGCATCTTTGTAATACCTATACAAACTTGTTCCTACATAGTAACTTGCAACTTTGAATGAGAATGTGCTTGCTTACAGCAACGTGCTATATGTTCTGAATGCCCGAATTGGGAATCTGTGTCAAAACTTTGTTAGGAATTATGTGATCCTTACTAGCTGGAAGTAAGGGAGATGGGGCATGAAGTTATTTCTAGGAGTTGGACACATACCAAGTTTAGCTCAGTTCTGGGCATCTTTGAAATACCTATACAAACTTGTTCCTACATAGTAACTTGCAACTTTGAATGAGAATGTGCTTGCTTACAGCAACGTGCTATATGTTCTGAATGCCCGAATTGGGAATCTGTGTCAAAACTTTGTTAGGAATTATGTGATCCGTACTAGCTGGAAGTAAGGCAGATGGGGCATGAAGTTATTTCTAGGAGTTGGACACATACCAAGTTTAGCTCAGTTCTGGGCATCTTTGTAATACCTATACAAACTTGTTCCTACATAGTAACTTGCAACTTTGAATGAGAATGTGCTTGCTTACAGCAACGTGCTATATGTTCTGAATGCCCGAATTGGGAATCTGTGTCAAAACTTTGTTAGGAATTATGTGATCCTTACTAGCTGGAAGTAAGGGAGATGGGGCATGAAGTTATTTCTAGGAGTTGGACACATACCAAGTTTAGCTCAGTTCTGGGCATCTTTGAAATACCTATACAAACTTGTTCCTACATAGTAACTTGCAACTTTGAATGAGAATGTGCTTGCTTACAGCAACGTGCTATATGTTCTGAATGCCCGAATTGGGAATCTGTGTCAAAACTTTGTTAGGAATTATGTGATCCTTACTAGCTGGAAGTAAGGGAGATGGGGCATGAAGTTATTTCTTGGAGTTGGAGACATACCAAGTTTAGCTCAGTTCTGGGCATCTTTGAAATACCTATACAAACTTGTTTCTACATAGTAACTTGCATCTTTGAATGAGAATGTGCTTGCTTACAGCAACGTGCTATATGTTCTGAATGCCCGAATTGGCAATCTGTGTCAAAAGTTTGTTAGGAATTATGTGATCCTTACTAGCTGGAAGTAAGGGAGATGGGGCATGAAGTTATTTCTAGGAGTTGGACACATACCAAGTTTAGCTCAGTTCTGGGCATCTTTGAAATACCTATACAAACTTGTTCCTACATAGTAACTTGCAACTTTGAATGAGAATGTGCTTGCTTACAGCAACGTGTTATATGTTCTGAATGCCCGAATTGGCAATCTGTGTCAAAACTTTGTTAGGAATTATGTGATCCTTACTAGCTGGAAGTAAGGGAGATGGGGCATGAAGTTATTTCTAGGAGTTGGACACATACCAAGTTTAGCTCAGTTCTGGGCATCTTTGAAATACCTATACAAACTTGTTCCTACATAGTAACTTGCAACTTTGAATGAGAATGTGCTTGCCTACAGCAACGTGCTATATGTTCTGAATGCCCGAATTGGGAATCTGTGTCAAAACTTTGTTAGGAATTATGTGATCCTTACTAGCTGGAAGTAAGTGAGATGGGGCATGAAGTTATTTCTAGGAGTTGGACACATACCAAGTTTAGCTCAGTTCTGGGCATCTTTGAAATACCTATACAAACTTGTTCCTACATAGTAACTTGCAACTTTGAATGAGAATGTGCTTGCTTACAGCAACGTGCTATATGTTCTGAATGCCCGAATTGGGATTCTGTGTCAAAACTTTGTTAGGAATTATGTGATCCTTACTAGCTGGAAGTAAGGGAGATGGGGCATGAAGTTATTTCTAGGAGTTGGACACATACCAAGTTTAGCTCAGTTCTGGGCATCTTTGAAATACCTATACAAAGTTGTTCCTACATAGTAACTTGCAACTTTGAATGAGAATGTGCTTGCTTACAGCAACGTGCTATATGTTCTGAATGCCCGAATTGGGAATCTGTGTCAAAACTTTGTTAGGAATTATGTGATCCTTACTAGCTGGAAGTAAGGGAGATGGGGCATGAAGTTATTTCTTGGAGTTGGAGACATACCAAGTTTAGCTCAGTTCTGGGCATCTTTGAAATACCTATACAAACTTGTTCCTACATAGTAACTTGCATCTTTGAATGAGAATGTGCTTGCTTACAGCAACGTGCTATATGTTCTGAATGCCCGAATTGGCAATCTGTGTCAAAAGTTTGTTAGGAATTATGTGATCCTTACTAGCTGGAAGTAAGGGAGATGGGGCATGAAGTTATTTCTAGGAGTTGGACACATACCAAGTTTAGCTCAGTTCTGGGCATCTTTGAAATACCTATACAAACTTGTTCCTACATAGTAACTTGCAACTTTGAATGAGAATGTGCTTGCTTACAGCAACGTGTTATATGTTCTGAATGCCCGAATTGGCAATCTGTGTCAAAACTTTGTTAGGAATTATGTGATCCTTACTAGCTGGAAGTAAGGGAGATGGAGCATGAAGATATTTCTAGGAGTTGGACACATACCAAGTTTAGCTCAGTTCTGGGCATCTTTGAAATACCTATACAAACTTGTTCCTACCTAGTAACTTGCATCTTTGAATGAGAATGTGCTTGCCTACAGCAACGTGCTATATGTTCTGAATGCCCGAATAGGGAATCTGTGTCAAAACTTTGTTAGGAATTATGTGATCCTTACTAGCTGGAAGTAAGGGAGATGGGGCATGAAGTTATTTCTAGGAGTTGGACACATACCAAGTTTAGCTCAGTTCTGGGCATCTTTGAAATACCTATACAAACTTGTTCCTACATAGTAACTTGCAACTATGAATGAGAATGTGCTTGCTTACAGCAACGTGCTATATGTTCTGAATGCCCGAATTGGGAATCTGTGTCAAAACTTTGTTAGGAATTATGTGATCCGTACTAGCTGGAAGTAAGGCAGATGGGGCATGAAGTTATTTCTAGGAGTTGGACACATACCAAGTTTAGCTCAGTTCTGGGCATCTTTGTAATACCTATACAAACTTGTTCCTACATAGTAACTTGCAACTTTGAATGAGAATGTGCTTGCTTACAGCAACGTGCTATATGTTCTGAATGCCCGAATTGGGAATCTGTGTCAAAACTTTGTTAGGAATTATGTGATCCTTACTAGCTGGAAGTAAGGGAGATGGGGCATGAAGTTATTTCTAGGAGTTGGACACATACCAAGTTTAGCTCAGTTCTGGGCATCTTTGAAATACCTATACAAACTTGTTCCTACATAGTAACTTGCAACTTTGAATGAGAATGTGCTTGCTTACAGCAACGTGCTATATGTTCTGAATGCCCGAATTGGGAATCTGTGTCAAAACTTTGTTAGGAATTATGTGATCCGTACTAGCTGGAAGTAAGGCAGATGGGGCATGAAGTTATTTCTAGGAGTTGGACACATACCAAGTTTAGCTCAGTTCTGGGCATCTTTGTAATACCTATACAAACTTGTTCCTACATAGTAACTTGCAACTTTGAATGAGAATGTGCTTGCTTACAGCAACGTGCTATATGTTCTGAATGCCCGAATTGGGAATCTGTGTCAAAACTTTGTTAGGAATTATGTGATCCTTACTAGCTGGAAGTAAGGGAGATGGGGCATGAAGTTATTTCTAGGAGTTGGACACATACCAAGTTTAGCTCAGTTCTGGGCATCTTTGAAATACCTATACAAACTTGTTCCTACATAGTAACTTGCAACTTTGAATGAGAATGTGCTTGCTTACAGCAACGTGCTATATGTTCTGAATGCCCGAATTGGGAATCTGTGTCAAAACTTTGTTAGGAATTATGTGATCCTTACTAGCTGGAAGTAAGGGAGATGGGGCATGAAGTTATTTCTTGGAGTTGGAGACATACCAAGTTTAGCTCAGTTCTGGGCATCTTTGAAATACCTATACAAACTTGTTTCTACATAGTAACTTGCATCTTTGAATGAGAATGTGCTTGCTTACAGCAACGTGCTATATGTTCTGAATGCCCGAATTGGCAATCTGTGTCAAAAGTTTGTTAGGAATTATGTGATCCTTACTAGCTGGAAGTAAGGGAGATGGGGCATGAAGTTATTTCTAGGAGTTGGACACATACCAAGTTTAGCTCAGTTCTGGGCATCTTTGAAATACCTATACAAACTTGTTCCTACATAGTAACTTGCAACTTTGAATGAGAATGTGCTTGCTTACAGCAACGTGTTATATGTTCTGAATGCCCGAATTGGCAATCTGTGTCAAAACTTTGTTAGGAATTATGTGATCCTTACTAGCTGGAAGTAAGGGAGATGGGGCATGAAGTTATTTCTAGGAGTTGGACACATACCAAGTTTAGCTCAGTTCTGGGCATCTTTGAAATACCTATACAAACTTGTTCCTACATAGTAACTTGCAACTTTGAATGAGAATGTGCTTGCCTACAGCAACGTGCTATATGTTCTGAATGCCCGAATTGGGAATCTGTGTCAAAACTTTGTTAGGAATTATGTGATCCTTACTAGCTGGAAGTAAGTGAGATGGGGCATGAAGTTATTTCTAGGAGTTGGACACATACCAAGTTTAGCTCAGTTCTGGGCATCTTTGAAATACCTATACAAACTTGTTCCTACATAGTAACTTGCAACTTTGAATGAGAATGTGCTTGCTTACAGCAACGTGCTATATGTTCTGAATGCCCGAATTGGGATTCTGTGTCAAAACTTTGTTAGGAATTATGTGATCCTTACTAGCTGGAAGTAAGGGAGATGGGGCATGAAGTTATTTCTAGGAGTTGGACACATACCAAGTTTAGCTCAGTTCTGGGCATCTTTGAAATACCTATACAAACTTGTTCCTACATAGTAACTTGCAACTTTGAATGAGAATGTGCTTGCTTACAGCAACGTGCTATATGTTCTGAATGCCCGAATTGGGAATCTGTGTCAAAACTTTGTTAGGAATTATGTGATCCTTACTAGCTGGAAGTAAGGGAGATGGGGCATGAAGTTATTTCTTGGAGTTGGACACATACCAAGTTTAGCTCAGTTCTGGGCATCTTTGAAATACCTATACAAACTTGTTCCTACATAGTAACTTGCAACTTTGAATGAGAATGTGCTTGCCTGCAGCAACGTGCTATATGTTCTGAATGCCCGATTTGGGAATCTGTGTCAAAACTTTGTTAGGAATTATGTGATCCTTACTAGCTGGAAGTAAGGGAGATGGGGCATGAAGTTATTTCTAGGAGTTGGACACATAGCAAGTTTAGCTCAGTTCTGGGCATCTTTGAAATACCTATACAAACTTGTTCCTACATAGTAACTTGCAACTTTGAATGAGAATGTGCTTGCCTACAGCAACGTGCTATATGTTCTGAATGCCCGAATTGGGAATCTGTGTCAAAACTTTGTTAGGAATTATGTGATCCTTACTAGCTGGAAGTAAGGGAGATGGGGCATGAAGTTATTTCTAGCAGTTGGACACATACCAAGTTTAGCTCAGTTCTGGGCATCTTTGAAATACCTATACAAACTTGTTCCTACATAGTAACTTGCAACTTTGAATGAGAATGTGCTTGCCTACAGCAACGTGCTATATGTTCTGAATGCCCGAATTGGGAATCTGTGTCAAAACTTTGTTAGGAATTATGTGATCCTTACTAGCTGGAAGTAAGGCAGATGGGGCATGATGTTATTTCTTGGAGTTTGAGACATACCAAGTTTAGCTCACTTCTGGGCATCTTTGAAATACCTATACAAACTTGTTCCTACATAGTAACTTGCATCTTTGAATGAGAATGTGCTTGCTTGCAGCAACGTGCTATATGTTCTGAATGCCCGAATTGGCAATCTGTGTCAAAACTTTGTTAGGAATTATGTGATCCTTACTAGCTGGAAGTAAGGCAGATGGGGCATGAAGTTATTTCTAGGAGTTGGACACATACCAAGTTTAGCTCAGTTCTGGGCATCTTTGAAATACCTATACAAACTTGTTCCTACATAGTAACTTGCATCTTTGAATGAGAATGTGCTTGCTTACAGCAACGTGCTATATGTTCTGAATGCCCGAATTGGGAATCTGTGTCAAAAGTTTGTTAGGAAGTATGTGATCCTTACTAGCTGGAAGTAAGGGAGATGGGGCATGAAGTTATTTCTAGGAGTTGGACACATACCAAGTTTAGCTCAGTTCTGGGCATCTTTGAAATACCTATACAAACTTGTTCCTACCTAGTAACTTGCATCTTTGAATGAGAATATGCTTGCTTACAGCAACGTGCTATATGTTCTGAATGCCCGAATAGGGAATGTGTGTCAAAACTTTGTTAGGAATTATGTGATCCTTACAAGCTGGAAGTAAGGGAGATGGGGCATGAAGTTATTTCTAGGAGTTGGACACATACCAAGTTTAGCTCAGTTCTGGGCATCTTTGAAATACCTATACAAACTTGTTCCTACATAGTAACTTGCAACTTTGAATGAGAATGTGCTTGCTTACAGCAACGTGCTATATGTTCTGAATGCCCGAATTGGGAATCTGTGTCAAAACTTTGTTAGGAATTATGTGATCCTTACTAGCTGGAAGTAAGGGAGATGGGGCATGAAGTTATTTCTAGGAGTTGGACACATACCAAGTTTAGCTCAGTTCTGGGCATCTTTGAAATACCTATACAAACTTGTTCCTACATAGTAACTTGCAACTTTGAATGAGAATGTGCTTGCTTACAGCAACGTGCTATATGTTCTGAATGCCCGAATTGGGAATCTGTGTCAAAACTTTGTTAGGAATTATGTGATCCTTACTAGCTGGAAGTAAGGGAGATGGGGCATGAAGTTATTTCTAGGAGTTGGACACATACCAAGTTTAGCTCAGTTCTGGGCATCTTTGAAATACCTATACAAACTTGTTCCTACATAGTAACTTGCAACTTTGAATGAGAATGTGCTTGCTTACAGCAACGTGCTATATGTTCTGAATGCCCGAATGGCAATCTGTGTCAAAACTTTGTTAGGAATTATGTGATCCTTACTAGCTGGAAGTAAGGGAGATGGGGCATGAAGTTATTTCTAGGAGTTGGACACATACCAAGTTTAGCTCAGTTCTGGGCATCTTTGAAATACCTATACAAACTTGTTCCTACATAGTAACTTGCAACTTTGAATGAGAATGTGCTTGCTTACAGCAACGTGCTATATGTTCTGAATGCCCGAATAGGGAATCTGTGTCAAAACTTTGTTAGGAATTATGTGATCCTTACTAGCTGGAAGTAAGGCAGATGGGGCATGAAGTTATTTCTAGGAGTTGGACACATACCAAGTTTAGCTCAGTTCTGGGCATCTTTGAAATACCTATACAAACTTGTTCCTACATAGTAACTTGCATCTTTGAATGAGAATCTGCTTACTTACAGCAACGTGCTATACGTTCTGAATGCCCGAATTGGGAATCTGTGTCAAAACTTTGTTAGGAATTATGTGATCCTTACTAGCTGGAAGTAAGGGAGATGGGGCATGAAGTTATTTCTAGGAGTTGGACACATACAAAGTTTAGCTAAGTTCTGGGCATCTTTGAAATACCTATACAAACTTGTTCCTACATAGTAACTTGCAACTTTGAATGAAAATGTGCTTGCTTACAGCAACGTGCTATACGTTCTGAATGCCCGAATTGGGAATCTGTGTCAAAACTTTGTTAGGAATTATGTCATCCTTACTAGCTGGAAGTAAGGGAGATGGGGCATGAAGTTATTTCTAGGAGTTGGACACATACCAAGTTTAGCTCAGTTCTGGGCATCTTTGAAAAACCTATACAAACTTGTTCCTACCTAGTAACTTGCATCTTTGAATGAGAATGTGCTTGCTTACAACAACGTGCTATATGTTCTGAATGCCCGAATAGGGAATCTGTGTCAAAACTTTGTTAGGAATTATGTGATCCTTACTAGCTGGAAGTAAGGGAGATGGGGCATGAAGTTATTTCTAGGAGTTGGACACATACCAAGTTTAGCTCAGTTCTGGGCATCTTTGAAATACCTATACAAACTTGTTCCTACATAGTAACTTGCAACTTTGAATGAGAATGTGCTTGCTTACAGCAACGTGCTATATGTTCTGAATGCCCGAATTGGGAATCTGTGTCAAAACTTTGTTAGGAATTATGTGATCCGTACTAGCTGAAAGTAAGGCAGATGGGGCATGAAGTTATTTCTAGGAGTTGGACACATACCAAGTTTAGCTCAGTTCTGGGCATCTTTGTAATACCTATACAAACTTGTTCCTACATAGTAACTTGCAACTTTGAATGAGAATGTGCTTGCTTACAGCAACGTGCTATATGTTCTGAATGCCCGAATGGCAATCTGTGTCAAAACTTTGTTAGGAATTATGTGATCCTTCCTAGCTGGAAGTAAGGGAGATGGGGCATGAAGTTATTTCTAGGAGTTGGACACATACCAAGTTTAGCTCAGTTCTGGGCATCTTTGAAATACCTATACAAACTTGTTCCTACATAGTAACTTGCAACTTTGAATGAGAATGTGCTTGCTTACAGCAACGTGCTATATGTTCTGAATGCCCGAATTGGGAATCTGTGTCAAAACTTTGTTAGGAATTATGTGATCCTTACTAGCTGGAAGTAAGGGAGATGGGGCATGAAGTTATTTCTAGGAGTTGGACACATACCAAGTTTAGCTCAGTTCTGGGCATCTTTGAAATACCTATACAAACTTGTTCCTACCTAGTAACTTGCATCTTTGAATGAGAATCTGCTTGCTTACAGCAACGTGCTATATGTTCTGAATGCCCGAATTGGGAATCTGTGTCAAAACTTTGTTAGGAATTATGTGATCCATACTAGCTGGAAGTAAGGGAGATGGGGCATGAAGTTATTTCTAGGAGTTGGACACATACCAAGTTTAGCTCAGTTCTGGGCATCTTTGAAATACCTATACAAACTTGTTCCTACATAGTAACTTGCATCTTTGAATGAGAATCTGCTTGCTTACAGCAACGTGCTATATGTTCTGAATGCCCTAATTGGGAATCTGTGTCAAAACTTTGTTAGGAATTATGTCATCCTTACTAGCTGGAAGTAAGGGAGATGGGGCATGAAGTTATTTCTTGGAGTTGGACACATACCAAGTTTAGCTCAGTTCTGGGCATCTTTGAAATACCTATACAAACTTGTTCCTACATAGTAACTTGCATCTTTGAATGAGAATCTGCTTACTTACAGCAACGTGCTATATGTTCTGAATGCCCGAATTGGCAATCTGTGTCAAAAGTTTGTTAGGAATTATGTGATCCTTACTAGCTGGAAGTAAGGGAGATGGGGCATGAAGTTATTTCTAGGAGTTGGACACATACCAAGTTTAGCTCAGTTCTGGGCATCTTTGAAATACCTATACAAACTTGTTCCTACCTAGTAACTTGCATCTTTGAATGAGAATATGCTTGCTTACAGCAACGTGCTATATGTTCTGAATGCCCGAATAGGGAATCTGTGTCAAAACTTTGTTAGGAATTATGTGATCCTTACAAGCTGGAAGTAAGGGAGATGGGGCATGAAGTTATTTCTAGGAGTTGGACAGATACCAAGTTTAGCTCAGTTCTGGGCATCTTTGAAATACCTATACAAACTTGTTCCTACCTAGTAACTTGCATCTTTGAATGAGAATGTGCTTGCTTACAGCAACGTGCTATATGTTCTGAATGCCCGAATTGGGAATCTGTGTCAAAACTTTGTTAGGAATTATGTGATCCTTACTAGCTGGAAGTAAGGGAGATGGGGCATGAAGTTATTTCTAGGAGTTGGACACATACCAAGTTTAGCTCAGTTCTGGGCATCTTTGAAATACCTATACAAACTTGTTCCTACATAGTAACTTGCAACTTTGAATGAGAATGTGCTTGCTTACAGCAACGTGCTATATGTTCTGAATGCCCGAATGGCAATCTGTGTCAAAACTTTGTTAGGAATTATGTGATCCTTACTAGCTGGAAGTAAGGGAGATGGGGCATGAAGTTATTTCTAGGAGTTGGACACATACCAAGTTTAGCTCAGTTCTGGGCATCTTTGAAATACCTATACAAACTTGTTCCTACATAGTAACTTGCAACTTTGAATGAGAATGTGCTTGCTTACAGCAACGTGCTATATGTTCTGAATGCCCGAATTGGGAATCTGTGTCAAAACTTTGTTAGGAATTATGTGATCCTTACTAGCTGGAAGTAAGGGAGATGGGGCATGAAGTTATTTCTAGGAGTTGGACACATACCAAGTTTAGCTCAGTTCTGGGCATCTTTGAAATACCTATACAAACTTGTTCCTACCTAGTAACTTGCATCTTTGAATGAGAATCTGCTTGCTTACAGCAACGTGCTATATGTTCTGAATGCCCGAATTGGGAATCTGTGTCAAAACTTTGTTAGGAATTATGTCATCCTTACTAGCTGGAAGTAAGGGAGATGGGGCATGAAGTTATTTCTTGGAGTTGGACACATACCAAGTTTAGCTCAGTTCTGGGCATCTTTGAAATACCTATACAAACTTGTTCCTACATAGTAACTTGCATCTTTGAATGAGAATGTGCTTGCTTACAGCAACGTGCTATATGTTCTGAATGCCCGAATTGGGAATCTGTGTCAAAACTTTGTTAGGAATTATGTGATCCTTACTAGCTGGAAGTAAGGGAGATGGGGCATGAAGTTATTTCTAGGAGTTGGACACATACCAAGTTTAGCTCAGTTCTGGGCATCTTTGAAATACCTATACAAACTTGTTCCTACATAGTAACTTGCAACTTTGAATGAAAATGTGCTTTCTTACAGCAACGTGCTATATGTTCTGAATGCCCGAATTGGGAATCTGTGTCAAAACTTTGTTAGGAATTATGTGATCCTTACTAGCTGGAAGTAAGGGAGATGGGACATGAAGTTATTTCTAGGAGTTGGACACATACCAAGTTTAGCTCAGTTCTGGGCATCTTTGAAATACCTATACAAACTTGTTCCTACATAGTAACTTGCAACTTTGAATGAGAATGTGCTTGCTTACAGCAACGTGCTATATGTTCTGAATGCCCGAATTGGGAATCTGTGTCAAAACTTTGTTAGGAATTATGTGATCCTTACTAGCTGGAAGTAAGGGAGATGGGGCATGAAGTTATTTCTAGGAGTTGGACACATTCCAAGTTTAGCTCAGTTCTGGGCATCTTTGAAATACCTATATAAACTTGTTCCTACATAGTAACTTGCATCTTTGAATGAGAATCTGCTTGCTTACAGCAACGTGCTATATGTTCTGAATGCCCGAATTGGCAATCTGTGTCAAAACATTGTTAGGAATTATGTGATCCTTACTAGCTGGAAGTAAGGGAGATGGGGCATGAAGTTATTTCTAGGAGTTGGACACATACCAAGTTTAGCTCAGTTCTGGGCATCTTTGAAATACCTAAACAAACTTGTTCCTACATAGTAAGTTGCCACTTTGAATGAGAATGTGCTTGCTTGCAGCAACGTGCTATATGTTCTGAATGCCCGAATAGGGAATCTGTGTCAAAACTTTGTTAGGAATTATGTGATCCTTACTAGCTGGAAGTAAGGGAGATGGAGCATGAAGTTATTTCTAGGAGTTGGACACATACCAAGTTTAGCTCAGTTCTGGGCATCTTTGAAATACCTATACAAACTTGTTCCTACATAGTAACTTGCATCTTTGAATGAGAATGTGCTTGCTTACAGCAACGTGCTATATGTTCTGAATGCCCGAATTGGGAATCTGTGTCAAAACTTTGTTAGGATTTATGTGATCCTTACTAGCTGGAAGTAAGGGAGATGGGGCATGAAGTTATTTCTAGGAGTTGGACACATACCAAATTTAGCTCAGTTCTGGGCATCTTTGAAATACCTATACAAACTTGTTCCTACATAGTAACTTGCATCTTTAATGAGAATGTGCTTGCTTACAGCAACGTGCTATATGTTCTGAATGCCCGAATTGGGAATCTGTGTCAAAACTTTGTTAGGAATTATGTGATCCTTACTAGCTGGAAGTAAGGGAGATGGGGCATGAAGTTATTTCTAGGAGTTGGACACATACCAAGTTTAGCTCAGTTCTGGGCATCTTTGAAATACCTATATAAACTTGTTCCTACATAGTAACTTGCATCTTTGAATGAGAATCTGCTTGCTTACAGCAACGTGCTATATGTTCTGAATGCCCGAATTGGCAATCTGTGTCAAAACTTTGTTAGGAATTATGTGATCCTTACTAGCTGGAAGTAAGGGAGATGGGGCATGAAGTTATTTCTAGGAGTTGGACACATACCAAGTTTAGCTCAGTTCTGGGCATCTTTGAAATACCTAAACAAACTTGTTCCTACATAGTAACTTGCCACTTTGAATGAGAATGTGCTTGCTTGCAGCAACGTGCTATATGTTCTGAATGTCCGAATAGGGAATCTGTGTCAAAACTTTGTTAGGAATTATGTGATCCTTACTAGCTGGAAGTAAGGGAGATGGAGCATGAAGTTATTTCTAGGAGTTGGACACATACCAAGTTTAGCTCAGTTCTGGGCATCTTTGAAATACCTATACAAACTTGTTCCTACCTAGTAACTTGCATCTTTGAATGAGAATGTGCTTGCTTACAGCAACGTGCTATATGTTCTGAATGCCCGAATTGGGAATCTGTGTCAAAACTTTGTTAGGAATTATGTGATCCGTACTAGCTGGAAGTAAGGCAGATGGGGCATGAAGTTATTTCTAGGAGTTGGACACATACCAAGTTTAGCTCAGTTCTGGGCATCTTTGAAATACCTATACAAACTTGTTCCTACATAGTAACTTGCAACTTTGATTGAGAATGTGCTTGTTTACAGCAACGTGCTATATGTTCTGAATGCCCGAATAGGGAATCTGTGTCAAAACTTTGTTAGGAATTATGTGATCCTTACTAGCTGGAAGTAAGGGAGATGGGGCATGAAGTTATTTCTAGGAGTTGGACACATACCAAGTTTAGCTCAGTTCTGGGCATCTTTGAAATACCTATAGAAACTTGTTCCTACATAGTAACTTGCAACTTTGAATGAGAATGTGCTTGTTTACAGCAACGTGCTATATGTTCTGAATGCCCGAATTGGGAATCTGTGTCAAAACTTTGTTCGGAATTATGTGATCCTTACTAGCTGGAAGTAAGGGAGATGGGGCATGAAGTTATTTCTAGGAGTTGGACACATACCAAGTTTAGCTCAGTTCTGGGCATCTTTGAAATACCTATACAAACTTGTTCCTACATAGTAACTTGCAACTTTGAATGAGAATGTGCTTGCTTACAGCAACGTGCTATATGTTCTGAATGCCCGAATTGGGAATCTGTGTCAAAACTTTGTTAGGAATTATGTGATCCTTACTAGCTGGAAGTAAGGGAGATGGGGCATGAAGTTATTTCTAGGAGTTGGACACATACCAAGTTTAGCTCAGTTCTGGGCATCTTTGAAATACCTATACAAACTTGTTCCTACATAGTAACTTGCAACTTTGAATGAGAATGTGCTTGCTTACAGCAACGTGCTATATGTTCTGAATGCCCGAATAGGGAATCTGTGTCAAAACTTTGTTAGGAATTATGTGATCCTTACTAGCTGGAAGTAAGGGAGATGGGGCATGAAGTTATTTCTAGGAGTTGGACACATACCAAGTTTAGCTCAGTTCTGGGCATCTTTGAAATACCTATACAAACTTGTTCCTACATAGTAACTTGCAACTTTGAATGAGAATGTGCTTGCTTACAGCAACGTGCTATATGTTCTTAATGCCCGAATTGGGAATCTGTGTCAAAACTTTGTTCGGAATTATGTGATCCTTACTAGCTGGAAGTAAGGGAGATGGGGCATGAAGTTATTTCTAGGAGTTGGACACATACCAAGTTTAGCTCAGTTCTGGGCATCTTTGAAATACCTATACAAACTTGTTCCTACATAGTAACTTGCATCTTTGAATGAGAATCTGCTTGCTTACAGCAACGTGCTATATGTTCTGAATGCCCGAATTGGGAATTTGTGTCAAAACTTTGTTAGGAATTATGTGATCCTTACTAGCTGGAAGTAAGGGAGATGGGGCATGAAGTTATTTCTAGGAGCTGGACACATACCAAGTTTAGCTCAGTTCTGGGCATCTTTGAAATACCTATACAAACTTGTTCCTACATAGTTACTTGCAACTTTGAATGAGAATGTGCTTGCTTACAGCAACGTGCTATATGTTCTGAATGCCCGAATTGGGAATCTGTGTCAAAACATTGTTAGGAATTATGTGATCCTTACTAGCTGGAAGTAAGGGAGATGGGGCATGAAGTTATTTCTAGGAGTTGGACACATACCAAGTTTAGCTCAGTTCTGGGCATCTTTGAAATACCTATACAAACTTGTTCCTACATAGTAACTTGCAACTTTGAATGAGAATGTGCTTGCTTACAGCAACGTGCTATATGTTCTGAATGCCCGAATTGGGAATCTGTGTCAAAACTTTGTTCGGAATTATGTGATCCTTACTAGCTGGAAGTAAGGGAGATGGGGCATGAAGTTATTTCTAGGAGTTGGACACATACCAAGTTTAGCTCAGTTCTGGGCATCTTTGAAATACCTATACAAACTTGTTCCTACATAGTAACTTGCATCTTTAATGAGAATGTGCTTGCTTACAGCAACGTGCTATATGTTCTGAATGCCCGAATTGGGAATCTGTGTCAAAACTTTGTTAGGAATTATGTGATCCTTACTAGCTGGAAGTAAGGGAGATGGGGCATGAAGTTATTTCTAGGAGTTGGACACATACCAAGTTTAGCTCAGTTCTGGGCATCTTTGAAATACCTATATAAACTTGTTCCTACATAGTAACTTGCATCTTTGAATGAGAATCTGCTTGCTTACAGCAACGTGCTATATGTTCTGAATGCCCGAATTGGGAATCTGTGTCAAAACTTTGTTAGGAATTATGTGATCCTTACTAGCTGGAAGTAAGGGAGATGGGGCATGAAGTTATTTCTAGGAGTTGGACACATACCAAGTTTAGCTCAGTTCTGGGCATCTTTGAAATACCTAAACAAACTTGTTCCTACATAGTAACTTGCCACTTTGAATGAGAATGTGCTTGCTTGCAGCAACGTGCTATATGTTCTGAATGTCCGAATAGGGAATCTGTGTCAAAACTTTGTTAGGAATTATGTGATCCTTACTAGCTGGAAGTAAGGGAGATGGAGCATGAAGTTATTTCTAGGAGTTGGACACATACCAAGTTTAGCTCAGTTCTGGGCATCTTTGAAATACCTATACAAACTTGTTCCTACCTAGTAACTTGCATCTTTGAATGAGAATGTGCTTGCTTACAGCAACGTGCTATATGTTCTGAATGCCCGAATTGGGAATCTGTGTCAAAACTTTGTTAGGAATTATGTGATCCGTACTAGCTGGAAGTAAGGCAGATGGGGCATGAAGTTATTTCTAGGAGTTGGACACATACCAAGTTTAGCTCAGTTCTGGGCATCTTTGAAATACCTATACAAACTTGTTCCTACATAGTAACTTGCAACTTTGAATGAGAATGTGCTTGTTTACAGCAACGTGCTATATGTTCTGAATGCCCGAATAGGGAATCTGTGTCAAAACTTTGTTAGGAATTATGTGATCCTTACTAGCTGGAAGTAAGGGAGATGGGGCATGAAGTTATTTCTAGGAGTTGGACACATACCAAGTTTAGCTCAGTTCTGGGCATCTTTGAAATACCTATAGAAACTTGTTCCTACATAGTAACTTGCAACTTTGAATGAGAATGTGCTTGTTTACAGCAACGTGCTATATGTTCTGAATGCCCGAATTGGGAATCTGTGTCAAAACTTTGTTCGGAATTATGTGATCCTTACTAGCTGGAAGTAAGGGAGATGGGGCATGAAGTTATTTCTAGGAGTTGGACACATACCAAGTTTAGCTCAGTTCTGGGCATCTTTGAAATACCTATACAAACTTGTTCCTACATAGTAACTTGCAACTTTGAATGAGAATGTGCTTGCTTACAGCAACGTGCTATATGTTCTGAATGCCCGAATTGGGAATCTGTGTCAAAACTTTGTTAGGAATTATGTGATCCTTACTAGCTGGAAGTAAGGGAGATGGGGCATGAAGTTATTTCTAGGAGTTGGACACATACCAAGTTTAGCTCAGTTCTGGGCATCTTTGAAATACCTATACAAACTTGTTCCTACATAGTAACTTGCAACTTTGAATGAGAATGTGCTTGCTTACAGCAACGTGCTATATGTTCTGAATGCCCGAATAGGGAATCTGTGTCAAAACTTTGTTAGGAATTATGTGATCCTTACTAGCTGGAAGTAAGGGAGATGGGGCATGAAGTTATTTCTAGGAGTTGGACACATACCAAGTTTAGCTCAGTTCTGGGCATCTTTGAAATACCTATACAAACTTGTTCCTACATAGTAACTTGCAACTTTGAATGAGAATGTGCTTGCTTACAGCAACGTGCTATATGTTCTTAATGCCCGAATTGGGAATCTGTGTCAAAACTTTGTTCGGAATTATGTGATCCTTACTAGCTGGAAGTAAGGGAGATGGGGCATGAAGTTATTTCTAGGAGTTGGACACATACCAAGTTTAGCTCAGTTCTGGGCATCTTTGAAATACCTATACAAACTTGTTCCTACATAGTAACTTGCATCTTTGAATGAGAATCTGCTTGCTTACAGCAACGTGCTATATGTTCTGAATGCCCGAATTGGGAATTTGTGTCAAAACTTTGTTAGGAATTATGTGATCCTTACTAGCTGGAAGTAAGGGAGATGGGGCATGAAGTTATTTCTAGGAGCTGGACACATACCAAGTTTAGCTCAGTTCTGGGCATCTTTGAAATACCTATACAAACTTGTTCCTACATAGTTACTTGCAACTTTGAATGAGAATGTGCTTGCTTACAGCAACGTGCTATATGTTCTGAATGCCCGAATTGGGAATCTGTGTCAAAACTTTGTTAGGAATTATGTGATCCTTACTAGCTGGAAGTAAGGGAGATGGGGCATGAAGTTATTTCTAGGAGTTGGACACATACCAAGTTTAGCTCAGTTCTGGGCATCTTTGAAATACCTATACAAACTTGTTCCTACATAGTAACTTGCATCTTTAATGAGAATGTGCTTGCTTACAGCAACGTGCTATATGTTCTGAATGCCCGAATTGGGAATCTGTGTCAAAACTTTGTTAGGAATTATGTGATCCTTACTAGCTGGAAGTAAGGGAGATGGGGCATGAAGTTATTTCTAGGAGTTGGACACATACCAAGTTTAGCTCAGTTCTGGGCATCTTTGAAATACCTATACAAACTTGTTCCTACATAGTAACTTGCAACTTTGAATGAGAATGTGCTTGCTTACAGCAGCGTGCTATATGGTCTGAATGCCCGAATAGTGAATCTGTGTCAAAAGTTTGTTAGGAATTATGCGATCCTTACTAGCTGGAAGTAAGGGAGATGGGGCATGAAGTTATTTCTAGGAGTTGGACACATACCAAGTTTAGCTCAGTTCTGGGCATCTTTGAAATACCTATACAAACTTGTTCCTAAATAGTAACTTGCATCTTTGAATGAAAATCTGCTTGCTTACAGCAACGTGCTATATGTTCTGAATGCCCGAATTGGGAATTTGTGTCAAAACTTTGTTAGGAATTATGTGATCCTTACTAGCTGGAAGTAAGGGAGATGGGGCATGAAGTTATTTCTAGGAGCTGGACACATACCAAGTTTAGCTCAGTTCTGAGCATCTTTGAAATACCTATACAAACTTGTTCCTACATAGTAACTTGCAACTTTGAATGAGAATGTGCTTGCTTACAGCAACGTGCTATATGTTCTGAATGCCCGAATTGGGAATCTGTGTCAAAACTTTGTTCGGAATTATGTGATCCTTACTAGCTGGAAGTAAGGGAGATGGGGCATGAAGTTATTTCTAGGAGTTGGACACATACCAAGTTTAGCTCAGTTCTGGGCATCTTTGAAATACCTATACAAACTTGTTCCTACATAGTAACTTGCATCTTTAATGAGAATGTGCTTGCTTACAGCAACGTGCTATATGTTCTGAATGCCCGAATTGGGAATCTGTGTCAAAACTTTGTTAGGAATTATGTGATCCTTACTAGCTGGAAGTAAGGGAGATGGGGCATGAAGTTATTTCTAGGAGTTGGACACATACCAAGTTTAGCTCAGTTCTGGGCATCTTTGAAATACCTATACAAACTTGTTCCTACATAGTAACTTGCAACTTTGAATGAGAATGTGCTTGCTTACAGCAGCGTGCTATATGGTCTGAATGCCCGAATAGTGAATCTGTGTCAAAAATTTGTTAGGAATTATGCGATCCTTACTAGCTGGAAGTAAGGGAGATGGGGCATGAAGTTATTTCTAGGAGTTGGACACATACCAAGTTTAGCTCAGTTCTGGGCATCTTTGAAATACCTATACAAACTTGTTCCTACATAGTAACTTGCATCTATGAATGAGAATGTGCTTGCTTACAGCAACGTGCTATATGTTCTGAATGCCCGAATTGGGAATCTGTGTCAAAACTTTGTTAGGAATTATGTGATCCTTACTAGCTGGAAGTAAGGGAGATGGGGCATGAAGTTATTTCTAGGAGTTGGACACATACCAAGTTTAGCTCAGTTCTGGGCATCTTTGAAATACCTATACAAACTTGTTCCTACATAGTAACTTGCAACTTTGAATGAGAATGTGCTTGCTTACAGCAACGTGCTATATGTTCTGAATGCCCGAATTGGAAATCTGAGTCAAAACTGTTAGGAATTATGTGATCCTTACTAGCTGGAAGTAAGGGAGATGGGGCATGAAGTTATTTCTAGGAGTTGGACACATACCAAGTTTAGCTCAGTTCTGGGCATCTTTGAAATACCTATACAAACTTGTTCCTACATAGTAACTTGCAACTTTGAATGAGAATGTGCTTGCTTACAGCAAGGTGCTATATGTTCTGAATGCCCGAATTGGCAATCTGTGTCAAAACTTTGTTAGGAATTATGTGATCCTTACTAGCTGGAAGTAAGGGAGATGGGGCATGAAGTTATTTCTAGGAGTTGGACACATACCAAGTTTAGCTCAGTTCTGGGCATCTTTGAAATACCTATACAAACTTGTTCCTACATAGTAACTTGCAACTTTGAATGAGAATGTGCTTGCTTACAGCAACGTGCTATATGTTCTGAATGCCCGAATTGGCAATCTGTGTCAAAACTTTGTTAGGAATTATGTGATCCTTACTAGCTGGAAGTAAGGGAGATGGGGCATGAAGTTATTTCTAGGAGTTGGACACATACCAAGTTTAGCTCAGTTCTGGGCATCTTTGAAATACCTATACAAACTTGTTCCTACATAGTAACTTGCAACTTTGAATGAGAATGTGCTTGCTTACAGCAACGTGCTATATGTTCTAAATGCCCGAATAGGGAATCTGTGTCAAAACTTTGTTAGGAATTATGTGATCCTTACTAGCTGGAAGTAAGGGAGATGGGGCATGAAGTTATTTCTAGGAGTTGGACACATACCAAGTTTAGCTCAGTTCTGGGCATCTTTGAAATACCTATACAAACTTGTTCCCACATAGTAACTTGCATCTTTGAATGAGAATGTGCTTGCTTACAGCAACGTGCTATATGTTCTGAATGCCCGAATTGGGAATCTGTGTCAAAACTTTTTTAGGAATTATGTGATCCTTACTAGCTGGAAGTAAGGGAGATGGGGCATAAAGTTATTTCTAGGAGTTGGACACATACCAAGTTTAGCTCAGTTCTGGGCATCTTTGAAATACCTATACAAACTTGTTCCTACATAGTAACTTGCATCTTTAATGAGAATGTGCTTGCTTACAGCAACGTGCTATATGTTCTGAATCCCCGAATTGGGAATCTGTGTCAAAACTTTGTTAGGAATTATGTGATCCTTACTAGCTGGAAGTAAGGGAGATGGGGCATGAAGTTATTTCTAGGAGTTAGACACATACCAAGTTTAGCTCAGTTCTGGGCATCTTTGAAATACCTATACAAACTTGTTCCTACATAGTAACTTGCAACTTTGAATGAGAATGTGCTTGCTTACAGCAGCGTGCTATATGTTCTGAATGCCCGAATAGTGAATCTGTGTCAAAAGTTTGTTAGGAATTATGCGATACTTACTAGCTGGAAGTAAGGGAGATGGGGCATGAAGTTATTTCTAGGAGTTGGACACATACCAAGTTTAGCTCAGTTCTGGGCATCTTTGAAATACCTATACAAACTTGTTCCTACATAGTAACTTGCATCTTTGAATGAAAATGTGCTTGCTTCCAGCAACGTGCTATATGTTCTGAATGCCCGAATTGGCAATCTGTGTCAAAACTTTGTTAGGAATTATGTGATCCTTACTAGCTGGAAGTAAGGGAGATGGGGCATGAAGTTATTTCTAGGAGTTGGACACATACCAAGTTTAGCTCAGTTCTGGGCATCTTTGAAATACCTATACAAACTTGTTCCTACATAGTAACTTGCATCTTTGAATGAGAATCTGCTTGCTTACAGCAACGTGCTATATGTTCTGAATGCCCGAATTCGGAATCTGTGTCAAAACTTTGTTAGGAATTATGTGATCCTTACTAGCTGGAAGTAAGGGAGATGGGGCATGAAGTTATTTCTAGGAGTTGGACACATACCAAGTTTAGCTCAGTTCTGGGCATCTTTGAAATACCTATACAAACTTGTTCCTACATAGTAACTTGCAACTTTGAATGAGAATGTGCTTGCTTACAGCAACGTGCTATATGTTCTGAATGCCCGAATTGGGAATCTGTGTCAAAACTTTGTTAGGAATTATGTGATCCTTACTAGCTGGAAGTAAGGCAGATGGGGCATGAAGTTATTTCTAGGAGTTGGACACATACCAAGTTTAGCTCAGTTCTGGGCATCTTTGAAATACCTATACAAACTTGTTCCTACATAGTAACTTGCAACTTTGAATGAGAATGTGCTTGCTTACAGCAACGTGCTATATGTTCTGAATGCCCGAATTGGGAATCTGTGTCAAAACTTTGTTAGGAATTATGTGATCCTTACTAGCTGGAAGTAAGGGAGATGGGGCATGAAGTTATTTCTAGGAGTTGGACACATACCAAGTTTAGCTCAGTTCTGGGCATCTTTGAAATACCTATACAAACTTGTTCCTACATAGTAACTTGCAACTTTGAATGAGAATGTGCTTGCTTACAGCAATGTGCTATATGTTCTGAATGCCCGAATTGGAAATCTGTGTCAAAACTTTGTTAGGAATTATGTGATCCTTACTAGCTGGAAGTAAGGGAGATGGGGCATGAAGTTATTTCTAGGAGTTGGACACATACCAAGTTTAGCTCAGTTCTGGGCATCTTTGAAATACCTATACAAACTTGTTCCTACATAGTAACTTGCATCTTTGAATGAGAATGTGCTTGCTTACAGCAACGTGCTATATGTTCTGAATGCCCGAATTGGGAATCTGTGTCAAAACTTTGTTAGGAAATATGTGATCCTTACTAGCTGGAAGTAAGGGAGATGGGGCATGAAGTTATTTCTAGGAGTTGGACACATACCAAGTTTAGCTCAGTTCTGTGCATCTTTGAAATACCTATACAAACTTGTTCCTACATAGTAACTTGCATCTTTGAATGAGAATGTGCTTGCTTACAGCAACGTGCTATATGTTCTGAATGCCCGAATTGGGAATCTGTGTCAAAACTTTGTTAGGAATTATGTGATCCTTACTAGCTGGAAGTAAGGGAGATGGGGCATGAAGTTATTTCTAGGAGTTGCACACATACCAAGTTTAGCTCAGTTCTGGGCATCTTTGAAATACCTATACAAACTTGTTCCTACATAGTAACTTGCATCTTTAATGAGAATGTGCTTGCTTACAGCAACGTGCTATATGTTCTGAATGCCCGAATTGGGAATCTGTGTCAAAACTTTGTTAGGAATTATGTGATCCTTACTAGCTGGAAGTAAGGGAGATGGGGCATGAAGTTATTTCTAGGAGTTGGACACATACCAAGTTTAGCTCAGTTCTGGGCATCTTTGAAATACCTATACAAACTTGTTCCTACATAGTAACTTGCAACTTTGAATGAGAATGTGCTTGCTTACAGCAGCGTGCTATATGTTCTGAATGCCCGAATAGTGAATCTGTGTCAAAAGTTTGTTTGGAATTATGCGATACTTACTAGCTGGAAGTAAGGGAGATGGGGCATGAAGTTATTTCTAGGAGTTGGACACATACCAAGTTTAGCTCAGTTCTGGGCATCTTTGAAATACCTATACAAACTTGTTCCTACATAGTAACTTGCATCTTTGAATGAAAATGTGCTTGCTTCCAGCAACGTGCTATATGTTCTGAATGCCCGAATTGGCAATCTGTGTCAAAACTTTGTTAGGAATTATGTGATCCTTACTAGCTGGAAGTAAGGGAGATGGGGCATGAAGTTATTTCTAGGAGTTGGACACATACCAAGTTTAGCTCAGTTCTGGGCATCTTTGAAATACCTATACAAACTTGTTCCTACATAGTAACTTGCATCTTTGAATGAGAATCTGCTTGCTTACAGCAACGTGCTATATGTTCTGAATGCCCGAATTCGGAATCTGTGTCAAAACTTTGTTAGGAATTATGTGATCCTTACTAGCTGGAAGTAAGGGAGATGGGGCATGAAGTTATTTCTAGGAGTTGGACACATACCAAGTTTAGCTCAGTTCTGGGCATCTTTGAAATACCTATACAAACTTGTTCCTACATAGTAACTTGCAACTTTGAATGAGAATGTGCTTGCTTACAGCAACGTGCTATATGTTCTGAATGCCCGAATTGGGAATCTGTGTCAAAACTTTGTTAGGAATTATGTGATCCTTACTAGCTGGAAGTAAGGCAGATGGGGCATGAAGTTATTTCTAGGAGTTGGACACATACCAAGTTTAGCTCAGTTCTGGGCATCTTTGAAATACCTATACAAACTTGTTCCTACATAGTAACTTGCAACTTTGAATGAGAATGTGCTTGCTTACAGCAACGTGCTATATGTTCTGAATGCCCGAATTGGGAATCTGTGTCAAAACTTTGTTAGGAATTATGTGATCCTTACTAGCTGGAAGTAAGGGAGATGGGGCATGAAGTTATTTCTAGGAGTTGGACACATACCAAGTTGAGCTCAGTTCTGGGCATCTTTGAAATACCTATACAAACTTGTTCCTACATAGTAACTTGCAACTTTGAATGAGAATGTGCTTGCTTACAGCAATGTGCTATATGTTCTGAATGCCCGAATTGGGAATCTGTGTCAAAACTTTGTTAGGAATTATGTGATCCTTACTAGCTGGAAGTAAGGGAGACTGGGCATGAAGTTATTTCTAGGAGTTGGACACATACCAAGTTTAGCTCAGTTCTGGGCATCTTTGAAATACCTATACAAACTTGTTCCTACATAGTAACTTGCATCTTTGAAAGAGAATGTGCTTGCTTACAGCAACGTGCTATATGTTCTGAATGCCCGAATTGGGAATCTGTGTCAAAACTTTGTTAGGAATTATGTGATCCTTACTAGCTGGAAGTAAGGGAGATGGGGCATGAAGTTATTTCTAGGAGTTGGACACATACCAAGTTTAGCTCAGTTCTGGGCATCTTTGAAATACCTATACAAACTTGTTCCTACATAGTAACTTGCATCTTTAATGAGAATGTGCTTGGTTACAGCAACGTGCTATATGTTCTGAATGCCCGAATTGGGAATCTGTGTCAAAACTTTGTTAGGAATTATGTGATCCTTACTAGCTGGAAGTAAGGGAGATGGGGCATGAAGTTATTTCTAGGAGTTGGACACATACCAAGTTTAGCTCAGTTCTGGGCATCTTTGAAATACCTATACAAACTTGTTGCTACATAGTAACTTGCATCATTAATGAGAATGTGCTTGCTTACAGCAACGTGCTATATGTTCTGAATGCCCGAATTGGGAATCTGTGTCAAAACTTTGTTAGGAATTATGTGATCCTTACTAGCTGGAAGTAAGGGAGATGGGGCATGAAGTTAATTCTAGGAGTTGGACACATACCAAGTTTAGCTCAGTTCTGGGCATCTTTCAAATACCTATACAAACTTGTTCCTACATAGTAACTTGCAACTTTGAATGAGAATGTGCTTGCTTACAGCAACGTGCTATATGTTCTGAATGCCCGAATTGGGAATCTGTGTCAAAACTTTGTTAGAAATTATGTGATCCTTAATAGCTGGAAGTAAGGGAGATGGGGCATGAAGTTATTTCTAGGAGTTGGACACATACCAAGTTTAGCTCAGTTCTGGGCATCTTTGAAATACCTATACAAACTTGTTCCTACATAGTAACTTGCATCTTTGAATGAGAATGTGCTTGCTTACAGCAACGTGCTATATGTTCTGAATGCCCGAATTGGGAATCTGTGTCAAAACTTTGTTAGGAATTATGTGATCCTTACTAGCTGGAAGTGAGGGAGATGTGGCATGAAGTTATTTCTAGGAGTTGGACACATACCAAGTTTAGCTCAGTTCTGGGCATCTTTGAAATACCTATACAAACTTGTTCCTACATAGTAACTTGCGTCTTTGAATGAGAAAGTGCTTGCTTACAGCAACGTGCTATATGTTCTGAATGCCCGAATTGGGAATCTGTGTCAAAACTTTGTTAGGAATTATGTGATCCTTACTAGCTGGAAGTAAGGGAGATGGGGCATGAAGTTATTTCTAGGAGTTGGACACATACCAAGTTTAGCTCAGTTCTGGGCATCTTTGAAATACCTATACAAACTTGTTCCTACATAGTAACTTGCATCTTTGAATGAGAATGTGCTTGCTTACAGCAACGTGCTATATGTTCTGAATGCCCGAATTGGGAATCTGTGTCAAAACTTTGTTAGGAATTATGCGATCCTTACTAGCTGGAAGTAAGGGAGATGGGGCATGAAGTTATTTCTAGGAGTTGGACACATACCAAGTTTAGCTCAGTTCTGGGCATCTTTGAAATACCTATACAAACTTGTTGCTACATAGTAACTTGCATCATTAATGAGAATCTGCTTGCTTACAGCAACGTGCTATATGTTCTGAATGCCCGAATTGGCAATCTGTGTCAAAACTTTGTTAGGAATTATGTGATCCTTACTAGCTGGAAGTAAGGGAGATGGGGCATGAAGTTATTTCTAGGAGTTGGACACATACCAAGTTTAGCTCAGTTCTGGGCATCTTTGAAATACCTATACAAACTTGTTCCTACATAGTAACTTGCATCTTTGAATGAGAATCTGCTTGCTTACAGCAACGTGCTATATGTTCTGAATGCCCGAATTCTGAATCTGTGTCAAAACTTTGTTAGGAATTATGTGATCCTTACAAGCTGGAAGTAAGGGAGATGGGGCATGAAGTTATTTCTAGGAGTTGGACACATACCAAGTTTAGCTCAGTTCTGGGCATCTTTGAAATACCTATACAAACTTGTTCCTACATAGTAACTTGCAACTTTGAATGAGAATGTGCTTGCTTACAGCAACGTGCTATATGTTCTGAATGCCCGAATTCGGAATCTGTGTCAAAACTTTGTTAGGAATTATGTGATCCTTACTAGCTGGAAGTAAGGGAGATGGGGCATGAAGTTATTTCTAGGAGTTGGACACATACCAAGTTTAGCTCAGTTCTGGGCATCTTTGAAATACCTATACAAACTTGTTCCTACATAGTAACTTGCAACTTTGAATGAGAATGTGCTTGCTTACAGCAACGTGCTATATGTTCTGAATGCCCGAATTGGGAATCTGTGTCAAAACTTTGTTAGGAATTATGTGATCCTTACTAGCTGGAAGTAAGGGAGATGGGGCATGAAGTTATTTCTAGGAGTTGGACACATACCAAGTTTAGCTCAGTTCTGGGCATCTTTGAAATACCTATACAAACTTGTTCCTACATAGTAACTTGCAACTTTGAATGAGAATGTGCTTGCTTACAGCAACGTGCTATATGTTCTGAATGCCCGAATTGGGAATCTGTGTCAAAACTTTGTTAGGAATTATGTGATCCTTACTAGCTGGAAGTAAGGGAGATGGGGCATGAAGTTATTTCTAGGAGTTGGACACATACCAAGTTTAGCTCAGTTCTGGGCATCTTTGAAATACCTATACAAACTTGTTCCTACATAGTAACTTGCATCTTTGAATGAGAATGTGCTTGCTTACAGCAACGTGCTATATGTTCTGAATGCCCGAATTGGGAATCTGTGTCAAAACTTTGTTAGGAATTATGTGATCCTTACTAGCTGGAAGTAAGGGAGATGGGGCATGAAGTTATTTCTAGGAGTTGGACACATACCAAGTTTAGCTCAGTTCTGGGCATCTTTGAAATACCTATACAAACTTGTTCCTACATAGTAACTTGCATCTTTAATGAGAATGTGCTTGGTTACAGCAACGTGCTATATGTTCTGAATGCCCGAATTGGGAATCTGTGTCAAAACTTTGTTAGGAATTATGTGATCCTTACTAGCTGGAAGTAAGGGAGATGGGGCATGAAGTTATTTCTAGGAGTTGGACACATACCAAGTTTAGCTCAGTTCTGGGCATCTTTGAAATACCTATACAAACTTGTTGCTACATAGTAACTTGCATCATTAATGAGAATGTGCTTGCTTACAGCAACGTGCTATATGTTCTGAATGCCCGAATTGGGAATCTGTGTCAAAACTTTGTTAGGAATTATGTGATCCTTACTAGCTGGAAGTAAGGGAGATGGGGCATGAAGTTATTTCTAGGAGTTGGACACATACCAAGTTTAGCTCAGTTCTGGGCATCTTTGAAATACCTATACAAACTTGTTCCTACATAGTAACTTGCAACTTTGAATGAGAATGTGCTTGCTTACAGCAACGTGCTATATGTTCTGAATGCCCGAATTGGGAATCTGTGTCAAAACTTTGTTAGGAATTATGTGATCCTTACTAGCTGGAAGTAAGGGAGATGGGGCATGAAGTTATTTCTAGGAGTTGGACAAATACCAAGTTTAGCTCAGTTCTGGGCATCTTTGAAATACCTATACAAACTTGTTCCTACATAGTAACTTGCATCTTTGAATGAGAATCTGCTTGCTTACAGCAACGTGCTATATGTTCTGAATGCCCGAATTGGGAATCTGTGTCAAAACTTTGTTAGGAATTATGTGATCCTTACTAGCTGGAAGTAAGGGAGATGGGGCATGAAGTTATTTCTAGGAGTTGGACACATACCAAGTTTAGCTCAGTTCTGGGCATCTTTGAAATACCTATACAAACTTGTTCCTACATAGTAACTTGCGTCTTTGAATGAGAATGTGCTTGCTTACAGCAACGTGCTATATGTTCTGAATGCCCGAATTGGGAATCTGTGTCAAAACTTTGTTAGGAATTATGTGATCCTTACAAGCTGGAAGTAAGGGAGATGGGGCATGAAGTTATTTCTAGGAGTTGGACACATACCAAGTTTAGCTCAGTTCTGGGCATCTTTGAAATACCTATACAAACTTGTTCCTACATAGTAACTTGCGTCTTTGAATGAGAAAGTGCTTGCTTACAGCAACGTGCTATATGTTCTGAATGCCCGAATTGGGAATCTGTGTCAAAACTTTGTTAGGAATTATGTGATCCTTACTAGCTGGAAGTAAGGGAGATGGGGCATGAAGTTATTTCTAGGAGTTGGACACATACCAAGTTTAGCTCAGTTCTGGGCATCTTTGAAATACCTATACAAACTTGTTGCTACATAGTAACTTGCATCATTAATGAGAATCTGCTTGCTTACAGCAACGTGCTATATGTTCTGAATGCCCGAATTGGGAATCTGTGTCAAAACTTTGTTAGGAATTATGTGATCCTTACTAGCTGGAAGTAAGGGAGATGGGGCATGAAGTTATTTCTAGGAGTTGGACACATACCAAGTTTAGCTCAGTTCTGGGCATCTTTGAAATACCTATACAAACTTGTTCCTACATAGTAACTTGCAACTATGAATGAGAATGTGCTTGCTTACAGCAACGTGCTATATGTTCTGAATGCCCGAATTGGGAATCTGTGTCAAAACTTTGTTAGGAATTATGTGATCCTTACTAGCTGGAAGTAAGGGAGATGGGGCATGAAGTTATTTCTAGGAGTTGGACACATACCAAGTTCAGCTCAGTTCTGGGCATCTTTGAAATACCTATACGAACTTGTTCCTGCATAGTATCTTGCATCTTTGAATGAGAATGTGCTTGCTTACAGCAACGTGCTATATGTTCTGAATGCCCGAATTGGGAATCTGTGTCAAAACTTTGTTAGGAATTATGTGATCCTTACTAGCTGGAAGTAAGGGAGATGGGGCATGAAGTTATTTCTAGGAGTTGGACACATCCCAAGTTTAGCTCAGTTCTGGGCATCTTTGAAATACCTATACAAACTTGTTCCTACATAGTAACTTGCATCTTTGAATGAGAATGTGCTTGCTTACAGCAACGTGCTATATGTTCTGAATGCCCGAATTGGCAATCTGTGTCAAAACTTTGTTAGGAATTATGTGATCCTTACTAGCTGGAAGTAAGGGAGATGGGGCATGAAGTTATTTCTAGGAGTTGGACACATACCAAGTTTAGCTCAGTTCTGGGCATCTTTGAAATACCTATACAAACTTGTTGCTACATAGTAACTTGCATCATTAATGAGAATCTGCTTGCTTACAGCAACGTGCTATATGTTCTGAATGCCCGAATTGGTAATCTGTGTCAAAACTTTGTTAGGAATTATGTGATCCTTACTAGCTGGAAGTAAGGGAGATGGGGCATGCAGTTATTTCTAGGAGTTGGACACATACCAAGTTTAGCTCAGTTCTGGGCATCTTTGAAATACCTATACGAACTTGTTCCTACATAGTAACTTGCATCTTTGAATGAGAATGTGCTTGCTTACAGCAACGTGCTATATGTTCTGAAGGCCCGAATAGGGAATCTGTGTCAAAACTTTGTTAGGAATTATGTGATCCTTACTAGCTGGAAGTAAGGGAGATGGGGCATGAAGTTATTTCTAGGATTTGGACACATAGCAAGATTAGCTCAGTTCTGGGCATCTTTGAAATACCTATACGAACTTGTTCCTACATGGTAACTTGCATCTTTGAATGAGAATGTGCTTGCTTACAGCAACGTGCTATATGTTCTGAATGCCCGAATTGGGAATCTGTGTCAAAACTTTGTTAGGAATTATGTGATCCTTACTAGCTGGAAGTAAGGGAGATGGGGCATGAAGTTATTTCTAGGAGTTGGACACATACCAAGTTTAGCTCAGTTCTGGGCATCTTTGAAATACCTATACAAACTTGTTGCTACATAGTAACTTGCATCATTAATGAGAATCTGCTTGCTTACAGCAACGTGCTATATGTTCTGAATGCCCGAATTGGGAATCTGTGTCAAAACTTTGTTAGGAAATATGTGATCCTTACTAGCTGGAAGTAAGGGAGATGGGGCATGAAGTTATTTCTAGGAGTTGGACACATACCAAGTTTAGCTCAGTTCTGGGCATCTTTGAAATACCTGTACAAACTTGTTGCTACATAGTAACTTGCAACTTTGAATGAGAATGTGCTTGCTTACAGCAACGTGCTATATGTTCTGAATGCCCGAATTGGGAATCTGTGTCAAAACTTTGTTAGGAATTATGTGATCCTTACTAGCTGGAAGTAAGGGAGATGGGGCATGAAGTTATTTCTAGGAGTTGGACACATACCAAGTTTAGCTCAGTTCTGGGCATCTTTGAAATACCTATACAAACTTGTTCCTACATAGTAACTTGCAACTTTGAATGAGAATGTGCTTGCTTACAGCAACGTGCTATATGTTCTGAATGCCCGAATTGGGAATCTGTGTCAAAACTTTGTTAGGAATTATGTGATCCTTACTAGCTGGAAGTAAGGGAGATGGGGCATGAAGTTATTTCTAGGAGTTGGACACATACCAAGTTCAGCTCAGTTCTGGGCATCTTTGAAATACCTATACGAACTTGTTCCTGCATAGTATCTTGCATCTTTGAATGAGAATGTGCTTGCTTACAGCAACGTGCTATATGTTCTGAATGCCCGAATTGGGAATCTGTGTCAAAACTTTGTTAGGAATTATGTGATCCTTACTAGCTGGAAGTAAGGGAGATGGGGCATGAAGTTATTTCTAGGAGTTGGACACATCCCAAGTTTAGCTCAGTTCTGGGCATCTTTGAAATACCTATACAAACTTGTTCCTACATAGTAACTTGCATCTTTGAATGAGAATGTGCTTGCTTACAGCAACGTGCTATATGTTCTGAATGCCCGAATTGGCAATCTGTGTCAAAACTTTGTTAGGAATTATGTGATCCTTACTAGCTGGAAGTAAGGGAGATGGGGCATGAAGTTATTTCTAGGAGTTGGACACATACCAAGTTTAGCTCAGTTCTGGGCATCTTTGAAATACCTATACAAACTTGTTGCTACATAGTAACTTGCATCATTAATGAGAATCTGCTTGCTTACAGCAACGTGCTATATGTTCTGAATGCCCGAATTGGTAATCTGTGTCAAAACTTTGTTAGGAATTATGTGATCCTTACTAGCTGGAAGTAAGGGAGATGGGGCATGAAGTTATTTCTAGGAGTTGGACACATACCAAGTTTAGCTCAGTTCTGGGCATCTTTGAAATACCTATACGAACTTGTTCCTACATAGTAACTTGCATCTTTGAATGAGAATGTGCTTGCTTACAGCAACGTGCTATATGTTCTGAAGGCCCGAATAGGGAATCTGTGTCAAAACTTTGTTAGGAATTATGTGATCCTTACTAGCTGGAAGTAAGGGAGATGGGGCATGAAGTTATTTCTAGGATTTGGACACATAGCAAGATTAGCTCAGTTCTGGGCATCTTTGAAATACCTATACGAACTTGTTCCTACATGGTAACTTGCATCTTTGAATGAGAATGTGCTTGCTTACAGCAACGTGCTATATGTTCTGAATGCCCGAATTGGGAATCTGTGTCAAAACTTTGTTAGGAATTATGTGATCCTTACTAGCTGGAAGTAAGGGAGATGGGGCATGAAGTTATTTCTAGGAGTTGGACACATACCAAGTTTAGCTCAGTTCTGGGCATCTTTGAAATACCTATACAAACTTGTTGCTACATAGTAACTTGCATCATTAATGAGAATCTGCTTGCTTACAGCAACGTGCTATATGTTCTGAATGCCCGAATTGGGAATCTGTGTCAAAACTTTGTTAGGAAATATGTGATCCTTACTAGCTGGAAGTAAGGGAGATGGGGCATGAAGTTATTTCTAGGAGTTGGACACATACCAAGTTTAGCTCAGTTCTGGGCATCTTTGAAATACCTGTACAAACTTGTTGCTACATAGTAACTTGCAACTTTGAATGAGAATGTGCTTGCTTACAGCAACGTGCTATATGTTCTGAATGCCCGAATTGGGAATCTGTGTCAAAACTTTGTTAGGAATTATGTGATCCTTACTAGCTGGAAGTAAGGGAGATGGGGCATGAAGTTATTTCTAGGAGTTGGACACATACCAAGTTTAGCTCAGTTCTGGGCATCTTTGAAATACCTATACAAACTTGTTCCTACATAGTAACTTGCAACTTTGAATGAGAATGTGCTTGCTTACAGCAACGTGCTATATGTTCTGAATGCCCGAATTGGGAATCTGTGTCAAAACTTTGTTAGGAATTATGTGATCCTTACTAGCTGGAAGTAAGGGAGATGGAGCATGAAGTTATTTCTAGGAGTTGGACACATACCAAGTTTAGCTCAGTTCTGGGCATCTTTGAAATACCTATACAAACTTGTTCCTACATAGTAACTTGCATCTTTGAATGAGAATGTGCTTGCTTGCAGCAACGTGCTATATGTTCTGAATGCCCGAATTGGGAATCTGTGTCAAAACTTTGTTAGGAATTATGTGATCCTTACTAGCTGGAAGTAAGGGAGATGGGGCATGAAGTTATTTCTAGGAGTTGGACACATACCAAGTTTAGCTCAGTTCTGGGCATCTTTGAAATACCTATACAAACTTGTTCCTACATAGTAACTTGCAACTATGAATGAGAATGTGCTTGCTTACAGCAACGTGCTATATGTTCTGAATGCCCGAATTGGGAATCTGTGTCAAAACTTTGTTAGGAATTATGTGATCCTCACTAGCTGGAAGTAAGGGAGATGGGGCATGAAGTTATTTCTAGGAGTTGGACACATACCAAGTTCAGCTCAGTTCTGGGCATCTTTGAAATACCTATACGAACTTGTTCCTGCATAGTATCTTGCATCTTTGAATGAGAATGTGCTTGCTTACAGCAACGTGCTATATGTTCTGAATGCCCGAATTGGCAATCTGTGTCAAAACTTTGTTAGGAATTATGTGATCCTTACAAGCTGGAAGTAAGGGAGATGGGGCATGAATTTATTTCTAGGAGTTTGACACATCCCAAGTTTAGCTCAGTTCTGGGCATCTTTGAAATACCTATACAAACTTGTTCCTACATAGTAACTTGCATCTTTGAATGAGAATGTGATTGCTTACAGCAACGTGCTATATGTTCTGAATGCCCGAATTGGCAATCTGTGTCAAAACTTTGTTAGGAATTATGTGATCCTTACTAGCTGGAAGTAAGGGAGATGGGGCATGAAGTTATTTCTAGGAGTTGGACACATACCAAGTTTAGCTCAGTTCTGGGCATCTTTGAAATACCTATACAAACTTGTTGCTACATAGTAACTTGCATCATTAATGAGAATCTGCTTGCTTACAGCAACGTGCTATATGTTCTGAATGCCCGAATTGGGAATCTGTGTCAAAACTTTGTTAGGAATTATGTGATCCTTACTAGCTGGAAGTAAGGGAGATGGGGCATGAAGTTATTTCTAGGAGTTGGACACATACCAAGTTTACCTCAGTTCTGGGCATCTTTGAAATACCTATACGAACTTGTTCCTACATAGTAACTTGCATCTTTGAATGAGAATGTGCTTGCTTACAGCAACGTGCTATATGTTCTGAAGGCTCGAATAGGGAATCTGTGTCAAAACTTTGTTAGGAATTATGTGATCCTTACTAGCTGGAAGTAAGGGAGATGGGGCATGAAGTTATTTCTAGGATTTGGACACATAGCAAGATTAGCTCAGTTCTGGGCATCTTTGAAATACCTATACGAACTTGTTCCTACATGGTAACTTGCATCTTTGAATGAGAATGTGCTTGCTTACAGCAACGTGCTATATGTTCTGAATGCCCGAATTGGGAATCTGTGTCAAAACTTTGTTAGGAATTATGTGATCCTTACTAGCTGGAAGTAAGGGAGATGGGGCATGAAGTTATTTCTAGGAGTTGGACACATACCAAGTTTAGCTCAGTTCTGGGCATCTTTGAAATACCTATACGAACTTGTTCCTACATAGTAACTTGAATCTTTGAATGAGAATGTGCTTGCTTACAGCAACGTGCTAGATGTTCTGAATGCCCGAATTGGGAATCTGTGTCAAAACTTTGTTAGGAATTATGTGATCCTTACTAGCTGGAAGTAAGGGAGATGGAGCATGAAGTTATTTCTAGGAGTTGGACACATACCAAGTTTAGCTCAGTTCTGGGCATCTTTGAAATACCTATACAAACTTGTTCCTACATAGTAACTTGCATCTTTGAATGAGAATGTGCTTGCTTACAGCAACGTGCTATATGTTCTGAATGCCCGAATTGGGAATCTGTGTCAAAACTTTGTTAGGAATTATGTGATCCTTACTAGCTGGAAGTAAGGGAGATGGGGCATGAAGTTATTTCTAGGAGTTGGACACATACCAAGTTTAGCTCAGTTCTGGGCATCTTTGAAATACCTATACAAACTTGTTGCTACATAGTAACTTGCATCATTAATGAGAATCTGCTTGCTTACACCAACGTGCTATATGTTCTGAATGCCCGAATTGGGAATCTGTGTCAAAACTTTGTTAGGAAATATGTGATCCTTACTAGCTGGAAGTAAGGGAGATGGGGCATGAAGTTATTTCTAGGAGTTGGACACATACCAAGTTTAGCTCAGTTCTGGGCATCTTTGAAATACCTGTACAAACTTGTTGCTACATAGTAACTTGCAACTTTGAATGAGAATGTGCTTGCTTACAGCAACGTGCTATATGTTCTGAATGCCCGAATTGGGAATCTGTGTCAAAACTTTGTTAGGAATTATGTGATCCTTACTAGCTGGAAGTAAGGGAGATGGGGCATGAAGTTATTTCTAGGAGTTGGACACATACCAAGTTTAGCTCAGTTCTGGGCATCTTTGAAATACCTATACAAACTTGTTCCTACATAGTAACTTGCATCTTTGAATGAGAATGTGCTTGCTTGCAGCAACGTGCTATATGTTCTGAATGCCCGAATTGGGAATCTGTGTCAAAACTTTGTTAGGAATTATGTGATCCTTACTAGCTGGAAGTAAGGGAGATGGGGCATGAAGTTATTTCTAGGAGTTGGACACATACCAAGTTTAGCTCAGTTCTGGGCATCTTTGAAATACCTATACAAACTTGTTCCTACATAGTAACTTGCAACTTTGAATGAAAATGTGCTTGCTTACAGCAACGTGCTATATGTTCTGAATGCCCGAATTGGGAATCTGTGTCAAAACTTTGTTAGGAATTATGTGATCCTTACTAGCTGGAAGTAAGGGAGATGGGGCATGAAGTTATTTCTAGGAGTTGGACACATACCAAGTTTAGCTCAGTTCTGGGCATCTTTGAAATACCTATACAAACTTGTTCCTACATAGTAACTTGCATCTTTGAATGAGAATGTGCTTGCTTACAGCAACGTGCTATATGTTCTGAATGCCCGAATTGGGAATCTGTGTCAAAACTTTGTTAGGAATTATGTGATCCTTACTAGCTGGAAGTAAGGGAGATGGGGCATGAAGTTATTTCTAGGAGTTGGACACATACCAAGTTTAGCTCAGTTCTGGGCATCTTTGAAATACCTATACAAACTTGTTCCTACATAGTAACTTGCAACTTTGAATGAGAATGTGCTTGCTTACAGCAACGTGCTATATGTTCTGAATGCCCGAATTGGGAATCTGTGTCAAAACTTTGTTAGGAATTATGTGATCCTTGCTAGCTGGAAGTAAGGGAGATGGGGCATGAAGTTATTTCTAGGAGTTGGACACATACCAAGTTTAGCTCAGTTCTGGGCATCTTTGAAATACCTATACAAACTTGTTCCTACATAGTAACTTGCAACTTTGAATGAGAATGTGCTTGGTTACAGCAACGTGCTATATGTTCTGAATGCCCGAATTGGGAATCTGTGTCAAAACTTTGTTAGGAATTATGTGATCCTTACTAGCTGGAAGTAAGGGAGATGGGGCATGAAGTTATTTCTTGGAGTTGGAGACATACCAAGTTTAGCTCAGTTCTGGGCATCTTTGAAATACCTATACAAACTTGTTCCCACATAGTAACTTGCAACTTTGAATGAGAATGTGCTTGCTTGCAGCACGTGCTATATGTTCTGAATGCCCGAATAGGGAATCTGTGTCAAAACTTTGTTAGGAATTATGTGATCCTTACTAGCTGGAAGTAAGGGAGATGGGGCATGAAGTTATTTCTAGGAGTTGGACACATACCAAGTTTAGCTCAGTTCTGGGCATCTTTGAAATACCTATACAAACTTGTTCCTACATAGTAACTTGCATCTTTGAATGAGAATCTGCTTGCTTGCAGCAACGTGCTATATGTTCTGAATTCCCGAATAGGGAATCTGTGTCAAAACTTTGTTAGGAATTATGTGATCCTTACTAGCTGGAAGTAAGGGAGATGGGGCATGAAGTTATTTCTAGGAGTTGGACACATACCAAGTTTAGCTCAGTTCTGGGCATCTTTGAAATACCTATACAAACTTGTTGCTACATAGTAACTTGCATCATTAATGAGAATCTGCTTGCTTACAGCAACGTGCTATATGTTCTGAATGCCCGAATTGGGAATCTGTGTCAAAACTTTGTTAGGAATTATGTGATCCTTACTAGCTGGAAGTAAGGGAGATGGGGCATGAAGTTATTTCTAGGAGTTGGACACATACCAAGTTTAGCTCAGTTCTGGGCATCTTTGAAATACCTATACGAACTTGTTCCTACATAGTAACTTGCATCTTTGAATGAGAATGTGCTTGCTTGCAGCAACGTGCTATATGTTCTGAATGCCCGAATTGGGAATCTGTGTCAAAACTTTGTTAGGAATTATGTGATCCTTACTAGCTGGAAGTAAGGGAGATGGGGCATGAAGTTATTTCTAGGAGTTGGACACATACCAAGTTTAGCTCAGTTCTGGGCATCTTTGAAATACCTATACAAACTTGTTCCTACATAGTAACTTGCAACTTTGAATGAGAATGTGCTTGGTTACAGCAACGTGCTATATGTTCTGAATGCCCGAATTGGGAATCTGTGTCAAAACTTTGTTAGGAATTATGTGATCCTTACTAGCTGGAAGTAAGGGAGATGGGGCATGAAGTTATTTCTAGGAGTTGGACACATACCAAGTTTACCTCAGTTCTGGGCATCTTTGAAATACCTATACGAACTTGTTCCTACATAGTAACTTGCATCTTTGAATGAGAATGTGCTTGCTTACAGCAACGTGCTATATGTTCTGAAGGCTCGAATAGGGAATCTGTGTCAAAACTTTGTTAGGAATTATGTGATCCTTACTAGCTGGAAGTAAGGGAGATGGGGCATGAAGTTATTTCTAGGATTTGGACACATAGCAAGATTAGCTCAGTTCTGGGCATCTTTGAAATACCTATACGAACTTGTTCCTACATGGTAACTTGCATCTTTGAATGAGAATGTGCTTGCTTACAGCAACGTGCTATATGTTCTGAATGCCCGAATTGGGAATCTGTGTCAAAACTTTGTTAGGAATTATGTGATCCTTACTAGCTGGAAGTAAGGGAGATGGGGCATGAAGTTATTTCTAGGAGTTGGACACATACCAAGTTTAGCTCAGTTCTGGGCATCTTTGAAATACCTATACGAACTTGTTCCTACATAGTAACTTGAATCTTTGAATGAGAATGTGCTTGCTTACAGCAACGTGCTAGATGTTCTGAATGCCCGAATTGGGAATCTGTGTCAAAACTTTGTTAGGAATTATGTGATCCTTACTAGCTGGAAGTAAGGGAGATGGAGCATGAAGTTATTTCTAGGAGTTGGACACATACCAAGTTTAGCTCAGTTCTGGGCATCTTTGAAATACCTATACAAACTTGTTCCTACATAGTAACTTGCATCTTTGAATGAGAATGTGCTTGCTTACAGCAACGTGCTATATGTTCTGAATGCCCGAATTGGGAATCTGTGTCAAAACTTTGTTAGGAATTATGTGATCCTTACTAGCTGGAAGTAAGGGAGATGGGGCATGAAGTTATTTCTAGGAGTTGGACACATACCAAGTTTAGCTCAGTTCTGGGCATCTTTGAAATACCTATACAAACTTGTTGCTACATAGTAACTTGCATCATTAATGAGAATCTGCTTGCTTACACCAACGTGCTATATGTTCTGAATGCCCGAATTGGGAATCTGTGTCAAAACTTTGTTAGGAAATATGTGATCCTTACTAGCTGGAAGTAAGGGAGATGGGGCATGAAGTTATTTCTAGGAGTTGGACACATACCAAGTTTAGCTCAGTTCTGGGCATCTTTGAAATACCTGTACAAACTTGTTGCTACATAGTAACTTGCAACTTTGAATGAGAATGTGCTTGCTTACAGCAACGTGCTATATGTTCTGAATGCCCGAATTGGGAATCTGTGTCAAAACTTTGTTAGGAATTATGTGATCCTTACTAGCTGGAAGTAAGGGAGATGGGGCATGAAGTTATTTCTAGGAGTTGGACACATACCAAGTTTAGCTCAGTTCTGGGCATCTTTGAAATACCTATACAAACTTGTTCCTACATAGTAACTTGCATCTTTGAATGAGAATGTGCTTGCTTGCAGCAACGTGCTATATGTTCTGAATGCCCGAATTGGGAATCTGTGTCAAAACTTTGTTAGGAATTATGTGATCCTTACTAGCTGGAAGTAAGGGAGATGGGGCATGAAGTTATTTCTAGGAGTTGGACACATACCAAGTTTAGCTCAGTTCTGGGCATCTTTGAAATACCTATACAAACTTGTTCCTACATAGTAACTTGCAACTTTGAATGAAAATGTGCTTGCTTACAGCAACGTGCTATATGTTCTGAATGCCCGAATTGGGAATCTGTGTCAAAACTTTGTTAGGAATTATGTGATCCTTACTAGCTGGAAGTAAGGGAGATGGGGCATGAAGTTATTTCTAGGAGTTGGACACATACCAAGTTTAGCTCAGTTCTGGGCATCTTTGAAATACCTATACAAACTTGTTCCTACATAGTAACTTGCATCTTTGAATGAGAATGTGCTTGCTTACAGCAACGTGCTATATGTTCTGAATGCCCGAATTGGGAATCTGTGTCAAAACTTTGTTAGGAATTATGTGATCCTTACTAGCTGGAAGTAAGGGAGATGGGGCATGAAGTTATTTCTAGGAGTTGGACACATACCAAGTTTAGCTCAGTTCTGGGCATCTTTGAAATACCTATACAAACTTGTTCCTACATAGTAACTTGCAACTTTGAATGAGAATGTGCTTGCTTATAGCAACGTGCTATATGTTCTGAATGCCCGAATTGGGAATCTGTGTCAAAACTTTGTTAGGAATTATGTGATCCTTGCTAGCTGGAAGTAAGGGAGATGGGGCATGAAGTTATTTCTAGGAGTTGGACACATACCAAGTTTAGCTCAGTTCTGGGCATCTTTGAAATACCTATACAAACTTGTTCCTACATAGTAACTTGCAACTTTGAATGAGAATGTGCTTGGTTACAGCAACGTGCTATATGTTCTGAATGCCCGAATTGGGAATCTGTGTCAAAACTTTGTTAGGAATTATGTGATCCTTACTAGCTGGAAGTAAGGGAGATGGGGCATGAAGTTATTTCTTGGAGTTGGAGACATACCAAGTTTAGCTCAGTTCTGGGCATCTTTGAAATACCTATACAAACTTGTTCCCACATAGTAACTTGCAACTTTGAATGAGAATGTGCTTGCTTGCAGCACGTGCTATATGTTCTGAATGCCCGAATAGGGAATCTGTGTCAAAACTTTGTTAGGAATTATGTGATCCTTACTAGCTGGAAGTAAGGGAGATGGGGCATGAAGTTATTTCTAGGAGTTGGACACATACCAAGTTTAGCTCAGTTCTGGGCATCTTTGAAATACCTATACAAACTTGTTCCTACATAGTAACTTGCATCTTTGAATGAGAATCTGCTTGCTTGCAGCAACGTGCTATATGTTCTGAATTCCCGAATAGGGAATCTGTGTCAAAACTTTGTTAGGAATTATGTGATCCTTACTAGCTGGAAGTAAGGGAGATGGGGCATGAAGTTATTTCTAGGAGTTGGACACATACCAAGTTTAGCTCAGTTCTGGGCATCTTTGAAATACCTATACAAACTTGTTGCTACATAGTAACTTGCATCATTAATGAGAATCTGCTTGCTTACAGCAACGTGCTATATGTTCTGAATGCCCGAATTGGGAATCTGTGTCAAAACTTTGTTAGGAATTATGTGATCCTTACTAGCTGGAAGTAAGGGAGATGGGGCATGAAGTTATTTCTAGGAGTTGGACACATACCAAGTTTAGCTCAGTTCTGGGCATCTTTGAAATACCTATACGAACTTGTTCCTACATAGTAACTTGCATCTTTGAATGAGAATGTGCTTGCTTGCAGCAACGTGCTATATGTTCTGAATGCCCGAATTGGGAATCTGTGTCAAAACTTTGTTAGGAATTATGTGATCCTTACTAGCTGGAAGTAAGGGAGATGGGGCATGAAGTTATTTCTAGGAGTTGGACACATACCAAGTTTAGCTCAGTTCTGGGCATCTTTGAAATACCTATACAAACTTGTTCCTACATAGTAACTTGCAACTTTGAATGAGAATGTGCTTGGTTACAGCAACGTGCTATATGTTCTGAATGCCCGAATTGGGAATCTGTGTCAAAACTTTGTTAGGAATTATGTGATCCTTACTAGCTGGAAGTAAGGGAGATGGGACATGAAGTTATTTCTTGGAGTTGGAGACATACCAAGTTTAGCTCAGTTCTGGGCATCTTTGAAATACCTATACAAACTTGTTCCTACATAGTAACTTGCAACTTTGAATGAGAATGTGCTTGCTTGCAGCAACGTGCTATATGTTCTGAATGCCCGAATAGGGAATCTGTGTCAAAACTTTGTTAGGAATTATGTGATCCTTACTAGCTGGAAGTAAGGGAGATGGGGCATGAAGTTATTTCTAGGAGTTGGACACATACCAAGTTTAGCTCAGTTCTGGGCATCTTTGAAATACCTATACAAACTTGTTCCTACATAGTAACTTGCATCTTTGAATGAGAATCTGCTTGCTTGCAGGAACGTGCTATATGTTCTGAATGCCCGAATAGGGAATCTGTGTCAAAACTTTGTTAGGAATTATGTGATCCTTACTAGCTGGAAGTAAGGGAGATGGGGCATGAAGTTATTTCTAGGAGTTGGACACATACCAAGTTTAGCTCAGTTCTGGGCATCTTTGAAATACCTATACAAACTTGTTCCTACATAGTAACTTGCATCTTTAAATGAGAATGTGCTTGCTTACAGCAACGTGCTATATGTTCTGAATGCCCGAATTGGCAATCTGTGTCAAAACTTTGTTAGGAATTATGTGATCCTTACTAGCTGGAAGTAAGGGAGATGGGGCATGAAGTTATTTCTAGGAGTTGGACACATACCAAGTTTAGCTCAGTTCTGGGCATCTTTGAAATACCTATACAAACTTGTTGCTACATAGTAACTTGCATCATTAATGAGAATCTGCTTGCTTACAGCAACGTGCTATATGTTCTGAATGCCCGAATTGGGAATCTGTGTCAAAACTTTGTTAGGAATTATGTGATCCTTACTAGCTGGAAGTAAGGGAGATGGGGCATGAAGTTATTTCTAGGAGTTGGACACATACCAAGTTTAGCTCAGTTCTGGGCATCTTTGAAATACCTATACGAACTTGTTCCTACATAGTAACTTGCATCTTTGAATGAGAATGTGCTTGCTTACAGCAACGTGCTATATGTTCTGAATGCCCGAATAGGGAATCTGTGTCAAAACTTTGTTAGGAATTATGTGATCCTTACTAGCTGGAAGTAAGGGAGATGGGGCATGAAGTTATTTCTAGGATTTGGACACATAGCAAGATTAGCTCAGTTCTGGGCATCTTTGAAATACCTATACGAACTTGTTCCTACATAGTAACTTGCATCTTTGAATGAGAATGTGCTTGCTTACAGCAACGTGCTATATGTTCTGAATGCCCGAATTGGGAATCTGTGTCAAAACTTTGTTAGGAATTATGTGATCCTTACTAGCTGGAAGTAATGGAGATGGGGCATGAAGTTATTTCTAGGAGTTGGACACATACCAAGTTTAGCTCAGTTCTGGGCATCTTTGAAATACCTATACGAACTTGTTCCTACATAGTAACTTGAATCTTTGAATGAGAATATGCTTGCTTACAGCAACGTGCTATATGTTCTGAATGCCCGAATTGGGAATCTGTGTCAAAACTTTGTTAGGAATTATGTGATCCTTACTAGCTGGAAGTAAGGGAGATGGGGCATGAAGTTATTTCTAGGAGTTGGACACATACCAAGTTTAGCTCAGTTCTGGGCATCTTTGAAATACCTATACAAACTTGTTCCTACATAGTAACTTGCATCTTTGAATGAGAATGTGCTTGCTTACAGCAACGTGCTATATGTTCTGAATGCCCGAATTGGGAATCTGTGTCAAAACTTTGTTAGGAATTATGTGATCCTTACTAGCTGGAAGCAAGGGAGATGGGGCATGAAGTTATTTCTAGGAGTTGGACACATACCAAGTTTAGCTCAGTTCTGGGCATCTTTGAAATACCTATACAAACTTGTTGCTACATAGTAACTTGCATCATTAATGAGAATCTGCTTGCTTACAGCAACGTGCTATATGTTCTGAATGCCCGAATTGGGAATCTGTGTCAAAACTTTGTTAGGAAATATGTGATCCTTACTAGCTGGAAGTAAGGGAGATGGGGCATGAAGTTATTTCTAGGAGTTGGACACATACCAAGTTTAGCTCAGTTCTGGGCATCTTTGAAATACCTATACAAACTTGTTGCTACATAGTAACTTGCAACTTTGAATGAGAATGTGCTTGCTTACAGCAACGTGCTATATGTTCTGAATGCCCGAATTGGGAATCTGTGTCAAAACTTTGTTAGGAATTATGTGATCCTTACTAGCTGGAAGTAAGGGAGATGGGGCATGAAGTTATTTCTAGGAGTTGGACACATACCAAGTTTAGCTCAGTTCTGGGCATCTTTGAAATACCTATACAAACTTGTTGCTACATAGTAACTTGCATCTTTGAATGAGAATCTGCTTGCTTGCAGGAACGTGCTATATGTTCTGAATGCCCGAATTGGGAATCTGTGTCAAAACTTTGTTAGGAATTATGTGATCCTTGCTAGCTGGAAGTAAGGGAGATGGGGCATGAAGTTATTTCTAGGAGTTGGACACATACCAAGTTTAGCTCAGTTCTGGGCATCTTTGAAATACCTATACAAACTTGTTCCTACATAGTAACTTGCATCTTTAAATGAGAATGTGCTTGCTTACAGCAACGTGCTATATGTTCTGAATGCCCGAATTGGCAATCTGTGTCAAAACTTTGTTAGGAATTATGTGATCCTTACTAGCTGGAAGTAAGGGAGATGGGGCATGAAGTTATTTCTAGGAGTTGGACACATACCAAGTTTAGCTCAGTTCTGGGCATCTTTGAAATACCTATACAAACTTGTTGCTACATAGTAACTTGCATCATTAATGAGAATCTGCTTGCTTACAGCAACGTGCTATATGTTCTGAATGCCCGAATTGGGAATCTGTGTCAAAACTTTGTTAGGAATTATGTGATCCTTGCTAGCTGGAAGTAAGGGAGATGGGGCATGAAGTTATTTCTAGGAGTTGGACACATACCAAGTTTAGCTCAGTTCTGGGCATCTTTGAAATACCTATACGAACTTGTTCCTACATAGTAACTTGCATCTTTGAATGAGAATGTGCTTGCTTACAGCAACGTGCTATATGTTCTGAATGCCCGAATAGGGAATCTGTGTCAAAACTTTGTTAGGAATTATGTGATCCTTACTAGCTGGAAGTAAGGGAGATGGGGCATGAAGTTATTTCTAGGATTTGGACACATAGCAAGATTAGCTCAGTTCTGGGCATCTTTGAAATACCTATACGAACTTGTTCCTACATAGTAACTTGCATCTTTGAATGAGAATGTGCTTGCTTACAGCAACGTGCTATATGTTCTGAATGCCTGAATTGGGAATCTGTGTCAAAACTTTGTTAGGAATTATGTGATCCTTACTAGCTGGAAGTAATGGAGATGGGGCATGAAGTTATTTCTAGGAGTTGGACACATACCAAGTTTAGCTCAGTTCTGGGCATCTTTGAAATACCTATACGAACTTGTTCCTACATAGTAACTTGAATCTTTGAATGAGAATATGCTTGCTTACAGCAACGTGCTATATGTTCTGAATGCCCGAATTGGGAATCTGTGTCAAAACTTTGTTAGGAATTATGTGATCCTTACTAGCTGGAAGTAAGGGAGATGGGGCATGAAGTTATTTCTAGGAGTTGGACACATACCAAGTTTAGCTCAGTTCTGGGCATCTTTGAAATACCTATACAAACTTGTTCCTACATAGTAACTTGCATCTTTGAATGAGAATGTGCTTGCTTACAGCAACGTGCTATATGTTCTGAATGCCCGAATTGGGAATCTGTGTCAAAACTTTGTTAGGAATTATGTGATCCTTACTAGCTGGAAGCAAGGGAGATGGGGCATGAAGTTATTTCTAGGAGTTGGACACATACCAAGTTTAGCTCAGTTCTGGGCATCTTTGAAATACCTATACAAACTTGTTGCTACATAGTAACTTGCATCATTAATGAGAATCTGCTTGCTTACAGCAACGTGCTATATGTTCTGAATGCCCGAATTGGGAATCTGTGTCAAAACTTTGTTAGGAAATATGTGATCCTTACTAGCTGGAAGTAAGGGAGATGGGGCATGAAGTTATTTCTAGGAGTTGGACACATACCAAGTTTAGCTCAGTTCTGGGCATCTTTGAAATACCTATACAAACTTGTTGCTACATAGTAACTTGCAACTTTGAATGAGAATGTGCTTGCTTACAGCAACGTGCTATATGTTCTGAATGCCCGAATTGGGAATCTGTGTCAAAACTTTGTTAGGAATTATGTGATCCTTACTAGCTGGAAGTAAGGGAGATGGGGCATGAAGTTATTTCTAGGAGTTGGACACATACCAAGTTTAGCTCAGTTCTGGGCATCTTTGAAATACCTATACAAACTTGTTCCTACATAGTAACTTGCATCTTTGAATGAGAATCTGCTTGCTTGCAGGAACGTGCTATATGTTCTGAATGCCCGAATTGGGAATCTGTGTCAAAACTTTGTTAGGAATTATGTGATCCTTGCTAGCTGGAAGTAAGGGAGATGGGGCATGAAGTTATTTCTAGGAGTTGGACACATACCAAGTTTAGCTCAGTTCTGGGCATCTTTGAAATACCTATACAAACTTGTTCCTACATAGTAACTTGCATCTTTAAATGAGAATGTGCTTGCTTACAGCAACGTGCTATATGTTCTGAATGCCCGAATTGGCAATCTGTGTCAAAACTTTGTTAGGAATTATGTGATCCTTACTAGCTGGAAGTAAGGGAGATGGGGCATGAAGTTATTTCTAGGAGTTGGACACATACCAAGTTTAGCTCAGTTCTGGGCATCTTTGAAATACCTATACAAACTTGTTGCTACATAGTAACTTGCATCATTAATGAGAATCTGCTTGCTTACAGCAACGTGCTATATGTTCTGAATGCCCGAATTGGGAATCTGTGTCAAAACTTTGTTAGGAATTATGTGATCCTTGCTAGCTGGAAGTAAGGGAGATGGGGCATGAAGTTATTTCTAGGAGTTGGACACATACCAAGTTTAGCTCAGTTCTGGGCATCTTTGAAATACCTATACGAACTTGTTCCTACATAGTAACTTGCATCTTTGAATGAGAATGTGCTTGCTTACAGCAACGTGCTATATGTTCTGAATGCCCGAATAGGGAATCTGTGTCAAAACTTTGTTAGGAATTATGTGATCCTTACTAGCTGGAAGTAAGGGAGATGGGGCATGAAGTTATTTCTAGGATTTGGACACATAGCAAGATTAGCTCAGTTCTGGGCATCTTTGAAATACCTATACGAACTTGTTCCTACATAGTAACTTGCATCTTTGAATGAGAATGTGCTTGCTTACAGCAACGTGCTATATGTTCTGAATGCCCGAATTGGGAATCTGTGTCAAAACTTTGTTAGGAATTATGTGATCCTTACTAGCTGGAAGTAATGGAGATGGGGCATGAAGTTATTTCTAGGAGTTGGACACATACCAAGTTTAGCTCAGTTCTGGGCATCTTTGAAATACCTATACGAACTTGTTCCTACATAGGAACTTGAATCTTTGAATGAGAATATGCTTGCTTACAGCAACGTGCTATATGTTCTGAATGCCCGAATTGGGAATCTGTGTCAAAACTTTGTTAGGAATTATGTGATCCTTACTAGCTGGAAGTAAGGGAGATGGAGCATGAAGTTATTTCTAGGAGTTGGACACATACCAAGTTTAGCTCAGTTCTGGGCATCTTTGAAATACCTATACAAACTTGTTCCTACATAGTAACTTGCATCTTTGAATGAGAATGTGCTTGCTTACAGCAACGTGCTATATGTTCTGAATGCCCGAATTGGGAATCTGTGTCAAAACTTTGTTAGGAATTATGTGATCCTTACTAGCTGGAAGCAAGGGAGATGGGGCATGAAGTTATTTCTAGGAGTTGGACACATACCAAGTTTAGCTCAGTTCTGGGCATCTTTGAAATACCTATACAAACTTGTTGCTACATAGTAACTTGCATCATTAATGAGAATCTGCTTGCTTACAGCAACGTGCTATATGTTCTGAATGCCCGAATTGGGAATCTGTGTCAAAACTTTGTTAGGAATTATGTGATCCTTGCTAGCTGGAAGTAAGGGAGATGGGGCATGAAGTTATTTCTTGGAGTTGGAGACATACCAAGTTTAGCTCAGTTCTGGGCATCTTTGAAATACCTATACAAACTTGTTCCTACATAGTAACTTGCAACTTTGAATAAGAATGTGCTTGCTTGCAGCAACGTGCTATAGGTTCTGAATGCCCGAATAGGGAATCTGTGTCAAAACTTTGTTAGGAATTATGTGGTCCTTGCTAGCTGGAAGTAAGGGAGATGGGGCATGAAGTTATTTCTAGGAGTTGGACACATACCAAGTTTAGCTCAGTTCTGGGCATCTTTGAAATACCTAAACAAACTTGTTCCTACATAGTAACTTGCATCTTTGAATGAGAATCTGCTTGCTTGCAGCAACGTGCTATATGTTCTGAATGCCCGAATAGGGAATCTGTGTCAAAACTTTGTTAGGAATTATGTGATCCTTGCTAGCTGGAAGTAAGGGAGATGGGGCATGAAGTTATTTCTAGGAGTTGGACACATACCAAGTTTAGCTCAGTTCTGGGCATCTTTGAAATACCTATACAAACTTGTTCCTACATAGTAACTTGCATCTTTGAATGAGAATGTGCTTGCTTGCAGCAACGTGCTATATGTTCTGAATGCCCGAATTGGCAATCTGTGTCAAAACTTTGTTAGGAATTATGTGATCCTTGCTAGCTGGAAGTAAGGGAGATGGGGCATGAAGTTATTTCTAGGAGTTGGACACATACCAAGTTTAGCTCAGTTCTGGGCATCTTTGAAATACCTATACAAACTTGTTCCTACATAGTAACTTGCAACTTTGAATGAGAATGTGCTTGCTTACAGCAACGTGCTATATGTTCTGAATGCCCGAATTGGGAATCTGTGTCAAAACTTTGTTAGGAATTATGTGATCCTTACTAGCTGGAAGTAAGGGAGATGGGGCATGATGTTATTTCTTGGAGTTGGAGACATACCAAGTTTAGCTCAGTTCTGGGCATCTTTGAAATACCTATACAAACTTGTTCCTACATAGTAAGTTGCAACTTTGAATGAGAATGTGCTTGCTTGCAGCAACGTGCTATATGTTCTGAATGCCCGAATAGGGAACCTGTGTCAAAACTTTGTTAGGAATTATGTGATCCTTACTAGCTGGAAGTAAGGGAGATGGGGCATGAAGTTATTTCTAGGAGTTGAACACATACCAAGTTTAGCTCAGTTCTGGGCATCTTTGAAATACCTATACAAACTTGTTCCTACATAGTAACTTGCAACTTTGAATGAGAATGTGCTTGCTTACAGCAACGTGCTATATGTTCTGAATGCCCGAATTGGGAATCTGTGTCAAAACTTTGTTAGGAATTATGTGATCCTTGCTAGCTGGAAGTAAGGGAGATGGGGCATGAAGTTATTTCTAGGAGTTGGACACATACCAAGTTTAGCTCAGTTCTGGGCATCTTTGAAATACCTATACAAACTTGTTCCTACATAGTAACTTGCATCTTTGAATGAGAATCTGCTTGCTTGCAGCAACGTGCTATATGTTCTGAATGCCCGAATAGGGAATCTGTGTCAAAACTTTGTTAGGAATTATGTGATCCTTACTAGCTGGAAGTAAGGGAGATGGGGCATGAAGTTATTTCTAGGAGTTGGACACATACCAAGTTTAGCTCAGTTCTGGGCATCTTTGAAATACCTATACAAACTTGTTCCTACATAGTAACTTGCATCTTTGAATGAGAATGTGCTTGCTTACAGCAACGTGCTATATGTTCTGAATGCCCGAATAGGGAATCTGTGTCAAAACTTTGTTAGGAATTATGTGATCCTTACTAGCTGGAAGTAAGGGAGATGGGGCATGAAGTTATTTCTAGGAGTTGGACACATACCAAGTTTAGCTCAGTTCTGGGCATCTTTGAAATACCTATACAAACTTGTTCCTACATAGTAACTTGCAACTTTGAATGAGAATGTGCTTGCTTACAGCAACGTGCTATATGTTCTGAATGCCCGAATTGGGAATCTGTGTCAAAACTTTGTTAGGAATTATGTGATCCTTGCTAGCTGGAAGTAAGGGAGATGGGGCATGAAGTTATTTCTAGGAGTTGGACACATACCAAGTTTAGCTCAGTTCTGGGCATCTTTGAAATAACTATACAAACTTGTTCCTACATAGTAACTTGCAACTTTGAATGAGAATGTGCTTGCTTACAGCAACGTGCTATATGTTCTGAATGCCCGAATTGGGAATCTGTGTCAAAACTTTGTTAGGAATTATGTGATCCTTGCTAGCTGGAAGTAAGGGAGATGGGGCATGAAGTTATTTCTAGGAGTTGGACACATACCAAGTTTAGCTCAGTTCTGGGCATCTTTGAAATACCTATACAAACTTGTTCCTACATAGTAACTTGCATCTTTGAATGAGAATGTGCTTGCTTACAGCAACTTGCTATATGTTCTGAATGCCCGAATTGGGAATCTGTGTCAAAACTGTTAGGAATTATGTGATCCTTACTAGCTGTAAGTAAGGGAGATGGGGCATGAAGTTATTTCTAGGAGTTGGACACATACCAAGTTTAGCTCAGTTCTGGGCATCTGTGAAATACCTATACAAACTTGTTGCTACCTAGTAACTTGCATCATTAATGAGAATCTGCTTGCTTACAGCAACGTGCTATATGTTCTGAATGCCCGAATTGGGAATCTGTGTCAAAACTTTGTTAGGAATTATGTGATCCTTACTAGCTGGAAGTAAGGGAGATGGGGCATGAAGTTATTTCTAGGAGTTGGACACATAGCAAGTTTAGCTCAGTTCTGGGCATCTTTGAAATACCTATACAAACTTGTTCCTACATAGTAACTTGCAACTTTGAATGAGAATGTGCTTGCTTACAGCAACGTGCTATATGTTCTGAATGCCCGAATTGGGAATCTGTGTCAAAACTTTGTTAGGAATTATGTGATCCTTGCTAGCTGGAAGTAAGGGAGATGGGGCATGAAGTTATTTCTAGGAGTTGGACACATACCAAGTTTAGCTCAGTTCTGGGCATCTTTGAAATACCTATACAAACTTGTTCCTACATAGTAACTTGCATCTTTGAATGAGAATGTGCTTACTTACAGCAACGTGATATATGTTCTGAATGTCCGAATTGGGAATCTGTGTCAAAACTGTTAGGAATTATGTGATCCTTACTAGCTGGAAGTAAGGGAGATGGGGCATGATGTTATTTCTAGGAGTTGGACACATACCAAGTTTAGCTCAGTTCTGGGCATCTTTGAAATACCTATACAAACTTGTTCCTACATAGTAACTTGCAACTTTGAATGAAAATGTGCTTGCTTACAGCAACGTGCTATATGTTCTGAATGCCCGAATTGGGAATCTGTGTCAAAACTTTGTTAGGAATTATGTGATCCTTACTAGCTGGAAGTAAGTGAGATGGGGCATGAAGTTATTTCTAGGAGTTGGACACATACCAAGTTTAGCTCAGTTCTGGGCATCTTTGAAATACCTATACAAACTTGTTCCTACATAGTAACTTGCAACTTTGAATGAGAATGTGCTTGCTTACAGCAACGTGCTATATGTTCTGAATGCCCGAATTGGGAATCTGTGTCAAAACTTTGTTAGGAATTATGTGATCCTTACTAGCTGGAAGTAAGGGAGATGGGGCATGATGTTATTTCTAGGAGTTGGACACATAGCAAGTTTAGCTCAGTTCTGGGCATCTTTGAAATACCTATACAGACTTGTTCCTACATAGTAACTTGCATCTTTGAATGAGAATGTGCTTGCTTACAGCAACGTGCTATATGTTCTGAATGCCCGAATTGGGAATCTGTGTCAAAACTGTTAGGAATTATGTGATCCTTACTAGCTGTAAGTAAGGGAGATGGGGCATGAAGTTATTTCTAGGAGTTGGACACATACCAAGTTTAGCTCAGTTCTGGGCATCTTTGAAATACCTATACAAACTTGTTCCTACATAGTAACTTGCAACTTTGAATGAAAATGTGATTGCTTACAGCAACGTGCTATATGTTCTGAATGCCCGAATTGGGAATCTGTGTCAAAACTTTGTTAGGAATTATGTGATCCTTACTAGCTGGAAGTAAGGGAGATGGGGCATGAAGTTATTTCTAGGAGTTGGACACATACCAAGTTTAGCTCAGTTCTGGGCATCTTTGAAATACCTATACAAACTTGTTCCTACATAGTAACTTGCAACTTTGAATGAGAATGTGCTTGCTTACAGCAACGTGCTATATGTTCTGAATGCCCGAATTGGGAATCTGTGTCAAAACTTTGTTAGGAATTATGTGATCCTTACTAGCTGGAAGTAAGGGAGATGGGGCATGAAGTTATTTCTAGGAGTTGGACACATAGCAAGTTTAGCTCAGTTCTGGGCATCTTTGAAATACCTATACAAACTTGTTCCTACATAGTAACTTGCATCTTTGAATGAGAATGTGCTTGCTTACAGCAACGTGCTATATGTTCTGAATGTCCGAATTGGGAATCTGTGTCAAAACTGTTAGGAATTATGTGATCCTTACTAGCTGGAAGTAAGGGAGATGGGGCATGATGTTATTTCTAGGAGTTGGACACATACCAAGTTTAGCTCAGTTCTGGGCATCTTTGAAATACCTATACAAACTTGTTCCTACATAGTAACTTGCAACTTTGAATGAAAATGTGATTGCTTACAGCAACGTGCTATATGTTCTGAATGCCCGAATTGGGAATCTGTGTCAAAACTTTGTTAGGAATTATGTGATCCTTACTAGCTGGTAGTAAGGGAGATGGGGCATGAAGTTATTTCTAGGAGTTGGACACATACCAAGTTTAGCTCAGTTCTGGGCATCTTTGAAATACCTATACAAACTTGTTCCTACATAGTAACTTACAACTTTGAATGAAAATGTGCTTGCTTACAGCAACGTGCTATATGTTCTGAATGCCCGAATTGGGAATCTGTGTCAAAACTTTGTTAGGAATTATGTGATCCTTACTAGCTGGAAGTAAGTGAGATGGGGCATGAAGTTATTTCTAGGAGTTGGACACATACCAAGTTTAGCTCAGTTCTGGGCATCTTTGAAATACCTATACAAACTTGTTCCTACATAGTAACTTGCAACTTTGAATGAAAATGTGCTTGCTTACAGCAACGTGCTATATGTTCTGAATGCCCGAATTGGGAATCTGTGTCAAAACTTTGTTAGGAATTATGTGATTCTTACTAGCTGGAAGTAAGGGAGATGGGGCATGAAGTTATTTCTAGGAGTTGGACACATACCAAGTTTAGCTCAGTTCTGGGCATCTTTGAAATACCTATACAGACTTGTTCCTACATAGTAACTTGCATCTTTGAATGAGAATGTGCTTGCTTACAGCAACGTGCTATATGTTCTGAATGCCCGAATTGGGAATCTGTGTCAAAACTTTGTTAGGAATTATGTGATCCTTACTAGCTGGAAGTAAGGGAGATGGGGCATGAAGTTATTTCTAGGAGTTGGACACATAGCAAGTTTAGCTCAGTTCTGGGCATCTTTGAAATACCTATACAAACTTGTTCCTACATAGTAAGTTGCATCTTTGAATGGGAATCTGCTTGCTTACAACAACGTGCTATATGTTCTGAATGCCCGAATTGGGAATCTGTGTCAAAACTTTGTTAGGAATTATGTGATCCTTACTAGCTGGAAGTAAGGGAGATGGGGCATGAAGTTATTTCTAGGAGTTGGACACATACCAAGTTTAGCTCAGTTCTGGGCATCTTTGAAATACCTATACAAACTTGTTCCTACATAGTAACTTGCAACTTTGAATGAGAATGTGCTTGCTTACAGCAACGTGCTATATGTTCTGAATGCCCTAATTGGCAATCTGTGTCAAAACTTTGTTAGGAATTATGTGATCCTTACTAGCTGGAAGTAAGGGAGATGGGGCATGAAGTTATTTCTAGGAGTTGGACACATACCAAGTTTAGCTCAGTTCTGGGCATCTTTGAAATACCTATACAAACTTGTTCCTGCATAGTAACTTGCAGCTTTGAATGAAAATGTGATTGCTTACAGCAACGTGCTATATGTTCTGAATGCCCGAATTGGGAATCTGTGTCAAAACTTTGTTAGGAATTATGTGATCCTTACTAGCTGGAAGTAAGGGAGATGGGGCATGAAGTTATTTCTAGGAGTTGGAGACATACCAAGTTTAGCTCAGTTCTGGGCATCTTTGAAATACCTATACAAACTTGTTCCTACATAGTAACTTGCAACTTTGAATGAGAATGTGCTTGCTTACAGCAACGTGCTATATGTTCTGAATGCCCGAATTGGGAATCTGTGTCAAAACTTTGTTAGGAATTATGTGATCCTTACTAGCTGGAAGTAAGGGAGATGGGGCATGAAGTTATTTCTAGGAGTTGGACACATACCAAGTTTAGCTCAGTTCTGGGCATCTTTGAAATACCTATACAAACTTGTTCCTACATAGTAACTTGCATCTTTGAATGAGAATGTGGTTGCTTACAGCAACGTGCTATATGTTCTGAATGTCCGAATTGGGAATCTGTGTCAAAACTGTTAGGAATTATGTGATCCTTACTAGCTGGAAGTAAGGGAGATGGGGCATGATGTTATTTCTAGGAGTTGGACACATACCAAGTTTAGCTCAGTTCTGGGCATCTTTGAAATACCTATACAAACTTGTTCCTACATAGTAACTTGCAACTTTGAATGAAAATGTGCTTGCTTACAGCAACGTGCTATATGTTCTGAATGCCCGAATTGGGAATCTGTGTCAAAACTTTGTTAGGAATTATGTGATCCTTACTAGCTGGAAGTAAGTGAGATGGGGCATGAAGTTATTTCTAGGAGTTGGACACATACCAAGTTTAGCTCAGTTCTGGGCATCTTTGAAATACCTATACAAACTTGTTCCTACATAGTAACTTGCAACTTTGAATGAGAATGTGCTTGCTTACAGCAACGTGCTATATGTTCTGAATGCCCGAATTGGGAATCTGTGTCAAAACTTTGTTAGGAATTATGTGATCCTTACTAGCTGGAAGTAAGGGAGATGGGGCATGAAGTTATTTCTAGGAGTTGGACACATAGCAAGTTTAGCTCAGTTCTGGGCATCTTTGAAATACCTATACAAACTTGTTCCTACATAGTAACTTGCATCTTTGAATGAGAATGTGCTTGCTTACAGCAACGTGCTATATGTTCTGAATGCCCGAATTGGGAATCTGTGTCAAAACTTTGTTAGGAATTATGTGATCCTTACTAGCTGGAAGTAAGGGAGATGGGGCATGAAGTTATTTCTAGGAGTTGGACACATACCAAGTTTAGCTCAGTTCTGGGCATCTTTGAAATACCTATACAAACTTGTTCCTACATAGTAACTTGCATCTTTGAATGAGAATGTGCTTGCTTACAGCAACGTGCTATATGTTCTGAATGTCCGAATTGGGAATCTGTGTCAAAACTGTTAGGAATTATGTGATCCTTACTAGCTGGAAGTAAGGGAGATGGGGCATGATGTTATTTCTAGGAGTTGGACACATACCAAGTTTAGCTCAGTTCTGGGCATCTTTGAAATACCTATACAAACTTGTTCCTACATAGTAACTTGCAACTTTGAATGAAAATGTGATTGCTTACAGCAACGTGCTATATGTTCTGAATGCCCGAATTGGGAATCTGTGTCAAAACTTTGTTAGGAATTATGTGATCCTTACTAGCTGGAAGTAAGGGAGATGGGGCATGAAGTTATTTCTAGGAGTTGGACACATACCAAGTTTAGCTCAGTTCTGGGCATCTTTGAAATACCTATACAAACTTGTTCCTACATAGTAACTTGCAACTTTGAATGAAAATGTGCTTGCTTACAGCAACGTGCTATATGTTCTGAATGCCCGAATTGGGAATCTGTGTCAAAACTTTGTTAGGAATTATGTGATCCTTACTAGCTGGAAGTAAGGGAGATGGGGCATGAAGTTATTTCTAGGAGTTGGACACATAGCAAGTTTAGCTCAGTTCTGGGCATCTTTGAAATACCTATACAAACTTGTTCCTACATAGTAACTTGCAACTTTGAATGAAAATGTGCTTGCTTACAGCAACGTGCTATATGTTCTGAATGCCCTAATTGGGAATCTGTGTCAAAACTTTGTTAGGAATTATGTGATCCTTACTAGCTGGAAGTATGGGAGATGGGGCATGAAGTTATTTCTAGGAGTTGGACACATAGCAAGTTTAGCTCAGTTCTGGGCATCTTTGAAATACCTATACAAACTTGTTCCTACATAGTAACTTGCATCTTTGAATGGGAATCTGCTTGCTTACAGCAACGTGCTATATGTTCTGAATGCCCGAATAGGGAATCTGTGTCAAAACTTTGTTAGGAATTATGTGATCCTTACTAGCTGGTAGTAAGGGAGATGGGGCATGAAGTTATTTCTAGGAGTTGGACACATACCAAGTTTAGCTCAGTTCTGGGCATCTTTGAAATACCTATACAAACTTGTTCCTACATAGTAACTTGCAACTTTGAATGAAAATGTGCTTGCTTACAGCAACGTGCTATATGTTCTGAATGCCCGAATTGGGAATCTGTGTCAAAACTTTGTTAGGAATTATGTGATCCTTACTAGCTGGAAGTAAGTGAGATGGGGCATGAAGTTATTTCTAGGAGTTGGACACATACCAAGTTTAGCTCAGTTCTGGGCATCTTTGAAATACCTATACAAACTTGTTCCTACATAGTAACTTGCAACTTTGAATGAAAATGTGCTTGCTTACAGCAACGTGCTATATGTTCTGAATGCCCGAATTGGGAATCTGTGTCAAAACTTTGTTAGGAATTATGTGATCCTTACTAGCTGGAAGTAAGGGAGATGGGGCATGAAGTTATTTCTAGGAGTTGGACACATAGCAAGTTTAGCTCAGTTCTGGGCATCTTTGAAATACCTATACAGACTTGTTCCTACATAGTAACTTGCATCTTTGAATGAGAATGTGCTTGCTTACAGCAACGTGCTATATGTTCTGAATGCCCGAATTGGGAATCTGTGTCAAAACTTTGTTAGGAATTATGTGATCCTTACTAGCTGTAAGTAAGGGAGATGGGGCATGAAGTTATTTCTAGGAGTTGGACACATAGCAAGTTTAGCTCAGTTCTGGGCATCTTTGAAATACCTATACAAACTTGTTCCTACATAGTAACTTGCATCTTTGAATGGGAATCTGCTTGCTTACAGCAACGTGCTATATGTTCTGAATGCCCGAATTGGGAATCTGTGTCAAAACTTTGTTAGGAATTATGTGATCCTTACTAGCTGGAAGTAAGGGAGATGGGGCATGAAGTTATTTCTAGGAGTTGGACACATACCAAGTTTAGCTCAGTTCTGGGCATCTTTGAAATACCTATACAAACTTGTTCCTACATAGTAACTTGCAACTTTGAATGAGAATGTGCTTCTTACAGCAACGTGCTATATGTTCTGAATGCCCTAATTGGCAATCTGTGTCAAAACTTTGTTAGGAATTATGTGATCCTTACTAGCTGGAAGTAAGGGAGATGGGGCATGAAGTTATTTCTAGGAGTTGGACACATACCAAGTTTAGCTCAGTTCTGGGCATCTTTGAAATACCTATACATACTTGTTCCTACATAGTAACTTGCATCTTTGAATGAGAATGTGCTTGCTTACAGCAACGTGCTATATGTTCTGAATGTCCGAATTGGGAATCTGTGTCAAAACTGTTAGGAATTATGTGATCCTTACTAGCTGGAAGTAAGGGAGATGGGGCATGATGTTATTTCTAGGAGTTGGACACATACCAAGTTTAGCTCAGTTCTGGGCATCTTTGAAATACCTATACAAACTTGTTCCTACATAGTAACTTGCAACTTTGAATGAAAATGTGATTGCTTACAGCAACGTGCTATATGTTCTGAATGCCCGAATTGGGAATCTGTGTCAAAACTTTGTTAGGAATTATGTGATCCTTACTAGCTGGAAGTAAGGGAGATGGGGCATGAAGTTATTTCTAGGAGTTGGACACATACCAAGTTTAGCTCAGTTCTGGGCATCTTTGAAATACCTATACAAACTTGTTCCTACATAGTAACTTGCAACTTTGAATGAGAATGTGCTTGCTTACAGCAACGTGCTATATGTTCTGAATGCCCGAATTGGGAATCTGTGTCAAAACTTTGTTAGGAATTATGTGATCCTTACTAGCTGGAAGTAAGGGAGATGGGGCATGAAGTTATTTCTAGGAGTTAGACACATAGCAAGTTTAGCTCAGTTCTGGGCATCTTTGAAATACCTATACAAACTTGTTCCTACATAGTAACTTGCATCTTTGAATGAGAATGTGCTTGCTTACAGCAACGTGCTATATGTTCTGAATGCCCGAATTGGCAATCTGTGTCAAAACTTTGTTAGGAATTTTGTGATCCTTACTAGCTGGAAGTAAGGGAGATGGGGCATGAAGTTATTTCTAGGAGTTGGACACATACCAAGTTTAGATCAGTTCTGGGCATCTTTGAAATACCTATACAAACTTGTTTCTACATAGTAACTTGCAACTTTGAATGAGAATGTGCTTGCTTACAGCAACGTGCTATATGTTCTGAATGCCCGAATTGGGAATCTGTGTCAAAACTTTGTTAGGAATTATGTGATCCTTACTAGCTGGAAGTAAGGGAGATGGGGCATGAAGTTATTTCTAGGAGTTGGACACATACCAAGTTTAGCTCAGTTCTGGGCATCTTTGAAATACCTATACGAACTTGTTCCTACATAGTATCTTGCAACTTTGAATGAAAATGTGATTGCTTACAGCAACGTGCTATATGTTCTGAATGCCAGAATTGGGAATCTGTGTCAAAACTTTGTTAGGAATTATGTGATCCTTACTAGCTGGAAGTAAGGGAGATGGGGCATGAAGTTATTTCTAGGAGTTGGACACATACCAAGTTTAGCTCAGTTCTGGGCATCTTTGAAATACCTATACAAACTTGTTCCTACATAGTAAGTTGCAACTTTGAATGAGAATGTGCTTGCTTGCAGCAACGTGCTATATGTTCTGAATGCCCGAATAGGGAATCTGTGTCAAAACTTTGTTAGGAATTATGTGATCCTTACTAGCTGGAAGTAAGGGAGATGGGGCATGAAGTTATTTCTAGGAGTTGGACACATACCAAGTTTAGCTCAGTTCTGGGCATCTTTGAAATACCTATATAAACTTGTTCCTACATAGTAACTTGCATCTTTGAATGAGAATGTGCTTGCTTACAGCAACGTGCTATATGTTCTGAATGCCCGAATTGGCAATCTGTGTCAAAACTTTGTTAGGAATTTTGTGATCCTTACTAGCTGGAAGTAAGGGAGATGGGGCATGAAGTTATTTCTAGGAGTTGGACACATACCAAGTTTAGCTCAGTTCTGGGCATCTTTGAAATACCTATACAAACTTTTTCCTACATAGTAACTTGCATCTTTGAATGAGAATGTGCTTGCTTACAGCAACGTGCTATATGTTCTGAATGCCCGAATTGGGAATCTGTGTCAAAACTGTTAGGAATTATGTGATCCTTACTAGCTGGAAGTAAGGGAGATGGGGCATGAAGTTATTTCTAGGAGTTGGACACATACCAAGTTTAGCTCAGTTCTGGGCATCTTTGAAATACCTATACAAACTTGTTCCTACATAGTAACTTGCAACTTTGAATGAAAATGTGATTGCTTACAGCAACGTGCTATATGTTCTGAATGCCCGAATTGGGAATCTGTGTCAAAACTTTGTTAGGAATTATGTGATCCTTACTAGCTGGAAGTAAGGGAGATGGGGCATGAAGTTATTTCTAGGAGTTGGACACATACCAAGTTTAGCTCAGTTCTGGGCATCTTTGAAATACCTATACAAACTTGTTCCTACATAGTAACTTGCAACTTTGAATGAGAATGTGCTTGCTTACAGCAACGTGCTATATGTTCTGAATGCCCGAATTGGGAATCTGTGTCAAAACTTTGTTAGGAATTATGTGATCCTTACTAGCTGGAAGTAAGGGAGATGGGGCATGAAGTTATTTCTAGGAGTTGGACACATAGCAAGTTTAGCTCAGTTCTGGGCATCTTTGAAATACCTATACAAACTTGTTCCTACATAGTAACTTGCATCTTTGAATGAGAATGTGCTTGCTTACAGCAACGTGCTATATGTTCTGAATGCCCGAATTGGCAATCTGTGTCAAAACTTTGTTAGGAATTTTGTGATCCTTACTAGCTGGAAGTAAGGGAGATGGGGCATGAAGTTATTTCTAGGAGTTGGACACATACCAAGTTTAGCTCAGTTCTGGGCATCTTTGAAATACCTATACAAACTTGTTCCTACATAGTAACTTGCATCTTTGAATGAGAATGTGCTTGCTTACAGCAACGTGCTATATGTTCTGATTGCCCTAATTGGCAATCTGTGTCAAAACTTTGTTAGGAATTATGTGATCCTTACTAGCTGGAAGTAAGGGAGATGGGGCATGAAGTTATTTCTAGGAGTTGGACACATACCAAGTTTAGCTCAGTTCTGGGCATCTTTGAAATACTTATACAAACTTGTTCCTACATAGTAACTTGCAACTTTGAATGAGAATGTGCTTGCTTACAGCAACGTGCTATATGTTCTGAATGCCCGAATTGGGAATCTGTGTCAAAACTTTGTTAGGAATTATGTGATCCTTACTAGCTGGAAGTAAGGGAGATGGGGCATGAAGTTATTTCTAGGAGTTGGACACATACCAAGTTTAGCTCAGTTCTGGGCATCTTTGAAATACCTATACAAACTTGTTCCTACATAGTAACTTGCATCTTTGAATGAGAATGTGCTTGCTTACAGCAACGTGCTATATGTTCTGAATGCCCGAATTGGGAATCTGTGTCAAAACATTGTTAGGAATTATGTGATCCTTACTAGCTGGAAGTAAGGGAGATGGGGCATGAAGTTATTTCTAGGAGTTGGACACATACCAAGTTTAGCTCAGTTCTGGGCATCTTTGAAATACCTATACAAACTTGTTCCTACATAGTAACTTGCAACTTTGAATGAGAATCTGCTTGCTTACAGCAACGTGCTATATGTTCTGAATGCCCGAATTGGGAATCTGTGTCAAAACTTTGTTAGGAATTATGTGATCCTTACTAGCTGGAAGTAAGGGAGATGGGGCATGAAGTTATTTCTAGGAGTTGGACACATACCAAGTTTAGCTCAGTTCTGGGCATCTTTGAAATACCTATACAAACTTGTTCCTACATAGTAACTTGCAACTTTGAATGAGAATGTGCTTGCTTACAGCAACGTGCTATATGTTCTGAATGCCCGAATTGGGAATCTGCGTCAAAACTTTGTTAGGAATTATGTGATCCTTACTTCCTGGAAGTAAGGGAGATGGGCCATGAAGTTATTTCTTGGAGTTGGACACATACCAAGTTTAGCTCAGTTCTGGGCATCTTTGAAATACCTATACAAACTTGTTCCTACATAGTAACTTGCAACTTTGAATGAAAATGTGCTTGCTTACAGCAACGTGCTATATGTTCTGAATGCCCGAATTGGGAATGTGTGTCAAAACTTGTTAGGAATTATGTGATCCTTACTAGCTGGAAGTAAGGGAGATGGGGCATGAAGTTATTTCTAGGAGTTGGACACATACCAAGTTTAGCTCAGTTCTGGGCATCTTTGAAATACCTATACAAACTTGTTCCTACATAGTAACTTGCAACTTTGAATGAAAATGTGCTTGCTTACAGCAACGTGCTATATGTTCTGAATGCCCGAATTGGGAATGTGTGTCAAAACTTTGTTAGGAATTATGTCATCCTTACTAGCTGGAAGTAAGGGAGATGGGGCATGAAGTTATTTCTAGGAGTTGGACACATACCAAGTTTAGCTCAGTTCTGGGCATCTTTGAAATACCTATACAAACTTGTTCCTACATAGTAACTTGCAACTTTGAATGAGAATGTGCTTGCTTACAGCAAAGTGCTATATGTTCTGAATGCCCGAATTGGGAATCTGTGTGAAAACATTGTTAGGAATTATGTGATCCTTACTAGCTGGAAGTAAGGGAGATGGGGCATGAAGTTATTTCTAGGAGTTGGACACATACCAAGTTTAGCTCAGTTCTGGGCATCTTTGAAATACCTATACAAACTTGTTCCTACATAGTAACTTGCAACTTTGAATGAAAATGTGCTTGCTTACAGCAACGTGCTATATGTTCTGAATGCCCGAATTGGGAATGTGTGTCAAAACTTTGTTAGGAATTATGTGATCCTTACTAGCTGGAAGTAAGGGAGATGGGGCATGAAGTTATTTCTAGGAGTTGGACACATACCAAGTTTAGCTCAGTTCTGGGCATCTTTGAAATACCTATACAAACTTGTTCCTACATAGTAACTTGCAACTTTGAATGAGAATGTGCTTGCTTACAGCAACGTGCTATATGTTCTGAATGCCCTAATTGGCAATCTGTGTCAAAACTTTGTTAGGAATTATGTGATCCTTACTAGCTGGAAGTAAGGGAGATGGGGCATGAAGTTGTTTCTAGGAGTTGGACACATAGGAAGTTTAGCTCAGTTCTGGGCATCTTTGAAATACCTATACAAACTTGTTCCTACATAGTAACTTGCATCTTTGAATGAGAATGTGCTTGCTTACAGCAACGTGCTATATGTTCTGAATGCCCGAATAGGGAATCTGTGTCAAAACTTTGTTAGGAATTATGTGATCCTTACTAGCTGGAAGTAAGGGAGATGGGGCATGAAGTTATTTCTAGGAGTTGGACACATACCAAGTTTAGCTCAGTTCTGGGCATCTTTGAAATACCTATACAAACTTGTTCCTACACAGTAACTTGCATCTTTGAATGAGAATGTGCTTGCTTACAGCAACGTGCTATATGTTCTGAATGCCCGAATTGGGAATCTGTGTCAAAACTGTTAGGAATTATGTGATCCTTACTAGCTGGAAGTAAGGGAGATGGGGCATGAAGTTATTTCTAGGAGTTGGACACATACCAAGTTTAGCTCAGTTCTGGGCATCTTTGAAATACCTATACAAACTTGTTCCTACATAGTAACTTGCAAATTTGAATGAAAATGTGCTTGCTTACAGCAACGTGCTATATGTTCTGAATGCCCGAATTGGGAATCTGTGTCAAAACTTTGTTAGGAATTATGTGATCCTTACTAGCTGGAAGTAAGGGAGATGGGGCATGAAGTTATTTCTAGGAGTTGGACACATACCAAGTTTAGCTCAGTTCTGGGCATCTTTGAAATACCTATACAAACTTGTTGCTACATAGTAACTTGCATCATTGAATGAGAATGTGCTTGCTTACAGCAACGTGCTATATGTTCTGAATGCCCGAATTGGGAATCTGTGTCAAAACTTTGTTAGGAATTATGTGATCCTTACTAGCTGGAAGTAAGGGAGATGGGGCATGAAGTTATTTCTAGGAGTTGGACACATACCAAGTTTAGCTCAGTTCTGGGCATCTTTGAAATACCTATACAAACTTGTTCCTACATAGTAACTTGCATCTTTGAATGGGAATCTGCTTGCTTACAGCAACGTGCTATATGTTCTGAATGCCCGAATTGGGAATCTGTGTCAAAACTTTGTTAGGAATTATGTGATCCTTACTAGCTGGAAGTAAGGGAGATGGGGCATGAAGTTATTTCTAGGAGTTGGACACATACCAAGTTTAGCTCAGTTCTGGGCATCTTTGAAATACCTATACAAGCTTGTTCCTACATAGTAACTTGCATCTTTGAATGAGAATGTGCTTGCTTACAGCAACGTGCTATATGTTCTGAATGCCCGAATTGGGAATCTGTGTCACAACTTTGTTAGGAATTATGTGATCCTTACTAGCTGGAAGTAAGGGAGATGGGGCATGAAGTTATTTCTAGGAGTTGGACACATACCAAGTTTAGCTCAGTTCTGGGCATCTTTGAAATACCAATACAAACTTGTTCCTACCTAGTAACTTGCATCTTTGAATGAGAATGTGCTTGCTTACAGCAACGTGCTATATGATCTGAATGCCCGAATTGGGAATCTGTGTCAAAACTTTGTTAGGAATTATGTGATCCTTACTAGCTGGAAGTAAGAGAGATGGGGCATGAAGTTATTTCTAGGAGTTGGACACATACCAAGTTTAGCTCAGTTCTGGGCATCTTTGAAATACCTATACAAACTTGTTCCTACATAGTAACTTGCATCTTTGAATGAGAATGTGCTTGCTTACAGCAACGTGCTATATGTTCTGAATGCCCGAATAGGGAATCTGTGTCAAAACTTTGTTAGGAATTATGTGATCCTTACTAGGTGGAAGTAAGGGAGATGGGGCATGAAGTTATTTCTAGGAGTTGAACACATACCAAGTTTAGCTCAGTTCTGGGCATCTTTGAAATACCTATACAAACTTGTTACTACCTAGTAACTTGCATCTTTGAATGAGAATGTGCTTGCTTACAGCAATGTGCTATATGTTCTGAATGCCCGAATTGGGAATCTGTGTCAAAACTTTGTTAGGAATTATGTGATCCTTACTAGCTGGAAGTAAGGGAGATGGCGCATGAAGTTATTTCTAGGAGTTGGACACATACCAAGTTTAGCTCAGTTCTGGGCATCTTTGAAATACCTATACAAACTTGTTCCTACATAGTAACTTGCAACTTTGAATGAGAATGTGCTTGCTTACAGCAACGTGCTATATGTTCTGAATGCCCGAATTGGGAATCTGTGTCAAAACTTTGTTAGGAATTATGTGATCCTTACTAGCTGGAAGTAAGGGAGATGGGGCATGAAGTTATTTCTAGGAGTTGGACACATACCAAGTTTAGCTCAGTTCTGGGCATCTTTGAAATACCTATACAAACTTGTTCCTACATAGTAACTTGCAACTTTGAATGAGAATGTGCTTGCTTACAGCAACGTGCTATATGTTCTGAATGCCCGAATTGGGAATCTGTGTCAAAACTTTGTTAGGAATTATGTGATCCTTACTAGCTGGAAGTAAGGGAGATGGGGCATGAAGTTATTTCTTGGAGTTGGAGACATACCAAGTTTAGCTCAGTTCTGGGCATCTTTGAAATACCTATACAAACTTGTTCCTACATAGTAACTTGCATCTTTGAATGAGAATGTGCTTGCTTGCAGCAACGTGCTATATGTTCTGAATGCCCGAATAGGGAATCTGTGTCAAAACTTTGTTAGGAATTATGTGATCCTTACTAGGTGGAAGTAAGGGAGATGGGGCATGAAGTTTTTTCTAGGAGTTGAACACATACCAAGTTTAGCTCAGTTCTGGGCATCTTTGAAATACCTATACAAACTTGTTGCTACATAGTAACTTGCATCTTTGAATGAGAATGTGCTTGCTTACAGCAACGTGTTATATGTTCTGAATGCCCGAATTGGGAATCTGTGTCAAAACTTTGTTAGGAATTATGTGATCCTTACTAGCTGGAAGTAAGGGAGATGGGGCATGAAGTTATTTCTAGGAGTTGGACACATACCAAGTTTAGCTCAGTTCTGGGCATCTTTGAAATACCTATACAAACTTGTTCCCACATAGTAACTTGCAACTTTGAATGAGAATGTGCTTGCTTACAGCAACGTGCTATATGTTCTGAATGCCCGAATTGGGAATCTGTGTCAAAACTTTGTTAGGAATTATGTGATCCTTACTAGCTGGAAGTAAGGGAGATGGGGCATGAAGTTATTTCTAGGAGTTGGACACATACCAAGTTTAGCTCAGTTCTGGGCATCTTTGAAATACCTATACAAACTTGTTCCTACCTAGTAACTTGCATCTTTGAATGAGAATGTGCTTGCTTACAGCAACGTGCTATATGTTCTGAATGCCCGAATTGGGAATCTGTGTCAAAACTTTGTTAGGAATTATGTGATCCTTACTAGCTGGAAGTAAGGGAGATGGGGCATGAAGTTATTTCTAGGAGTTGGACATATACCAAGTTTAGCTCAGTTCTGGGCATCTTTGAAATACCTATACAAACTTGTTCCTACATAGTAACTTGCAACTTTGAATGAGAATGTGCTTGCTTACAGCAACGTGCTATATGTTCTGAATGCCCGAATTGGGAATCTGTGTCAAAACTTTGTTAGGAATTATGTGATCCTTACTAGCTGGAAGTAAGGGAGATGGGGCATGAAGTTATTTCTAGGAGTTGGACACATACCAAGTTTAGCTCAGTTCTGGGCATCTTTGAAATACCTATACAAACTACTTCCTACATAGTAACTTGCAACTTTGAATGAGAATGTGCTTGCTTACAGCAACGTGCTATATGTTCTGAATGCCCGAATTGGGAATCTGTGTCATAACTTTGTTAGGAATTATGTGATCCTTACTAGCTGGAAGTAAGGGAGATGGGGCATGAAGTTATTTCTAGGAGTTGGACACATACCAAGTTTAGCTCAGTTCTGGGCATCTTTGAAATACCTATACAAACTTGTTCCTACATAGTAACTTGCAACTTTGAATGAGAATGTGCTTCCTTACAGCAACGTGCTATATGTTCTGAATGCCCGAATTGGGAATCTGTGTCAAAACTTTGTTAGGAATTATGTGATCCTTACTAGCTGGAAGTAAGGGAGATGGGGCATGAAGTTATTTCTAGGAGTTGGACACATACCAAGTTTAGCTCAGTTCTGGGCATCTTTGAAATACCTATACAAACTTGTTCCTACATAGTAACTTGCTACTTTGAATGAAAATGTGCTTGCTTACAGCAACGTGCTATATGTTCTGAATGCCCGAATTGGGAATGTGTGTCAAAACTTTGTTAGGAATTATGTCATCCTTACCACCTGGAAGTAAGGGAGATGGAGCATGAAGTTATTTCTAGGAGTTGGACACATACCAAGTTTAGCTCAGTTCTGGGCATCTTTGAAATACCTATACAAACTTGTTCCTACATAGTAACTTGCATCTTTGAATGAGAATGTGCTTGCTTACAGCAACGTGCTATATGTTCTGAATGCCCGAATTGGGAATCTGTGTCAAAACTTTGTTAGGAATTATGTGATCCTTACTAGCTGGAAGTAAGGGAGATGGGGCATGAAGTTATTTCTAGGAGTTGGACACATAGCAAGTTTAGCTCAGTTCTGGGCATCTTTGAAATACCTATACAAACTTATTCCTACATGGTAACTTGCATCTTTGAATGGGAATCTGCTTGCTTACAGCAACGTGCTATATGTTCTGAATGCCCGAATTGGGAATATGTGTCAAAACTTTGTTAGGAATTATGTGATCCTTACTAGCTGGAAGTAAGGGAGATGGGGCATGAAGTTATTTCTAGGAGTTGGACACATACCAAGTTTAGCTCAGTTCTGGGCATCTTTGAAATACCAATACAAACTTGTTCCTACATAGTAACTTGCAACTTTGAATGAGAATGTGCTTGCTTACAGCAACATGCTATATGTTCTGAATGCCCGAATTGGGAATCTGTGTCAAAACTTTGTTAGGAATTATGTTATCCTTACTAGCTGGAAGTAAGGGAGATGGGGCATGAAGTTATTTCTAGGAGTTGGACACATAGCAAGTTTAGCTCAGTTCTGGGCATCTTTGAAATACCTATACAAACTTGTTCCTACATAGTAACTTGCATCTTTGAATGAGAATGTTCTTCCTTACAGCAACGTGCTATATGTTCTGAATGCCCGAATTGGCAATCTGTGTCAAAACTTTGTTAGGAATTATGTGATCCTTACTAGCTGGAAGTAAGGGAGATGGGGCACGAAGTTATTTCTAGGAGTTGGACACATACCAAGTTTAGCTCAGTTCTGGGCATCTTTGAAATACCTATACAAACTTGTTCCTACATAGTAACTTGCAACTTTGAATGAGAATGTGCTTGCTTACAGCAACGTGCTATATGTTCTGAATGCCCGAATTGGGAATCTGTGTCAAAACTTTGTTAGGAATTATGTGATCCTTACTAGCTGGAAGTAAGGGAGATGGGGCATGAAGTTATTTCTAGGAGTTGGACACATACCAAGTTTAGCTCAGTTCTGGGCATCTTTGAAATACCTATACAAACTTGTTCCTACATAGTAACTTGCATCTTTGAATGAGAATGTTCTTCCTTACAGCAACGTGCTATATGTTCTGAATGCCCGATTTGGGAATCTGTGTCAAAACTTTGTTAGGAATTATGTGATCCTTACTAGCTGGAAGTAAGGGAGATGGGGCATGAAGTTATTTCTAGGAGTTGGACACATACCAAGTTTAGCTCAGTTCTGGGCATCTTTGAAATACCTATACAAACTTGTTCCTACATAGTAACTTGCAACTTTGAATGACAATGTGCTTGCTTACAGCAACGTGCTATATGTTCTGAATGCCCGAATTGGGAAACTGTGTCAAAACTTTGTTAGGAATTATGTGATCCTTACTAGCTGGAAGTAAGGGAGATGGGGCATGAAGTTATTTCTAGGAGTTGGACACATACCAAGTTTAGCTCAGTTCTGGGCATCTTTGAAATACCTATACAAACTTGTTCCTACATCGTAACTTGCAACTTTGAATGAGAATGTGCTTGCTTACAGCAACGTGCTATATGTTCTGAATGCCCGAATAGGGAATCTGTGTCAAAACTTTGTTAGGAATTATGTGATCCTTACTAGCTGGAAGTAAGGGAGATGGGGCATGAAGTTATTTCTTGGAGTTGGAGACATACCAAGTTTAGCTCAGTTCTGGGCATCTTTGAAATACCTATACAAACTTGTTCCTACATAGTAACTTGCATCTTTGAATGAGAATGTGCTTGCTTGCAGCAACGTGCTATATGTTCTGAATGCCCGAATAGGGAATCTGTGTCAAAACTTTGTTAGGAATTATGTGATCCTTACTAGGTGGAAGTAAGGGAGATGGGGCATGAAGTTATTTCTAGGAGTTGGACACATACCAAGTTTAGCTCAGTTCTGGGCATCTTTGAAATACCTATACAAACTTGTTGCTACATAGTAACTTGCATCTTTGAATGAGAATGTGCTTGCTTACAGCAACGTGCTATATGTTCTGAATGCCCGAATTGGGAATCTGTGTCAAAACTTTGTTAGGAATTATGTGATCCTTACTAGCTGGAAGTAAGGGAGATGGGGCATGAAGTTATTTCTAGGAGTTGGACACATACCAAGTTTAGCTCAGTTCTGGGCATCTTTGAAATACCTATACAAACTTGTTCCTACATAGTAACTTGCAACTTTGAATGAGAATGTGCTTGCTTACAGCAACGTGCTATATGTTCTGAATGCCCGAATTGGGAATCTGTGTCAAAACTTTGTTAGGAATTATGTGATCCTTACTAGCTGGAAGTAAGGGAGATGGGGCATGAAGTTATTTCTAGGAGTTGGACACATACCAAGTTTAGCTCAGTTCTGGGCATCTTTGAAATACCTATACAAACTTGTTCCTACATAGTAACTTGCAACTTTGAATGAAAATGTGCTTGCTTACAGCAACGTGCTATATGTTCTGAATGCCCGAATTGGGAATCTGTGTCAAAACTTTGTTAGGAATTATGTGATCCTTACTAGCTGGAAGTAAGGGAGATGGGGCATGAAGTTATTTCTAGGAGTTGGACACATACCAAGTTTAGCTCAGTTCTGGGCATCTTTGAAATACCTATACAAACTTGTTCCTACATAGTAACTTGCTACTTTGAATGAAAATGTGCTTGCTTACAGCAACGTGCTATATGTTCTGAATGCCCGAATTGGGAATGTGTGTCAAAACTTTGTTAGGAATTATGTCATCCTTACCACCTGGAAGTAAGGGAGATGGAGCATGAAGTTATTTCTAGGAGTTGGACACATACCAAGTTTAGCTCAGTTCTGGGCATCTTTGAAATACCTATACAAACTTGTTCCTACATAGTAACTTGCATCTTTGAATGAGAATGTGCTTGCTTACAGCAACGTGCTATATGTTCTGAATGCCCGAATTGGGAATCTGTGTCAAAACTTTGTTAGGAATTATGTGATCCTTACTAGCTGGAAGTAAGGGAGATGGGGCATGAAGTTATTTCTAGGAGTTGGACACATAGCAAGTTTAGCTCAGTTCTGGGCATCTTTGAAATACCTATACAAACTTATTCCTACATGGTAACTTGCATCTTTGAATGGGAATCTGCTTGCTTACAGCAACGTGCTATATGTTCTGAATGCCCGAATTGGGAATATGTGTCAAAACTTTGTTAGGAATTATGTGATCCTTACTAGCTGGAAGTAAGGGAGATGGGGCATGAAGTTATTTCTAGGAGTTGGACACATACCAAGTTTAGCTCAGTTCTGGGCATCTTTGAAATACCAATACAAACTTGTTCCTACATAGTAACTTGCAACTTTGAATGAGAATGTGCTTGCTTACAGCAACGTGCTATATGTTCTGAATGCCCGAATTGGGAATCTGTGTCAAAACTTTGTTAGGAATTATGTTACCCTTACTAGCTGGAAGTAAGGGAGATGGGGCATGAAGTTATTTCTAGGAGTTGGACACATACCAAGTTTAGCTCAGTTCTGGGCATCTTTGAAATACCTATACAAACTTGTTCCTACATAGTAACTTGCATCTTTGAATGAGAATGTTCTTCCTTACAGCAACGTGCTATATGTTCTGAATGCCCGAATTGGCAATCTGTGTCAAAACTTTGTTAGGAATTATGTGATCCTTACTAGCTGGAAGAAAGGGAGATGGGGCATGAAGTTATTTCTAGGAGTTGGACACATACCAAGTTTAGCTCAGTTCTGGGCATCTTTGAAATACCTATACAAACTTGTTCCTACATAGTAACTTGCAACTTTGAATGAGAATGTGCTTGCTTACAGCCACGTGCTATATGTTCTGAATGCCCGAATTGGGAATCTGTGTCAAAACTTTGTTAGGAATTATGTTATCCTTACTAGCTGGAAGTAAGGGAGATGGGGCATGAAGTTATTTCTAGGAGTTGGACACATAGCAAGTTTAGCTCAGTTCTGGGCATCTTTGAAATACCTATACAAACTTGTTCCTACATAGTAACTTGCATCTTTGAATGAGAATGTTCTTCCTTACAGCAACGTGCTATATGTTCTGAATGCCCGAATTGGGAATCTGTGTCAAAACTTTGTTAGGAATTATGTGATCCTTACTAGCTGGAAGTAAGGGAGATGGGGCATGAAGTTATTTCTAGGAGTTGGACACATACCAAGTTTAGCTCAGTTCTGGGCATCTTTGAAATACCTATACAAACTTGTTCCTACATAGTAACTTGCAACTTTGAATGAGAATGTGCTTGCTTACAGCAACATGCTATATGTTCTGAATGCCCGAATTGGGAATCTGTGTCAAAACTTTGTTAGGAATTATGTGAACCTTACTAGCTGGAAGTAAGGGAGATGGGGCATGAAGTTATTTCTAGGAGTTGGACACATACCAAGTTTAGCTCAGTTCTGGGCATCTTTGAAATACCTATACAAACTTGTTCCTACATAGTAACTTGCAACTTTGAATGAGAATGTGCTTGCCTGCAGCAACGTGCTATATGTTCTGAATGCCCGATTTGGGAATCTGTGTCAAAACTTTGTTAGGAATTATGTGATCCTTACTAGCTGGAAGTAAGGGAGATGGGGCATGAAGTTATTTCTAGAAGTTGGACACATACCAAGTTTAGCTCAGTTCTGGGCATCTTTGAAATACCTATACAAACTTGTTCCTACATAGTAACTTGCAACTTTGAATGAGAATGTGCTTGCCTACAGCAACGTGCTATATGTTCTGAATGCCCGAATTGGGAATCTGTGTCAAAACTTTGTTAGGAATTATGTGATCCTTACTAGCTGGAAGTAAGGGAGATGGGGCATGAAGTTATTTCTAGGAGTTGGACACATACCAAGTTTAGCTCAGTTCTGGGCATCTTTGAAATACCTATACAAACTTGTTCCTACATAGTAACTTGCAACTTTGAATGAGAATGTGCTTGCTTACAGCAACGTGCTATATGTTCTGAATGCCCGAATTGGGAATCTGTGTCAAAACTTTGTTAGGAATTATGTGATCCTTACTAGCTGGAAGTAAGGGAGATGGGGCATGAAGTTATTTCTAGGAGTTGGACACATACCAAGTTTAGCTCAGTTCTGGGCATCTTTGAAATACCTATACAAACTTGTTCCTACATAGTAACTTGCAACTTTGAATGAGAATGTGCTTGCTTACAGCAACGTGCTATATGTTCTGAATGCCCGAATTGGGAATCTGTGTCAAAACTTTGTTAGGAATTATGTGATCCTTACTAGCTGGAAGTAAGGGAGATGGGGCATGAAGTTATTTCTAGGAGTTGGACACATACCAAGTTTCGCTCAGTTCTGGGCATCTTTGAAATACCTATACAAACTTGTTCCTACATAGTAACTTGCAACTTTTAATGAAAATGTGCTTGCTTACAGCAACGTGCTATATGTTCTGAATGCCCGAATTGGGAATATGTGTCAAAACTTTGTTAGGAATTATGTGATCCTTACTAGCTGGAAGTAAGGGAGATGGGGCATGAAGTTATTTCTAGGAGTTGGACACATACCAAGTTTAGCTCAGTTCTGGGCATTTTTGAAATACCTATACAAACTTGTTCCTACATAGTAACTTGCAACTTTGAATGAGAATGTGCTTGCTTACAGCAACGTGCTATATGTTCTGAATGCCCGAAAAGGGAATCTGTGTCAAAACATTGTTAGGAATTATGTGATCCTTACTAGCTGGAAGTAAGGGAGATGGGGCATGAAGTTATTTCTTGGAGTTGGAGACATACCAAGTTTAGCTCAGTTCTGGGCATCTTTGAAATACCTATACAAACTTGTTCCTACATAGTAACTTGCATCTTTGAATGAGAATGTGCTTGCTTGCAGCAACGTGCTATATGTTCTGAATGCCCGAATAGGGAATCTGTGTCAAAACTTTGTTAGGAATTATGTGATCCTTACTTGGTGGAAGTAAGGGAGATGGGGCATGAAGTTATTTCTAGGAGTTGGACACATACCAAGTTTAGCTCAGTTCTGGGCATCTTTGAAATACCTATACAAACTTGTTCCTACATAGTAACTTGCATCTTTGAATGAGAATGTGCTTGCTTACAGCAACGTGCTATATGTTCTGAATGCCCGAATTGGGAATCTGTGTCAAAACTTTGTTAGGAATTATGTGATCCTTACTAGCTGGAAGTAAGGGAGATGGGGCATGAAGTTATTTCTAGGAGTTGGACACATACCAAGTTTAGCTCAGTTCTGGGCATCTTTGAAATACCTATACAAACTTGTTCCTACATAGTAACTTGCAACTTTGAATGAGAATGTGCTTGCTTACAGCAACGTGCTATATGTTCTGAATGCCCGAATTGGGAATCTGTGTCAAAACTTTGTTAGGAATTATTTGATCCTTACGAGCTGGAAGTAAGGGAGATGGGGCATGAAGTTATTTCTAGGAGTTGGACACATACCAAGTTTAGCTCAGTTCTGGGCATCTTTGAAATACCTATACAAACTTGTTCCTACATAGTAACTTGCATCTTTGAATGGGAATCTGCTTGCTTACAGCAACGTGCTATATGTTCTGAATGCCCGAATTGGGAATATGTGTCAAAACTTTGTTAGGAATTATGTGATCCTTACTAGCTGGAAGTAAGGGAGATGGGGCATGAAGTTATTTCTAGGAGTTGGACACATACCAAGTTTAGCTCAGTTCTGGGCATCTTTGAAATACCAATACAAACTTGTTCCTACATAGTAACTTGCAACATTGAATGAGAATGTGCTTGCTTACAGCAACGTGCTATATGTTCTGAATGCCCGAATTGGGAATCTGTGTCAAAACTTTGTTAGGAATTATGTGATCCTTACTAGCTGGAAGTAAGGGAGATGGGGCATGAAGTTATTTCTAGGAGTTGGACACATACCAAGTTTAGCTCAGTTCTGGGCATCTTTGAAATACCTATACAAACTTGTTCCTACATAGTAACTTGCATCTTTCAATGAGAATGTGCTTGCTTACAGCAACGTGCTATATGTTCTGAATGCCCGAATTGGGAATCTGTGTCAAAACTTTGTTAGGAATTATGTGATCCTTACTAGCTGGAAGTAAGGGAGATGGGGCATGAAGTTATTTCTAGGAGTTGGACACATAGCAAGTTTAGCTCAGTTCTGGGCATCTTTGAAATACCTATACAAACTTGTTCCTACATAGTAACTTGCATCTTTGAATGGGAATCTGCTTGCTTACAGCAACGTGCTATATGTTCTGAATGCCCGAATTGGGAATCTGTGTCAAAACTTTGTTAGGAATTATGTGATCCTTACTAGCTGGAAGTAAGGGAGATGGGGCATGAAGTTATTTCTAGGAGTTGGACACATACCATGTTTAGCTCAGTTCTGGGCATCTTTGAAATACCTATACAAACTTGTTCCTACATAGTAACTTGCATCTTTGAATGAGAATGTGCTTGCTTGCAGCAACGTGCTATATGTTCTGAATGCCCGAATAGGGAATCTGTGTCAAAACTTTGTTAGGAATTATGTGATCCTTACTAGGTGGAAGTAAGGGAGATGGGGCATGAAGTTATTTCTAGGAGTTGGACACATACCAAGTTTAGCTCAGTTCTGGGCATCTTTGAAATACCTATACAAACTTGTTGCTACATAGTAACTTGCATCTTTGAATGAGAATGTGCTTGCTTACAGCAACGTGCTATATGTTCTGAATGCCCGAATTGGGAATCTGTGTCAAAACTTTGTTAGGAATTATGTGATCCTTACTAGCTGGAAGTAAGGGAGATGGGGCATGAAGTTATTTCTAGGAGTTGGACACATACCAAGTTTAGCTCAGTTCTGGGCATCTTTGAAATACCTATACAAACTTGTTCCTACATAGTAACTTGCAACTTTGAATGAGAATGTGCTTGCTTACAGCAACGTGCTATATGTTCTGAATGCCCGAATTGGGAATCTGTGTCAAAACTTTGTTAGGAATTATGTGATCCTTACTAGCTGGAAGTAAGGGAGATGGGGCATGAAGTTATTTCTAGGAGTTGGACACATACCAAGTTTAGCTCAGTTCTGGGCATCTTTGAAATACCTATACAAACTTGTTCCTACATAGTAACTTGCAACTTTGAATGAGAATGTGCTTGCTTACAGCAACGTGCTATATGTTCTGAATGCCCGAATTGGGAATCTGTGTCAAAACTTTGTTAGGAATTATGTGATCCTTACTAGCTGGAAGTAAGGGAGATGGGGCATGAAGTTATTTCTAGGAGTTGGACACATACCAAGTTTAGCTCAGTTCTGGGCATCTTTGAAATACCTATACAAACTTGTTCCTACATAGTAACTTGCTACTTTGAATGAAAATGTGCTTGCTTACAGCAACGTGCTATATGTTCTGAATGCCCGAATTGGGAATGTGTGTCAAAACTTTGTTAGGAATTATGTCATCCTTACCACCTGGAAGTAAGGGAGATGGAGCATGAAGTTATTTCCAGGAGTTGGACACATACCAAGTTTAGCTCAGTTCTGGGCATCTTTGAAATACCTATACAAACTTGTTCCTACATAGTAACTTGCATCTTTGAATGAGAATGTGCTTGCTTACAGCAACGTGCTATATGTTCTGAATGCCCGAATTGGGAATCTGTGTCAAAACTTTGTTAGGAATTATGTGATCCTTACTAGCTGGAAGTAAGGGAGATGGGGCATGAAGTTATTTCTAGGAGTTGGACACATAGCAAGTTTAGCTCAGTTCTGGGCATCTTTGAAATACCTATACAAACTTGTTCCTACATAGTAACTTGCATCTTTGAATGGGAATCTGCTTGCTTACAGCAACGTGCTATATGTTCTGAATGCCCGAATTGGGAATCTGTGTCAAAACTTTGTTAGGAATTATGTGATCCTTACTAGCTGGAAGTAAGGGAGATGGGGCATGAAGTTATTTCTAGGAGTTGGACACATAGCAAGTTTAGCTCAGTTCTGGGCATCTTTGAAATACCTATACAAACTTGTTCCTACATAGTAACTTGCATCTTTGAATGAGAATGTTCTTCCTTACAGCAACGTGCTATATGTTCTGAATGCCCGAATTGGCAATCTGTGTCAAAACTTTGTTAGGAATTATGTGATCCTTACTAGCTGGAAGTAAGGGAGATGGGGCATGAAGTTATTTCTAGGAGTTGGACACATACCAAGTTTAGCTCAGTTCTGGGCATCTTTGAAATACCTATACAAACTTGTTCCTACATAGTAACTTGCAACTTTGAATGAGAATGTGCTTGCTTACAGCAACGTGCTATATGTTCTGAATGCCCGAATAGGGAATCTGTGTCAAAACTTTGTTAGGAATTATGTGATCCTTACTAGCTGGAAGTAAGGGAGATGGGGCATGAAGTTATTTCTTGGAGTTGGAGACATACAAAGTTTAGCTCAGTTCTGGGCATCTTTGAAATACCTATACAAACTTGTTCCTACATAGTAACTTGCATCTTTGAATGAGAATGTGCTTGCTTGCAGCAACGTGCTATATGTTCTGAATGCCCGAATAGGGAATCTGTGTCAAAACTTTGTTAGGAATAATGTGATCCTTACTAGGTGGAAGTAAGGGAGATGGGGCATGAAGTTATTTCTAGGAGTTGGACACATACCAAGTTTAGCTCAGTTCTGGGCATCTTTGAAATACCTATACAAACTTGTTGCTACATAGTAACTTGCATCTTTGAATGAGAATGTGCTTGCTTACAGCAACGTGCTATATGTTCTGAATGCCCGAATAGGGAATCTGTGTCAAAACTTTGTTAGGAATTATGTGATCCTTACTAGCTGGAAGTAAGGGAGATGGGGCATGAAGTTATTTCTAGGAGTTGGACACATACCAAGTTTAGCTCAGTTCTGGGCATCTTTGAAATACCTATACAAACTTGTTCCTACATAGTAACTTGCAACTTTGAATGAGAATGTGCTTGCTTACAGCAACGTGCTATATGTTCTGAATGCCCGAATTGGGAATCTGTGTCAAAACTTTGTTAGGAATTATGTGATCCTTACTAGCTGGAAGTAAGGGAGATGGGGCATGAAGTTATTTCTAGGAGTTGGACACATACCAAGTTTAGCTCAGTTCTGGGCATCTTTGAAATACCTATACAAACTTGTTCCTACATAGTAACTTGCAACTTTGAATGAGAATGTGCTTGCTTACAGCAACGTGCTATATGTTCTGAATGCCCGAATAGGGAATCTGTGTCAAAACTTTGTTAGGAATTATGTGATCCTTACAAGCTGGAAGTAAGGGAGATGGGGCATGAAGTTATTTCTTGGAGTTGGAGACATACCAAGTTTAGCTCAGTTCTGGGCATCTTTGAAATACCTATACAAACTTGTTCCTACATAGTAACTTGCATCTTTGAATGAGAATGTGCTTGCTTGCAGCAACGTGCTATATGTTCTGAATGCCCGAATTGGGAATCTGTGTCAAAACTTTGTTAGGAATTATGTGATCCTTACTAGGTGGAAGTAAGGGAGATGGGGCATGAAGTTATTTCTAGGAGTTGGACACATACCAAGTTTAGCTCAGTTCTGGGCATCTTTGAAATACCTATACAAACTTGTTGCTACATAGTAACTTGCATCTTTGAATGAGAATGTGCTTGCTTACAGCAACGTGCTATATGTTCTGAATGCCCGAATTGGGAATCTGTGTCAAAACTTTGTTAGGAATTATGTGATCCTTACTAGCTGGAAGTAAGGGAGATGGGGCATGAAGTTATTTCTAGGAGTTGGACACATACCAAGTTTAGCTCAGTTCTGGGCATCTTTGAAATACCTATACAAACTTGTTCCTACATAGTAACTTGCAACTTTGAATGAGAATGTGCTTGCTTACAGCAACGTGCTATATGTTCTGAATGCCCGAATTGGGAATCTGTGTCAAAACTTTGTTAGGAATTATGTGATCCTTACTAGCTGGAAGTAAGGGAGATGGGGCATGAAGTTATTTCTAGGAGTTGGACACATACCAAGTTTAGCTCAGTTCTGGGCATCTTTGAAATACCTATACAAACTTGTTCCTACATAGTAACTTGCAACTTTGAATGAAAATGTGCTTGCTTACAGCAACGTGCTATATGTTCTGAATGCCCGAATTGGGAATCTGTGTCAAAACTTTGTTAGGAATTATGTGATCCTTACTAGCTGGAAGTAAGGGAGATGGGGCATGAAGTTATTTCTAGGAGTTGGACACATACCAAGTTTAGCTCAGTTCTGGGCATCTTTGAAATACCTATACAAACTTGTTCCTACATAGTAACTTGCATCTTTGAATGAAAATGTGCTTGCTTACAGCAACGTGCTATATGTTCTGAATGCCCGAATTGGGAATGTGTGTCAAAACTTTGTTAGGAATTATGTCATCCTTACCACCTGGAAGTAAGGGAGATGGAGCATGAAGTTATTTCTAGGAGTTGGACACATACCAAGTTTAGCTCAGTTCTGGGCATCTTTGAAATACCTATACAAACTTGTTCCTACATAGTAACTTGCATCTTTGAATGAGAATGTGCTTGCTTACAGCAACGTGCTATATGTTCTGAATGCCCGAATTGGGAATCTGTGTCAAAACTTTGTTAGGAATTATGTGATCCTTACTAGCTGGAAGTAAGGGAGATGGGGCATGAAGTTATTTCTAGGAGTTGGACACATAGCAAGTTTAGCTCAGTTCTGGGCATCTTTGAAATACCTATACAAACTTGTTCCTACATAGTAACTTGCATCTTTGAATGGGAATCTGCTTGCTTACAGCAACGTGCTATATGTTCTGAATGCCCGAATTGGGAATATGTGTCAAAACTTTGTTAGGAATTATGTGATCCTTACTAGCTGGAAGTAAGGGAGATGGGGCATGAAGTTATTTCTAGGAGTTGGACACATACCAAGTTTAGCTCAGTTCTGGGCATCTTTGAAATACCAATACAAACTTGTTCCTACATAGTAACTTGCAACTTTGAATGAGAATGTGCTTGCTTACAGCAACGTGCTATATGTTCTGAATGCCCGAATTGGGAATCTGTGTCAAAACTTTGTTAGGAATTATGTTATCCTTACTACCTGGAAGTAAGGGAGATGGGGCATGAAGTTATTTCTAGGAGTTGGACACATACCAAGTTTAGCTCAGTTCTGGGCATCTTTGAAATACCTATACAAACTTGTTCCTACATAGTAACTTGCATCTTTGAATGAGAATGTTCTTCCTTACAGCAACGTGCTATATGTTCTGAATGCCCGAATTGGGAATCTGTGTCAAAACTTTGTTAGGAATTATGTGATCCTTACTAGCTGGAAGTAAGGGAGATGGGGCATGAAGTTATTTCTTGGAGTTGGACACATAGCAAGTTTAGCTCAGTTCTGGGCATCTTTGAAATACCTATACAAACTTGTTCCTACATAGTAACTTGCATCTTTGAATGGGAATCTGCTTGCTTACAGCAACGTGCTATATGTTCTGAATGCCCGAATTGGGAATCTGTGTCAAAACTTTGTTAGGAATTATGTGATCCTTACTAGCTGGAAGTAAGGGAGATGGGGCATGAAGTTATTTCTAGGAGTTGGACACATACCATGTTTAGCTCAGTTCTGGGCATCTTTGAAATACCTATACAAACTTGTTCCTACATAGTAACTTGCATCTTTGAATGAGAATGTGCTTGCTTGCAGCAACGTGCTATATGTTCTGAATGCCCGAATAGGGAATCTGTGTCAAAACTTTGTTAGGAATTATGTGATCCTTACTAGGTGGAAGTAAGGGAGATGGTGCATGAAGTTATTTCTAGGAGTTGGACACATACCAAGTTTAGCTCAGTTCTGGGCATCTTTGAAATACCTATACAAACTTGTTGCTACATAGTAACTTGCATCTTTGAATGAGAATGTGCTTGCTTACAGCAACGTGCTATATGTTCTGAATGCCCGAATTGGGAATCTGTGTCAAAACTTTGTTAGGAATTATGTGATCCTTACTAGCTGGAAGTAAGGGAGATGGGGCATGAAGTTATTTCTAGGAGTTGGACACATACCAAGTTTAGCTCAGTTCTGGGCATCTTTGAAATACCTATACAAACTTGTTCCTACATAGTAACTTGCAACTTTGAATGAGAATGTGCTTGCTTACAGCAACGTGCTATATGTTCTGAATGCCCGAATTGGGAATCTGTGTCAAAACTTTGTTAGGAATTATGTGATCCTTACTAGCTGGAAGTAAGGGAGATGGGGCATGAAGTTATTTCTAGGAGTTGGACACATACCAAGTTTAGCTCAGTTCTGGGCATCTTTGAAATACCTATACAAACTTGTTCCTACATAGTAACTTGCAACTTTGAATGAGAATGTGCTTGCTTACAGCAACGTGCTATATGTTCTGAATGCCCGAATTGGGAATGTGTGTCAAAACTTTGTTAGGAATTATGTCATCCTTACCACCTGGAAGTAAGGGAGATGGAGCATGAAGTTATTTCCAGGAGTTGGACACATACCAAGTTTAGCTCAGTTCTGGGCATCTTTGAAATACCTATACAAACTTGTTCCTACATAGTAACTTGCATCTTTGAATGAGAATGTGCTTGCTTACAGCAACGTGCTATATGTTCTGAATGCCCGAATTGGGAATCTGTGTCAAAACTTTGTTAGGAATTATGTGATCCTTACTAGCTGGAAGTAAGGGAGATGGGGCATGAAGTTATTTCTAGGAGTTGGACACATAGCAAGTTTAGCTCAGTTCTGGGCATCTTTGAAATACCTATACAAACTTGTTCCTACATAGTAACTTGCATCTTTGAATGGGAATCTGCTTGCTTACAGCAACGTGCTATATGTTCTGAATGCCCGAATTGGGAATCTGTGTCAAAACTTTGTTAGGAATTATGTGATCCTTACTAGCTGGAAGTAAGGGAGATGGGGCATGAAGTTATTTCTAGGAGTTGGACACATAGCAAGTTTAGCTCAGTTCTGGGCATCTTTGAAATACCTATACAAACTTGTTCCTACATAGTAACTTGCATCTTTGAATGAGAATGTTCTTCCTTACAGCAACGTGCTATATGTTCTGAATGCCCGAATTGGCAATCTGTGTCAAAACTTTGTTAGGAATTATGTGATCCTTACTAGCTGGAAGTAAGGGAGATGGGGCATGAAGTTATTTCTAGGAGTTGGACACATACCAAGTTTAGCTCAGTTCTGGGCATCTTTGAAATACCTATACAAACTTGTTCCTACATAGTAACTTGCAACTTTGAATGAGAATGTGCTTGCTTACAGCAACGTGCTATATGTTCTGAATGCCCGAATAGGGAATCTGTGTCAAAACTTTGTTAGGAATTATGTGATCCTTACTAGCTGGAAGTAAGGGAGATGGGGCATGAAGTTATTTCTTGGAGTTGGAGACATACAAAGTTTAGCTCAGTTCTGGGCATCTTTGAAATACCTATACAAACTTGTTCCTACATAGTAACTTGCATCTTTGAATGAGAATGTGCTTGCTTGCAGCAACGTGCTATATGTTCTGAATGCCCGAATAGGGAATCTGTGTCAAAACTTTGTTAGGAATAATGTGATCCTTACTAGGTGGAAGTAAGGGAGATGGGGCATGAAGTTATTTCTAGGAGTTGGACACATACCAAGTTTAGCTCAGTTCTGGGCATCTTTGAAATACCTATACAAACTTGTTGCTACATAGTAACTTGCATCTTTGAATGAGAATGTGCTTGCTTACAGCAACGTGCTATATGTTCTGAATGCCCGAATAGGGAATCTGTGTCAAAACTTTGTTAGGAATTATGTGATCCTTACTAGCTGGAAGTAAGGGAGATGGGGCATGAAGTTATTTCTAGGAGTTGGACACATACCAAGTTTAGCTCAGTTCTGGGCATCTTTGAAATACCTATACAAACTTGTTCCTACATAGTAACTTGCAACTTTGAATGAGAATGTGCTTGCTTACAGCAACGTGCTATATGTTCTGAATGCCCGAATTGGGAATCTGTGTCAAAACTTTGTTAGGAATTATGTGATCCTTACTAGCTGGAAGTAAGGGAGATGGGGCATGAAGTTATTTCTAGGAGTTGGACACATACCAAGTTTAGCTCAGTTCTGGGCATCTTTGAAATACCTATACAAACTTGTTCCTACATAGTAACTTGCAACTTTGAATGAGAATGTGCTTGCTTACAGCAACGTGCTATATGTTCTGAATGCCCGAATAGGGAATCTGTGTCAAAACTTTGTTAGGAATTATGTGATCCTTACTAGCTGGAAGTAAGGGAGATGGGGCATGAAGTTATTTCTTGGAGTTGGAGACATACCAAGTTTAGCTCAGTTCTGGGCATCTTTGAAATACCTATACAAACTTGTTCCTACATAGTAACTTGCATCTTTGAATGAGAATGTGCTTGCTTGCAGCAACGTGCTATATGTTCTGAATGCCCGAATTGGGAATCTGTGTCAAAACTTTGTTAGGAATTATGTGATCCTTACTAGGTGGAAGTAAGGGAGATGGGGCATGAAGTTATTTCTAGGAGTTGGACACATACCAAGTTTAGCTCAGTTCTGGGCATCTTTGAAATACCTATACAAACTTGTTGCTACATAGTAACTTGCATCTTTGAATGAGAATGTGCTTGCTTACAGCAACGTGCTATATGTTCTGAATGCCCGAATTGGGAATCTGTGTCAAAACTTTGTTAGGAATTATGTGATCCTTACTAGCTGGAAGTAAGGGAGATGGGGCATGAAGTTATTTCTAGGAGTTGGACACATACCAAGTTTAGCTCAGTTCTGGGCATCTTTGAAATACCTATACAAACTTGTTCCTACATAGTAACTTGCAACTTTGAATGAGAATGTGCTTGCTTACAGCAACGTGCTATATGTTCTGAATGCCCGAATTGGGAATCTGTGTCAAAACTTTGTTAGGAATTATGTGATCCTTACTAGCTGGAAGTAAGGGAGATGGGGCATGAAGTTATTTCTAGGAGTTGGACACATACCAAGTTTAGCTCAGTTCTGGGCATCTTTGAAATACCTATACAAACTTGTTCCTACATAGTAACTTGCAACTTTGAATGAAAATGTGCTTGCTTACAGCAACGTGCTATATGTTCTGAATGCCCGAATTGGGAATCTGTGTCAAAACTTTGTTAGGAATTATGTGATCCTTACTAGCTGGAAGTAAGGGAGATGGGGCATGAAGTTATTTCTAGGAGTTGGACACATACCAAGTTTAGCTCAGTTCTGGGCATCTTTGAAATACCTATACAAACTTGTTCCTACATAGTAACTTGCATCTTTGAATGAAAATGTGCTTGCTTACAGCAACGTGCTATATGTTCTGAATGCCCGAATTGGGAATGTGTGTCAAAACTTTGTTAGGAATTATGTCATCCTTACCACCTGGAAGTAAGGGAGATGGAGCATGAAGTTATTTCTAGGAGTTGGACACATACCAAGTTTAGCTCAGTTCTGGGCATCTTTGAAATACCTATACAAACTTGTTCCTACATAGTAACTTGCATCTTTGAATGAGAATGTGCTTGCTTACAGCAACGTGCTATATGTTCTGAATGCCCGAATTGGGAATCTGTGTCAAAACTTTGTTAGGAATTATGTGATCCTTACTAGCTGGAAGTAAGGGAGATGGGGCATGAAGTTATTTCTAGGAGTTGGACACATAGCAAGTTTAGCTCAGTTCTGGGCATCTTTGAAATACCTATACAAACTTGTTCCTACATAGTAACTTGCATCTTTGAATGGGAATCTGCTTGCTTACAGCAACGTGCTATATGTTCTGAATGCCCGAATTGGGAATATGTGTCAAAACTTTGTTAGGAATTATGTGATCCTTACTAGCTGGAAGTAAGGGAGATGGGGCATGAAGTTATTTCTAGGAGTTGGACACATACCAAGTTTAGCTCAGTTCTGGGCATCTTTGAAATACCAATACAAACTTGTTCCTACATAGTAACTTGCAACTTTGAATGAGAATGTGCTTGCTTACAGCAACGTGCTATATGTTCTGAATGCCCGAATTGGGAATCTGTGTCAAAACTTTGTTAGGAATTATGTTATCCTTACTACCTGGAAGTAAGGGAGATGGGGCATGAAGTTATTTCTAGGAGTTGGACACATACCAAGTTTAGCTCAGTTCTGGGCATCTTTGAAATACCTATACAAACTTGTTCCTACATAGTAACTTGCATCTTTGAATGAGAATGTTCTTCCTTACAGCAACGTGCTATATGTTCTGAATGCCCGAATTGGGAATCTGTGTCAAAACTTTGTTAGGAATTATGTGATCCTTACTAGCTGGAAGTAAGGGAGATGGGGCATGAAGTTATTTCTAGGAGTTGGACACATACCAAGTTTAGCTCAGTTCTGGGCATCTTTGAAATACCTATACAAACTTGTTCCTACATAGTAACTTGCAACTTTGAATGAGAATGTGCTTGCTTACAGCAACGTGCTATATGTTTTGAATGCCCGAATAGGGAATCTGTGTCAAAACTTTGTTAGGAATTATGTGATCCTTACTAGCTGGAAGTAAGGGAGATGGGGCATGAAGTTATTTCTTGGAGTTGGAGACATACCAAGTTTAGCTCAGTTCTGGGCATCTTTGAAATACCTATACAAACTTGTTCCTACATAGTAACTTGCATCTTTGAATGAGAATGTGCTTGCTTGCAGCAACGTGCTATATGTTCTGAATGCCCGAATAGGGAATCTGTGTCAAAACTTTGTTAGGAATAATGTGATCCTTACTAGGTGGAAGTAAGGGAGATGGGGCATGAAGTTATTTCTAGGAGTTGGACACATACCAAGTTTAGCTCAGTTCTGGGCATCTTTGAAATACCTATACAAACTTGTTGCTACATAGTAACTTGCATCTTTGAATGAGAATGTGCTTGCTTACAGCAACGTGCTATATGTTCTGAATGCCCGAATAGGGAATCTGTGTCAAAACTTTGTTAGGAATTATGTGATCCTTACTAGCTGGAAGTAAGGGAGATGGGGCATGAAGTTATTTCTAGGAGTTGGACACATACCAAGTTTAGCTCAGTTCTGGGCATCTTTGAAATACCTATACAAACTTGTTCCTACATAGTAACTTGCAACTTTGAATGAGAATGTGCTTGCTTACAGCAACGTGCTATATGTTCTGAATGCCCGAATTGGGAATCTGTGTCAAAACTTTGTTAGGAATTATGTGATCCTTACTAGCTGGAAGTAAGGGAGATGGGGCATGAAGTTATTTCTAGGAGTTGGACACATACCAAGTTTAGCTCAGTTCTGGGCATCTTTGAAATACCTATACAAACTTGTTCCTACATAGTAACTTGCAACTTTGAATGAAAATGTGCTTGCTTACAGCAACGTGCTATATGTTCTGAATGCCCGAATTGGGAATCTGTGTCAAAACTTTGTTAGGAATTATGTGATCCTTACTAGCTGGAAGTAAGGGAGATGGGGCATGAAGTTATTTCTAGGAGTTGGACACATACCAAGTTTAGCTCAGTTCTGGGCATCTTTGAAATACCTATACAAACTTGTTCCTACATAGTAACTTGCTACTTTGAATGAAAATGTGCTTGCTTACAGCAACGTGCTATATGTTCTGAATGCCCGAATTGGGAATGTGTGTCAAAACTTTGTTAGGAATTATGTCATCCTTACCACCTGGAAGTAAGGGAGATGGAGCATGAAGTTATTTCTAGGAGTTGGACACATACCAAGTTTAGCTCAGTTCTGGGCATCTTTGAAATACCTATACAAACTTGTTCCTACATAGTAACTTGCATCTTTGAATGAGAATGTGCTTGCTTACAGCAACGTGCTATATGTTCTGAATGCCCGAATTGGAAATCTGTGTCAAAACTTTGTTAGGAATTATGTGATCCTTACTAGCTGGAAGTAAGGGAGATGGGGCATGAAGTTATTTCTAGGAGTTGGACACATAGCAAGTTTAGCTCAGTTCTGGGCATCATTGAAATACCTATACAAACTTGTTCCTACATAGTAACTTGCATCTTTGAATGGGAATCTGCTTGCTTACAGCAACGTGCTATATGTTCTGAATGCCCGAATTGGGAATATGTGTCAAAACTTTGTTAGGAATTATGTGATCCTTACTAGCTGGAAGTAAGGGAGATGGGGCATGAAGATATTTCTAGGAGTTGGACACATACCAAGTTTAGCTCAGTTCTGGGCATCTTTGAAATACCAATACAAACTTGTTCCTACATAGTAACTTGCAACTTTGAATGAGAATGTGCTTGCTTACAGCCACGTGCTATATGTTCTGAATGCCCGAATTGGGAATCTGTGTCAAAACTTTGTTAGGAATTATGTTATCCTTACTAGCTGGAAGTAAGGGAGATGGGGCATGAAGTTATTTCTAGGAGTTGGACACATAGCAAGTTTAGCTCAGTTCTGGGCATCTTTGAAATACCTATACAAACTTGTTCCTACATAGTAACTTGCATCTTTGAATGAGAATGTTCTTCCTTACAGGAACGTGCTATATGTTCTGAATGCCCGAATTGGCAATCTGTGTCAAAACTTTGTTAGGAATTATGTGATCCTTACTAGCTGGAAGTAAGGGAGATGGGGCATGAAGTTATTTCTAGGAGTTGGACACATACCAAGTTTAGCTCAGTTCTGGGCATCTTTGAAATACCTATACAAACTTGTTCCTACATAGTAACTTGCAACTTTGAATGAGAATGTGCTTGCTTACAGCAACGTGCTATATGTTCTGAATGCCCGAATTGGGAATCTGTGTCAAAACTTTGTTAGGAATTATGTGATCCTTACTAGCTGGAAGTAAGGGAGATGGGGCATGAAGTTATTTCTAGGAGTTGGACACATACCAAGTTTAGCTCAGTTCTGGGCATCTTTGAAATACCTATACAAACTTGTTCCTACATAGTAACTTGCAACTTTGAATGAGAATGTGCTTGCTTACAGCAACATGCTATATGTTCTGAATGCCCGAATTGGGAATCTGTGTCAAAACTTTGTTAGGAATTATGTGAACCTTACTAGCTGGAAGTAAGGGAGATGGGGCATGAAGTTATTTCTAGGAGTTGGACACATACCAAGTTTAGCTCAGTTCTGGGCATCTTTGAAATACCTATACAAACTTGTTCCTACATAGTAACTTGCAACTTTGAATGAGAATGTGCTTGCTTACAGCAACGTGCTATATGTTCTGAATGCCCGAATTGGGAATCTGTGTCAAAACTTTGTTAGGAATTATGTGATCCTTACTAGCTGGAAGTAAGGGAGATGGGGCATGAAGTTATTTCTTGGAGTTGGACACATAGCAAGTTTAGCTCAGTTCTGGGCATCTTTGAAATACCTATACAAACTTGTTCCTACATAGTAACTTGCAACTTTGAATGAGAATGTGCTTGCCTGCAGCAACGTGCTATATGTTCTGAATGCCCGATTTGGGAATCTGTGTCAAAACTTTGTTAGGAATTATGTGATCCTTACTAGCTGGAAGTAAGGGAGATGGGGCATGAAGTTATTTCTAGGAGTTGGACACATACCAAGTTTAGCTCAGTTCTGGGCATCTTTGAAATACCTATACAAACTTGTTCCTACATAGTAACTTGCAACTTTGAATGAGAATGTGCTTGCCTACAGCAACGTGCTATATGTTCTGAATGCCCGAATTGGGAATCTGTGTCAAAACTTTGTTAGGAATTATGTGATCCTTACTAGCTGGAAGTAAGGGAGATGGGGCATGAAGTTATTTCTAGGAGTTGGACACATACCAAGTTTAGCTCAGTTCTGGGCATCTTTGAAATACCTATACAAACTTGTTCCTACATAGTAACTTGCAACTTTGAATGAGAATGTGCTTGCTTACAGCAACGTGCTATATGTTCTGAATGCCCGAATAGGGAATCTGTGTCAAAACATTGTTAGGAATTATGTGATCCTTACTAGCTGGAAGTAAGGGAGATGGGGCATGAAGTTATTTCTTGGAGTTGGAGACATACCAAGTTTAGCTCAGTTCTGGGCATCTTTGAAATACCTATACAAACTTGTTCCTACATAGTAACTTGCATCTTTGAATGAGAATGTGCTTGCTTGCAGCAACGTGCTATATGTTCTGAATGCCCGAATAGGGAATCTGTGTCAAAACTTTGTTAGGAATTATGTGATCCTTACTAGGTGGAAGTAAGGGAGATGGGGCATGAAGTTATTTCTAGGAGTTGGACACATACCAAGTTTAGCTCAGTTCTGGGCATCTTTGAAATACCTATACAAACTTGTTCCTACATAGTAACTTGCAACTTTGAATGAGAATGTGCTTGCTTACAGCAACGTGCTATATGTTCTGAATGCCCGAATTGGGAATCTGTGTCAAAACTTTGTTAGGAATTATGTGATCCTTACTAGCTGGAAGTAAGGGAGATGGGGCATGAAGTTATTTCTAGGAGTTGGACACATACCAAGTTTAGCTCAGTTCTGGGCATCTTTGAAATACCTATACAAACTTGTTCCTACATAGTAACTTGCAACTTTGAATGAGAATGTGCTTGCTTACAGCAACGTGCTATATGTTCTGAATGCCCGAATTGGGAATCTGTGTCAAAACTTTGTTAGGAATTATGTGATCCTTACTAGCTGGAAGTAAGGGAGATGGGGCATGAAGTTATTTCTAGGAGTTGGACACATACCAAGTTTCGCTCAGTTCTGGGCATCTTTGAAATACCTATACAAACTTGTTCCTACATAGTAACTTGCAACTTTGAATGAAAATGTGCTTGCTTACAGCAACGTGCTATATGTTCTGAATGCCCGAATTGGGAATATGTGTCAAAACTTTGTTAGGAATTATGTGATCCTTACTAGCTGGAAGTAAGGGAGATGGGGCATGAAGTTATTTCTAGGAGTTGGACACATACCAAGTTTAGCTCAGTTTTGGGCATCTTTGAAATACCTATACAAACTTGTTCCTACATAGTAACTTGCAACTTTGAATGAGAATGTGCTTGCTTACAGCAACGTGCTATATGTTCTGAATGCCCGAATAGGGAATCTGTGTCAAAACATTGTTAGGAATTATGTGATCCTTACTAGCTGGAAGTAAGGGAGATGGGGCATGAAGTTATTTCTTGGAGTTGGAGACATACCAAGTTTAGTTCAGTTCTGGGCATCTTTGAAATACCTATACAAACTTGTTCCTACATAGTAACTTGCATCTTTGAATGAGAATGTGCTTGCTTGCAGCAACGTGCTATATGTTCTGAATGCCCGAATAGGGAATCTGTGTCAAAACTTTGTTAGGAATTATGTGATCCTTACTAGGTGGAAGTAAGGGAGATGGGGCATGAAGTTATTTCTAGGAGTTGGACACATACCAAGTTTAGCTCAGTTCTGGGCATCTTTGAAATACCTATACAAACTTGTTCCTACATAGTAACTTGCATCTTTGAATGAGAATCTGCTTGCTTACAGCAACGTGCTATATGTTCTGAATGCCCGAATTGGGAATCTGTGTCAAAACTTTGTTAGGAATGATGTGATCCTTACTAGCTGGAAGTAAGGGAGATGGGGCATGAAGTTATTTCTAGGAGTTGGACACATACCAAGTTTAGCTCAGTTCTGGGCATCTTTGAAATACCAATACAAACTTGTTCCTACATAGTAACTTGCAACTTTGAATGAGAATGTGCTTGCTTACAGCAACGTGCTATATGTTCTGAATGCCCCAATTGGGAATCTGTGTCAAAACTTTGTTAGGAATTATGTGATCCTTACTAGCTGGAAGTAAGGGAGATGGGGCATGAAGTTATTTCTAGGAGTTGGACACATACCAAGTTTAGCTCAGTTCTGGGCATCTTTGAAATACCTATACAAACTTGTTCCTACATAGTAACTTGCATCTTTGAATGAGAATGTTCTTCCTTACAGCAACGTGCTATATGTTTTGAATGCCCGAATTGGCAATCTGTGTCAAAACTTTGTTAGGAATTATGTGATCCTTACTAGCTGGAAGTAAGGGAGATGGGGCATGAAGTTATTTCTAGGAGTTGGACACATACCAAGTTTAGCTCAGTTCTGGGCATCTTTGAAATACCTATACAAACTTGTTCCTACATAGTAACTTGCATCTTTGAATGAGAATGTGCTTGCTTACAGCAACGTGCTATATGTTCTGAATGCCCGAATTGGGAATCTGTGTCAAAACTTTGTTAGGAATTATGTGATCCTTACTAGCTGGAAGTAAGGGAGATGGGGCATGAAGTTATTTCTAGGAGTTGGACACATACCAAGTTTAGCTCAGTTCTGGGCATCTTTGAAATACCTATACAAACTTGTTCCTACATAGTAACTTGCATCTTTGAATGAGAATGTGCTTGCTTACAGCAACGTGCTATATGTTCTGAATGCCCGAATTGGGAATCTGTGTCAAAATTTTGTTAGGAATTATGTGATCCTTACGAGCTGGAAGTAAGGGAGATGGGGCATGAAGTTATTTCTAGGAGTTGGACACATACCAAGTTTAGCTCAGTTCTGGGCATCTTTGAAATACCTATACAAACTTGTTCCTACATAGTAACTTGCATCTTTGAATGGGAATCTGCTTGCTTACAGCAACGTGCAATATGTTCTGAATGCCCGAATTGGGAATATGTGTCAAAACTTTGTTAGGAATTATGTGATCCTTACTAGCTGGAAGTAAGGGAGATGGGGCATGAAGTTATTTCTAGGAGTTGGACACATACCAAGTTTAGCTCAGTTCTGGGCATCTTTGAAATACCAATACAAACTTGTTCCTACATAGTAACTTGCAACTTTGAATGAGAATGTGCTTGCTTACAGCAACGTGCTATATGTTCTGAATGCCCGAATTGGGAATCTGTGTCAAAACTTTGTTAGGAATTATGTGATCCTTACTAGCTGGAAGTAAGGGAGATGGGGCATGAAGTTATTTCTAGGAGTTGGACACATACCAAGTTTAGCTCAGTTCTGGGCATCTTTGAAATTCCTATACAAACTTGTTCCTACATAGTAACTTGCATCTTTGAATGAGAATGTGCTTGCTTACAGCAACGTGCTATATGTTCTGAATGCCCGAATTGGGAATCTGTGTCAAAACTTTGTTAGGAATTATGTGATCCTTACTAGCTGGAAGTAAGGGAGATGGGGCATAAAGTTATTTCTAGGAGTTGGACACATAGCAAGTTTAGCTCAGTTCTGGGCATCTTTGAAATACCTATACAAACTTGTTCCTACATAGTAACTTGCATCTTTGAATGGGAATCTGCTTGCTTACAGCAACGTGCTATATGTTCTGAATGCCCGAATTGGGAATCTGTGTCAAAACTTTGTTAGGAATTATGTGATCCTTACTAGCTGGAAGTAAGGGAGATGGGGCATGAAGTTTTTTCTAGGAGTTGGACACATACCATGTTTAGCTCAGTTCTGGGCATCTTTGAAATACCTATACAAACTTGTTCCTACATAGTAACTTGCATCTTTGAATGAGAATGTGCTTGCTTACAGCAACGTGCTATATGTTCTGAATGCCCGAATTGGCAATCTGTGTCAAAACTTTGTTAGGAATTATGTGATCCTTACTAGCTGGAAGTAAGGGAGATGAGGCATGAAGTTATTTCTAGGAGTTGGACACATACCAAGTTTAGCTCAGTTCTGGGCATTTTTGAAATACCTATACAAACTTGTTCCTACATAGTAACTTGCAACTTTGAATGAGAATGTGCTTGCTTTCAGCAACGTGCTATATGTTCTGAATGCCCGAATAGGGAATCTGTGTCAAAACTTTGTTAGGAATTATGTGATCCTTACTAGCTGGAAGTAAGGGAGATGGAGCATGAAGTTATTTCTTGGAGTTGGACACATACCAAGTTTAGCTCAGTTCTGGGCATCTTTGAAATACCTATACAAACTTGTTCCTACCTAGTAACTTGCATCTTTGAATGAGAATGTGCTTGCTTGCAGCAACGTGCTATATGTTCTGAATGCCCGAATAGGGAATCTGTGTCAAAACTTTGTTAGAAATTATGTGATCCTTACTAGCTGGAAGTAAGGGAGATGGGGCATGAAGTTATTTCTAGGAGTTGGACACATACCAAGTTTAGCTCAGTTCTGGGCATCTTTGAAATACCTATACAAACTTGTTCCTACCTAGTAACTTGCATCTTTGAATGAGAATCTGCTTGCTTACAGCAACGTGCTATATGTTCTGAATGCCCGAATAGGGAATCTGTGTCAAAACTTTGTTAGGAATTATGTGATCCTTACTAGCTGGAAGTAAGGGAGATGGGGCATGAAGTTATTTCTAGGAGTTGGACACATACCAAGTTTAGCTCAGTTCTGGGCATCTTTGAAATACCTATACAAACTTGTTCCTACATAGTAACTTGCAACTTTGAATGAGAATGTGCTTGCTTACTGCAACGTGCTATATGTTCTGAATACCCGAATAGGGAATCTGTGTCAAAACTTTGTTAGGAATTATGTGATCCTTACTAGCTGGAAGTAAGGGAGATGGGGCATGAAGTTATTTCTAGGAGTTGGACACATACCAAGTTTAGCTCAGTTCTGGGCATCTTTGAAATACCTATACAAACTTGTTCCTACATAGTAACTTGCATCTTTGAATGAGAATGTGCTTGCTTACAGCAACGTGCTATATGTTCTGAATGCCCGAATTGGGAATCTGTGTCAAAACTTTGTTAGGAATTATGTGATCCTTACTAGCTGGAAGTAAGGGAGATGGGGCATGAAGTTATTTCTAGGAGTTGGACACATACCAAGTTTAGCTCTGTTCTGGGCATCTTTGAAATACCTATACAAACTTGTTCCTACATAGTAACTTGCATCTTTGAATGAGAATGTGCTTGCTTACAGCAACGTGCTATATGTTCTGAATGCCCGAATTGGAAATCTGTGTCAAAACTTTGTTAGGAATTATGTGATCCTTACGAGCTGGAAGTAAGGGAGATGGGGCATGAAGTTATTTCTAGGAGTTGGACACATACCAAGTTTAGCTCAGTTCTGGGCATCTTTGAAATACCTATACAAACTTGTTCCTACCTAGTAACTTGCATCTTTGAATGAGAATCTGCTTGCTTATAGCAACGTGCTATATGTTCTGAATGCCCGAATAGGGAATCTGTGTCAAAACTTTGTTAGGAATTATGTGATCCTTACTAGCTGGAAGTAAGGGAGATGGGGCATGAAGTTATTTCTAGGAGTTGGACACATACCAAGTTTAGCTCAGTTCTGGGCATCTTTGAAATACCTATACAAACTTGTTCCTACATAGTAACTTGCAACTTTGAATGAGAATGTGCTTGCTTACAGCAACGTGCTATATGTTCTGAATGCCCGAATTGGGAATCTGTGTCAAAACTTTGTTAGGAATTATGTGATCCTTACTAGCTGGAAGTAAGGGAGATGGGGCATGAAGTTATTTCTAGGAGTTGGACACATACCAAGTTTAGCTCAGTTCTGGGCATCTTTGAAATACCAATACAAACTTGTTCCTACATAGTAACTTGCAACTTTGAATGAGAATGTGCTTGCTTACAGCAACGTGCTATATGTTCTGAATGCCCGAATTGGGAATCTGTGTCAAAACTTTGTTAGGAATTATGTGATCCTTACTAGCTGGAAGTAAGGGAGATGGGGCATGAAGTTATTTCTAGGAGTTGGACACATACCAAGTTTAGCTCAGTTCTGGGCATCTTTGAAATTCCTATACAAACTTGTTCCTACATAGTAACTTGCATCTTTGAATGAGAATGTGCTTGCCTACAGCAACGTGCTATATGTTCTGAATGCCCGAATTGGGAATCTGTGTCAAAACTTTGTTAGGAATTATGTGATCCTTACTAGCTGGAAGTAAGGGAGATGGGGCATAAAGTTATTTCTAGGAGTTGGACACATAGCAAGTTTAGCTCAGTTCTGGGCATCTTTGAAATACCTATACAAACTTGTTCCTACCTAGTAACTTGCATCTTTGAATGAGAATCTGCTTGCTTACAGCAACGTGCTATATGTTCTGAATGCCCGAATAGGGAATCTGTGTCAAAACTTTGTTAGGAATTATGTGATCCTTACTAGCTGGAAGTAAGGGAGATGGGGCATGAAGTTATTTCTAGGAGTTGGACACATACCAAGTTTAGCTCAGTTCTGGGCATCTTTGAAATACCTATACAAACTTGTTCCTACATAGTAACTTGCATCTTTGAATGAGAATCTGCTTGCTTACAGCAACGTGCTATATGTTCTGAATGCCCGAATAGGGAATCTGTGTCAAAACTTTGTTAGAAATTATGTGATCCTTACTAGCTGGAAGTAAGGGAGATGGGGCATGAAGTTATTTCTAGGAGTTGGACACATACCAAGTTTAGCTCAGTTCTGGGCATCTTTGAAATACCTATACAAACTTGTTCCTACCTAGTAACTTGCATCTTTGAATGAGAATCTGCTTGCTTACAGCAACGTGCTATATGTTCTGAATGCCCGAATAGGGAATCTGTGTCAAAACTTTGTTAGGAATTATGTGATCCTTACTAGCTGGAAGTAAGGGAGATGGGGCATGAAGTTATTTCTAGGAGTTGGACACATACCAAGTTTAGCTCAGTTCTGGGCATCTTTGAAATACCTATACAAACTTGTTCCTACATAGTAACTTGCAACTTTGAATGAGAATGTGCTTGCTTACAGCAACGTGCTATATGTTCTGAATACCCGAATAGGGAATCTGTGTCAAAACTTTGTTAGGAATTATGTGATCCTTACTAGCTGGAAGTAAGGGAGATGGGGCATGAAGTTATTTCTAGGAGTTGGACACATACCAAGTTTAGCTCAGTTCTGGGCATCTTTGAAATACCTATACAAACTTGTTCCTACATAGTAACTTGCATCTTTGAATGAGAATGTGCTTGCTTACAGCAACGTGCTATATGTTCTGAATGCCCGAATTGGGAATCTGTGTCAAAACTTTGTTAGGAATTATGTGATCCTTACTAGCTGGAAGTAAGGGAGATGGGGCATGAAGTTATTTCTAGGAGTTGGACACATACCAAGTTTAGCTCTGTTCTGGGCATCTTTGAAATACCTATACAAACTTGTTCCTACATAGTAACTTGCATCTTTGAATGAGAATGTGCTTGCTTACAGCAACGTGCTATATGTTCTGAATGCCCGAATTGGAAATCTGTGTCAAAACTTTGTTAGGAATTATGTGATCCTTACGAGCTGGAAGTAAGGGAGATGGGGCATGAAGTTATTTCTAGGAGTTGGACACATACCAAGTTTAGCTCAGTTCTGGGCATCTTTGAAATACCTATACAAACTTGTTCCTACCTAGTAACTTGCATCTTTGAATGAGAATCTGCTTGCTTATAGCAACGTGCTATATGTTCTGAATGCCCGAATAGGGAATCTGTGTCAAAACTTTGTTAGGAATTATGTGATCCTTACTAGCTGGAAGTAAGGGAGATGGGGCATGAAGTTATTTCTAGGAGTTGGACACATACCAAGTTTAGCTCAGTTCTGGGCATCTTTGAAATACCTATACAAACTTGTTCCTACATAGTAACTTGCAACTTTGAATGAGAATGTGCTTGCTTACAGCAACGTGCTATATGTTCTGAATGCCCGAATTGGGAATCTGTGTCAAAACTTTGTTAGGAATTATGTGATCCTTACTAGCTGGAAGTAAGGGAGATGGGGCATGAAGTTATTTCTAGGAGTTGGACACATACCAAGTTTAGCTCAGTTCTGGGCATCTTTGAAATACCTATACAAACTTGTTCCTACATAGTAACTTGCAACTTTGAATGAGAATGTGCTTGCTTACAGCAACGTGCTATATGTTCTGAATGCCCGAATTGGGAATCTGTGTCAAAACTTTGTTAGGAATTATGTGATCCTTACTAGCTGGAAGTAAGGGAGATGGGGCATGAAGTTATTTCTTGGAGTTGGACACATAGCAAGTTTAGCTCAGTTCTGGGCATCTTTGAAATACCTATACAAACTTGTTCCTACATAGTAACTTGCAACTTTGAATGAGAATGTGCTTGCCTGCAGCAACGTGCTATATGTTCTGAATGCCCGATTTGGGAATCTGTGTCAAAACTTTGTTAGGAATTATGTGATCCTTACTAGCTGGAAGTAAGGGAGATGGGGCATGAAGTTATTTCTAGGAGTTGGACACATACCAAGTTTAGCTCAGTTCTGGGCATCTTTGAAATACCTATACAAACTTGTTCCTACATAGTAACTTGCAACTTTGAATGAGAATGTGCTTGCCTACAGCAACGTGCTATATGTTCTGAATGCCCGAATTGGGAATCTGTGTCAAAACTTTGTTAGGAATTATGTGATCCTTACTAGCTGGAAGTAAGGGAGATGGGGCATGAAGTTATTTCTAGGAGTTGGACACATACCAAGTTTAGCTCAGTTCTGGGCATCTTTGAAATACCTATACAAACTTGTTCCTACATAGTAACTTGCAACTTTGAATGAGAATGTGCTTGCTTACAGCAACGTGCTATATGTTCTGAATGCCCGAATTGGGAATCTGTGTCAAAACTTTGTTAGGAATTATGTGATCCTTACTAGCTGGAAGTAAGGGAGATGGGGCATGAAGTTATTTCTAGGAGTTGGACACATACCAAGTTTAGCTCAGTTCTGGGCATCTTTGAAATACCTATACAAACTTGTTCCTACATAGTAACTTGCAACTTTGAATGAGAATGTGCTTGCTTACAGCAACGTGCTATATGTTCTGAATGCCCGAATTGGGAATCTGTGTCAAAACTTTGTTAGGAATTATGTGATCCTTACTAGCTGGAAGTAAGGGAGATGGGGCATGAAGTTATTTCTAGGAGTTGGACACATACCAAGTTTCGCTCAGTTCTGGGCATCTTTGAAATACCTATACAAACTTGTTCCTACATAGTAACTTGCAACTTTGAATGAAAATGTGCTTGCTTACAGCAACGTGCTATATGTTCTGAATGCCCGAATTGGGAATCTGTGTCAAAACTTTGTTAGGAATTATGTGATCCTTACTAGCTGGAAGTAAGGGAGATGGGGCATGAAGTTATTTCTAGGAGTTGGACACATACCAAGTTTAGCTCAGTTCTGGGCATCTTTGAAATACCTATACAAACTTGTTCCTACATAGTAACTTGCAACTTTGAATGAGAATGTGCTTGCTTACAGCAACGTGCTATATGTTCTGAATGCCCGAATAGGGAATCTGTGTCAAAACATTGTTAGGAATTATGTGATCCTTACTAGCTGGAAGTAAGGGAGATGGGGCATGAAGTTATTTCTTGGAGTTGGAGACATACCAAGTTTAGCTCAGTTCTGGGCATCTTTGAAATACCTATACAAACTTGTTCCTACATAGTAACTTGCATCTTTGAATGAGAATGTGCTTGCTTGCAGCAACGTGCTATATGTTCTGAATGCCCGAATAGGGAATCTGTGTCAAAACTTTGTTAGGAATTATGTGATCCTTACTAGGTGGAAGTAAGGGAGATGGGGCATGAAGTTATTTCTAGGAGTTGGACACATACCAAGTTTAGCTCAGTTCTGGGCATCTTTGAAATACCTATACAAACTTGTTCCTACATAGTAACTTGCAACTTTGAATGAGAATGTGCTTGCTTACAGCAACGTGCTATATGTTCTGAATGCCCGAATTGGGAATCTGTGTCAAAACTTTGTTAGGAATTATGTGATCCTTACTAGCTGGAAGTAAGGGAGATGGGGCATGAAGTTATTTCTAGGAGTTGGACACATACCAAGTTTAGCTCAGTTCTGGGCATCTTTGAAATACCTATACAAACTTGTTCCTACATAGTAACTTGCAACTTTGAATGAGAATGTGCTTGCTTACAGCAACGTGCTATATGTTCTGAATGCCCGAATTGGGAATCTGTGTCAAAACTTTGTTAGGAATTATGTGATCCTTACTAGCTGGAAGTAAGGGAGATGGGGCATGAAGTTATTTCTAGGAGTTGGACACATACCAAGTTTCGCTCAGTTCTGGGCATCTTTGAAATACCTATACAAACTTGTTCCTACATAGTAACTTGCAACTTTGAATGAAAATGTGCTTGCTTACAGCAACGTGCTATATGTTCTGAATGCCCGAATTGGGAATATGTGTCAAAACTTTGTTAGGAATTATGTGATCCTTACTAGCTGGAAGTAAGGGAGATGGGGCATGAAGTTATTTCTGGGAGTTGGACACATACCAAGTTTAGCTCAGTTTTGGGCATCTTTGAAATACCTATACAAACTTGTTCCTACATAGTAACTTGCAACTTTGAATGAGAATGTGCTTGCTTACAGCAACGTGCTATATGTTCTGAATGCCCGAATAGGGAATCTGTGTCAAAACATTGTTAGGAATTATGTGATCCTTACTAGCTGGAAGTATGGGAGATGGGGCATGAAGTTATTTCTAGGAGTTGGACACATAGCAAGTTTAGCTCAGTTCTGGGCATCTTTGAAATACCTATACAAACTTGTTCCTACATAGTAACTTGCATCTTTGAATGAGAATGTGCTTGCTTGCAGCAACGTGCTATATGTTCTGAATGCCCGAATAGGGAATCTGTGTCAAAACTTTGTTAGGAATTATGTGATCCTTACTAGGTGGAAGTAAGGGAGATGGGGCATGAAGTTATTTCTAGGAGTTGGACACATACCAAGTTTAGCTCAGTTCTGGGCATCTTTGAAATACCTATACAAACTTGTTCCTACATAGTAACTTGCATCTTTGAATGAGAATCTGCTTGCTTACAGCAACGTGCTATATGTTCTGAATGCCCGAATTGGGAATCTGTGTCAAAACTTTGTTAGGAATGATGTGATCCTTACTAGCTGGAAGTAAGGGAGATGGGGCATGAAGTTATTTCTAGGAGTTGGACACATACCAAGTTTAGCTCAGTTCTGGGCATCTTTGAAATACCAATACAAACTTGTTCCTACATAGTAACTTGCAACTTTGAATGAGAATGTGCTTGCTTACAGCAACGTGCTATATGTTCTGAATGCCCCAATTGGGAATCTGTGTCAAAACTTTGTTAGGAATTATGTGATCCTTACTAGCTGGAAGTAAGGGAGATGGGGCATGAAGTTATTTCTAGGAGTTGGACACATACCAAGTTTAGCTCAGTTCTGGGCATCTTTGAAATACCTATACAAACTTGTTCCTACATAGTAACTTGCATCTTTGAATGAGAATGTTCTTCCTTACAGCAACGTGCTATATGTTTTGAATGCCCGAATTGGCAATCTGTGTCAAAACTTTGTTAGGAATTATGTGATCCTTACTAGCTGGAAGTAAGGGAGATGGGGCATGAAGTTATTTCTAGGAGTTGGACACATACCAAGTTTAGCTCAGTTCTGGGCATCTTTGAAATACCTATACAAACTTGTTCCTACATAGTAACTTGCATCTTTGAATGAGAATGTGCTTGCTTACAGCAACGTGCTATATGTTCTGAATGCCCGAATTGGGAATCTGTGTCAAAACTTTGTTAGGAATTATGTGATCCTTACTAGCTGGAAGTAAGGGAGATGGGGCATGAAGTTATTTCTAGGAGTTGGACACATACCAAGTTTAGCTCAGTTCTGGGCATCTTTGAAATACCTATACAAACTTGTTCCTACATAGTAACTTGCATCTTTGAATGAGAATGTGCTTGCTTACAGCAACGTGCTATATGTTCTGAATGCCCGAATTGGGAATCTGTGTCAAAACTTTGTTAGGAATTATGTGATCCTTACGAGCTGGAAGTAAGGGAGATGGGGCATGAAGTTATTTCTAGGAGTTGGACACATACCAAGTTTAGCTCAGTTCTGGGCATCTTTGAAATACCTATACAAACTTGTTCCTACATAGTAACTTGCATCTTTGAATGGGAATCTGCTTGCTTACAGCAACGTGCAATATGTTCTGAATGCCCGAATTGGGAATATGTGTCAAAACTTTGTTAGGAATTATGTGATCCTTACTAGCTGGAAGTAAGGGAGATGGGGCATGAAGTTATTTCTAGGAGTTGGACACATACCAAGTTTAGCTCAGTTCTGGGCATCTTTGAAATACCAATACAAACTTATTCCTACATAGTAACTTGCAACTTTGAATGAGAATGTGCTTGCTTACAGCAACGTGCTATATGTTCTGAATGCCCGAATTGGGAATCTGTGTCAAAACTTTGTTAGGAATTATGTGATCCTTACTAGCTGGAAGTAAGGGAGATGGGGCATGAAGTTATTTCTAGGAGTTGGACACATACCAAGTTTAGCTCAGTTCTGGGCATCTTTGAAATTCCTATACAAACTTGTTCCTACATAGTAACTTGCATCTTTGAATGAGAATGTGCTTGCTTACAGCAACGTGCTATATGTTCTGAATGCCCGAATTGGGAATCTGTGTCAAAACTTTGTTAGGAATTATGTGATCCTTACTAGCTGGAAGTAAGGGAGATGGGGCATGAAGTTATTTCTAGGAGTTGGACACATAGCAAGTTTAGCTCAGTTCTGGGCATCTTTGAAATACCTATACAAACTTGTTCCTACATAGTAACTTGCATCTTTGAATGGGAATCTGCTTGCTTACAGCAACGTGCTATATGTTCTGAATGCCCGAATTGGGAATCTGTGTCAAAACTTTGTTAGGAATTATGTGATCCTTACTAGCTGGAAGTAAGGGAGATGGGGCATGAAGTTTTTTCTAGGAGTTGGACACATACCATGTTTAGCTCAGTTCTGGGCATCTTTGAAATACCTATACAAACTTGTTCCTACATAGTAACTTGCATCTTTGAATGAGAATGTGCTTGCTTACAGCAACGTGCTATATGTTCTGAATGCCCGAATTGGCAATCTGTGTCAAAACTTTGTTAGGAATTATGTGATCCTTACTAGCTGGAAGTAAGGGAGATGAGGCATGAAGTTATTTCTAGGAGTTGGACACATACCAAGTTTAGCTCAGTTCTGGGCATTTTTGAAATACCTATACAAACTTGTTCCTACATAGTAACTTGCAACTTTGAATGAGAATGTGCTTGCTTTCAGCAACGTGCTATATGTTCTGAATGCCCGAATAGGGAATCTGTGTCAAAACTTTGTTAGGAATTATGTGATCCTTACTAGCTGGAAGTAAGGGAGATGGAGCATGAAGTTATTTCTTGGAGTTGGACACATACCAAGTTTAGCTCAGTTCTGGGCATCTTTGAAATACCTATACAAACTTGTTCCTACCTAGTAACTTGCATCTTTGAATGAGAATGTGCTTGCTTGCAGCAACGTGCTATATGTTCTGAATGCCCGAATAGGGAATCTGTGTGAAAACTTTGTTAGAAATTATGTGATCCTTACTAGCTGGAAGTAAGGGAGATGGGGCATGAAGTTATTTCTAGGAGTTGGACACATACCAAGTTTAGCTCAGTTCTGGGCATCTTTGAAATACCTATACAAACTTGTTCCTACCTAGTAACTTGCATCTTTGAATGAGAATCTGCTTGCTTACAGCAACGTGCTATATGTTCTGAATGCCCGAATAGGGAATCTGTGTCAAAACTTTGTTAGGAATTATGTGATCCTTACTAGCTGGAAGTAAGGGAGATGGGGCATGATGTTATTTCTAGGAGTTGGACACATACCAAGTTTAGCTCAGTTCTGGGCATCTTTGAAATACCTATACAAACTTGTTCCTACATAGTAACTTGCAACTTTGAATGAGAATGTGCTTGCTTACAGCAACGTGCTATATGTTCTGAATACCCGAATAGGGAATCTGTGTCAAAACTTTGTTAGGAATTATGTGATCCTTACTAGCTGGAAGTAAGGGAGATGGGGCATGAAGTTATTTCTAGGAGTTGGACACATACCAAGTTTAGCTCAGTTCTGGGCATCTTTGAAATACCTATACAAACTTGTTCCTACATAGTAACTTGCATCTTTGAATGAGAATGTGCTTGCTTACAGCAACGTGCTATATGTTCTGAATGCCCGAATTGGGAATCTGTGTCAAAACTTTGTTAGGAATTATGTGATCCTTACTAGCTGGAAGTAAGGGAGATGGGGCATGAAGTTATTTCTAGGAGTTGGACACATACCAAGTTTAGCTCTGTTCTGTGCATCTTTGAAATACCTATACAAACTTGTTCCTACATAGTAACTTGCATCTTTGAATGAGAATGTGCTTGCTTACAGCAACGTGCTATATGTTCTGAATGCCCGAATTGGGAATCTGTCTCAAAACTTTGTTAGGAATTATGTGATCCTTACTAGCTGGAAGTAAGGGAGATGGGGCATGAAGTTATTTCTAGGAGTTGGACACATACCAAGTTTAGCTCAGTTCTGGGCATTTTTGAAATACCTATACAAACTTGTTCCTACATAGTAACTTGCAACTTGGAATGAGAATGTGCTTGCTTGCAGCAACGTGCTATATGTTCTGAATGCCCGAATAGGGAATCTGTGTCAAAACTTTGTTAGGAATTATGTGATCCTTACTAGCTGGAAGTAAGGGAGATGGAGCATGAAGTTATTTCTAGGAGTTGGACACATACCAAGTTTAGCTAAGTTCTGGGCATCTTTGAAATACCTATACAAACTTGTTCCTACCTAGTAACTTGCATCTTTGAATGAGAATGTGCTTGCTTGCAGCAACGTGCTATATGTTCTGAATGCCCGAATAGGGAATCTGTGTCAAAACTTTGTTAGAAATTATGTGATCCTTACTAGCTGGAAGTAAGGGAGATGGGGCATGAAGTTATTTCTAGGAGTTGGACACATACCAAGTTTAGCTCAGTTCTGGGCATCTTTGAAATACCTATACAAACTTGTTCCTACCTAGTAACTTGCATCTTTGAATGAGAATCTGCTTGCTTATAGCAACGTGCTATATGTTCTTAATGCCCGAATAGGGAATCTGTGTCAAAACTTTGTTAGGAATTATGTGATCCTTACTAGCTGGAAGTAAGGGAGATGTTGCATGAAGTTATTTCTAGGAGTTGGACACATACCAAGTTTAGCTCAGTTCTGGGCATCTTTGAAATACCTATACAAACTTGTTCCTACCTAGTAACTTTCAACTTTGAATGAAAATGTGCTTGCTTACAGCAACGTGCTATATGTTCTGAATGCCCGAATTGGCAATCTGTGTCAAAACTTTGTTAGGAATTACGTGATCCTTACTAGCTGGAAGTAAGGGAGATGGGGCATGAAGTTATTTCTAGGAGTTGGACACATACCAAGTTTAGCTCAGTTCTGGGCATCTTTGAAATACCTATACAAACTTGTTCCTACATAGTAACTTGCATCTTTGAACGAGAATCTGCTTGCTTACAGCAACGTGCTATATGTTCTGAATGCCCGAATTGGGAATCTGTGTCAAAACTTTGTTAGGAATTATGTGATCCTTACTAGCTGGAAGTAAGGGAGATGGGGCATGAAGTTATTTCTAGGAGTTGGACCCATACGAAGTTTAGCTCAGTTCTGGGCATCTTTGAAATGCCTATACAAACTTGTTCCTACATAGTAACTTGCAACTTTGAATGAGAATGTGCTTGCTTACAGCAACGTGCTATATGTTCTGAATGCCCGAATTGGGAATCTGTGTCAAAACTTTGTTAGGAATTATGTGATCCTTACTAGCTGGAAGTAAGGGAGATGGGGCATGAAGTTATTTCTAGGAGTTGGACACATACCAAGTTTAGCTCAGTTCTGGGCATCTTTGAAATACCTATACAAACTTGTTCCTACATAGTAACTTGCAACTTTGAATGAGAATGTGCTTGCTTACAGCAACGTGCTATATGTTCTGAATACCCGAATAGGGAATCTGTGTCAAAACTTTGTTAGGAATTATGTGATCCTTACTAGCTGGAAGTAAGGGAGATGGGGCATGAAGTTATTTCTTGGAGTTGGAGACATACCAAGTTTAGCTCAGTTCTGGGCATCTTTGAAATACCTATACAAACTTGTTCCTACATAGTAACTTGCATCTTTGAATGAGAATGTGCTTGCTTGCAGCAACGTGCTATATGTTCTGAATGCCCGAATAGGGAATCTGTGTCAAAACTTTGTTAGGAATTATGTGATCCTTACTAGCTGGAAGTAAGGGAGATGGGGCATGAAGTTATTTCTAGGAGTTGGACACATACAACGTTTAGCTCAGTTCTGGGCATCTTTGAAATACCTATAGAAACTTGTTCCTACATAGTAACTTGCATCTTTGAATGAGAATGTGCTTGCTTGCAGCAACGTGCTATATGTTCTGAATGCCCGAATAGGGAATCTGTGTCAAAACTTTGTTAGGAATTATGTGATCCTTACTAGCTGGAAGTAAGGGAGATGGGGCATGAAGTTATTTCTAGGGGTTGGACACATACCAAGTTTAGCTCAGTTCTGGGCATCTTTGAAATACGTATACAAACTTGTTCCTACATAGTAACTTGCATCTTTGAATGAGAATGTGCTTGCTTACAGCAACGTGCTATATGTTCTGAATGCCCGAATTGGGAATCTGTGTCAAAACTTTGTTAGGAATTATGTGATCCTTACGAGCTGGAAGTAAGGGAGATGGGGCATGAAGTTATTTCTAGGAGTTGGACACATACCAAGTTTAGCTCAGTTCTGGGCATCTTTGAAATACCTATACAAACTTGTTCCTACATAGTAACTTGCATCTTTGAATGGGAATCTGCTTGCTTACAGCAACGTGCTATATGTTCTGAATGCCCGAATTGGGAATATGTGTCAAAACTTTGTTAGGAATTATGTGATCCTTACTAGCTGGAAGTAAGGGAGATGGGGCATGAAGTTATTTCTAGGAGTTGGACACATACCAAGTTTAGCTCAGTTCTGGGCATCTTTGAAATACCAATACAAACTTGTTCCTACATAGTAACTTGCAACTTTGAATGAGAATGTGCTTGCTTACAGCAACGTGCTATATGTTCTGAATGCCCGAATTGGGAATCTGTGTCAAAACTTTGTTAGGAATTATGTGATCCTTACTAGCTGGAAGTAAGGGAGATGGGGCATGAAGTTATTTCTAGGAGTTGGACACATACCAAGTTTAGCTCAGTTCTGGGCATCTTTGAAATACCTATACAAACTTGTTCCTACATAGTAACTTGCATCTTTGAATGAGAATGTGCTTGCTTACAGCAACGTGCTATATGTTCTGAATGCCCGAATTGGGAATCTGTGTCAAAACTTTGTTAGGAATTATGTGATCCTTACTAGCTGGAAGTAAGGGAGATGGGGCATGAAGATATTTCTAGGAGTTGGACACATACCAAGTTTAGCTCAGTTCTGGGCATCTTTGAAATACCTATACAAACTTGTTCCTACATAGTAACTTGCATCTTTGAATGAGAATCTGCTTGCTTACAGCAACGTGCTATATGTTCTGAATGCCCGAATTGGGAATCTGTGTCAAAACTTTGTTAGGAATTATGTTATCCTTACTACCTGGAAGTAAGGGAGATGGGGCATGAAGTTATTTCTAGGAGTTGGACACATACCAAGTTTAGCTCAGTTCTGGGCATCTTTGAAATACCTATACAAACTTGTTCCTACATAGTAACTTGCAACTTTGAATGAGAATGTGCTTGCTTGCAGCAACGTGCTATATGTTCTGAATGCCCGAATAGGGAATCTGTGTCAAAACTTTGTTAGGAATTATGTGATCCTTACTAGCTGGAAGTAAGGGAGATGGGGCATGAAGTTATTTCTAGGAGTTGGACACATACCAAGTTTAGCTCAGTTCTGGGCATCTTTGAAATACCTATACAAACTTGTTCCTACCTAGTAACTTGCATCTTTGAATGAGAATGTGCTTGCTTACAGCAACGTGCTATATGTTCTGAATGCCCGAATTGGGAATCTGTGTCAAAACTTTGTTAGGAATTATGTGATCCTTACTAGCTGGAAGTAAGGGAGATGGGGCATGAAGTTATTTCTAGGAGTTGGACACATACCAAGTTTAGCTCAGTTCTGGGCATCTTTGAAATACCTATACAAACTTGTTCCTACCTAGTAACTTGCATCTTTGAATGAGAATGTGCTTGCTTACAGCAACGTGCTATATGTTCTGAATGCCCGAATTGGCAATCTGTGTCAAAACTTTGTTAGGAATTATGTGATCCTTACTAGCTGGAAGTAAGGGAGATGGGGCATGAAGTTATTTCTAGGAGTTGGACACATACCAAGTTTAGCTCAGTTCTGGGCATCTTTGAAATACCTATACAAACTTGTTCCTACCTAGTAACTTGCATCTTTGAATGAGAATCTGCTTGCTTACAGCAACGTGCTATATGTTCTGAATGCCCGAATTGGGAATCTGTGTCAAAACTTTGTTAGGAATTATGTGATCCTTACGAGCTGGAAGTAAGGGAGATGGGGCATGAAGTTATTTCTAGGAGTTGGACACATACCAAGTTTAGCTCAGTTCTGGGCATCTTTGAAATACCTATACAAACTTGTTCCTACATAGTAACTTGCATCTTTGAATGAGAATGTGCTTGCTTACAGCAACGTGCTATATGTTCTGAATGCCCGAATTGGCAATCTGTGTCAAAACTTTGTTAGGAATTATGTGATCCTTACTAGCTGGAAGTAAGGGAGATGGGGCATGAAGTTATTTCTAGGAGTTGGACACATACCAAGTTTAGCTCAGTTCTGGGCATCTTTGAAATACCTATACACACTTGTTCCTACATAGTAACTTGCAACTTTGAATGAGAATGTGCTTGCTTACAGCAACGTGCTATATGTTCTGAATGCCCGAATTGGCAATCTGTGTCAAAACTTTCTTAGGAATTATGTGATCCTTACTAGCTGGAAGTAAGGGAGATGGGGCATGAAGTTATTTCTAGGAGTTGGACACATACCAAGTTTAGCTCAGTTCTGGGCATCTTTGAAATACCTATACAAACTTGTTCCTACAGGGTAACTTGCAACTTTGAATGAGAATGTGCTTGCTTACAGCAACGTGCTATATGTTCTGAATGCCCGAATTGGGAATCTGTGTCAAAACTTTGTTAGGAATTATGTGATCCTTACTAGCTGGAAGTAAGGGAGATGGGGCATGAAGTTATTTCTAGGAGTTGGACACATACCAAGTTTAGCTCAGTTCTGGGCATCTTTGAAATACCTATACAAACTTGTTTCTACATAGTAACTTGCAACTTTGAATGAGAATGTGCTTGCTTACAGCAACGTGCTATATGTTCTGAATGCCCGAATTGGGAATCTGTGTCAAAACTTTGTTAGGAATTATGTGATCCTTACTAGCTGGAAGTAAGGGAGATGGGGCATGAAGTTATTTCTAGGAGTTGGACACATACCAAGTTTAGCTCAGTTCTGGGCATCTTTGAAATACCTATACAAACTTGTTCCTACATAGTAACTTGCATCTTTGAATGAGAATCTGATTGCTTACAGCAACGTGCTATATGTTCTGAATGCCCGAATTGGGAATCTGTGTCAAAACTTTGTTAGGAATGATGTGATCCTTACTAGCTGGAAGTAAGGGAGATGGGGCATGAAGTTATTTCTAGGAGTTGGACACATACCAAGTTTAGCTCAGTTCTGGGCATCTTTGAAATACCTATACAAACTTGTTCCTACATAGTAACTTGCAACTTTGAATGAAAATGTGCTTGCTTAGAGCAACGTGCTATATGTTCTGAATGCCCGAATTGGGAATCTGTGTCAAAACTTTGTTAGGAATTATGTGATCCTTACTAGCTGGAAGTAAGGGAGATGGGGCATGAAGTTATTTCTAGGAGTTGGACACATACCAAGTTTAGCTCAGTTCTGGGCATCTTTGAAATACCTATACAAACTTGTTCCTACATAGTAACTTGCAACTTTGAATGAGAATGTGCTAGCTTACAGCAACGTGCTATATGTTCTAAATGCCCGAATTGGGAATCTGTGTCAAAACTTTGTTAGGAATTATGTGATCCTTACTAGCTGGAAGTAAGGGAGATAGGGCATGATGTTATTTCTTGGAGTTGGAGACATACAAAGTTTAGCTCAGTTCTGGGCATCTTTGAAATACCTATACAAACTTGTTCCTACCTAGTAACTTGCAACTTTGAATGAGAATGTGCTTGCTTGCAGCAACGTGCTATATGTTCTGAATGCCCGAATTGTGAATCTGTGTCAAAACTTTGTTAGGAATTATGCGATCCTTACTAGCTGGAAGTAAGGGCGATGGGGCATGAAGTTATTTCTAGGAGTTGGACACATACCAAGTTTAGCTCAGTTCTGGGCATCTTTGAAATACCTATACAAACTTGTTCCTACATAGTAACTTGCATCTTTGAATGAGAATGTGCTTGCTTACAGCAACGTGCTATATGTTCTGAATGCCGGAATTGGCAATCTGTGTCAAAACTTTGTTAGGAATTATGTGATCCTTACTAGCTGGAAGTAAGGGAGATGGGGCATGAAGTTATTTCTAGGAGTTGGACACATACCAAGTTTAGCTCAGTTCTGGGCATCTTTGAAATACCTATATAAACTTGTTCCTACATAGTAACTTGCAACTTTGAATGAAAATGTGCTTGATTACAGCAACGTGCTATATGTTCTGAATGCCCGAATTGGGAATCTGTGTCAAATCATTGTTAGGAATTATGTGATCCTTACTAGCTGGAAGTAAGGGAGATGGGGCATGAAGTTATTTCTAGGAGTTGGACACATACCAAGTTTAGCTCAGTTCTGGGCATCTTTGAAATACCTATACAAACTTGTTCCTACATAGTAACTTGCATCTTTGAATGAGAATGTGCTTGCTTACAGCAACGTGCTATATGTTCTGAATGCCCGAATTGGGAATCTGTGTCAAAACTTTGTTAGGAATTATGTGATCCTTACTAGCTGGAAGTAAGGGAGATGGGGCATGAAGTTATTTCTAGGAGTTGGACACATACCAAGTTTAGCTCAGTTCTGGGCATCTTTGAAATACCTATACAAACTTGTTCCTACATAGTAACTTGCATCTTTGAATGAGAATGTGCTTGCTTACAGCAACGTGCTATATGTTCTGAATGCCCGAATTGGGAATCTGTGTCAAAACTTTGTTAGGAATTATGTGATCCTTACTAGCTGGAAGTAAGGGAGATGGGGCATGAAGTTATTTCTAGGAGTTGGACACATACCAAGTTTAGCTCAGTTCTGGGCATCTTTGAAATACCTATACAAACTTGTTCCTACATAGTAACTTGCATCTTTGATTGAGAATGTGCTTGCTTGCAGCAACGTGCTATATGTTCTGAATGCCCGAATTGGCAATCTGTGTCAAAACTTTGTTAGGAATTATGTGATCCTTACTAGCTGGAAGTAAGGGAGATGGGGCATGAAGTTATTTCTAGGAGTTGGACACATACCAAGTTTAGCTCAGTTCTGGGCATCTTTGAAATACCTATACAAACTTGTTCCTACCTAGTAACTTGCATCTTTGAATGAGAATGTGCTTGCTTACAGCAACGTGCTATATGTTCTGAATGCCCGATTTGGGAATCTGTGTCAAAACTTTGTTAGGAATTATGTGATCCTTACTAGCTGGAAGTAAGTGAGATGGGGCATGAAGTTATTTCTAGGAGTTGGACACATACCAAGTTTAGCTCAGTTCTGGGCATCTTTGAAATACCTATACAAACTTGTTCCTACATAGTAACTTGCAACTTTGAATGAGAATGTGCTTGCTTACAGCAACGTGCTATATGTTCTGAATGCCCGAATTGGGAATCTGTGTCAAAACCTTGTTAGGAATTATGTGATCCTTACTAGCTGGAAGTAAGGGAGATGGGGCATGAAGTTATTTCTAGGAGTTGGACACATACCAAGTTTAGCTCAGTTCTGGGCATCTTTGAAATACCTATACAAACTTGTTCCTACATAGTAACTTGCATCTTTGAATGAGAATGTGCTTGCCTACAGCAACGTGCTATATGTTCTGAATGCCCGAATTGGCAATCTGTGTCAAAACTTTGTTAGGAATTATGTGATCCTTACTAGCTGGAAGTAAGGGAGATGGGGCATGAAGTTATTTCTAGGAGTTGGACACATACCAAGTTTAGCTCAGTTCTGGGCATCTTTGAAATACCTATACAAACTTGTTCCTACATAGTAACTTGCAACTTTGAATGAGAATGTGCTTGCTTGCAGCAACGTGCTATATGTTCTGAATCCCCGAATAGGGAATCTGTGTCAAAACTTTGTTAGGAATTATGTGATCCTTACTAGCTGGAAGTAAGGGAGATGGAGCATGAAGTTATTTCTAGGAGTTGGACACATACCAAGTTTAGCTCAGTTCTGGGCATCTTTGAAAAAGCTATACAAACTTGTTCCTACCTAGTAACTTGCATCTTTGAATGAGAATGTGCTTGCTTACAGCAACGTGCTATATGTTCTGAATGCCCGAATAGGGAATCTGTGTCAAAACTTTGTTAGGAATTATGTGATCCTTACTAGCTGGAAGTAAGGGAGATGGGGCATGAAGTTATTTCTAGGAGTTGGACACATATCAAGTTTAGCTCAGTTCTGGGCATCTTTGAAATACCTATATAAACTTGTTCCTACATAGTAACTTGCAACTTTGAATGAGAATGTGCTTGCCTACAGCAACGTGCTATATGTTCTGAATGCCCGAATTGGGAATCTGTGTCAAAACTTTGTTAGGAATTATGTGATCCTTACTAGCTGGAAGTAAGGGAGATGGGGCATGAAGTTATTTCTTGGAGTTGAACACATACCAAGTTTAGCTCAGTTCTGGGCATCTTTGAAATACCTATACAAACTTGTTCCTACATAGTAACTTGCAACTTTGAATGAGAATGTGCTTGCTTGCAGCAACGTGCTATATATTCTGAATGCCCGATTTGGGAATCTGTGTCAAAACTTTGTTAGGAATTATGTGATCCTTACTAGCTGGAAGTAAGGGAGATGGAGCATGTAGTTATTTCTAGGAGTTGGACACATACCAAGTTTAGCTCAGTTCTGGGCATCTTTGAAATACCTATACAAACTTGTTCCTACATAGTAACTTGCATCTTTGAATGAGAATGTGCTTGCTTACAGCAACGTGCTATATGCTCTGAATGCCCGAATTGGCAATCTGTGTCAAAACTTTGTTAGGAATTATGTGATCCTTACTAGCTGGAAGTAAGGGAGATGGGGCATGAAGTTATTTCTAGGAGTTGGACACATACCAAGTTTAGCTCAGTTCTGGGCATCTTTGAAATACCTATACAAACTTGTTCCTACCTAGTAACTTGCATCTTTGAATGAGAATGTGCTTGCTTACAGCAACGTGCTATATGTTCTGAATGCCCGAATTGGCAATCTGTGTCAAAACTTTGTTAGGAATTATGTGATCCTTACTAGCTGGAAGTAAGGGAGATGGGGCATGAAGTTATTTCTAGGAGTTGGACACATACCAAGTTTAGCTCAGATCTGGGCATCTTTGAAATACCTATACAAACTTGTTCCTACATAGTAACTTGCATCTTTGAATGAGAATGTGCCTGCTTACAGCAACGTGCTATATGTTCTGAATGCCCGAATTGGGAATCTGTGTCAAAACTTTGTTAGGAATTATGTGATCCTTACTAGCTGGAAGTAAGGGAGATGGGGCATGAAGTTATTTCTAGGAGTTGGACACATACCAAGTTTAGCTCAGTTCTGGGCATCTTTGAAATACCTATACAAACTTGTTCCTACATAGTAACTTGCATCTTTGATTGAGAATGTGCTTGCTTGCAGCAACGTGCTATATGTTCTGAATGCCCGAATTGGCAATCTGTGTCAAAACTTTGTTAGGAATTATGTGATCCTTACTAGCTGGAAGTAAGGGAGATGGGGCATGAAGTTATTTCTAGGAGTTGGTCACATACCAAGTTTAGCTCAGTTCTGGGCATCTTTGAAATACCTATACAAACTTGTTGCTACATAGTAACTTGCATCTTTGAATGAGAATGTGCTTGCTTACAGCAACGTGCTATATGTTCTGAATGCCCGATTTGGGAATCTGTGTCAAAACTTTGTTAGGAATTATGTGATCCTTACTAGCTGGAAGTAAGGGAGATGGGGCATGAAGTTATTTCTAGGAGTTGGACACATACCAAGTTTAGCTCAGTTCTGGGCATCTTTGAAATACCTATACAAACTTGTTCCTACATAGTAACTTGCAACTTTGAATGAGAATGTGCTTGCTTACAGCAACGTGCTATATGTTCTGAATGCCCGAATTGGGAATCTGTGTCAAAACTTTGTTAGGAATTATGTGATCCTTACTAGCTGGAAGTAAGGGAGATGGGGCATGAAGTTATTTCTAGGAGTTGGACACATACCAAGTTTAGCTCAGTTCTGGGCATCTTTGAAATACCTATACAAACTTGTTCCTACATAGTAACTTGCATCTTTGAATGAGAATGTGCTTGCCTACAGCAACGTGCTATATGTTCTGAATGCCCGAATTGGCAATCTGTGTCAAAACTTTGTTAGGAATTATGTGATCCTTACTAGCTGGAAGTAAGTGAGATGGGGCATGAAGTTATTTCTAGGAGTTGGACACATACCAAGTTTAGCTCAGTTCTGGGCATCTTTGAAATACCTATACAAACTTGTTCCTACATAGTAACTTGCAACTTTGAATGAGAATGTGCTTGCTTGCAGCAACGTGCTATATGTTCTGAATCCCCGAATAGGGAATCTGTGTCAAAACTTTGTTAGGAATTATGTGATCCTTACTAGCTGGAAGTAAGGGAGATGGAGCATGAAGTTATTTCTAGGAGTTGGACACATACCAAGTTTAGCTCAGTTCTGGGCATCTTTGAAATACCTATACAAACTTGTTCCTACATAGTAACTTGCAACTTTGAATGAGAATGTGCTTGCTTGCAGCAACGTGCTATATATTCTGAATGCCCGATTTGGGAATCTGTGTCAAAACTTTGTTAGGAATTATGTGATCCTTACTAGCTGGAAGTAAGGGAGATGGAGCATGTAGTTATTTCTAGGAGTTGGACACATACCAAGTTTAGCTCAGTTCTGGGCATCTTTGAAATACCTATACAAACTTGTTCCTACATAGTAACTTGCATCTTTGAATGAGAATGTGCTTGCTTACAGCAACGTGCTATATGCTCTGAATGCCCGAATTGGCAATCTGTGTCAAAACTTTGTTAGGAATTATGTGATCCTTACTAGCTGGAAGTAAGGGAGATGGGGCATGAAGTTATTTCTAGGAGTTGGACACATACCAAGTTTAGCTCAGTTCTGGGCATCTTTGAAATACCTATACAAACTTGTTCCTACCTAGTAACTTGCATCTTTGAATGAGAATGTGCTTGCTTACAGCAACGTGCTATATGTTCTGAATGCCCGAATTGGGAATCTGTGTCAAAACTTTGTTAGGAATTATGTGATCCTTACTAGCTGGAAGTAAGGGAGATGGGGCATGAAGTTATTTCTAGGAGTTGGACACATACCAAGTTTAGCTCAGTTCTGGGCATCTTTGAAATACCTATACAAACTTGTTCCTACATAGTAACTTGCATCTTTGAATGAGAATGTGCTTGCTTACAGCAACGTGCTATATGTTCTGAATGCCCGAATTGGGAATCTGTGTCAAAACTTTGTTAGGAATTATGTGATCCTTACTAGCTGGAAGTAAGGGAGATGGGGCATGAAGTTATTTCTAGGAGTTGGACACATACCAAGTTTAGCTCAGTTCTGGGCATCTTTGAAATACCTATACAAACTTGTTCCTACATAGTAACTTGCATCTTTGATTGAGAATGTGCTTGCTTGCAGCAACGTGCTATATGTTCTGAATGCCCGAATTGGCAATCTGTGTCAAAACTTTGTTAGGAATTATGTGATCCTTACTAGCTGGAAGTAAGGGAGATGGGGCATGAAGTTATTTCTAGGAGTTGGACACATACCAAGTTTAGCTCAGTTCTGGGCATCTTTGAAATACCTATACAAACTTGTTGCTACATAGTAACTTGCATCTTTGAATGAGAATGTGCTTGCTTACAGCAACGTGCTATATGTTCTGAATGCCCGATTTGGGAATCTGTGTCAAAACTTTGTTAGGAATTATGTGATCCTTACTAGCTGGAAGTAAGGGAGATGGGGCATGAAGTTATTTCTAGGAGTTGGACACATACCAAGTTTAGCTCAGTTCTGGGCATCTTTGAAATACCTATACAAACTTGTTCCTACATAGTAACTTGCAACTTTGAATGAGAATGTGCTTGCTTACAGCAACGTGCTATATGTTCTGAATGCCCGAATTGGGAATCTGTGTCAAAACTTTGTTAGGAATTATGTGATCCTTACTAGCTGGAAGTAAGGGAGATGGGGCATGAAGTTATTTCTAGGAGTTGGACACATACCAAGTTTAGCTCAGTTCTGGGCATCTTTGAAATACCTATACAAACTTGTTCCTACATAGTAACTTGCATCTTTGAATGAGAATGTGCTTGCCTACAGCAACGTGCTATATGTTCTGAATGCCCGAATTGGCAATCTGTGTCAAAACTTTGTTAGGAATTATGTGATCCTTACTAGCTGGAAGTAAGTGAGATGGGGCATGAAGTTATTTCTAGGAGTTGGACACATACCAAGTTTAGCTCAGTTCTGGGCATCTTTGAAATACCTATACAAACTTGTTCCTACATAGTAACTTGCAACTTTGAATGAGAATGTGCTTGCTTGCAGCAACGTGCTATATGTTCTGAATCCCCGAATAGGGAATCTGTGTCAAAACTTTGTTAGGAATTATGTGATCCTTACTAGCTGGAAGTAAGGGAGATGGAGCATGAAGTTATTTCTAGGAGTTGGACACATACCAAGTTTAGCTCAGTTCTGGGCATCTTTGAAATACCTATACAAACTTGTTCCTACATAGTAACTTGCAACTTTGAATGAGAATGTGCTTGCTTGCAGCAACGTGCTATATGTTCTGAATGCCCGATTTGGGAATCTGTGTCAAAACTTTGTTAGGAAATATGTGATCCTTACTAGCTGGAAGTAAGGGAGATGGAGCATGAAGTTATTTCTAGGAGTTGGACACATACCAAGTTTAGCTCAGTTCTGGGCATCTTTGAAATACCTATACAAACTTGTTCCTACATAGTAACTTGCATCTTTGAATGAGAATGTGCTTGCTTACAGCAACGTGCTATATGTTCTGAATGCCCGAATTGGGAATCTGTGTCAAAACTTTGTTAGGAATTATGTGATCCTTACTAGCTGGAAGTAAGGGAGATGGGGCATGAAGTTATTTCTAGGAGTTGGACACATACCAAGTTTAGCTCAGTTCTGGGCATCTTTGAAATACCTATACAAACTTGTTCCTACATAGTAACTTGCATCTTTGAATGAGAATGTGCTTGCTTACAGCAACGTGCTATATGTTCTGAATGCCCGAATTGGCAATCTGTGTCAAAACTTTGTTAGGAATTATGTGATCCTTACTAGCTGGAAGTAAGGGAGATGGGGCATGAAGTTATTTCTAGGAGTTGGACACATACCAAGTTTAGCTCAGTTCTGGGCATCTTTGAAATACCTATACAAACTTGTTCCTACATAGTAACTTGCAACTTTGAATGAGAATGTGCTTGCTTACAGCAACGTGCTATATGTTCTGAATGCCCGAATTGGGAATCTGTGTCAAAACCTTGTTAGGAATTATGTGATCCTTACTAGCTGGAAGTAAGGGAGATGGGGCATGAAGTTATTTCTAGGAGTTGGACACATACCAAGTTTAGCTCAGTTCTGGGCATCTTTGAAATACCTATACAAACTTGTTCCTACATAGTAACTTGCATCTTTGAATGAGAATGTGCTTGCCTACAGCAACGTGCTATATGTTCTGAATGCCCGAATTGGCAATCTGTGTCAAAACTTTGTTAGGAATTATGTGATCCTTACTAGCTGGAAGTAAGTGAGATGGGGCATGAAGTTATTTCTAGGAGTTGGACACATACCAAGTTTAGCTCAGTTCTGGGCATCTTTGAAATACCTATACAAACTTGTTCCTACATAGTAACTTGCAACTTTGAATGAGAATGTGCTTGCTTGCAGCAACGTGCTATATGTTCTGAATCCCCGAATAGGGAATCTGTGTCAAAACTTTGTTAGGAATTATGTGATCCTTACTAGCTGGAAGTAAGGGAGATGGAGCATGAAGTTATTTCTAGGAGTTGGACACATACCAAGTTTAGCTCAGTTCTGGGCATCTTTGAAATACCTATACAAACTTGTTCCTACATAGTAACTTGCAACTTTGAATGACAATGTGCTTGCTTGCAGCAACGTGCTATATGTTCTGAATGCCCGATTTGGGAATCTGTGTCAAAACTTTGTTAGGAATTATGTGATCCTTACTAGCTGGAAGTAAGGGAGATGGAGCATGAAGTTATTTCTAGGAGTTGGACACATACCAAGTTTAGCTCAGTTCTGGGCATCTTTGAAATACCTATACAAACTTGTTCCTACATAGTAACTTGCATCTTTGAATGAGAATGTGCTTGCTTACAGCAACGTGCTATATGTTCTGAATGCCCGAATTGGGAATCTGTGTCAAAACTTTGTTAGGAATTATGTGATCCTTACTAGCTGGAAGTAAGGGAGATGGGGCATGAAGTTATTTCTAGGAGTTGGACACATACCAAGTTTAGCTCAGTTCTGGGCATCTTTGAAATACCTATACAAACTTGTTCCTACATAGTAACTTGCATCTTTGAATGAGAATGTGCTTGCTTACAGCAACGTGCTATATGTTCTGAATGCCCGAATTGGCAATCTGTGTCAAAACTTTGTTAGGAATTATGTGATCCTTACTAGCTGGAAGTAAGGGAGATGGGGCATGAAGTTATTTCTAGGAGTTGGACACATACCAAGTTTAGCTCAGTTCTGGGCATCTTTGAAATACCTATACAAACTTGTTCCTACATAGTAACTTGCATCTTTGAATGAGAATGTGCTTGCTTACAGCAACGTGCTATATGTTCTGAATGCCCGAATTGGGAATCTGTGTCAAAACTTTGTTAGGAATTATGTGATCCTTACAAGCTGGAAGTAAGGGAGATGGGGCATGAAGTTATTTCTAGGAGTTGGACACATACCAAGTTTAGCTCAGTTCTGGGCATCTTTGAAATACCTATAGAAACTTGTTCCTACATAGTAACTTGCATCTTTGAATGAGAATGTGCTTGCTTACAGCAACGTGCTATATGTTCTGAATGCCCGAATTGGGAATCTGTGTCAAAACTTTGTTAGGAATTATGTGATCCTTACTAGCTGGAAGTAAGGGAGATGGGGCATGAAGTTATTTCTAGGAGTTGGACACATACCAAGTTTAGCTCAGTTCAGGGCATCTTTGAAATACCTATACAAACTTGTTCCTACATAGTAACTTGCAACTTTGAATGAGAATGTGCTTGCTTGCAGCAACGTGCAATATGTTCTGAATGCCCGATTTGGGAATCTGTGTCAAAACTTTGTTAGGAATTATGTGATCCTTACTAGCTGGAAGTAAGGGAGATGGGGCATGAAGTTATTTCTAGGACTTCGACACATACCAAGTTTAGCTCAGTTCTGGGCATCTTTGAAATACCTATACAAACTTGTTCCTACATAGTAACTTGCAACTTTGAATGAGAATGTGCTTGCTTGCAGCAACGTGCTATATGTTCTGAATGCCCGAATTGGCAATCTGTGTCAAAACTTTGTTAGGAATTATGTGATCCTTACTAGCTGGAAGTAAGGGAGATGGGGCATGAAGTTATTTCTAGGAGTTCGACACATACCAAGTTTAGCTCAGTTCTGGGCATCTTTGAAATACCTATACAAACTTGTTCCTACATAGTAACTTGCATCTTTGAATGAGAATGTGCTTGCCTACAGCAACGTGCTATATGTTCTGAATGCCCGAATTGGGAATCTGTGTCAAAACATTGTTAGGAATTATGTGATCCTTACTAGCTGGAAGTAAGGGAGATGGGGCATGAAGTTATTTCTAGGAGTTGGACACATACCAAGTTTAGCTCAGTTCTGGGCATCTTTGAAATACCTATACAAACTTGTTCCTACATAGTAACTTGCATCTTTGAATGAGAATGTGCTTGCTTACAGCAACGTGCTATATGTTCTGAATGCCCGAATTGGGAATCTGTGTCAAAACTTTGTTAGGAATTATGTGATCCTTACTAGCTGGAAGTAAGGGAGATGGGGCATGAAGTTATTTCTAGGAGTTGGACACATACCAAGTTTAGCTCAGTTCTGGGCATCTTTGAAATACCTATACAAACTTGTTCCTACATAGTAACTTGCAACTTTGAATGAGAATGTGCTTGCCTACAGCAACGTGCTATATGTTCTGAATGCCCGAATTGGGAATCTGTGTCAAAACTTTGTTAGGAATTATGTGATCCTTACTAGCTGGAAGTAAGGGAGATGGGGCATGAAGTTATTTCTAGGAGTTGGACACATACCAAGTTTAGCTCAGTTCTGGGCATCTTTGAAATACCTAGACAAACTTGTTCCTACATAGTAACTTGCAACTTTGAATGAGAATGTGCTTGCTTGCAGCAACGTGCTATATGTTCTGAATGCCCGATTTGGGAATCTGTGTCAAAACTTTGTTAGGAATTATGTGATCCTTACTAGCTGGAAGTAAGGGAGATGGAGCATGAAGTTATTTCTAGGAGTTGGAGACATACCAAGTTTAGCTCAGTTCTGGGCATCTTTGAAATACCTATACAAACTTGTTCCTACATAGTAACTTGCAACTTTGAATGAGAATGTGCTTGCTTACAGCAACGTGCTATATGTTCTGAATGCCCGAATTGGGAATCTGTGTCAAAACTTTGTTAGGAATTATGTGATCCTTACTAGCTGGAAGTAAGGGAAATGGGGCATGAAGTTATTTCTAGGAGTTGGACACATACCAAGTTTAGCTCAGTTCTGGGCATCTTTGAAATACCTATACAAACTTGTTCCTACATAGTAACTTGCAACTTTGAATGAGAATGTGCTTGCTTGCAGCAACGTGCTATATGTTCTGAATGCCCGATTTGGGAATCTGTGTCAAAACTTTGTTCGGAATTATGTGATCCTTACTAGCTGGAAGTAAGGGAGGTGGAGCATGAAGTTATTTCTTGGAGTTGGAGACATACCAAGTTTAGCTCAGTTCTGGGCATCTTTGAAATACCTATACAAACTTGTTCCTACATAGTAACTTGCAACTTTGAATGAGAATGTGTTGGCTTGCAGCAACGTGCTATATGTTCTGAATGCCCGAATTGGGAATCTGTGTCAAAACTTTGTTCGGAATTATGTGATCCTTACTAGCTGGAAGTAAGGGAGGTGAAGCATGAAGTTATTTCTAGGAGTTGGACACATACCAAGTTTAGCTCAGTTCTGGGCATCTTTGAAATATCTATACAAACTTGTTCCTACATAGTAACTTGCATCTTTCAATGAGAATGTGCTTGCTTACAGCAACGTGCTATATGTTCTGAATGCCCGAATTGGCAATCTGTGTCAAAACTTTGTTAGGAATTATGTGATCCTTACTAGCTGGAAGTAAGGGAGATGGGGCATGAAGTTATTTCTAGGAGTTGGACACATACCAAGTTTAGCTCAGTTCTGGGCATCTTTGAAATACCTATACAAACTTGTTCCTACATAGTAACTTGCATCTTTGAATGAGAATCTGCTTGCTTACAGCAACGTGCTATATGTTCTGAATGCCCGAATTGGGAATCTGTGTCAAAACTTTGTTAGGAATTATGTGATCCTTACTAGCTGGAAGTAAGGGAGATGGGGCATGAAGTTATTTCTAGGAGTTGGACACATACCAAGTTTAGCTCAGTTCTGGGCATCTTTGAAATACCTATACAAACTTGTTCCTACATAGTAACTTGCAACTTTGAGAGAATGTGCTTGCTTACAGCAACGTGCTATATGTTCTGAATGCCCGAATTGGGAATCTGTGTCAAAACTTTGTTAGGAATTATGTGATCCTTACTAGCTGGAAGTAAGGGAGATGGGGCATGAAGTTATTTCTAGGAGTTGGACACATACCAAGTTTAGCTCAGTTCTGGGCATCTTTGAAATACCTATACAAACTTGTTCCTACATAGTAACTTGCATCTTTGAATGAGAATCTGCTTGCTTGCAGCAACGTGCTATAAGTTCTGAATGCCCGATTTGGGAATCTGTGTCAAAACTTTGTTAGGAATTATGTGATCCTTACTAGCTGGAAGTAAGGGAGATGGAGCATGAAGTTATTTCTAGGAGTTGGACGCATACCAAGTTTAGCTCAGTTCTGGGCATCTTTGAAATACCTATACAAACTTGTTCCTACATAGTAACTTGCATCTTTGAATGAGAATGTGCTTGCCTACAGCAACGTGCTATATGTTCTGAATGCCCGAATTGGCAATCTGTGTCAAAACTTTGTTAGGAATTATGTGATCCTTACTAGCTGGAAGTAAGGGAGATGGGGCATGAAGTTATTTCTAGGAGTTGGACACATACCAAGTTTAGCTCAGTTCTGGGCATCTTTGAAATACCTATACAAACTTGTTCCTACATAGTAACTTGCAACTTTGAATGAGAATGTGCTTGCTTGCAGCAACGTGCTATATGTTCTGAATCCCCGAATAGGGAATCTGTGTCAAAACTTTGTTAGGAATTATGTGATCCTTACTAGCTGGAAGTAAGGGAGATGGAGCATGAAGTTATTTCTAGGAGTTGGACACATACCAAGTTTAGCTCAGTTCTGGGCATCTTTGAAAAAGCTATACAAACTTGTTCCTACCTAGTAACTTGCATCTTTGAATGAGAATGTGCTTGCTTGCAGCAACGTGCTATATGTTCTGAATGCCCGATTTGGGAATCTGAGTCAAAACTTTGTTAGGAATTATGTGATCCTTACTAGCTGGAAGTAAGGGAGATGGAGCATGAAGTTATTTCTAGGAGTTGGAGACATACCAAGTTTAGCTCAGTTCTGGGCATCTTTGAAATACCTATACAAACTTGTTCCTACATAGTAACTTGCATCTTTGAATGAGAATGTGCTTGCCTACAGCAACGTGCTATATGTTCTGAATGCCCGAATTGGCAATCTGTGTCAAAACTTTGTTAGGAATTATGTGATCCTTACTAGCTGGAAGTAAGGGAGATGGGGCATGAAGTTATTTCTAGGAGTTGGACACATACCAAGTTTAGCTCAGTTCTGGGCATCTTTGAAATACCTATACAAACTTGTTCCTACATAGTAACTTGCAACTTTGAATGAGAATGTGCTTGCTTGCAGCAACGTGCTATATGTTCTGAATCCCCGAATAGGGAATCTGTGTCAAAACTTTGTTAGGAATTATGTGATCCTTACTAGCTGGAAGTAAGGGAGATGGAGCATGAAGTTATTTCTAGGAGTTGGACACATACCAAGTTTAGCTCACTTCTGGGCATCTTTGAAAAAGCTATACAAACTTGTTCCTACCTAGTAACTTGCATCTTTGAATGAGAATGTGCTTGCTTACAGCAACGTGCTATATGTTCTGAATGCCCGAATAGGGAATCTGTGTCAAAACTTTGTTAGGAATTATGTGATCCTTACTAGCTGGAAGTAAGGGAGATGGGGCATGAAGTTATTTCTAGGAGTTGGACACATACCAAGTTTAGCTCAGTTCTGGGCATCTTTGAAATACCTATATAAACTTGTTCCTACATAGTAACTTGCAACTTTGAATGAGAATGTGCTTGCCTACAGCAACGTGCTATATGTTCTGAATGCCCGAATTGGGAATCTGTGTCAAAACTTTGTTAGGAATTATGTGATCCTTACTAGCTGGAAGTAAGGGAGATGGGGCATGAAGTTATTTCTTGGAGTTGAACACATACCAAGTTTAGCTCAGTTCTGGGCATCTTTGAAATACCTATACAAACTTGTTCCTACATAGTAACTTGCAACTTTGAATGAGAATGTGCTTGCTTGCAGCAACGTGCTATATGTTCTGAATGCCCGATTTGGGAATCTGTGTCAAAACTTTGTTAGGAATTATGTGATCCTTACTAGCTGGAAGTAAGGGAGATGGGGCATGAAGTTATTTCTTGGAGTTGGACACATACCAAGTTTAGCTCAGTTCTGGGCATCTTTGAAATACCTATACAAACTTGTTCCTACATAGTAACTTGCAACTTTGAATGAGAATGTGCTTGCTTGCAGCAACGTGCTATATGTTCTGAATGCCCGATTTGGGAATCTGTGTCAAAACTTTGTTAGGAATTATGTGATCCTTACTAGCTGGAAGTAAGGGAGATGGGGCATGAAGTTATTTCTAGGAGTTGGACACATACCAAGTTTAGCTCAGTTCTGGGCATCTTTGAAATACCTATACAAACTTGTTCCTACATAGTAACTTGCATCTTTGAATGAGAATGTGCTTGCTTACAGCAATGTGCTATATGTCCTGAATGCCCGATTTGGGAATCTGTGTCAAAACTTTGTTAGGAATTATGTGATCCTTACTAGCTGGAAGTAAGGGAGATGGGGCATGAAGTTATTTCAGGAGTTGGACACATACCAAGTTTAGCTCAGTTCTGGGCATCTTTGAAATACCTATACAAACTTGTTCCTACATAGTAACTTGCATCTTTGAATGAGAATGTGCTTGCTTACAGCAACGTGCTATATGTTCTGAATGCCCGAATTGGGAATCTGTGTCAAAACTTTGTTAGGAATTATGTGATCCTTACTAGCTGGAAGTAAGGGAGATGGGGCATGAAGTTATTTCTAGGAGTTGGACACATACCAAGTTTAGCTCAGTTCTGGGAATCTTTGAAAAACCTATACAAACTTGTTCCTACATAGTAACTTGCAACTTTGAATGAGAATGTGCTTGCCTACACTAACGTGCTATATGTTGTGAATGCCCGAATTGGGAATCTGTGTCAAAACTTTGTTAGGAATTATGTGATCCTTACTAGCTGGAAGTAAGGGAGATGGGGCATGAAGTTATTTCTAGGAGTTGGACACATACCAAGTTTAGCTCAGTTCTGGGCATCTTTGAAATACCTATACAAACTTGTTCCTACATAGTAACTTGCAACTTTGAATGAGAATGTGCTTGCCTACAGCAACGTGCTATATGTTCTGAATGCCCGAATTGGGAATCTGTGTCAAAACTTTGTTAGGAATTATGTGATACTTACTAGCTGGAAGTAAGGGAGATGGGGCATGAAGTTATTTCTAGGAGTTGGACACATACCAAGTTTAGCTCAGTTCTGGGCATCTTTGAAATACCTATACAAACTTGTTCCTACATAGTAACTTGCAACTTTGAATGAGAATGTGCTTGCCTACAGCAACGTGCTATATGTTCTGAATGCCCGAATTGGGAATCTGTGTCAAAACTTTGTTAGGAATTATGTGATCCTTACTAGCTGGAAGTAAGGGAGATGGGGCATGAAGTTATTTCTAGGAGTTGGACACATACCAAGTTTAGCTCAGTTCTGGGCATCTTTGAAATACCTATACAAACTTGTTCCTACATAGTAACTTGCAACTTTGAATCAGAATGTGCTTGCCTGCAGCAACGTGCTATATGTTCTGAATGCCCGATTTGGGAATCTGTGTCAAAACTTTGTTAGGAATTATGTGATCCTTACTAGCTGGAAGTAAGGGAGATGGGGCATGAAGTTATTTCTAGGAGGTGGACACATACCAAGTTTAGCTCAGTTCTGGGCATCTTTGAAATACCTATACAAACTTGTTCCTACATAGTAACTTGCATCTTTGAATGAGAATGTGCTTGCTTACAGCAACGTGCTATATGTTCTGAATGCCCGAATTGGGAATCTGTGTCAAAACTTTGTTAGGAATTATGTGATCCTTACTAGCTGGAAGTAAGGGAGATGGGGCATGAAGTTATTTCTAGGAGTTGGACACATACCAAGTTTAGCTCAGTTCTGGGCATCTTTGAAATACCTATACAAACTTGTTCCTACATAGTAACTTGCAACTTTGAATGAGAATGTGCTTGCTTGCAGCAACGTGCTATATGTTCTGAATGCCCGAATAGGGAATCTGTGTTAAAACTTTGTTAGGAATTATGTGATCCTTAATAGCTGGAAGTAAGGGAGTTGGAGCATGAAGTTATTTCTAGGAGTTGGACACATACCAAGTTTAGCTGAGTTCTGGGCATCTTTGAAATACCTATACAAACTTGTTCCTACCTAGTAACTTGCATCTTTGAATGAGAATGTGCTTGCCTACAGCAACGTGCTATATGTTCTGAATGCCCGAATAGGGAATCTGTGTCAAAACTTTGTTAGGAATTATGTGATCCTTACTAGCTGGAAGTAAGGGAGATGGGGCATGAAGTTATTTCTAGGAGTTGGACACATACCAAGTTTAGCTCAGTTCTGGGCATCTTTGAAATACCTATACAAACTTGTTCCTACATAGTAACTTGCAACTTTGAATGAGAATGTGCTTGCTTACAGCAACGTGCTATATGTTCTGAATGCCCGAATTGGGAATCTGTGTCAAAACTTTGTTAGGAATTATGTGATCCGTACTAGCTGGAAGTAAGGCAGATGGGGCATGAAGTTATTTCTAGGAGTTGGACACATACCAAGTTTAGCTCAGTTCTGGGCATCTTTGTAATACCTATACAAACTTGTTCCTACATAGTAACTTGCAACTTTGAATGAGAATGTGCTTGCTTACAGCAACGAGCTATATGTTCTGAATGCCCGAATTGGGAATCTGTGTCAAAACTTTGTTAGGAATTATGTGATCCTTACTAGCTGGAAGTAAGGGAGATGGGGCATGAAGTTATTTCTAGGAGTTGGACACATACCAAGTTTAGCTCAGTTCTGGGCATCTTTGAAATACCTATACAAACTTGCTCCTACATAGTAACTTGCAACTTTGAATGAGAATGTGCTTGCTTACAGCAACGTGCTATATGTTCTGAATGCCCGAATTGGGAATCTGTGTCAAAACTTTGTTAGGAATTATGTGATCCTTACTAGCTGGAAGTAAGGGAGATGGGGCATGAAGTTATTTCTTGGAGTTGGAGACATACCAAGTTTAGCTCAGTTCTGGGCATCTTTGAAATACCTATACAAACTTGTTCCTACATAGTAACTTGCATCTTTGAATGAGAATGTGCTTGCTTACAGCAACGTGCTCTATGTTCTGAAAGCCCGAATTGGGAATCTGTGTCAAAACTTTGTTAGGAATTATGTGATCCTTACTAGCTGGAAGTAAGGGAGATGGGGCATGAAGTTATTTCGAGGAGTTGGACACATACCAAGTTTAGCTCAGTTCTGGGCATCTTTGAAATACCTATACAAACTTGTTCCTACCTAGTAACTTGCATCTTTGAATGAGAATATGCTTGCTTACAGCAACGTGCTATATGTTCTGAATGCCCGAATAGGGAATCTGTGTCAAAACTTTGTTAGGAATTATGTGATCCTTACAAGCTGGAAGTAAGGGAGATGGGGCATGAAGTTATTTCTAGGAGTTGGACACATACCAAGTTTAGCTCAGTTCTGGGCATCTTTGAAATACCTATACAAACTTGTTCCTACATAGTAACTTGCATCTTTGAATGAGAATGTGCTTGCTTACAGCAACGTGCTATATGTTCTGAATGCCCGAATTGGGAATCTGTGTCAAAACTTTGTTAGGAATTATGTGATCCTTACTAGCTGGAAGTAAGGGAGATGGGGCATGAAGTTATTTCTTGGAGTTTGAGACATACCAAGTTTAGCTCAGTTCTGGGCATCTTTGAAATACCTATACAAACTTGTTCCTACATAGTAACTTGCATCTTTGAATGAGAATGTGCTTGCCTACAGCAACGTGCTATATGTTCTGAATGCCCGAATTGGCAATCTGTGTCAAAACTTTGTTAGGAATTATGTGATCCTTACTAGCTGGAAGTAAGGGAGATGGGGCATGAAGTTATTTCTAGGAGTTGGACACATACCAAGTTTAGCTCAGTTCTGGGCATCTTTGAAATACCTATACAAACTTGTTCCTACATAGTAACTTGCAACTTTGAATGAGAATGTGCTTGCTTGCAGCAACGTGCTATATGTTCTGAATGCCCGAATAGGGAATCTGTGTCAAAACTTTGTTAGGAATTATGTGATCCTTACTAGCTGGAAGTAAGGGAGATGGAGCATGAAGTTATTTCTAGGAGTTGGACACATTCCAAGTTTAGCTCAGTTCTGGGCATCTTTGAAAAAGCTATACAAACTTGTTCCTACCTAGTAACTTGCATCTTTGAATGAGAATGTGCTTGCTTACAGCAACGTGCTATATGTTCTGAATGCCCGAATAGGGAATCTGTGTCAAAACTTTGTTAGGAATTATGTGATCCTTACTAGCTGGAAGTAAGGGAGATGGGGCATGAAGTTATTTCTAGGAGTTGCACACATACCAAGTTTAGCTCAGTTCTGGGCATCTTTGAAATACCTATACAAACTTGTTCCTACATAGTAACTTGCAACTTTGAATGAGAATGTGCTTGCCTACAGCAACGTGCTATATGTTCTGAATGCCCGAATTGGGAATCTGTGTCAAAACTTTGTTAGGAATTATGTGATCCTTACTAGCTGGAAGTAAGGGAGATGGGGCATGAAGTTATTTCTTGGAGTTGAACACATACCAAGTTTAGCTCAGTTCTGGGCATCTTTGAAATACCTATACAAACTTGTTCCTACATAGTAACTTGCAACTTTGAATGAGAATGTGCTTGCTTGCAGCAACGTGCTATATGTTCTGAATGCCCGATTTGGGAATCTGTGTCAAATCTTTGTTAGGAATTATGTGATCCTTACAAGCTGGAAGTAAGGGAGATGGAGCATGAAGTTATTTCTAGGAGTTGGACACATACCAAGTTTAGCTCAGTTCTGGGCATCTTTGAAATACCTATACAAACTTGTTCCTACATAGTAACTTGCATCTTTGAATGAGAATGTGCTTGCTTACAGCAATGTGCTATATGTTCTGAATGCCCGAATTGGCAATCTGTGTCAAAACTTTGTTAGGAATTATGTGATCCTTACTAGCTGGAAGTAAGGGAGATGGGGCATGAAGTTATTTCTAGGAGTTGGACACATACCAAGTTTAGCTCAGTTCTGGGCATCTTTGAAATACCTATACAAACTTGTTCCTACATAGTAACTTGCATCTTTGAATGAGAATGTGCTTGCTTACAGCAACGTGCTATATGTTCTGAATGCCCGAATTGGCAATCTGTGTCAAAACTTTGTTAGGAATTATGTGATCCTTACTAGCTGGAAGTAAGGGAGATGGGGCATGAAGTTATTTCTAGGAGTTGGACACATACCAAGTTTAGCTCAGTTCTGGGCATCTTTGAAATACCTATACAAACTTGAACCTACATAGTAACTTGCAACTTTGAATGAGAATGTGCTTGCTTGCAGCAACGTGCTATATGTTCTGAATGCCCGAATAGGGAATCTGTGTTAAAACTTTGTTAGGAATTATGTGATCCTTAATAGCTGGAAGTAAGGGAGTTGGAGCATGAAGTTATTTCTAGGAGTTGGACACATACCAAGTTTAGCTCAGTTCTGCGCATCTTTGAAATACCTATACAAACTTGTTCCTACCTAGTAACTTGCATCTTTGAATGAGAATGTGCTTGCCTACAGCAACGTGCTATATGTTCTGAATGCCCGAATAGGGAATCTGTGTCAAAACTTTGTTAGGAATTATGTGATCCTTACTAGCTGGAAGTAAGGGAGATGGGGCATGAAGTTATTTCTAGGAGTTGGACACATACCAAGTTTAGCTCAGTTCTGGGCATCTTTGAAATACCTATACAAACTTGTTCCTACATAGTAACTTGCAACTTTGAATGAGAATGTGCTTGCTTACAGCAACGTGCTATATGTTCTGAATGCCCGAATTGGGAATCTGTGTCAAAACTTTGTTAGGAATTATGTGATCCGTACTAGCTGGAAGTAAGGCAGATGGGGCATGAAGTTATTTCTAGGAGTTGGACACATACCAAGTTTAGCTCAGTTCTGGGCATCTTTGTAATACCTATACAAACTTGTTCCTACATAGTAACTTGCAACTTTGAATGAGAATGTGCTTGCTTACAGCAACGTGCTATATGTTCTGAATGCCCGAATTGGGAATCGGTGTCAAAACTTTGTTAGGAATTATGTGATCCTTACAAGCTGGAAGTAAGGGAGATGGGGCATGAAGTTATTTCTAGGAGTTGGACACATACCAAGTTTAGCTCAGTTCTGGGCATCTTTGAAATACCTATACAAACTTGTTCCTACCTAGTAACTTGCATCTTTGAATGAGAATGTGCTTGCTTACAGCAACGTGCTATATGTTCTGAATGCCCGAATTGGGAATCTGTGTCAAAACTTTGTTAGGAATTATGTGATCCTTACTAGCTGGAAGTAAGGGAGATGGGGCATGAAGTTATTTCTAGGAGTTGGACACATACCAAGTTTAGCTCAGTTCTGGGCATCTTTGAAATACCTATACAAACTTGTTCCTACATAGTAACTTGCAACTTTGAATGAGAATGTGCTTGCTTACAGCAACGTGCTATATGTTCTGAATGCCCGAATTGGGAATCTGTGTCAAAACTTTGTTAGGAATTATGTGATCCTTACTAGCTGGAAGTAAGGGAGATGGGGCATGAAGTTATTTCTAGGAGTTGGACACATACCAAGTTTAGCTCAGTTCTGGGCATCTTTGAAATACCTATACAAACTTGTTCCTACATAGTAACTTGCAACTTTGAATGAGAATGTGCTTGCCTACAGCAACGTGCTATATGTTCTGAATGCCCGAATTGGGAATCTGTGTCAAAACTTTGTTAGGAATTATGTGATCCTTACTAGCTGGAAGTAAGGGAGATGGGGCATGAAGTTATTTCTTGGAGTTGAACACATACCAAGTTTAGCTCAGTTCTGGGCATCTTTGAAATACCTATACAAACTTGTTCCTACATAGTAACTTGCAACTTTGAATGAGAATGTGCTTGCTTGCAGCAACGTGCTATAAGTTCTGAATGCCCGATTTGGGAATCTGTGTCAAAACTTTGTTAGGAATTATGTGATCCTTACTAGCTGGAAGTAAGGGAGATGGAGCATGAAGTTATTTCTAGGAGTTGGACACATACCAAGTTTAGCTCAGTTCTGGGCATCTTTGAAATACCTATACAAACTTGTTCCTACATAGTAACTTGCATCTTTGAATGAGAATGTGCATGCTTACAGCAACGTGCTATATGTTCTGAATGCCCGAATTGGCAATCTGTGTCAAAACTTTGTTAGGAATTATGTGATCCTTACTAGCTGGAAGTAAGGGAGATGGGGCATGAAGTTATTTCTAGGAGTTGGACACATACCAAGTTTAGCTCAGTTCTGGGCATCTTTGAAATACCTATACAAACTTGTTCCTACATAGTAACTGGCATCTTTGAATGAGAATGTGCTTGCTTACAGCAACGTGCTATATGTTCTGAATGCCCGAATTGGCAATCTGTGTTAAAACTTTGTTAGGAATTATGTGATCCTTACTAGCTGGAAGTAAGGGAGATGGGGCATGAAGTTATTTCTAGGAGTTGGACACATACCAAGTTTAGCTCAGTTCTGGGCATCTTTGAAATACCTATACAAACTTGTTCCTACATAGTAACTTGCAACTTTGAATGAGAATGTGCTTGCTTGCAGCAACGTGCTATATGTTCTGAATGCCCGAATAGGGAATCTGTGTCAAAACTTTGTTAGGAATTATGTGATCCTTACTAGCTGGAAGTAAGGGAGATGGAGCATGAAGATATTTCTAGGAGTTGGACACAAACCAAGTTTAGCTCAGTTCTGGGCATCTTTGAAATACCTATACAAACTTGTTCCTACCTAGTAACTTGCATCTTTGAATGAGAATGTGCTTGCCTACAGCAACGTGCTATATGTTCTAAATGCCCGAATTGGGAATCTGTGTCAAAACTTTGTTAGGAATTATGTGATCCTTACTAGCTGGAAGTAAGGGAGATGGGGCATGAAGTTATTTCTAGGAGTTGGACACATACCAAGTTTAGCTCAGTTCTGGGCATCTTTGAAATACCTATACAAACTTGTTCCTACATAGTAACTTGCATCTTTGAATGAGAATGTGCTTGCTTACAGCAACGTGCTATATGTTCTGAATGCCCGAATTGGCAATCTGTGTCAAAACTTTGTTAGGAATTATGTGATCCTTACTAGCTGGAAGTAAGAGAGATGGGGCATGAAGTTATTTCTAGGAGTTGGACACATACCAAGTTTAGCTCAGTTCTGGGCATCTTTGAAATACCTATACAAACTTGTTCCTACATAGTAACTTGCAACTTTGAATGAGAATGTGCTTGCTTGCAGCAACGTGCTATATGTTCTGAATGCCCGAATAGGGAATCTGTGTTAAAACTTTGTTAGGAATTATGTGATCCTTAATAGCTGGAAGTAAGGGAGTTGGAGCATGAAGTTCTTTCTAGGAGTTGGACACATACCAAGTTTAGCTCAGTTCTGGGCATCTTTGAAATACCTATACAAACTTGTTCCTACCTAGTAACTTGCATCTTTGAATGAGAATGTGCTTGCCTACAGCAACGTGCTATATGTTCTGAATGCCCGAATAGGGAATCTGTGTCAAAAGTTTGTTAGGAATTATGTGATCCTTACTAGCTGGAAGTAAGGGAGATGGGGCATGAAGTTATTTCTAGGAGTTGGACACATACCAAGTTTAGCTCAGTTCTGGGCATCTTTGAAATACCTATACAAACTTGTTCCTACATAGTAACTTGCAACTTTGAATGAGAATGTGCTTGCTTACAGCAACGTGCTATATGTTCTGAATGCCCGAATTGGGAATCTGTGTCAAAACTTTGTTAGGAATTATGTGATCCGTACTAGCTGGAAGTAAGGCAGATGGGGCATGAAGTTATTTCTAGGAGTTGGACACATACCAAGTTTAGCTCAGTTCTGGGCATCTTTGTAATACCTATACAAACTTGTTCCTACATAGTAACTTGCAACTTTGAATGAGAATGTGCTTGCTTACAGCAACGTGCTATATGTTCTGAATGCCCGAATTGGGAATCTGTGTCAAAACTTTGTTAGGAATTATGTGATCCTTACAAGCTGAAAGTAAGGGAGATGGGGCATGAAGTTATTTCTAGGAGTTGGACACATACCAAGTTTAGCTCAGTTCTGGGCATCTTTGAAATACCTATACAAACTTGTTCCTACCTAGTAACTTGCATCTTTGAATGAGAATGTGCTTGCTTACAGCAACGTGCTATATGTTCTGAATGCCCGAATTGGGAATCTGTGTCAAAACTTTGTTAGGAATTATGTGATCCTTACTAGCTGGAAGTAAGGGAGATGGGGCATGAAGTTATTTCTAGGAGTTGGACACATACCAAGTTTAGCTCAGTTCTGGGCATCTTTGAAATACCTATACAAACTTGTTCCTACCTAGTAACTTGCATCTTTGAATGAGAATATGCTTGCTTACAGCAACGTGCTATATGTTCTGAATGCCCGAATTGGGAATCTGTGTCAAAACTTTGTTAGGAATTATGTGATCCTTACTAGCTGGAAGTTAGGGAGATGGGGCATGAAGTTATTTCTTGGAGTTGGACACATACCAAGTTTAGCTCAGTTCTGGGCATCTTTGAAATACCTATACAAACTTGTTCCTACATAGTAACTTGCAACTTTGAATGAGAATGTGCTTGCTTACAGCAACGTGCTATATGTTCTGAATGCCCGAATTGGGAATCTGTGTCAAAACTTTGTTAGGAATTATGTGATCCTTACTAGCTGGAAGTAAGGGAGATGGGGCATGAAGTTATTTCTAGGAGTTGGACACATACCAAGTTTAGCTCAGTTCTGGGCATCTTTGAAATACCTATACAAACTTGTTCCTACATAGTAACTTGCATCTTTGAATGAGAATGTGCATGCTTACAGCAACGTGCTATATGTTCTGAATGCCCGAATTGGCAATCTGTGTCAAAACTTTGTTAGGAATTATGTGATCCTTACTAGCTGGAAGTAAGGGAGATGGGGCATGAAGTTATTTCTAGGAGTTGGACACATACCAAGTTTAGCTCAGTTCTGGGCATCTTTGAAATACCTATACAAACTTGTTCCTACATAGTAACTTGCATCTTTGAATGAGAATGTGCTTGCTTACAGCAACGTGCTATATGTTCTGAATGCCCGAATTGGCAATCTGTGTCAAAACTTTGTTAGGAATTATGTGCTCCTTACTAGCTGGAAGTAAGGGAGATGGGGCATGAAGTTATTTCTAGGAGTTGGACACATACCAAGTTTAGCTCAGTTCTGGGCATCTTTGAAATACCTATACAAACTTGTTCCTACATAGTAACTTGCAACTTTGAATGAGAATGTGCTTGCTTGCAGCAACGTGCTATATGTTCTGAATGCCCGAATAGGGAATCTGTGTCAAAACTTTGTTAGGAATTATGTGATCCTTACTAGCTGGAAGTAAGGGAGATGGAGCATGAAGATATTTCTAGGAGTTGGACACAAACCAAGTTTAGCTCAGTTCTGGGCATCTTTGAAATACCTATACAAACTTGTTCCTACCTAGTAACTTGCATCTTTGAATGAGAATGTGCTTGCCTACAGCAACGTGCTATATGTTCTGAATGCCCGAATTGGGAATCTGTGTCAAAACTTTGTTAGGAATTATGTGATCCTTACTAGCTGGAAGTAAGGGAGATGGGGCATGAAGTTATTTCTAGGAGTTGGACACATACCAAGTTTAGCTCAGTTCTGGGCATCTTTGAAATACCTATACAAACTTGTTCCTACATAGTAACTTGCAACTTTGAATGAGAATGTGCTTGCTTACAGCAACGTGCTATATGTTCTGAATGCCCGAATTGGGAATCTGTGTCAAAACTTTGTTAGGAATTATGTGATCCGTACTAGCTGGAAGTAAGGGAGATGGGGCATGAAGTTATTTCTAGGAGTTGGACACATACCAAGTTTAGCTCAGTTCTGGGCATCTTTGTAATACCTATACAAACTTGTTCCTACATAGTAACTTGCAACTTTGAATGAGAATGTGCTTGCTTACAGCAACGTGCTATATGTTCTGAATGCCCGAATTGGGAATCTGTGTCAAAACATTGTTAGGAATTATGTGATCCTTACTAGCTGGAAGTAAGGGAGATGGGGCATGAAGTTATTTCTAGGAGTTGGACACATACCAAGTTTAGCTCAGTTCTGGGCATCTTTGAAATACCTATACAAACTTGTTCCTACATAGTAACTTGCAACTTTGAATGAGAATGTGCTTGCTTACAGCAACGTGCTATATGTTCTGAATGCCCGAATTGGGAATCTGTGTCAAAACTTTGTTAGGAATTATGTGATCCGTACTAGCTGGAAGTAAGGCAGATGGGGCATGAAGTTATTTCTAGGAGTTGGACACATACCAAGTTTAGCTCAGTTCTGGGCATCTTTGTAATACCTATACAAACTTGTTCCTACATAGTAACTTGCAACTTTGAATGAGAATGTGCTTGCTTACAGCAACGTGCTATATGTTCTGAATGCCCGAATAGGGAATCTGTGTCAAAACTTTGTTAGGAATTATGTGATCCTTACTAGCTGGAAGTAAGGGAGATGGGGCATGAAGTTATTTCTAGGAGTTGGACACATACCAAGTTTAGCTAGGTTCTGGGCATCTTTGAAATACCTATACAAACTTGTTCCTACATAGTAACTTGCAACTTTGAATGAGAATGTGCTTGCTTACAGCAACGTGCTATATGTTCTGAATGCCCGAATTGGGAATCTGTGTCAAATCTTTGTTAGGAATTATGTGATCCTTACTAGCTGGAAGTAAGGGAGATGGGGCATGAAGTTATTTCTTGGAGTTGGAGACATACCAAGTTTAGCTCAGTTCTGGGCATCTTTGAAATACCTATACAAACTTGTTCCTACATAGTAACTTGCATCTTTGAATGAGAATGTGCTTGCTTACAGCAACGTGCTATATGTTCTGAATGCCCGAATTGGCAATCTGTGTCAAAACTTTGTTAGGAATTATGTGATCCTTACTAGCTGGAAGTAAGGGAGATGGGGCATGAAGTTATTTCTAGGAGTTGGACACATACCAAGTTTAGCTCAGTTCTGGGCATCTTTGAAATACCTATACAAACTTGTTCCTACATAGTAACTTGCAACTTTGAATGAGAATGTGCTTGCCTGCAGCAACGTGCTATATGTTCTGAATGCCCGAATAGGGAATCTGTGTCAAAACTTTGTTAGGAATTATGTGATCCTTACTAGCTGGAAGTAAGGCAGATGGGGCATGAAGTTATTTCTAGGAGTTGGACACATACCTAGTTTAGCTCAGTTCTGGGCATCTTTGAAAAACCTATACAAACTTGTTCCTACATAGTAACTTGCAACTTTGAATGAGAATGTGCTTGCCTACAGCAACGTGCCATATGTTCTGAATGCCCGAATTGGGAATCTGTGTCAAAACTTTGTTAGGAATTATGTGATCCTTACAAGCTGGAAGTAAGGGAGATGGGGCATGTAGTTATTTCTAGGAGTTGGACACATACCAAGTTTAGCTCAGTTCTGGGCATCTTTGAAATACCTATACAAACTTGTTCCTACATAGTAACTTGCAACTTTGAATGAGAATGTGCTTGCCTACAGCAACGTGCTATATGTTCTGAATGCCCGAATTGGGAATCTGTGTCAAAACTTTGTTAGGAATTATGTGATCCTTACTAGCTGGAAGTAAGGGAGATGGGGCATGAAGTTATTTCTAGGAGTTGGACACATACCAAGTTTAGCTCAGTTCTGGGCATCTTTGAAATACCTATACAAACTTGTTCCTACATAGTAACTTGCAACTTTGAATGAGAATGTGCTTGCCTACAGCAACGTGCTATATGTTCTGAATGCCCGAATTGGGAATCTGTGTCAAAACTTTGTTAGGAATTATGTGATCCTTACTAGCTGGAAGTAAGGGAGATGGGGCTAGAAGTTATTTCTAGGAGTTGGACACATACCAAGTTTAGCTCAGTTCTGGGCATCTTTGAAATACCTATACAAACTTGTTCCTACATAGTAACTTGCAACTTTGAATGAGAATGTGCTTGCCTACAGCAACGTGCTATATGTTCTGAATGCCCGAATTGGGAATCTGTGTCAAAACTTTGTTAGGAATTATGTGATCCTTACTAGCTGGAAGTAAGGGAGATGGGGCATGAAGTTATTTCTAGGAGTTGGACACATACCAAGTTTAGCTCAGTTCTGGGCATCTTTGAAATACCTATACAAACTTGTTCCTACATAGTAACTTGCAACTTTGAATGAAAATGTGCTTGCTTACAGCAACGTGCTATATGTTCTGAATGCCCGAATTGGGAATCTGTGTCAAAACTTTGTTAGGAATTATGTGATCCTTACTAGCTGGAAGTAAGGGAGATGGGGCATGAAGTTATTTCTAGGAGTTGGACACATACCAAATTTAGCTCAGTTCTGGGCATCTTTGAAATACCTATACAAACTTGTTCCTACATAGTAACTTGCAACTTTGAATGAGAATGTGCTTGCTTACAGCAACGTGCTATATGTTCTGAATGCCCGAATTGGGAATCTGTGTCAAAACTTTGTTAGGAATTATGTGATCCTTACTAGCTGGAAGTAAGGGAGATGTGGCATGAAGTTATTTCTTGGAGTTGGAGACATACCAAGTTTAGCTCAGTTCTGGGCATCTTTGAAATACCTATACAAACTTGTTCCTACATAGTAACTTGCAACTTTGAATGAGAATGTGCTTGCCTGCAGCAACGTGCTATAAGTTCTGAATGCCCGATTTGGGAATCTGTGTCAAAACTTTGTTAGGAATTATGTGATCCTTACTAGCTGGAAGTAAGGGAGATGGGGCATGATGTTATTTCTAGGAGTTGGACACATACCAAGTTTAGCTCAGTTCTGGGCATCTTTGAAATACCTATACAAACTTGTTCCTACCTAGTAACTTGCAACTTTGAATGAGAATGTGCTTGCCTACAGCAACGTGCTATATGTTCTGAATGCCCGAATTGGGAATCTGTGTCAAAAGTTTGTTAGGAATTATGTGATCCTTACTAGCTGGAAGTAAGGGAGATGGGGCATGAAGTTATTTCTAGGAGTTGGACACATACCAAGTTTAGCTCAGTTCTGGGCATCTTTGAAATACCTATACAAACTTGTTCCTACATAGTAACTTGCATCTTTGAATGAGAATGTGCTTGCTTACAGCAACGTGCTATATGTTCTGAATGCCCGAATTGGCAATCTGTGTCAAAACTTTGTTAGGAATTATGTGATCCTTACTAGCTGGAAGTAAGGGAGATGGGGCATGAAGTTATTTCTAGGAGTTGGACACATACCAAGTTTAGCTCAGTTCTGGGCATCTTTGAAATACCTATACAAACTTGTTCCTACATAGTAACTTGCATCTTTGAATGAGAATGTGCTTGCTTGCAGCAACGTGCTATATGTTCTGAATGCCCGAATTGTCAATCTGTGTCAAAACTTTGTTAGGAATTATGTGATCCTTACTAGCTGGAAGTAAGGGAGATGGGGCATGAAGTTATTTCTAGGAGTTGGACACATACCAAGTTTAGCTCAGTTCTGGGCATCTTTGAAATACCTATACAAACTTGTTCCTACATAGTAACTTGCAACTTTGAATGAGAATGTGCTTGCTTGCAGCAACGTGCTATATGTTCTGAATGCCCGAATAGGGAATCTGTGTCAAAACTTTGTTAGGAATTATGTGATCCTTAATAGCTGGAAGTAAGGGAGTTGGAGCATGAAGTTATTTCTACGAGTTGGACACATACCAAGTTTAGCTCAGTTCTGGGCATCTTTGAAATACCTATACAAACTTGTTCCTACCTAGTAACTTGCATCTTTGAATGAGAATGTGCTTGCCTACAGCAACGTGCTATATGTTCTGAATGCCCGAATAGGGAATCTGTGTCAAAACTTTGTTAGGAATTATGTGATCCGTACTAGCTGGAAGTAAGGGAGATGGGGCATGAAGTTATTTCTAGGAGTTGGACACATACCAAGTTTAGCTCAGTTCTGGGCATCTTTGAAATACCTATACAAACTTCTTCCTACATAGTAACTTGCAACTTTGAATGAGAATGTGCTTGCTTACAGCAACGTGCTATATGTTCTGAATGCCCAAATTGGGAATCTGTGTCAAAACTTTGTTAGGAATTATGTGATCCGTACTAGCTGGAAGTAAGGCAGATGGGGCATGAAGTTATTTCTAGGAGTTGGACACATACCAAGTTTAGCTCAGTTCTGGGCATCTTTGTAATACCTATACAAACTTGTTCCTACATAGTAACTTGCAACTTTGAATGAGAATGTGCTTGCTTACAGCAACGTGCTATATGTTCTGAATGCCCGAATTGGGAATCTGTGTCAAAACTTTGTTAGGAATTATGTGATCCTTACTAGCTGGAAGTAAGGGAGATGGGGCATGAAGTTATTTCTTGGAGTTGGAGACATACCAAGTTTAGCTCAGTTCTGGGCATCTTTGAAATACCTATACAAACTTGTTCCTACATAGTAACTTGCATCTTTGAATGAGAATGTGCTTGCTTACAGCAACGTGCTATATGTTCTGAATGCCCGAATTGGCAATCTGTGTCAAAAGTTTGTTAGGAAGTATGTGATCCTTACTAGCTGGAAGTAAGGGAGATGGGGCATGAAGTTATTTCTAGGAGTTGGACACATACCAAGTTTAGCTCAGTTCTGGGCATCTTTGAAATACCTATACAAACTTGTTCCTACCTAGTAACTTGCATCTTTGAATGAGAATATGCTTGCTTACAGCAACGTGCTATATGTTCTGAATGCCCGAATAGGGAATCTGTGTCAAAACTTTGTTAGGAATTATGTGATCCTTACAAGCTGGAAGTAAGGGAGATGGGGCATGAAGTTATTTCTAGGAGTTGGACACATTCCAAGTTTAGCTCAGTTCTGGGCATCTTTGAAATACCTATACAAACTTGTTCCTACCTAGTAACTTGCATCTTTGAATGAGAATGTGCTTGCTTACAGCAACGTGCTATATGTTCTGACTGCCCGAATTGGGAATCTGTGTCAAAACTTTGTTAGGAATTATGTGATCCTTACTAGCTGGAAGTAAGGGAGATGGGGCATGAAGTTATTTCTAGGAGTTGGACACATACCAAGTTTAGCTCAGTTCTGGGCATCTTTGAAATACCTATACAAACTTGTTCCTACCTAGTAACTTGCATCTTTGAATGAGAATGTGCTTGCTTACAGCAACGTGCTATATGTTCTGAATGCCCGAATTGGGAATCTGTGTCAAAACTTTGTTAGGAATTATGTGATCCTTACTAGCTGGAAGTAAGGGAGATGGAGCATGAAGATATTTCTAGGAGTTGGACACATACCAAGTTTAGCTCAGTTCTGGGCATCTTTGAAATACCTATACAAACTTGTTCCTACCTAGTAACTTGCATCTTTGAATGAGAATGTGCTTGCCTACAGCAACGTGCTATATGTTCTGAATGCCCGAATAGGGAATCTGTGTCAAAACTTTGTTAGGAATTATGTGATCCTTACTAGCTGGAAGTAAGGGAGATGGGGCATGAAGTTATTTCTAGGAGTTGGACACATACCAAGTTTAGCTCAGTTCTGGGCATCTTTGAAATACCTATACAAACTTGTTCCTACATAGTAACTTGCAACTTTGAATGAGAATGTGCTTGCTTACAGCAACGTGCTATATGTTCTGAATGCCCGAATTGGGAATCTGTGTCAAAACTTTGTTAGGAATTATGTGATCCTTACTAGCTGGAAGTAAGGGAGATGGGGCATGAAGTTATTTCTAGGAGTTGGACACATACCAAGTTTAGCTCAGTTCTGGGCATCTTTGAAATACCTATACAAAGTTGTTCCTACATAGTAACTTGCAACTTTGAATGAGAATGTGCTTGCTTACAGCAACGTGCTATATGTTCTGAATGCCCGAATTGGGAATCTGTGTCAAAACTTTGTTAGGAATTATGTGATCCTTACTAGCTGGAAGTAAGGGATATGGGGCATGAAGTTATTTCTTGGAGTTGGAGACATACCAAGTTTAGCTCAGTTCTGGGCATCTTTGAAATACCTATACAAACTTGTTCCTACATAGTAACTTGCATCTTTGAATGAGAATGTGCTTGCTTACAGCAACGTGCTATATGTTCTGAATGCCCGAATTGGCAATCTGTGTCAAAAGTTTGTTAGGAATTATGTGATCCTTACTAGCTGGAAGTAAGGGAGATGGGGCATGAAGTTATTTCTAGGAGTTGGACACATACCAAGTTTAGCTCAGTTCTGGGCATCTTTGAAATACCTATACAAACTTGTTCCTACATAGTAACTTGCATCTTTGAATGAGAATGTGCTTGCTTACAGCAACGTGTTATATGTTCTGAATGCCCGAATTGGCAATCTGTGTCAAAACTTTGTTAGGAATTATGTGATCCTTACTAGCTGGAAGTAAGGGAGATGGAGCATGAAGATATTTCTAGGAGTTGGACACATACCAAGTTTAGCTCAGTTCTGGGCATCTTTGAAATACCTATACAAACTTGTTCCTACCTAGTAACTTGCATCTTTGAATGAGAATGTGCTTGCCTACAGCAACGTGCTATATGTTCTGAATGCCCGAATAGGGAATCTGTGTCAAAACTTTGTTAGGAATTATGTGATCCTTACTAGCTGGAAGTAAGGGAGATGGGGCATGAAGTTATTTCTAGGAGTTGGACACATACCAAGTTTAGCTCAGTTCTGGGCATCTTTGAAATACCTATACAAACTTGTTCCTACATAGTAACTTGCAACTATGAATGAGAATGTGCTTGCTTACAGCAACGTGCTATATGTTCTGAATGCCCGAATTGGGAATCTGTGTCAAAACTTTGTTAGGAATTATGTGATCCGTACTAGCTGGAAGTAAGGCAGATGGGGCATGAAGTTATTTCTAGGAGTTGGACACATACCAAGTTTAGCTCAGTTCTGGGCATCTTTGTAATACCTATACAAACTTGTTCCTAAATAGTAACTTGCAACTTTGAATGAGAATGTGCTTGCTTACAGCAACGTGCTATATGTTCTGAATGCCCGAATTGGGAATCTGTGTCAAAACTTTGTTAGGAATTATGTGATCCTTACTAGCTGGAAGTAAGGGAGATGGGGCATGAAGTTATTTCTAGGAGTTGGACACATACCAAGTTTAGCTCAGTTCTGGGCATCTTTGAAATACCTATACAAACTTGTTCCTACATAGTAACTTGCAACTTTGAATGAGAATGTGCTTGCTTACAGCAACGTGTTATATGTTCTGAATGCCCGAATTGGCAATCTGTGTCAAAACTTTGTTAGGAATTATGTGATCCTTACTAGCTGGAAGTAAGGGAGATGGGGCATGAAGTTATTTCTAGGAGTTGGACACATACCAAGTTTAGCTCAGTTCTGGGCATCTTTGAAATACCTATACAAACTTGTTCCTACATAGTAACTTGCAACTTTGAATGAGAATGTGCTTGCCTACAGCAACGTGCTATATGTTCTGAATGCCCGAATTGGGAATCTGTGTCAAAACTTTGTTAGGAATTATGTGATCCTTACTAGCTGGAAGTAAGTGAGATGGGGCATGAAGTTATTTCTAGGAGTTGGACACATACCAAGTTTAGCTCAGTTCTGGGCATCTTTGAAATACCTATACAAACTTGTTCCTACATAGTAACTTGCAACTTTGAATGAGAATGTGCTTGCTTACAGCAACGTGCTATATGTTCTGAATGCCCGAATTGGGATTCTGTGTCAAAACTTTGTTAGGAATTATGTGATCCTTACTAGCTGGAAGTAAGGGAGATGGGGCATGAAGTTATTTCTAGGAGTTGGACACATACCAAGTTTAGCTCAGTTCTGGGCATCTTTGAAATACCTATACAAACTTGTTCCTACATAGTAACTTGCAACTTTGAATGAGAATGTGCTTGCTTACAGCAACGTGCTATATGTTCTGAATGCCCGAATTGGGAATCTGTGTCAAAACTTTGTTAGGAATTATGTGATCCTTACTAGCTGGAAGTAAGGGAGATGGGGCATGAAGTTATTTCTTGGAGTTGGACACATACCAAGTTTAGCTCAGTTCTGGGCATCTTTGAAATACCTATACAAACTTGTTCCTACATAGTAACTTGCAACTTTGAATGAGAATGTGCTTGCCTGCAGCAACGTGCTATATGTTCTGAATGCCCGATTTGGGAATCTGTGTCAAAACTTTGTTAGGAATTATGTGATCCTTACTAGCTGGAAGTAAGGGAGATGGGGCATGAAGTTATTTCTAGGAGTTGGACACATAGCAAGTTTAGCTCAGTTCTGGGCATCTTTGAAATACCTATACAAACTTGTTCCTACATAGTAACTTGCAACTTTGAATGAGAATGTGCTTGCCTACAGCAATGTGCTATATGTTCTGAATGCCCGAATTGGGAATCTGTGTCAAAACTTTGTTAGGAATTATGTGATCCTTACTAGCTGGAAGTAAGGGAGATGGGGCATGAAGTTATTTCTAGCAGTTGGACACATACCAAGTTTAGCTCAGTTCTGGGCATCTTTGAAATACCTATACAAACTTGTTCCTACATAGTAACTTGCAACTTTGAATGAGAATGTGCTTGCCTACAGCAACGTGCTATATGTTCTGAATGCCCGAATTGGGAATCTGTGTCAAAACTTTGTTAGGAATTATGTGATCCTTACTAGCTGGAAGTAAGGCAGATGGGGCATGATGTTATTTCTTGGAGTTTGAGACATACCAAGTTTAGCTCACTTCTGGGCATCTTTGAAATACCTATACAAACTTGTTCCTACATAGTAACTTGCATCTTTGAATGAGAATGTGCTTGCCTACAGCAACGTGCTATATGTTCTGAATGCCCGAATTGGCAATCTGTGTCAAAACTTTGTTAGGAATTATGTGATCCTTACTAGCTGGAAGTAAGGCAGATGGGGCATGAAGTTATTTCTAGGAGTTGGACACATACCAAGTTTAGCTCAGTTCTGGGCATCTTTGAAATACCTATACAAACTTGTTCCTACATAGTAACTTGCATCTTTGAATGAGAATGTGCTTGCTTACAGCAACGTGCTATATGTTCTGAATGCCCGAATTGGGAATCTGTGTCAAAAGTTTGTTAGGAAGTATGTGATCCTTACTAGCTGGAAGTAAGGGAGATGGGGCATGAAGTTATTTCTAGGAGTTGGACACATACCAAGTTTAGCTCAGTTCTGGGCATCTTTGAAATACCTATACAAACTTGTTCCTACCTAGTAACTTGCATCTTTGAATGAGAATATGCTTGCTTACAGCAACGTGCTATATGTTCTGAATGCCCGAATAGGGAATGTGTGTCAAAACTTTGTTAGGAATTATGTGATCCTTACAAGCTGGAAGTAAGGGAGATGGGGCATGAAGTTATTTCTAGGAGTTGGACACATACCAAGTTTAGCTCAGTTCTGGGCATCTTTGAAATACCTATACAAACTTGTTCCTACATAGTAACTTGCAACTTTGAATGAGAATGTGCTTGCTTACAGCAACGTGCTATATGTTCTGAATGCCCGAATTGGGAATCTGTGTCAAAACTTTGTTAGGAATTATGTGATCCTTACTAGCTGGAAGTAAGGGAGATGGGGCATGAAGTTATTTCTAGGAGTTGGACACATACCAAGTTTAGCTCAGTTCTGGGCATCTTTGAAATACCTATACAAACTTGTTCCTACATAGTAACTTGCAACTTTGAATGAGAATGTGCTTGCTTACAGCAACGTGCTATATGTTCTGAATGCCCGAATTGGGAATCTGTGTCAAAACTTTGTTAGGAATTATGTGATCCTTACTAGCTGGAAGTAAGGGAGATGGGGCATGAAGTTATTTCTAGGAGTTGGACACATACCAAGTTTAGCTCAGTTCTGGGCATCTTTGAAATACCTATACAAACTTGTTCCTACATAGTAACTTGCAACTTTGAATGAGAATGTGCTTGCTTACAGCAACGTGCTATATGTTCTGAATGCCCGAATGGCAATCTGTGTCAAAACTTTGTTAGGAATTATGTGATCCTTACTAGCTGGAAGTAAGGGAGATGGGGCATGAAGTTATTTCTAGGAGTTGGACACATACCAAGTTTAGCTCAGTTCTGGGCATCTTTGAAATACCTATACAAACTTGTTCCTACATAGTAACTTGCAACTTTGAATGAGAATGTGCTTGCTTACAGCAACGTGCTATATGTTCTGAATGCCCGAATAGGGAATCTGTGTCAAAACTTTGTTAGGAATTATGTGATCCTTACTAGCTGGAAGTAAGGCAGATGGGGCATGAAGTTATTTCTAGGAGTTGGACACATACCAAGTTTAGCTCAGTTCTGGGCATCTTTGAAATACCTATACAAACTTGTTCCTACATAGTAACTTGCATCTTTGAATGAGAATCTGCTTACTTACAGCAACGTGCTATACGTTCTGAATGCCCGAATTGGGAATCTGTGTCAAAACTTTGTTAGGAATTATGTGATCCTTACTAGCTGGAAGTAAGGGAGATGGGGCATGAAGTTATTTCTAGGAGTTGGACACATACCAAGTTTAGCTCAGTTCTGGGCATCTTTGAAATACCTATACAAACTTGTTCCTACATAGTAACTTGCAACTTTGAATGAGAATGTGCTTGCTTACAGCAACGTGCTATATGTTCTGAATGCCCGAATGGCAATCTGTGTCAAAACTTTGTTAGGAATTATGTGATCCTTACTAGCTGGAAGTAAGGGAGATGGGGCATGAAGTTATTTCTAGGAGTTGGACACATACCAAGTTTAGCTCAGTTCTGGGCATCTTTGAAATACCTATACAAACTTGTTCCTACATAGTAACTTGCAACTTTGAATGAGAATGTGCTTGCTTACAGCAACGTGCTATATGTTCTGAATGCCCGAATAGGGAATCTGTGTCAAAACTTTGTTAGGAATTATGTGATCCTTACTAGCTGGAAGTAAGGCAGATGGGGCATGAAGTTATTTCTAGGAGTTGGACACATACCAAGTTTAGCTCAGTTCTGGGCATCTTTGAAATACCTATACAAACTTGTTCCTACATAGTAACTTGCATCTTTGAATGAGAATCTGCTTACTTACAGCAACGTGCTATACGTTCTGAATGCCCGAATTGGGAATCTGTGTCAAAACTTTGTTAGGAATTATGTGATCCTTACTAGCTGGAAGTAAGGGAGATGGGGCATGAAGTTATTTCTAGGAGTTGGACACATACCAAGTTTAGCTCAGTTCTGGGCATCTTTGAAAAACCTATACAAACTTGTTCCTACCTAGTAACTTGCATCTTTGAATGAGAATGTGCTTGCTTACAACAACGTGCTATATGTTCTTAATGCCCGAATAGGGAATCTGTGTAAAAACTTTGTTAGGAATTATGTGATCCTTACTAGCTGGAAGTAAGGGAGATGGGGCATGAAGTTATTTCTAGGAGTTGGACACATACCAAGTTTAGCTCAGTTCTGGGCATCTTTGAAATACCTATACAAACTTGTTCCTACATAGTAACTTGCAACTTTGAATGAGAATGTGCTTGCTTACAGCAACGTGCTATATGTTCTGAATGCCCGAATTGGGAATCTGTGTCAAAACTTTGTTAGGAATTATGTGATCCGTACTAGCTGAAAGTAAGGCAGATGGGGCATGAAGTTATTTCTAGGAGTTGGACACATACCAAGTTTAGCTCAGTTCTGGGCATCTTTGTAATACCTATACAAACTTGTTCCTACATAGTAACTTGCAACTTTGAATGAGAATGTGCTTGCTTACAGCAACGTGCTATATGTTCTGAATGCCCGAATGGCAATCTGTGTCAAAACTTTGTTAGGAATTATGTGATCCTTCCTAGCTGGAAGTAAGGGAGATGGGGCATGAAGTTATTTCTAGGAGTTGGACACATACCAAGTTTAGCTCAGTTCTGGGCATCTTTGAAATACCTATACAAACTTGTTCCTACATAGTAACTTGCAACTTTGAATGAGAATGTGCTTGCTTACAGCAACGTGCTATATGTTCTGAATGCCCGAATTGGGAATCTGTGTCAAAACTTTGTTAGGAATTATGTGATCCTTACTAGCTGGAAGTAAGGGAGATGGGGCATGAAGTTATTTCTAGGAGTTGGACACATACCAAGTTTAGCTCAGTTCTGGGCATCTTTGAAATACCTATACAAACTTGTTCCTACCTAGTAACTTGCATCTTTGAATGAGAATCTGCTTGCTTACAGCAACGTGCTATATGTTCTGAATGCCCGAATTGGGAATCTGTGTCAAAACTTTGTTAGGAATTATGTGATCCATACTAGCTGGAAGTAAGGGAGATGGGGCATGAAGTTATTTCTAGGAGTTGGACACATACCAAGTTTAGCTCAGTTCTGGGCATCTTTGAAATACCTATACAAACTTGTTCCTACATAGTAACTTGCATCTTTGAATGAGAATCTGCTTGCTTACAGCAACGTGCTATATGTTCTGAATGCCCGAATTGGGAATCTGTGTCAAAACTTTGTTAGGAATTATGTCATCCTTACTAGCTGGAAGTAAGGGAGATGGGGCATGAAGTTATTTCTTGGAGTTGGACACATACCAAGTTTAGCTCAGTTCTGGGCATCTTTGAAATACCTATACAAACTTGTTCCTACATAGTAACTTGCATCTTTGAATGAGAATCTGCTTACTTACAGCAACGTGCTATATGTTCTGAATGCCCGAATTGGCAATCTGTGTCAAAAGTTTGTTAGGAATTATGTGATCCTTACTAGCTGGAAGTAAGGGAGATGGGGCATGAAGTTATTTCTAGGAGTTGGACACATACCAAGTTTAGCTCAGTTCTGGGCATCTTTGAAATACCTATACAAACTTGTTCCTACCTAGTAACTTGCATCTTTGAATGAGAATATGCTTGCTTACAGCAACGTGCTATATGTTCTGAATGCCCGAATAGGGAATCTGTGTCAAAACTTTGTTAGGAATTATGTGATCCTTACAAGCTGGAAGTAAGGGAGATGGGGCATGAAGTTATTTCTAGGAGTTGGACACATACCAAGTTTAGCTCAGTTCTGGGCATCTTTGAAATACCTATACAAACTTGTTCCTACCTAGTAACTTGCATCTTTGAATGAGAATGTGCTTGCTTACAGCAACGTGCTATATGTTCTGAATGCCCGAATTGGGAATCTGTGTCAAAACTTTGTTAGGAATTATGTGATCCTTACTAGCTGGAAGTAAGGGAGATGGGGCATGAAGTTATTTCTAGGAGTTGGACACATACCAAGTTTAGCTCAGTTCTGGGCATCTTTGAAATACCTATACAAACTTGTTCCTACATAGTAACTTGCAACTTTGAATGAGAATGTGCTTGCTTACAGCAACGTGCTATATGTTCTGAATGCCCGAATGGCAATCTGTGTCAAAACTTTGTTAGGAATTATGTGATCCTTACTAGCTGGAAGTAAGGGAGATGGGGCATGAAGTTATTTCTAGGAGTTGGACACATACCAAGTTTAGCTCAGTTCTGGGCATCTTTGAAATACCTATACAAACTTGTTCCTACATAGTAACTTGCAACTTTGAATGAGAATGTGCTTGCTTACAGCAACGTGCTATATGTTCTGAATGCCCGAATTGGGAATCTGTGTCAAAACTTTGTTAGGAATTATGTGATCCTTACTAGCTGGAAGTAAGGGAGATGGGGCATGAAGTTATTTCTAGGAGTTGGACACATACCAAGTTTAGCTCAGTTCTGGGCATCTTTGAAATACCTATACAAACTTGTTCCTACCTAGTAACTTGCATCTTTGAATGAGAATGTGCTTGCTTACAGCAACGTGCTATATGTTCTGAATGCCCGAATTGGGAATCTGTGTCAAAACTTTGTTAGGAATTATGTCATCCTTACTAGCTGGAAGTAAGGGAGATGGGGCATGAAGTTATTTCTTGGAGTTGGACACATACCAAGTTTAGCTCAGTTCTGGGCATCTTTGAAATACCTATACAAACTTGTTCCTACATAGTAACTTGCATCTTTGAATGAGAATGTGCTTGCTTACAGCAACGTGCTATATGTTCTGAATGCCCGAATTGGGAATCTGTGTCAAAACTTTGTTAGGAATTATGTGATCCTTACTAGCTGGAAGTAAGGGAGATGGGGCATGAAGTTATTTCTAGGAGTTGGACACATACCAAGTTTAGCTCAGTTCTGGGCATCTTTGAAATACCTATACAAACTTGTTCCTACATAGTAACTTGCAACTTTGAATGAAAATGTGCTTTCTTACAGCAACGTGCTATATGTTCTGAATGCCCGAATTGGGAATCTGTGTCAAAACTTTGTTAGGAATTATGTGATCCTTACTAGCTGGAAGTAAGGGAGATGGGACATGAAGTTATTTCTAGGAGTTGGACACATACCAAGTTTAGCTCAGTTCTGGGCATCTTTGAAATACCTATACAAACTTGTTCCTACATAGTAACTTGCAACTTTGAATGAGAATGTGCTTGCTTACAGCAACGTGCTATATGTTCTGAATGCCCGAATTGGGAATCTGTGTCAAAACTTTGTTAGGAATTATGTGATCCTTACTAGCTGGAAGTAAGGGAGATGGGGCATGAAGTTATTTCTAGGAGTTGGACACATTCCAAGTTTAGCTCAGTTCTGGGCATCTTTGAAATACCTATACAAACTTGTTCCTACCTAGTAACTTGCATCTTTGAATGAGAATGTGCTTGCTTACAGCAACGTGCTATATGTTCTGAATGCCCGAATTGGGAATCTGTGTCAAAACTTTGTTAGGAATTATGTGATCCTTACTAGCTGGAAGTAAGGGAGATGGGGCATGAAGTTATTTCTAGGAGTTGGAGACATACCAAGTTTAGCTCAGTTCTGGGCATCTTTGAAATACCTATACAAACTTGTTCCTACATAGTAACTTGCATCTTTGAATGAGAATGTGCTTGCTTACAGCAACGTGCTATATGTTCTGAATGCCCGAATTGGCAATCTGTGTCAAAAGTTTGTTAGAAATTATGTGATCCTTACTAGCTGGAAGTAAGGGAGATGGGGCATGAAGTTATTTCTAGGAGTTGGAGACATACCAAGTTTAGCTCAGTTCTGGGCATCTTTGAAATACCTATACAAACTTGTTCCTACATAGTAACTTGCAACTTTGAATGAGAATGTGCTTGCTTACAGCAACGTGCTATATGTTCTGAATGCCCGAATTGGGAATCTGTGTCAAAACTTTGTTCGGAATTATGTGATCCTTACTAGCTGGAAGTAAGGGAGATGGGGCATGAAGTTATTTCTAGGAGTTGGACACATACCAAGTTTAGCTCAGTTCTGGGCATCTTTGAAATACCTATACAAACTTGTTCCTACATAGTAACTTGCAACTTTGAATGAGAATGTGCTTGCTTACAGCAACGTGCTATATGTTCTGAATGCCCGAATTGGGAATCTGTGTCAAAACTTTGTTAGGAATTATGTGATCCTTACTAGCTGGAAGTAAGGGAGATGGGGCATGAAGTTATTTCTAGGAGTTGGACACATACCAAGTTTAGCTCAGTTCTGGGCATCTTTGAAATACCTATACAAACTTGTTCCTACATAGTAACTTGCAACTTTGAATGAAAATGTGCTTGCTTACAGCAACGTGCTATATGTTCTGAATGCCCGAATTGGGAATCTGTGTCAAAACTTTGTTAGGAATTATGTGATCCTTACTAGCTGGAAGTAAGGGAGATGGGGCATGAAGTTATTTCTAGGAGTTGGACACATACCAAGTTTAGCTCAGTTCTGGGCATCTTTGAAATACCTATACAAACTTGTTCCTACATAGTAACTTGCATCTTTGAATGAGAATGTGCTTGCTTACAGCAACGTGCTATATGTTCTGAATGCCCGAATTGGGAATCTGTGTCAAAACTTTGTTAGGAATTATGTGATCCTTACTAGCTGGAAGTAAGGGAGATGGGGCATGAAGTTATTTCTAGGAGTTGGACACATACCAAGTTTAGCTCAGTTCTGGGCATCTTTGAAATACCTATACAAACTTGTTCCTACATAGTAACTTGCATCTTTGAATGAGAATCTGCTTGCTTACAGCAACGTGCTATATGTTCTGAATGCCCGAATAGTGAATCTGTGTCAAAACTTTGTTAGGAATTATGCGTTCCTTACTAGCTGGAAGTAAGGGAGATGGGGCATGAAGTTATTTCTAGGAGTTGGACACATACCAAGTTTAGCTCAGTTCTGGGCATCTTTGAAATACCTATACAAACTTGTTCCTACATAGTAACTTGCATCTTTGAATGAGAATGTGCTTGCTTAAAGCAACGTGCTATATGTTCTGAATGCCGGAATTGGCAATCTGTGTCAAAACTTTGTTAGGAATTATGTGATCCTTACTAGCTGGAAGTAAGGGAGATGGGGCATGAAGTTATTTCTAGGAGTTGGACACATACAAAGTTTAGCTCAGTTCTGGGCATCTTTGAAATACCTATATAAACTTGTTCCTACATAGTAACTTGCAACATTGAATGAGAATGTGATTGCTTACAGCAACGTGCTATATGTTCTGAATGCCCGAATTGGGAATCTGTGTCAAAACTTTGTTCGGAATTATGTGATCCTTACTAGCTGGAAGTAAGGGAGATGAGGCATGAAGTTATTTCTAGGAGTTGGACACATACCAAGTTTAGCTGAGTTCTGGGCATCTTTGAAATACCTATACAAACTTGTTCCTACATAGTAACTTGCATCTTTGAATGAGAATGTGCTTGCTTACAGCAACGTGCTATATGTTCTGAATGCCCGAATTGGGAATCTGTGTCAAAACTTTGTTAGGAATTATGTGATCCGTACTAGCTGGAAGTAAGGCAGATGGGGCATGAAGTTATTTCTAGGAGTTGGACACATACCAAGTTTAGCTCAGTTCTGGGCATCTTTGAAATACCTATACAAACTTGTTCCTACATAGTAACTTGCAACTTTGAATGAGAATGTGCTTGCTTACAGCAACGTGCTATATGTTCTGAATGCCCGAATTGGGAATCTGTGCCAAAATTTTGTTCGGAATTATGTGATCCTTACTAGCTGGAAGTAAGGGAGATGGGGCATGAAGTTATTTCTAGGAGTTGGACACATACCAAGTTTAGCTCAGTTCTGGGCATCTTTGAAATACCTATACAAACTTGTTCCTACATAGTAACTTGCATCTTTGAATGAGAATCTGCTTGCTTACAGCAACGTGCTATATGTTCTGAATGCCCGAATTGGGAATCTGTGTCAAAACTTTGTTCGGAATTATGTGATCCTTACTAGCTGGAAGTAAGGGAGATGGGGCATGAAGTTATTTCTAGGAGTTGGACACATACCAAGTTTAGCTCAGTTCTGGGCATCTTTGAAATACCTATACAAACTTGTTCCTACATAGTAACTTGCATCTTTGAATGAGAATGTGCTTGCTTACAGCAACGTGCTATATGTTCTGAATGCCCGAATTGGGAATCTGTGTCAAACCTTTGTTAGGAATTATGTGATCCTTACTAGCTGGAAGTAAGCGAGATGGGGCATGAAGTTATTTCTAGGAGTTGGACACATACCAAGTTTAGCTCAGTTCTGGGCATCTTTGAAATACCTATACAAACTTGTTCCTACATAGTAACTTGCATCTTTGAATGAGAATGTGCTTGCTTACAGCAACGTGCTATATGTTCTGAATGCCCGAATTGGGAATCTGTGTCAAAACTTTGTTAGGATTTATGTGATCCTTACTAGCTGGAAGTAAGGGAGATGGGGCATGAAGTTATTTCTAGGAGTTGGACACATACCAAGTTTAGCTCAGTTCTGGGCATCTTTGAAATACCTATACAAACTTGTTCCTACATAGTAACTTGCATCTTTAATGAGAATGTGCTTGCTTACAGCAACGTGCTATATGTTCTGAATGCCCGAATTGGGAATCTGTGTCAAAACTTTGTTAGGAATTATGTGATCCTTACTAGCTGGAAGTAAGGGAGATGGGGCATGAAGTTATTTCTAGGAGTTGGACACATACCAAGTTTAGCTCAGTTCTGGGCATCTTTGAAATACCTATATAAACTTGTTCCTACATAGTAACTTGCATCTTTGAATGAGAATCTGCTTGCTTACAGCAACGTGCTATATGTTCTGAATGCCCGAATTGGCAATCTGTGTCAAAACATTGTTAGGAATTATGTGATCCTTACTAGCTGGAAGTAAGGGAGATGGGGCATGAAGTTATTTCTAGGAGTTGGACACATACCAAGTTTAGCTCAGTTCTGGGCATCTTTGAAATACCTAAACAAACTTGTTCCTACATAGTAAGTTGCCACTTTGAATGAGAATGTGCTTGCTTGCAGCAACGTGCTATATGTTCTGAATGCCCGAATAGGGAATCTGTGTCAAAACTTTGTTAGGAATTATGTGATCCTTACTAGCTGGAAGTAAGGGAGATGGAGCATGAAGTTATTTCTAGGAGTTGGACACATACCAAGTTTAGCTCAGTTCTGGGCATCTTTGAAATACCTATACAAACTTGTTCCTACATAGTAACTTGCATCTTTGAATGAGAATGTGCTTGCTTACAGCAACGTGCTATATGTTCTGAATGCCCGAATTGGGAATCTGTGTCAAAACTTTGTTAGGATTTATGTGATCCTTACTAGCTGGAAGTAAGGGAGATGGGGCATGAAGTTATTTCTAGGAGTTGGACACATACCAAGTTTAGCTCAGTTCTGGGCATCTTTGAAATACCTATACAAACTTGTTCCTACATAGTAACTTGCATCTTTAATGAGAATGTGCTTGCTTACAGCAACGTGCTATATGTTCTGAATGCCCGAATTGGGAATCTGTGTCAAAACTTTGTTAGGAATTATGTGATCCTTACTAGCTGGAAGTAAGGGAGATGGGGCATGAAGTTATTTCTAGGAGTTGGACACATACCAAGTTTAGCTCAGTTCTGGGCATCTTTGAAATACCTATATAAACTTGTTCCTACATAGTAACTTGCATCTTTGAATGAGAATCTGCTTGCTTACAGCAACGTGCTATATGTTCTGAATGCCCGAATTGGCAATCTGTGTCAAAACTTTGTTAGGAATTATGTGATCCTTACTAGCTGGAAGTAAGGGAGATGGGGCATGAAGTTATTTCTAGGAGTTGGACACATACCAAGTTTAGCTCAGTTCTGGGCATCTTTGAAATACCTAAACAAACTTGTTCCTACATAGTAACTTGCCACTTTGAATGAGAATGTGCTTGCTTGCAGCAACGTGCTATATGTTCTGAATGTCCGAATAGGGAATCTGTGTCAAAACTTTGTTAGGAATTATGTGATCCTTACTAGCTGGAAGTAAGGGAGATGGAGCATGAAGTTATTTCTAGGAGTTGGACACATACCAAGTTTAGCTCAGTTCTGGGCATCTTTGAAATACCTATACAAACTTGTTCCTACCTAGTAACTTGCATCTTTGAATGAGAATGTGCTTGCTTACAGCAACGTGCTATATGTTCTGAATGCCCGAATTGGGAATCTGTGTCAAAACTTTGTTAGGAATTATGTGATCCGTACTAGCTGGAAGTAAGGCAGATGGGGCATGAAGTTATTTCTAGGAGTTGGACACATACCAAGTTTAGCTCAGTTCTGGGCATCTTTGAAATACCTATACAAACTTGTTCCTACATAGTAACTTGCAACTTTGAATGAGAATGTGCTTGTTTACAGCAACGTGCTATATGTTCTGAATGCCCGAATAGGGAATCTGTGTCAAAACTTTGTTAGGAATTATGTGATCCTTACTAGCTGGAAGTAAGGGAGATGGGGCATGAAGTTATTTCTAGGAGTTGGACACATACCAAGTTTAGCTCAGTTCTGGGCATCTTTGAAATACCTATAGAAACTTGTTCCTACATAGTAACTTGCAACTTTGAATGAGAATGTGCTTGTTTACAGCAACGTGCTATATGTTCTGAATGCCCGAATTGGGAATCTGTGTCAAAACTTTGTTCGGAATTATGTGATCCTTACTAGCTGGAAGTAAGGGAGATGGGGCATGAAGTTATTTCTAGGAGTTGGACACATACCAAGTTTAGCTCAGTTCTGGGCATCTTTGAAATACCTATACAAACTTGTTCCTACATAGTAACTTGCAACTTTGAATGAGAATGTGCTTGCTTACAGCAACGTGCTATATGTTCTGAATGCCCGAATTGGGAATCTGTGTCAAAACTTTGTTAGGAATTATGTGATCCTTACTAGCTGGAAGTAAGGGAGATGGGGCATGAAGTTATTTCTAGGAGTTGGACACATACCAAGTTTAGCTCAGTTCTGGGCATCTTTGAAATACCTATACAAACTTGTTCCTACATAGTAACTTGCAACTTTGAATGAGAATGTGCTTGCTTACAGCAACGTGCTATATGTTCTGAATGCCCGAATAGGGAATCTGTGTCAAAACTTTGTTAGGAATTATGTGATCCTTACTAGCTGGAAGTAAGGGAGATGGGGCATGAAGTTATTTCTAGGAGTTGGACACATACCAAGTTTAGCTCAGTTCTGGGCATCTTTGAAATACCTATACAAACTTGTTCCTACATAGTAACTTGCAACTTTGAATGAGAATGTGCTTGCTTACAGCAACGTGCTATATGTTCTTAATGCCCGAATTGGGAATCTGTGTCAAAACTTTGTTCGGAATTATGTGATCCTTACTAGCTGGAAGTAAGGGAGATGGGGCATGAAGTTATTTCTAGGAGTTGGACACATACCAAGTTTAGCTCAGTTCTGGGCATCTTTGAAATACCTATACAAACTTGTTCCTACATAGTAACTTGCATCTTTGAATGAGAATCTGCTTGCTTACAGCAACGTGCTATATGTTCTGAATGCCCGAATTGGGAATTTGTGTCAAAACTTTGTTAGGAATTATGTGATCCTTACTAGCTGGAAGTAAGGGAGATGGGGCATGAAGTTATTTCTAGGAGCTGGACACATACCAAGTTTAGCTCAGTTCTGGGCATCTTTGAAATACCTATACAAACTTGTTCCTACATAGTTACTTGCAACTTTGAATGAGAATGTGCTTGCTTACAGCAACGTGCTATATGTTCTGAATGCCCGAATTGGGAATCTGTGTCAAAACTTTGTTAGGAATTATGTGATCCTTACTAGCTGGAAGTAAGGGAGATGGGGCATGAAGTTATTTCTAGGAGTTGGACACATACCAAGTTTAGCTCAGTTCTGGGCATCTTTGAAATACCTATACAAACTTGTTCCTACATAGTAACTTGCAACTTTGAATGAGAATGTGCTTGCTTACAGCAACGTGCTATATGTTCTGAATGCCCGAATTGGGAATCTGTGTCAAAACTTTGTTCGGAATTATGTGATCCTTACTAGCTGGAAGTAAGGGAGATGGGGCATGAAGTTATTTCTAGGAGTTGGACACATACCAAGTTTAGCTCAGTTCTGGGCATCTTTGAAATACCTATACAAACTTGTTCCTACATAGTAACTTGCATCTTTAATGAGAATGTGCTTGCTTACAGCAACGTGCTATATGTTCTGAATGCCCGAATTGGGAATCTGTGTCAAAACTTTGTTAGGAATTATGTGATCCTTACTAGCTGGAAGTAAGGGAGATGGGGCATGAAGTTATTTCTAGGAGTTGGACACATACCAAGTTTAGCTCAGTTCTGGGCATCTTTGAAATACCTATATAAACTTGTTCCTACATAGTAACTTGCATCTTTGAATGAGAATCTGCTTGCTTACAGCAACGTGCTATATGTTCTGAATGCCCGAATTGGCAATCTGTGTCAAAACTTTGTTAGGAATTATGTGATCCTTACTAGCTGGAAGTAAGGGAGATGGGGCATGAAGTTATTTCTAGGAGTTGGACACATACCAAGTTTAGCTCAGTTCTGGGCATCTTTGAAATACCTAAACAAACTTGTTCCTACATAGTAACTTGCCACTTTGAATGAGAATGTGCTTGCTTGCAGCAACGTGCTATATGTTCTGAATGTCCGAATAGGGAATCTGTGTCAAAACTTTGTTAGGAATTATGTGATCCTTACTAGCTGGAAGTAAGGGAGATGGAGCATGAAGTTATTTCTAGGAGTTGGACACATACCAAGTTTAGCTCAGTTCTGGGCATCTTTGAAATACCTATACAAACTTGTTCCTACCTAGTAACTTGCATCTTTGAATGAGAATGTGCTTGCTTACAGCAACGTGCTATATGTTCTGAATGCCCGAATTGGGAATCTGTGTCAAAACTTTGTTAGGAATTATGTGATCCGTACTAGCTGGAAGTAAGGCAGATGGGGCATGAAGTTATTTCTAGGAGTTGGACACATACCAAGTTTAGCTCAGTTCTGGGCATCTTTGAAATACCTATACAAACTTGTTCCTACATAGTAACTTGCAACTTTGAATGAGAATGTGCTTGTTTACAGCAACGTGCTATATGTTCTGAATGCCCGAATAGGGAATCTGTGTCAAAACTTTGTTAGGAATTATGTGATCCTTACTAGCTGGAAGTAAGGGAGATGGGGCATGAAGTTATTTCTAGGAGTTGGACACATACCAAGTTTAGCTCAGTTCTGGGCATCTTTGAAATACCTATAGAAACTTGTTCCTACATAGTAACTTGCAACTTTGAATGAGAATGTGCTTGTTTACAGCAACGTGCTATATGTTCTGAATGCCCGAATTGGGAATCTGTGTCAAAACTTTGTTCGGAATTATGTGATCCTTACTAGCTGGAAGTAAGGGAGATGGGGCATGAAGTTATTTCTAGGAGTTGGACACATACCAAGTTTAGCTCAGTTCTGGGCATCTTTGAAATACCTATACAAACTTGTTCCTACATAGTAACTTGCAACTTTGAATGAGAATGTGCTTGCTTACAGCAACGTGCTATATGTTCTGAATGCCCGAATTGGGAATCTGTGTCAAAACTTTGTTAGGAATTATGTGATCCTTACTAGCTGGAAGTAAGGGAGATGGGGCATGAAGTTATTTCTAGGAGTTGGACACATACCAAGTTTAGCTCAGTTCTGGGCATCTTTGAAATACCTATACAAACTTGTTCCTACATAGTAACTTGCAACTTTGAATGAGAATGTGCTTGCTTACAGCAACGTGCTATATGTTCTGAATGCCCGAATAGGGAATCTGTGTCAAAACTTTGTTAGGAATTATGTGATCCTTACTAGCTGGAAGTAAGGGAGATGGGGCATGAAGTTATTTCTAGGAGTTGGACACATACCAAGTTTAGCTCAGTTCTGGGCATCTTTGAAATACCTATACAAACTTGTTCCTACATAGTAACTTGCAACTTTGAATGAGAATGTGCTTGCTTACAGCAACGTGCTATATGTTCTTAATGCCCGAATTGGGAATCTGTGTCAAAACTTTGTTCGGAATTATGTGATCCTTACTAGCTGGAAGTAAGGGAGATGGGGCATGAAGTTATTTCTAGGAGTTGGACACATACCAAGTTTAGCTCAGTTCTGGGCATCTTTGAAATACCTATACAAACTTGTTCCTACATAGTAACTTGCATCTTTGAATGAGAATCTGCTTGCTTACAGCAACGTGCTATATGTTCTGAATGCCCGAATTGGGAATTTGTGTCAAAACTTTGTTAGGAATTATGTGATCCTTACTAGCTGGAAGTAAGGGAGATGGGGCATGAAGTTATTTCTAGGAGCTGGACACATACCAAGTTTAGCTCAGTTCTGGGCATCTTTGAAATACCTATACAAACTTGTTCCTACATAGTTACTTGCAACTTTGAATGAGAATGTGCTTGCTTACAGCAACGTGCTATATGTTCTGAATGCCCGAATTGGGAATCTGTGTCAAAACTTTGTTAGGAATTATGTGATCCTTACTAGCTGGAAGTAAGGGAGATGGGGCATGAAGTTATTTCTAGGAGTTGGACACATACCAAGTTTAGCTCAGTTCTGGGCATCTTTGAAATACCTATACAAACTTGTTCCTACATAGTAACTTGCAACTTTGAATGAGAATGTGCTTGCTTACAGCAACGTGCTATATGTTCTGAATGCCCGAATTGGGAATCTGTGTCAAAACTTTGTTCGGAATTATGTGATCCTTACTAGCTGGAAGTAAGGGAGATGGGGCATGAAGTTATTTCTAGGAGTTGGACACATACCAAGTTTAGCTCAGTTCTGGGCATCTTTGAAATACCTATACAAACTTGTTCCTACATAGTAACTTGCATCTTTAATGAGAATGTGCTTGCTTACAGCAACGTGCTATATGTTCTGAATGCCCGAATTGGGAATCTGTGTCAAAACTTTGTTAGGAATTATGTGATCCTTACTAGCTGGAAGTAAGGGAGATGGGGCATGAAGTTATTTCTAGGAGTTGGACACATACCAAGTTTAGCTCAGTTCTGGGCATCTTTGAAATACCTATACAAACTTGTTCCTACATAGTAACTTGCAACTTTGAATGAGAATGTGCTTGCTTACAGCAGCGTGCTATATGGTCTGAATGCCCGAATAGTGAATCTGTGTCAAAAGTTTGTTAGGAATTATGCGATCCTTACTAGCTGGAAGTAAGGGAGATGGGGCATGAAGTTATTTCTAGGAGTTGGACACATACCAAGTTTAGCTCAGTTCTGGGCATCTTTGAAATACCTATACAAACTTGTTCCTAAATAGTAACTTGCATCTTTGAATGAAAATCTGCTTGCTTACAGCAACGTGCTATATGTTCTGAATGCCCGAATTGGGAATTTGTGTCAAAACTTTGTTAGGAATTATGTGATCCTTACTAGCTGGAAGTAAGGGAGATGGGGCATGAAGTTATTTCTAGGAGCTGGACACATACCAAGTTTAGCTCAGTTCTGGGCATCTTTGAAATACCTATACAAACTTGTTCCTACATAGTAACTTGCAACTTTGAATGAGAATGTGCTTGCTTACAGCAACGTGCTATATGTTCTGAATGCCCGAATTGGGAATCTGTGTCAAAACTTTGTTCGGAATTATGTGATCCTTACTAGCTGGAAGTAAGGGAGATGGGGCATGAAGTTATTTCTAGGAGTTGGACACATACCAAGTTTAGCTCAGTTCTGGGCATCTTTGAAATACCTATACAAACTTGTTCCTACATAGTAACTTGCATCTTTAATGAGAATGTGCTTGCTTACAGCAACGTGCTATATGTTCTGAATGCCCGAATTGGGAATCTGTGTCAAAACTTTGTTAGGAATTATGTGATCCTTACTAGCTGGAAGTAAGGGAGATGGGGCATGAAGTTATTTCTAGGAGTTGGACACATACCAAGTTTAGCTCAGTTCTGGGCATCTTTGAAATACCTATACAAACTTGTTCCTACATAGTAACTTGCAACTTTGAATGAGAATGTGCTTGCTTACAGCAGCGTGCTATATGGTCTGAATGCCCGAATAGTGAATCTGTGTCAAAAATTTGTTAGGAATTATGCGATACTTACTAGCTGGAAGTAAGGGAGATGGGGCATGAAGTTATTTCTAGGAGTTGGACACATACCAAGTTTAGCTCAGTTCTGGGCATCTTTGAAATACCTATACAAACTTGTTCCTACATAGTAACTTGCATCTTTGAATGAAAATGTGCTTGCTTCCAGCAACGTGCTATATGTTCTGAATGCCCGAATTGGCAATCTGTGTCAAAACTTTGTTAGGAATTATGTGATCCTTACTAGCTGGAAGTAAGGGAGATGGGGCATGAAGTTATTTCTAGGAGTTGGACACATACCAAGTTTAGCTCAGTTCTGGGCATCTTTGAAATACCTATACAAACTTGTTCCTACATAGTAACTTGCATCTTTGAATGAGAATCTGCTTGCTTACAGCAACGTGCTATATGTTCTGAATGCCCGAATTCGGAATCTGTGTCAAAACTTTGTTAGGAATTATGTGATCCTTACTAGCTGGAAGTAAGGGAGATGGGGCATGAAGTTATTTCTAGGAGTTGGACACATACCAAGTTTAGCTCAGTTCTGGGCATCTTTGAAATACCTATACAAACTTGTTCCTACATAGTAACTTGCAACTTTGAATGAGAATGTGCTTGCTTACAGCAACGTGCTATATGTTCTGAATGCCCGAATTGGGAATCTGTGTCAAAACTTTGTTAGGAATTATGTGATCCTTACTAGCTGGAAGTAAGGCAGATGGGGCATGAAGTTATTTCTAGGAGTTGGACACATACCAAGTTTAGCTCAGTTCTGGGCATCTTTGAAATACCTATACAAACTTGTTCCTACATAGTAACTTGCAACTTTGAATGAGAATGTGCTTGCTTACAGCAACGTGCTATATGTTCTGAATGCCCGAATTGGGAATCTGTGTCAAAACTTTGTTAGGAATTATGTGATCCTTACTAGCTGGAAGTAAGGGAGATGGGGCATGAAGTTATTTCTAGGAGTTGGACACATACCAAGTTTAGCTCAGTTCTGGGCATCTTTGAAATACCTATACAAACTTGTTCCTACATAGTAACTTGCAACTTTGAATGAGAATGTGCTTGCTTACAGCAATGTGCTATATGTTCTGAATGCCCGAATTGGGAATCTGTGTCAAAACTTTGTTAGGAATTATGTGATCCTTACTAGCTGGAAGTAAGGGAGATGGGGCATGAAGTTATTTCTAGGAGTTGGACACATACCAAGTTTAGCTCAGTTCTGGGCATCTTTGAAATACCTATACAAACTTGTTCCTACATAGTAACTTGCATCTTTGAATGAGAATGTGCTTGCTTACAGCAACGTGCTATATGTTCTGAATGCCCGAATTGGGAATCTGTGTCAAAACTTTGTTAGGAATTATGTGATCCTTACTAGCTGGAAGTAAGGGAGATGGGGCATGAAGTTATTTGTAGGAGTTGGACACATACCAAGTTTAGCTCAGTTCTGGGCATCTTTGAAATACCTATACAAACTTGTTCCTACATAGTAACTTGCATCTTTGAATGAGAATGTGCTTGCTTACAGCAACGTGCTATATGTTCTGAATGCCCGAATTGGGAATCTGTGTCAAAACTTTGTTAGGAATTATGTGATCCTTACTAGCTGGAAGTAAGGGAGATGGGGCATGAAGTTATTTCTAGGAGTTGCACACATACCAAGTTTAGCTCAGTTCTGGGCATCTTTGAAATACCTATACAAACTTGTTCCTACATAGTAACTTGCATTTTTAATGAGAATGTGCTTGCTTACAGCAACGTGCTATATGTTCTGAATGCCCGAATTGGGAATCTGTGTCAAAACTTTGTTAGGAATTATGTGATCCTTACTAGCTGGAAGTAAGGGAGATGGGGCATGAAGTTATTTCTAGGAGTTGGACACATACCAAGTTTAGCTCAGTTCTGGGCATCTTTGAAATACCTATACAAACTTGTTCCTACATAGTAACTTGCAACTTTGAATGAGAATGTGCTTGCTTACAGCAGCGTGCTATATGTTCTGAATGCCCGAATAGTGAATCTGTGTCAAAAGTTTGTTTGGAATTATGCGATACTTACTAGCTGGAAGTAAGGGAGATGGGGCATGAAGTTATTTCTAGGAGTTGGACACATACCAAGTTTAGCTCAGTTCTGGGCATCTTTGAAATACCTATACAAACTTGTTCCTACATAGTAACTTGCATCTTTGAATGAAAATGTGCTTGCTTCCAGCAACGTGCTATATGTTCTGAATGCCCGAATTGGCAATCTGTGTCAAAACTTTGTTAGGAATTATGTGATCCTTACTAGCTGGAAGTAAGGGAGATGGGGCATGAAGTTATTTCTAGGAGTTGGACACATACCAAGTTTAGCTCAGTTCTGGGCATCTTTGAAATACCTATACAAACTTGTTCCTACATAGTAACTTGCATCTTTGAATGAGAATCTGCTTGCTTACAGCAACGTGCTATATGTTCTGAATGCCCGAATTCGGAATCTGTGTCAAAACTTTGTTAGGAATTATGTGATCCTTACTAGCTGGAAGTAAGGGAGATGGGGCATGAAGTTATTTCTAGGAGTTGGACACATACCAAGTTTAGCTCAGTTCTGGGCATCTTTGAAATACCTATACAAACTTGTTCCTACATAGTAACTTGCAACTTTGAATGAGAATGTGCTTGCTTACAGCAACGTGCTATATGTTCTGAATGCCCGAATTGGGAATCTGTGTCAAAACTTTGTTAGGAATTATGTGATCCTTACTAGCTGGAAGTAAGGCAGATGGGGCATGAAGTTATTTCTAGGAGTTGGACACATACCAAGTTTAGCTCAGTTCTGGGCATCTTTGAAATACCTATACAAACTTGTTCCTACATAGTAACTTGCAACTTTGAATGAGAATGTGCTTGCTTACAGCAACGTGCTATATGTTCTGAATGCCCGAATTGGGAATCTGTGTCAAAACTTTGTTAGGAATTATGTGATCCTTACTAGCTGGAAGTAAGGGAGATGTGGCATGAAGTTATTTCTAGGAGTTGGACACATACCAAGTTGAGCTCAGTTCTGGGCATCTTTGAAATACCTATACAAACTTGTTCCTACATAGTAACTTGCAACTTTGAATGAGAATGTGCTTGCTTACAGCAATGTGCTATATGTTCTGAATGCCCGAATTGGGAATCTGTGTCAAAACTTTGTTAGGAATTATGTGATCCTTACTAGCTGGAAGTAAGGGAGACTGGGCATGAAGTTATTTCTAGGAGTTGGACACATACCAAGTTTAGCTCAGTTCTGGGCATCTTTGAAATACCTATACAAACTTGTTCCTACATAGTAACTTGCATCTTTGAAAGAGAATGTGCTTGCTTACAGCAACGTGCTATATGTTCTGAATGCCCGAATTGGGAATCTGTGTCAAAACTTTGTTAGGAATTATGTGATCCTTACTAGCTGGAAGTAAGGGAGATGGGGCATGAAGTTATTTCTAGGAGTTGGACACATACCAAGTTTAGCTCAGTTCTGGGCATCTTTGAAATACCTATACAAACTTGTTCCTACATAGTAACTTGCATCTTTAATGAGAATGTGCTTGGTTACAGCAACGTGCTATATGTTCTGAATGCCCGAATTGGGAATCTGTGTCAAAACTTTGTTAGGAATTATGTGATCCTTACTAGCTGGAAGTAAGGGAGATGGGGCATGAAGTTATTTCTAGGAGTTGGACACATACCAAGTTTAGCTCAGTTCTGGGCATCTTTGAAATACCTATACAAACTTGTTGCTACATAGTAACTTGCATCATTAATGAGAATGTGCTTGCTTACAGCAACGTGCTATATGTTCTGAATGCCCGAATTGGGAATCTGTGTCAAAACTTTGTTAGGAATTATGTGATCCTTACTAGCTGGAAGTAAGGGAGATGGGGCATGAAGTTATTTCTAGGAGTTGGACACATACCAAGTTTAGCTCAGTTCTGGGCATCTTTGAAATACCTATACAAACTTGTTCCTACATAGTAACTTGCAACTTTGAATGAGAATGTGCTTGCTTACAGCAACGTGCTATATGTTCTGAATGCCCGAATTGGGAATCTGTGTCAAAACTTTGTTAGAAATTATGTGATCCTTAATAGCTGGAAGTAAGGGAGATGGGGCATGAAGTTATTTCTAGGAGTTGGACACATACCAAGTTTAGCTCAGTTCTGGGCATCTTTGAAATACCTATACAAACTTGTTCCTACATAGTAACTTGCAACTTTGAATGAGAATGTGCTTGCTTACAGCAACGTGCTATATGTTCTGAATGCCCGAATTGGGAATCTGTGTCAAAACTTTGTTCGGAATTATGTGATCCTTACTAGCTGGAAGTAAGGGAGATGGGGCATGAAGTTATTTCTAGGAGTTGGACACATACCAAGTTTAGCTCAGTTCTGGGCATCTTTGAAATACCTATACAAACTTGTTCCTACATAGTAACTTGCATCTTTAATGAGAATGTGCTTGCTTACAGCAACGTGCTATATGTTCTGAATGCCCGAATTGGGAATCTGTGTCAAAACTTTGTTAGGAATTATGTGATCCTTACTAGCTGGAAGTAAGGGAGATGGGGCATGAAGTTATTTCTAGGAGTTGGACACATACCAAGTTTAGCTCAGTTCTGGGCATCTTTGAAATACCTATACAAACTTGTTCCTACATAGTAACTTGCAACTTTGAATGAGAATGTGCTTGCTTACAGCAGCGTGCTATATGGTCTGAATGCCCGAATAGTGAATCTGTGTCAAAAATTTGTTAGGAATTATGCGATACTTACTAGCTGGAAGTAAGGGAGATGGGGCATGAAGTTATTTCTAGGAGTTGGACACATACCAAGTTTAGCTCAGTTCTGGGCATCTTTGAAATACCTATACAAACTTGTTCCTACATAGTAACTTGCATCTTTGAATGAAAATGTGCTTGCTTCCAGCAACGTGCTATATGTTCTGAATGCCCGAATTGGCAATCTGTGTCAAAACTTTGTTAGGAATTATGTGATCCTTACTAGCTGGAAGTAAGGGAGATGGGGCATGAAGTTATTTCTAGGAGTTGGACACATACCAAGTTTAGCTCAGTTCTGGGCATCTTTGAAATACCTATACAAACTTGTTCCTACATAGTAACTTGCATCTTTGAATGAGAATCTGCTTGCTTACAGCAACGTGCTATATGTTCTGAATGCCCGAATTCGGAATCTGTGTCAAAACTTTGTTAGGAATTATGTGATCCTTACTAGCTGGAAGTAAGGGAGATGGGGCATGAAGTTATTTCTAGGAGTTGGACACATACCAAGTTTAGCTCAGTTCTGGGCATCTTTGAAATACCTATACAAACTTGTTCCTACATAGTAACTTGCAACTTTGAATGAGAATGTGCTTGCTTACAGCAACGTGCTATATGTTCTGAATGCCCGAATTGGGAATCTGTGTCAAAACTTTGTTAGGAATTATGTGATCCTTACTAGCTGGAAGTAAGGCAGATGGGGCATGAAGTTATTTCTAGGAGTTGGACACATACCAAGTTTAGCTCAGTTCTGGGCATCTTTGAAATACCTATACAAACTTGTTCCTACATAGTAACTTGCAACTTTGAATGAGAATGTGCTTGCTTACAGCAACGTGCTATATGTTCTGAATGCCCGAATTGGGAATCTGTGTCAAAACTTTGTTAGGAATTATGTGATCCTTACTAGCTGGAAGTAAGGGAGATGGGGCATGAAGTTATTTCTAGGAGTTGGACACATACCAAGTTTAGCTCAGTTCTGGGCATCTTTGAAATACCTATACAAACTTGTTCCTACATAGTAACTTGCAACTTTGAATGAGAATGTGCTTGCTTACAGCAATGTGCTATATGTTCTGAATGCCCGAATTGGGAATCTGTGTCAAAACTTTGTTAGGAATTATGTGATCCTTACTAGCTGGAAGTAAGGGAGATGGGGCATGAAGTTATTTCTAGGAGTTGGACACATACCAAGTTTAGCTCAGTTCTGGGCATCTTTGAAATACCTATACAAACTTGTTCCTACATAGTAACTTGCATCTTTGAATGAGAATGTGCTTGCTTACAGCAACGTGCTATATGTTCTGAATGCCCGAATTGGGAATCTGTGTCAAAACTTTGTTAGGAATTATGTGATCCTTACTAGCTGGAAGTAAGGGAGATGGGGCATGAAGTTATTTGTAGGAGTTGGACACATACCAAGTTTAGCTCAGTTCTGGGCATCTTTGAAATACCTATACAAACTTGTTCCTACATAGTAACTTGCATCTTTGAATGAGAATGTGCTTGCTTACAGCAACGTGCTATATGTTCTGAATGCCCGAATTGGGAATCTGTGTCAAAACTTTGTTAGGAATTATGTGATCCTTACTAGCTGGAAGTAAGGGAGATGGGGCATGAAGTTATTTCTAGGAGTTGCACACATACCAAGTTTAGCTCAGTTCTGGGCATCTTTGAAATACCTATACAAACTTGTTCCTACATAGTAACTTGCATCTTTAATGAGAATGTGCTTGCTTACAGCAACGTGCTATATGTTCTGAATGCCCGAATTGGGAATCTGTGTCAAAACTTTGTTAGGAATTATGTGATCCTTACTAGCTGGAAGTAAGGGAGATGGGGCATGAAGTTATTTCTAGGAGTTGGACACATACCAAGTTTAGCTCAGTTCTGGGCATCTTTGAAATACCTATACAAACTTGTTCCTACATAGTAACTTGCAACTTTGAATGAGAATGTGCTTGCTTACAGCAGCGTGCTATATGTTCTGAATGCCCGAATAGTGAATCTGTGTCAAAAGTTTGTTTGGAATTATGCGATACTTACTAGCTGGAAGTAAGGGAGATGGGGCATGAAGTTATTTCTAGGAGTTGGACACATACCAAGTTTAGCTCAGTTCTGGGCATCTTTGAAATACCTATACAAACTTGTTCCTACATAGTAACTTGCATCTTTGAATGAAAATGTGCTTGCTTCCAGCAACGTGCTATATGTTCTGAATGCCCGAATTGGCAATCTGTGTCAAAACTTTGTTAGGAATTATGTGATCCTTACTAGCTGGAAGTAAGGGAGATGGGGCATGAAGTTATTTCTAGGAGTTGGACACATACCAAGTTTAGCTCAGTTCTGGGCATCTTTGAAATACCTATACAAACTTGTTCCTACATAGTAACTTGCATCTTTGAATGAGAATCTGCTTGCTTACAGCAACGTGCTATATGTTCTGAATGCCCGAATTCGGAATCTGTGTCAAAACTTTGTTAGGAATTATGTGATCCTTACTAGCTGGAAGTAAGGGAGATGGGGCATGAAGTTATTTCTAGGAGTTGGACACATACCAAGTTTAGCTCAGTTCTGGGCATCTTTGAAATACCTATACAAACTTGTTCCTACATAGTAACTTGCAACTTTGAATGAGAATGTGCTTGCTTACAGCAACGTGCTATATGTTCTGAATGCCCGAATTGGGAATCTGTGTCAAAACTTTGTTAGGAATTATGTGATCCTTACTAGCTGGAAGTAAGGCAGATGGGGCATGAAGTTATTTCTAGGAGTTGGACACATACCAAGTTTAGCTCAGTTCTGGGCATCTTTGAAATACCTATACAAACTTGTTCCTACATAGTAACTTGCAACTTTGAATGAGAATGTGCTTGCTTACAGCAACGTGCTATATGTTCTGAATGCCCGAATTGGGAATCTGTGTCAAAACTTTGTTAGGAATTATGTGATCCTTACTAGCTGGAAGTAAGGGAGATGGGGCATGAAGTTATTTCTAGGAGTTGGACACATACCAAGTTGAGCTCAGTTCTGGGCATCTTTGAAATACCTATACAAACTTGTTCCTACATAGTAACTTGCAACTTTGAATGAGAATGTGCTTGCTTACAGCAATGTGCTATATGTTCTGAATGCCCGAATTGGGAATCTGTGTCAAAACTTTGTTAGGAATTATGTGATCCTTACTAGCTGGAAGTAAGGGAGACTGGGCATGAAGTTATTTCTAGGAGTTGGACACATACCAAGTTTAGCTCAGTTCTGGGCATCTTTGAAATACCTATACAAACTTGTTCCTACATAGTAACTTGCATCTTTGAAAGAGAATGTGCTTGCTTACAGCAACGTGCTATATGTTCTGAATGCCCGAATTGGGAATCTGTGTCAAAACTTTGTTAGGAATTATGTGATCCTTACTAGCTGGAAGTAAGGGAGATGGGGCATGAAGTTATTTCTAGGAGTTGGACACATACCAAGTTTAGCTCAGTTCTGGGCATCTTTGAAATACCTATACAAACTTGTTCCTACATAGTAACTTGCATCTTTAATGAGAATGTGCTTGGTTACAGCAACGTGCTATATGTTCTGAATGCCCGAATTGGGAATCTGTGTCAAAACTTTGTTAGGAATTATGTGATCCTTACTAGCTGGAAGTAAGGGAGATGGGGCATGAAGTTATTTCTAGGAGTTGGACACATACCAAGTTTAGCTCAGTTCTGGGCATCTTTGAAATACCTATACAAACTTGTTGCTACATAGTAACTTGCATCATTAATGAGAATGTGCTTGCTTACAGCAACGTGCTATATGTTCTGAATGCCCGAATTGGGAATCTGTGTCAAAACTTTGTTAGGAATTATGTGATCCTTACTAGCTGGAAGTAAGGGAGATGGGGCATGAAGTTATTTCTAGGAGTTGGACACATACCAAGTTTAGCTCAGTTCTGGGCATCTTTGAAATACCTATACAAACTTGTTCCTACATAGTAACTTGCAACTTTGAATGAGAATGTGCTTGCTTACAGCAACGTGCTATATGTTCTGAATGCCCGAATTGGGAATCTGTGTCAAAACTTTGTTAGAAATTATGTGATCCTTAATAGCTGGAAGTAAGGGAGATGGGGCATGAAGTTATTTCTAGGAGTTGGACACATACCAAGTTTAGCTCAGTTCTGGGCATCTTTGAAATACCTATACAAACTTGTTCCTACATAGTAACTTGCATCTTTGAATGAGAATGTGCTTGCTTACAGCAACGTGCTATATGTTCTGAATGCCCGAATTGGGAATCTGTGTCAAAACTTTGTTAGGAATTATGTGATCCTTACTAGCTGGAAGTAAGGGAGATGGGGCATGAAGTTATTTCTAGGAGTTGGACACATACCAAGTTTAGCTCAGTTCTGGGCATCTTTGAAATACCTATACAAACTTGTTCCTACATAGTAACTTGCGTCTTTGAATGAGAAAGTGCTTGCTTACAGCAACGTGCTATATGTTCTGAATGCCCGAATTGGGAATCTGTGTCAAAACTTTGTTAGGAATTATGCGATCCTTACTAGCTGGAAGTAAGGGAGATGGGGCATGAAGTTATTTCTAGGAGTTGGACACATACCAAGTTTAGCTCAGTTCTGGGCATCTTTGAAATACCTATACAAACTTGTTCCTACATAGTAACTTGCATCTTTGAATGAGAATGTGCTTGCTTACAGCAACGTGCTATATGTTCTGAATGCCCGAATTGGGAATCTGTGTCAAAACTTTGTTAGGAATTATGCGATCCTTACTAGCTGGAAGTAAGGGAGATGGGGCATGAAGTTATTTCTAGGAGTTGGACACATACCAAGTTTAGCTCAGTTCTGGGCATCTTTGAAATACCTATACAAACTTGTTGCTACATAGTAACTTGCATCATTAATGAGAATCTGCTTGCTTACAGCAACGTGCTATATGTTCTGAATGCCCGAATTGGCAATCTGTGTCAAAACTTTGTTAGGAATTATGTGATCCTTACTAGCTGGAAGTAAGGGAGATGGGGCATGAAGTTATTTCTAGGAGTTGGACACATACCAAGTTTAGCTCAGTTCTGGGCATCTTTGAAATACCTATACAAACTTGTTCCTACATAGTAACTTGCATCTTTGAATGAGAATCTGCTTGCTTACAGCAACGTGCTATATGTTCTGAATGCCCGAATTCTGAATCTGTGTCAAAACTTTGTTAGGAATTATGTGATCCTTACTAGCTGGAAGTAAGGGAGATGGGGCATGAAGTTATTTCTAGGAGTTGGACACATACCAAGTTTAGCTCAGTTCTGGGCATCTTTGAAATACCTATACAAACTTGTTCCTACATAGTAACTTGCAACTTTGAATGAGAATGTGCTTGCTTACAGCAACGTGCTATATGTTCTGAATGCCCGAATTCGGAATCTGTGTCAAAACTTTGTTAGGAATTATGTGATCCTTACTAGCTGGAAGTAAGGGAGATGGGGCATGAAGTTATTTCTAGGAGTTGGACACATACCAAGTTTAGCTCAGTTCTGGGCATCTTTGAAATACCTATACAAACTTGTTCCTACATAGTAACTTGCAACTTTGAATGAGAATGTGCTTGCTTACAGCAACGTGCTATATGTTCTGAATGCCCGAATTGGGAATCTGTGTCAAAACTTTGTTAGGAATTATGTGATCCTTACTAGCTGGAAGTAAGGGAGATGGGGCATGAAGTTATTTCTAGGAGTTGGACACATACCAAGTTTAGCTCAGTTCTGGGCATCTTTGAAATACCTATACAAACTTGTTCCTACATAGTAACTTGCAACTTTGAATGAGAATGTGCTTGCTTACAGCAACGTGCTATATGTTCTGAATGCCCGAATTGGGAATCTGTGTCAAAACTTTGTTAGGAATTATGTGATCCTTACTAGCTGGAAGTAAGGGAGATGGGGCATGAAGTTATTTCTAGGAGTTGGACACATACCAAGTTTAGCTCAGTTCTGGGCATCTTTGAAATACCTATACAAACTTGTTCCTACATAGTAACTTGCATCTTTGAATGAGAATGTGCTTGCTTACAGCAACGTGCTATATGTTCTGAATGCCCGAATTGGGAATCTGTGTCAAAACTTTGTTAGGAATTATGTGATCCTTACTAGCTGGAAGTAAGGGAGATGGGGCATGAAGTTATTTCTAGGAGTTGGACACATACCAAGTTTAGCTCAGTTCTGGGCATCTTTGAAATACCTATACAAACTTGTTCCTACATAGTAACTTGCATCTTTAATGAGAATGTGCTTGGTTACAGCAACGTGCTATATGTTCTGAATGCCCGAATTGGGAATCTGTGTCAAAACTTTGTTAGGAATTATGTGATCCTTACTAGCTGGAAGTAAGGGAGATGGGGCATGAAGTTATTTCTAGGAGTTGGACACATACCAAGTTTAGCTCAGTTCTGGGCATCTTTGAAATACCTATACAAACTTGTTGCTACATAGTAACTTGCATCATTAATGAGAATGTGCTTGCTTACAGCAACGTGCTATATGTTCTGAATGCCCGAATTGGGAATCTGTGTCAAAACTTTGTTAGGAATTATGTGATCCTTACTAGCTGGAAGTAAGGGAGATGGGGCATGAAGTTATTTCTAGGAGTTGGACACATACCAAGTTTAGCTCAGTTCTGGGCATCTTTGAAATACCTATACAAACTTGTTCCTACATAGTAACTTGCAACTTTGAATGAGAATGTGCTTGCTTACAGCAACGTGCTATATGTTCTGAATGCCCGAATTGGGAATCTGTGTCAAAACTTTGTTAGGAATTATGTGATCCTTACTAGCTGGAAGTAAGGGAGATGGGGCATGAAGTTATTTCTAGGAGTTGGACACATACCAAGTTTAGCTCAGTTCTGGGCATCTTTGAAATACCTATACAAACTTGTTCCTACATAGTAACTTGCATCTTTGAATGAGAATCTGCTTGCTTACAGCAACGTGCTATATGTTCTGAATGCCCGAATTGGGAATCTGTGTCAAAACTTTGTTAGGAATTATGTGATCCTTACTAGCTGGAAGTAAGGGAGATGGGGCATGAAGTTATTTCTAGGAGTTGGACACATACCAAGTTTAGCTCAGTTCTGGGCATCTTTGAAATACCTATACAAACTTGTTCCTACATAGTAACTTGCGTCTTTGAATGAGAATGTGCTTGCTTACAGCAACGTGCTATATGTTCTGAATGCCCGAATTGGGAATCTGTGTCAAAACTTTGTTAGGAATTATGTGATCCTTACTAGCTGGAAGTAAGGCAGATGGGGCATGAAGTTATTTCTAGGAGTTGGACACATACCAAGTTTAGCTCAGTTCTGGGCATCTTTGAAATACCTATACAAACTTGTTCCTACATAGTAACTTGCGTCTTTGAATGAGAAAGTGCTTGCTTACAGCAACGTGCTATATGTTCTGAATGCCCGAATTGGGAATCTGTGTCAAAACTTTGTTAGGAATTATGTGATCCTTACTAGCTGGAAGTAAGGGAGATGGGGCATGAAGTTATTTCTAGGAGTTGGACACATACCAAGTTTAGCTCAGTTCTGGGCATCTTTGAAATACCTATACAAACTTGTTGCTACATAGTAACTTGCATCATTAATGAGAATCTGCTTGCTTACAGCAACGTGCTATATGTTCTGAATGCCCGAATTGGGAATCTGTGTCAAAACTTTGTTAGGAATTATGTGATCCTTACTAGCTGGAAGTAAGGGAGATGGGGCATGAAGTTATTTCTAGGAGTTGGACACATACCAAGTTTAGCTCAGTTCTGGGCATCTTTGAAATACCTATACAAACTTGTTCCTACATAGTAACTTGCAACTATGAATGAGAATGTGCTTGCTTACAGCAACGTGCTATATGTTCTGAATGCCCGAATTGGGAATCTGTGTCAAAACTTTGTTAGGAATTATGTGATCCTTACTAGCTGGAAGTAAGGGAGATGGGGCATGAAGTTATTTCTAGGAGTTGGACACATACCAAGTTCAGCTCAGTTCTGGGCATCTTTGAAATACCTATACGAACTTGTTCCTGCATAGTATCTTGCATCTTTGAATGAGAATGTGCTTGCTTACAGCAACGTGCTATATGTTCTGAATGCCCGAATTGGGAATCTGTGTCAAAACTTTGTTAGGAATTATGTGATCCTTACTAGCTGGAAGTAAGGGAGATGGGGCATGAAGTTATTTCTAGGAGTTGGACACATCCCAAGTTTAGCTCAGTTCTGGGCATCTTTGAAATACCTATACGAACTTGTTCCTACATAGTAACTTGCATCTTTGAATGAGAATGTGCTTGCTTACAGCAACGTGCTATATGTTCTGAATGCCCGAATTGGCAATCTGTGTCAAAACTTTGTTAGGAATTATGTGATCCTTACTAGCTGGAAGTAAGGGAGATGGGGCATGAAGTTATTTCTAGGAGTTGGACACATACCAAGTTTAGCTCAGTTCTGGGCATCTTTGAAATACCTATACAAACTTGTTGCTACATAGTAACTTGCATCATTAATGAGAATCTGCTTGCTTACAGCAACGTGCTATATGTTCTGAATGCCCGAATTGGTAATCTGTGTCAAAACTTTGTTAGGAATTATGTGATCCTTACTAGCTGGAAGTAAGGGAGATGGGGCATGAAGTTATTTCTAGGAGTTGGACACATACCAAGTTTAGCTCAGTTCTGGGCATCTTTGAAATACCTATACGAACTTGTTCCTACATAGTAACTTGCATCTTTGAATGAGAATGTGCTTGCTTACAGCAACGTGCTATATGTTCTGAAGGCCCGAATAGGGAATCTGTGTCAAAACTTTGTTAGGAATTATGTGATCCTTACTAGCTGGAAGTAAGGGAGATGGGGCATGAAGTTATTTCTAGGATTTGGACACATAGCAAGATTAGCTCAGTTCTGGGCATCTTTGAAATACCTATACGAACTTGTTCCTACATGGTAACTTGCATCTTTGAATGAGAATGTGCTTGCTTACAGCAACGTGCTATATGTTCTGAATGCCCGAATTGGGAATCTGTGTCAAAACTTTGTTAGGAATTATGTGATCCTTACTAGCTGGAAGTAAGGGAGATGGGGCATGAAGTTATTTCTAGGAGTTGGACACATACCAAGTTTAGCTCAGTTCTGGGCATCTTTGAAATACCTATACAAACTTGTTGCTACATAGTAACTTGCATCATTAATGAGAATCTGCTTGCTTACAGCAACGTGCTATATGTTCTGAATGCCCGAATTGGGAATCTGTGTCAAAACTTTGTTAGGAAATATGTGATCCTTACTAGCTGGAAGTAAGGGAGATGGGGCATGAAGTTATTTCTAGGAGTTGGACACATACCAAGTTTAGCTCAGTTCTGGGCATCTTTGAAATACCTGTACAAACTTGTTGCTACATAGTAACTTGCAACTTTGAATGAGAATGTGCTTGCTTACAGCAACGTGCTATATGTTCTGAATGCCCGAATTGGGAATCTGTGTCAAAACTTTGTTAGGAATTATGTGATCCTTACTAGCTGGAAGTAAGGGAGATGGGGCATGAAGTTATTTCTAGGAGTTGGACACATACCAAGTTTAGCTCAGTTCTGGGCATCTTTGAAATACCTATACAAACTTGTTCCTACATAGTAACTTGCAACTTTGAATGAGAATGTGCTTGCTTACAGCAACGTGCTATATGTTCTGAATGCCCGAATTGGGAATCTGTGTCAAAACTTTGTTAGGAATTATGTGATCCTTACTAGCTGGAAGTAAGGGAGATGGGGCATGAAGTTATTTCTAGGAGTTGGACACATACCAAGTTTAGCTCAGTTCTGGGCATCTTTGAAATACCTATACAAACTTGTTCCTACATAGTAACTTGCATCTTTGAATGAGAATGTGCTTGCTTGCAGCAACGTGCTATATGTTCTGAATGCCCGAATTGGGAATCTGTGTCAAAACTTTGTTAGGAATTATGTGATCCTTACTAGCTGGAAGTAAGGGAGATGGGGCATGAAGTTATTTCTAGGAGTTGGACACATACCAAGTTTAGCTCAGTTCTGGGCATCTTTGAAATACCTATACAAACTTGTTCCTACATAGTAACTTGCAACTTTGAATGAAAATGTGCTTGCTTACAGCAACGTGCTATATGTTCTGAATGCCCGAATTGGGAATCTGTGTCAAAACTTTGTTAGGAATTATGTGATCCTTACTAGCTGGAAGTAAGGGAGATGGGGCATGAAGTTATTTCTAGGAGTTGGACACATACCAAGTTTAGCTCAGTTCTGGGCATCTTTGAAATACCTATACAAACTTGTTCCTACATAGTAACTTGCAACTATGAATGAGAATGTGCTTGCTTACAGCAACGTGCTATATGTTCTGAATGCCCGAATTGGGAATCTGTGTCAAAACTTTGTTAGGAATTATGTGATCCTCACTAGCTGGAAGTAAGGGAGATGGGGCATGAAGTTATTTCTAGGAGTTGGACACATACCAAGTTCAGCTCAGTTCTGGGCATCTTTGAAATACCTATACGAACTTGTTCCTGCATAGTATCTTGCATCTTTGAATGAGAATGTGCTTGCTTACAGCAACGTGCTATATGTTCTGAATGCCCGAATTGGGAATCTGTGTCAAAACTTTGTTAGGAATTATGTGATCCTTACAAGCTGGAAGTAAGGGAGATGGGGCATGAATTTATTTCTAGGAGTTTGACACATCCCAAGTTTAGCTCAGTTCTGGGCATCTTTGAAATACCTATACAAACTTGTTCCTACATAGTAACTTGCATCTTTGAATGAGAATGTGATTGCTTACAGCAACGTGCTATATGTTCTGAATGCCCGAATTGGCAATCTGTGTCAAAACTTTGTTAGGAATTATGTGATCCTTACTAGCTGGAAGTAAGGGAGATGGGGCATGAAGTTATTTCTAGGAGTTGGACACATACCAAGTTTAGCTCAGTTCTGGGCATCTTTGAAATACCTATACAAACTTGTTGCTACATAGTAACTTGCATCATTAATGAGAATCTGCTTGCTTACAGCAACGTGCTATATGTTCTGAATGCCCGAATTGGGAATCTGTGTCAAAACTTTGTTAGGAATTATGTGATCCTTACTAGCTGGAAGTAAGGGAGATGGGGCATGAAGTTATTTCTAGGAGTTGGACACATACCAAGTTTACCTCAGTTCTGGGCATCTTTGAAATACCTATACGAACTTGTTCCTACATAGTAACTTGCATCTTTGAATGAGAATGTGCTTGCTTACAGCAACGTGCTATATGTTCTGAAGGCTCGAATAGGGAATCTGTGTCAAAACTTTGTTAGGAATTATGTGATCCTTACTAGCTGGAAGTAAGGGAGATGGGGCATGAAGTTATTTCTAGGATTTGGACACATAGCAAGATTAGCTCAGTTCTGGGCATCTTTGAAATACCTATACGAACTTGTTCCTACATGGTAACTTGCATCTTTGAATGAGAATGTGCTTGCTTACAGCAACGTGCTATATGTTCTGAATGCCCGAATTGGGAATCTGTGTCAAAACTTTGTTAGGAATTATGTGATCCTTACTAGCTGGAAGTAAGGGAGATGGGGCATGAAGTTATTTCTAGGAGTTGGACACATACCAAGTTTAGCTCAGTTCTGGGCATCTTTGAAATACCTATACGAACTTGTTCCTACATAGTAACTTGAATCTTTGAATGAGAATGTGCTTGCTTACAGCAACGTGCTAGATGTTCTGAATGCCCGAATTGGGAATCTGTGTCAAAACTTTGTTAGGAATTATGTGATCCTTACTAGCTGGAAGTAAGGGAGATGGAGCATGAAGTTATTTCTAGGAGTTGGACACATACCAAGTTTAGCTCAGTTCTGGGCATCTTTGAAATACCTATACAAACTTGTTCCTACATAGTAACTTGCATCTTTGAATGAGAATGTGCTTGCTTACAGCAACGTGCTATATGTTCTGAATGCCCGAATTGGGAATCTGTGTCAAAACTTTGTTAGGAATTATGTGATCCTTACTAGCTGGAAGTAAGGGAGATGGGGCATGAAGTTATTTCTAGGAGTTGGACACATACCAAGTTTAGCTCAGTTCTGGGCATCTTTGAAATACCTATACAAACTTGTTGCTACATAGTAACTTGCATCATTAATGAGAATCTGCTTGCTTACACCAACGTGCTATATGTTCTGAATGCCCGAATTGGGAATCTGTGTCAAAACTTTGTTAGGAAATATGTGATCCTTACTAGCTGGAAGTAAGGGAGATGGGGCATGAAGTTATTTCTAGGAGTTGGACACATACCAAGTTTAGCTCAGTTCTGGGCATCTTTGAAATACCTGTACAAACTTGTTGCTACATAGTAACTTGCAACTTTGAATGAGAATGTGCTTGCTTACAGCAACGTGCTATATGTTCTGAATGCCCGAATTGGGAATCTGTGTCAAAACTTTGTTAGGAATTATGTGATCCTTACTAGCTGGAAGTAAGGGAGATGGGGCATGAAGTTATTTCTAGGAGTTGGACACATACCAAGTTTAGCTCAGTTCTGGGCATCTTTGAAATACCTATACAAACTTGTTCCTACATAGTAACTTGCATCTTTGAATGAGAATGTGCTTGCTTGCAGCAACGTGCTATATGTTCTGAATGCCCGAATTGGGAATCTGTGTCAAAACTTTGTTAGGAATTATGTGATCCTTACTAGCTGGAAGTAAGGGAGATGGGGCATGAAGTTATTTCTAGGAGTTGGACACATACCAAGTTTAGCTCAGTTCTGGGCATCTTTGAAATACCTATACAAACTTGTTCCTACATAGTAACTTGCAACTTTGAATGAAAATGTGCTTGCTTACAGCAACGTGCTATATGTTCTGAATGCCCGAATTGGGAATCTGTGTCAAAACTTTGTTAGGAATTATGTGATCCTTACTAGCTGGAAGTAAGGGAGATGGGGCATGAAGTTATTTCTAGGAGTTGGACACATACCAAGTTTAGCTCAGTTCTGGGCATCTTTGAAATACCTATACAAACTTGTTCCTACATAGTAACTTGCATCTTTGAATGAGAATGTGCTTGCTTACAGCAACGTGCTATATGTTCTGAATGCCCGAATTGGGAATCTGTGTCAAAACTTTGTTAGGAATTATGTGATCCTTACTAGCTGGAAGTAAGGGAGATGGGGCATGAAGTTATTTCTAGGAGTTGGACACATACCAAGTTTAGCTCAGTTCTGGGCATCTTTGAAATACCTATACAAACTTGTTCCTACATAGTAACTTGCAACTTTGAATGAGAATGTGCTTGCTTATAGCAACGTGCTATATGTTCTGAATGCCCGAATTGGGAATCTGTGTCAAAACTTTGTTAGGAATTATGTGATCCTTGCTAGCTGGAAGTAAGGGAGATGGGGCATGAAGTTATTTCTAGGAGTTGGACACATACCAAGTTTAGCTCAGTTCTGGGCATCTTTGAAATACCTATACAAACTTGTTCCTACATAGTAACTTGCAACTTTGAATGAGAATGTGCTTGGTTACAGCAACGTGCTATATGTTCTGAATGCCCGAATTGGGAATCTGTGTCAAAACTTTGTTAGGAATTATGTGATCCTTACTAGCTGGAAGTAAGGGAGATGGGGCATGAAGTTATTTCTTGGAGTTGGAGACATACCAAGTTTAGCTCAGTTCTGGGCATCTTTGAAATACCTATACAAACTTGTTCCCACATAGTAACTTGCAACTTTGAATGAGAATGTGCTTGCTTGCAGCACGTGCTATATGTTCTGAATGCCCGAATAGGGAATCTGTGTCAAAACTTTGTTAGGAATTATGTGATCCTTACTAGCTGGAAGTAAGGGAGATGGGGCATGAAGTTATTTCTAGGAGTTGGACACATACCAAGTTTAGCTCAGTTCTGGGCATCTTTGAAATACCTATACAAACTTGTTCCTACATAGTAACTTGCATCTTTGAATGAGAATCTGCTTGCTTGCAGCAACGTGCTATATGTTCTGAATTCCCGAATAGGGAATCTGTGTCAAAACTTTGTTAGGAATTATGTGATCCTTACTAGCTGGAAGTAAGGGAGATGGGGCATGAAGTTATTTCTAGGAGTTGGACACATACCAAGTTTAGCTCAGTTCTGGGCATCTTTGAAATACCTATACAAACTTGTTGCTACATAGTAACTTGCATCATTAATGAGAATCTGCTTGCTTACAGCAACGTGCTATATGTTCTGAATGCCCGAATTGGGAATCTGTGTCAAAACTTTGTTAGGAATTATGTGATCCTTACTAGCTGGAAGTAAGGGAGATGGGGCATGAAGTTATTTCTAGGAGTTGGACACATACCAAGTTTAGCTCAGTTCTGGGCATCTTTGAAATACCTATACGAACTTGTTCCTACATAGTAACTTGCATCTTTGAATGAGAATGTGCTTGCTTACAGCAACGTGCTATATGTTCTGAATGCCCGAATTGGGAATCTGTGTCAAAACTTTGTTAGGAATTATGTGATCCTTACTAGCTGGAAGTAAGGGAGATGGGGCATGAAGTTATTTCTAGGAGTTGGACACATACCAAGTTTAGCTCAGTTCTGGGCATCTTTGAAATACCTATACAAACTTGTTGCTACATAGTAACTTGCAACTTTGAATGAGAATGTGCTTGCTTACAGCAACGTGCTATATGTTCTGAATGCCCGAATTGGGAATCTGTGTCAAAACTTTGTTAGGAATTATGTGATCCTTACTAGCTGGAAGTAAGGTAGATGGGGCATGAAGTTATTTCTAGGAGTTGGACACATACCAAGTTTAGCTCAGTTCTGGGCATCTTTGAAATACCTATACAAACTTGTTCCTACATAGTAACTTGCAACTTTGAATGAGAATGTGCTTGCTTACAGCAACGTGCTATATGTTCTGAATGCCCGAATTGGGAATCTGTGTCAAAACTTTGTTAGGAATTATGTGATCCTTGCTAGCTGGAAGTAAGGGAGATGGGGCATGAAGTTATTTCTAGGAGTTGGACACATACCAAGTTTAGCTCAGTTCTGGGCATCTTTGAAATACCTATACAAACTTGTTCCTACATAGTAACTTGCAACTTTGAATGAGAATGTGCTTGCTTACAGCAACGTGCTATATGTTCTGAATGCCCGAATTGGGAATCTGTGTCAAAACTTTGTTAGGAATTATGTGATCCTTGCTAGCTGGAAGTAAGGGAGATGGGGCAAGAAGTTATTTCTTGGAGTTGGACACATACCAAGTTTAGCTCAGTTCTGGGCATCTTTGAAATACCTATACAAACTTGTTCCTACATAGTAACTTGCAACTTTGAATGAGAATGTGCTTGCTTGCAGCAACGTGCTATAGGTTCTGAATGCCCGAATAGGGAATCTGTGTCAAAACTTTGTTAGGAAATATGTGATCCTTGCTAGCTGGAAGTAAGGGAGATGGGGCATGAAGTTATTTCTAGGAGTTGGACACATACCAAGTTTAGCTCAGTTCTGGGCATCTTTGAAATACCTATACAAACTTGTTCCTACATAGTAACTTGCATCTTTGAATGAGAATCTGCTTGCTTGCAGCAACGTGCTATATGTTCTGAATGCCCGAATAGGGAATCTGTGTCAAAACTTTGTTAGGAATTATGTGATCCTTACTAGCTGGAAGTAAGGGAGATGGGGCATGAAGTTATTTCTAGGAGTTGGACACATACCAAGTTTAGCTCAGTTCTGGGCATCTTTGAAATACCTATACAAACTTGTTCCTACATAGTAACTTGCATCTTTGAATGAGAATGTGCTTGCTTACAGCAACGTGCTATATGTTCTGAATGCCCGAATTGGCAATCTGTGTCAAAACTTTGTTAGGAATTATGTGATCCTTACTAGCTGGAAGTAAGGGAGATGGGGCATGAAGTTATTTCTAGGAGTTGGACACATACCAAGTTTAGCTCAGTTCTGGGCATCTTTGAAATACCTATACAAACTTGTTCCTACATAGTAACTTGCATCTTTGAATGAGAATGTGCTTGCTTACAGCAACGTGCTATATGTTCTGAATGCCCGAATTGGGAATCTGTGTCAAAACTTTGTTAGGAATTATGTGATCCTTACTAGCTGGAAGTAAGGGAGATGGGGCATGAAGTTATTTCTAGGAGTTGGACACATACCAAGTTTAGCTCAGTTCTGGGCATCTTTGAAATACCTATACAAACTTGTTCCTACATAGTAACTTGCAACTTTGAATGAGAATGTGCTTGGTTACAGCAACGTGCTATATGTTCTGAATGCCCGAATTGGGAATCTGTGTCAAAACTTTGTTAGGAATTATGTGATCCTTACTAGCTGGAAGTAAGGGAGATGGGGCATGAAGTTATTTCTTGGAGTTGGAGACATACCAAGTTTAGCTCAGTTCTGGGCATCTTTGAAATACCTATACAAACTTGTTCCTACATAGTAACTTGCAACTTTGAATGAGAATGTGCTTGCTTGCAGCAACGTGCTATATGTTCTGAATGCCCGAATAGGGAATCTGTGTCAAAACTTTGTTAGGAATTATGTGATCCTTACTAGCTGGAAGTAAGGGAGATGGGGCATGAAGTTATTTCTAGGAGTTGGACACATACCAAGTTTAGCTCAGTTCTGGGCATCTTTGAAATACCTATACAAACTTGTTCCTACATAGTAACTTGCATCTTTGAATGAGAATCTGCTTGCTTGCAGGAACGTGCTATATGTTCTGAATGCCCGAATAGGGAATCTGTGTCAAAACTTTGTTAGGAATTATGTGATCCTTACTAGCTGGAAGTAAGGGAGATGGGGCATGAAGTTATTTCTAGGAGTTGGACACATACCAAGTTTAGCTCAGTTCTGGGCATCTTTGAAATACCTATACAAACTTGTTCCTACATAGTAACTTGCATCTTTAAATGAGAATGTGCTTGCTTACAGCAACGTGCTATATGTTCTGAATGCCCGAATTGGCAATCTGTGTCAAAACTTTGTTAGGAATTATGTGATCCTTACTAGCTGGAAGTAAGGGAGATGGGGCATGAAGTTATTTCTAGGAGTTGGACACATACCAAGTTTAGCTCAGTTCTGGGCATCTTTGAAATACCTATACAAACTTGTTGCTACATAGTAACTTGCATCATTAATGAGAATCTGCTTGCTTACAGCAACGTGCTATATGTTCTGAATGCCCGAATTGGGAATCTGTGTCAAAACTTTGTTAGGAATTATGTGATCCTTACTAGCTGGAAGTAAGGGAGATGGGGCATGAAGTTATTTCTAGGAGTTGGACACATACCAAGTTTAGCTCAGTTCTGGGCATCTTTGAAATACCTATACGAACTTGTTCCTACATAGTAACTTGCATCTTTGAATGAGAATGTGCTTGCTTACAGCAACGTGCTATATGTTCTGAATGCCCGAATAGGGAATCTGTGTCAAAACTTTGTTAGGAATTATGTGATCCTTACTAGCTGGAAGTAAGGGAGATGGGGCATGAAGTTATTTCTAGGATTTGGACACATAGCAAGATTAGCTCAGTTCTGGGCATCTTTGAAATACCTATACGAACTTGTTCCTACATAGTAACTTGCATCTTTGAATGAGAATGTGCTTGCTTACAGCAACGTGCTATATGTTCTGAATGCCCGAATTGGGAATCTGTGTCAAAACTTTGTTAGGAATTATGTGATCCTTACTAGCTGGAAGTAATGGAGATGGGGCATGAAGTTATTTCTAGGAGTTGGACACATACCAAGTTTAGCTCAGTTCTGGGCATCTTTGAAATACCTATACGAACTTGTTCCTACATAGTAACTTGAATCTTTGAATGAGAATATGCTTGCTTACAGCAACGTGCTATATGTTCTGAATGCCCGAATTGGGAATCTGTGTCAAAACTTTGTTAGGAATTATGTGATCCTTACTAGCTGGAAGTAAGGGAGATGGGGCATGAAGTTATTTCTAGGAGTTGGACACATACCAAGTTTAGCTCAGTTCTGGGCATCTTTGAAATACCTATACAAACTTGTTCCTACATAGTAACTTGCATCTTTGAATGAGAATGTGCTTGCTTACAGCAACGTGCTATATGTTCTGAATGCCCGAATTGGGAATCTGTGTCAAAACTTTGTTAGGAATTATGTGATCCTTACTAGCTGGAAGCAAGGGAGATGGGGCATGAAGTTATTTCTAGGAGTTGGACACATACCAAGTTTAGCTCAGTTCTGGGCATCTTTGAAATACCTATACAAACTTGTTGCTACATAGTAACTTGCATCATTAATGAGAATCTGCTTGCTTACAGCAACGTGCTATATGTTCTGAATGCCCGAATTGGGAATCTGTGTCAAAACTTTGTTAGGAAATATGTGATCCTTACTAGCTGGAAGTAAGGGAGATGGGGCATGAAGTTATTTCTAGGAGTTGGACACATACCAAGTTTAGCTCAGTTCTGGGCATCTTTGAAATACCTATACAAACTTGTTGCTACATAGTAACTTGCAACTTTGAATGAGAATGTGCTTGCTTACAGCAACGTGCTATATGTTCTGAATGCCCGAATTGGGAATCTGTGTCAAAACTTTGTTAGGAATTATGTGATCCTTACTAGCTGGAAGTAAGGGAGATGGGGCATGAAGTTATTTCTAGGAGTTGGACACATACCAAGTTTAGCTCAGTTCTGGGCATCTTTGAAATACCTATACAAACTTGTTCCTACATAGTAACTTGCATCTTTGAATGAGAATCTGCTTGCTTGCAGGAACGTGCTATATGTTCTGAATGCCCGAATTGGGAATCTGTGTCAAAACTTTGTTAGGAATTATGTGATCCTTGCTAGCTGGAAGTAAGGGAGATGGGGCATGAAGTTATTTCTAGGAGTTGGACACATACCAAGTTTAGCTCAGTTCTGGGCATCTTTGAAATACCTATACAAACTTGTTCCTACATAGTAACTTGCATCTTTAAATGAGAATGTGCTTGCTTACAGCAACGTGCTATATGTTCTGAATGCCCGAATTGGCAATCTGTGTCAAAACTTTGTTAGGAATTATGTGATCCTTACTAGCTGGAAGTAAGGGAGATGGGGCATGAAGTTATTTCTAGGAGTTGGACACATACCAAGTTTAGCTCAGTTCTGGGCATCTTTGAAATACCTATACAAACTTGTTGCTACATAGTAACTTGCATCATTAATGAGAATCTGCTTGCTTACAGCAACGTGCTATATGTTCTGAATGCCCGAATTGGGAATCTGTGTCAAAACTTTGTTAGGAATTATGTGATCCTTGCTAGCTGGAAGTAAGGGAGATGGGGCATGAAGTTATTTCTGGGAGTTGGACACATACCAAGTTTAGCTCAGTTCTGGGCATCTTTGAAATACCTATACGAACTTGTTCCTACATAGTAACTTGCATCTTTGAATGAGAATGTGCTTGCTTACAGCAACGTGCTATATGTTCTGAATGCCCGAATAGGGAATCTGTGTCAAAACTTTGTTAGGAATTATGTGATCCTTACTAGCTGGAAGTAAGGGAGATGGGGCATGAAGTTATTTCTAGGATTTGGACACATAGCAAGATTAGCTCAGTTCTGGGCATCTTTGAAATACCTATACGAACTTGTTCCTACATAGTAACTTGCATCTTTGAATGAGAATGTGCTTGCTTACAGCAACGTGCTATATGTTCTGAATGCCCGAATTGGGAATCTGTGTCAAAACTTTGTTAGGAATTATGTGATCCTTACTAGCTGGAAGTAATGGAGATGGGGCATGAAGTTATTTCTAGGAGTTGGACACATACCAAGTTTAGCTCAGTTCTGGGCATCTTTGAAATACCTATACGAACTTGTTCCTACATAGGAACTTGAATCTTTGAATGAGAATATGCTTGCTTACAGCAACGTGCTATATGTTCTGAATGCCCGAATTGGGAATCTGTGTCAAAACTTTGTTAGGAATTATGTGATCCTTACTAGCTGGAAGCAAGGGAGATGGGGCATGAAGTTATTTCTAGGAGTTGGACACATACCAAGTTTAGCTCAGTTCTGGGCATCTTTGAAATACCTATACAAACTTGTTGCTACATAGTAACTTGCATCATTAATGAGAATCTGCTTGCTTACAGCAACGTGCTATATGTTCTGAATGCCCGAATTGGGAATCTGTGTCAAAACTTTGTTAGGAAATATGTGATCCTTACTAGCTGGAAGTAAGGGAGATGGGGCATGAAGTTATTTCTAGGAGTTGGACACATACCAAGTTTAGCTCAGTTCTGGGCATCTTTGAAATACCTATACAAACTTGTTGCTACATAGTAACTTGCAACTTTGAATGAGAATGTGCTTGCTTACAGCAACGTGCTATATGTTCTGAATGCCCGAATTGGGAATCTGTGTCAAAACTTTGTTAGGAATTATGTGATCCTTACTAGCTGGAAGTAAGGGAGATGGGGCATGAAGTTATTTCTAGGAGTTGGACACATACCAAGTTTAGCTCAGTTCTGGGCAACTTTGAAATACCTATACAAACTTGTTCCTACATTGTAACTTGCATCTTTGAATGAGAATCTGCTTGCTTGCAGGAACGTGCTATATGTTCTGAATGCCCGAATTGGGAATCTGTGTCAAAACTTTGTTAGGAATTATGTGATCCTTGCTAGCTGGAAGTAAGGGAGATGGGGCATGAAGTTATTTCTAGGAGTTGGACACATACCAAGTTTAGCTCAGTTCTGGGCATCTTTGAAATACCTATACAAACTTGTTCCTACATAGTAACTTGCATCTTTAAATGAGAATGTGCTTGCTTACAGCAACGTGCTATATGTTCTGAATGCCCGAATTGGCAATCTGTGTCAAAACTTTGTTAGGAATTATGTGATCCTTACTAGCTGGAAGTAAGGGAGATGGGGCATGAAGTTATTTCTAGGAGTTGGACACATACCAAGTTTAGCTCAGTTCTGGGCATCTTTGAAATACCTATACAAACTTGTTGCTACATAGTAACTTGCATCATTAATGAGAATCTGCTTGCTTACAGCAACGTGCTATATGTTCTGAATGCCCGAATTGGGAATCTGTGTCAAAACTTTGTTAGGAATTATGTGATCCTTGCTAGCTGGAAGTAAGGGAGATGGGGCATGAAGTTATTTCTGGGAGTTGGACACATACCAAGTTTAGCTCAGTTCTGGGCATCTTTGAAATACCTATACGAACTTGTTCCTACATAGTAACTTGCATCTTTGAATGAGAATGTGCTTGCTTACAGCAACGTGCTATATGTTCTGAATGCCCGAATAGGGAATCTGTGTCAAAACTTTGTTAGGAATTATGTGATCCTTACTAGCTGGAAGTAAGGGAGATGGGGCATGAAGTTATTTCTAGGATTTGGACACATAGCAAGATTAGCTCAGTTCTGGGCATCTTTGAAATACCTATACGAACTTGTTCCTACATAGTAACTTGCATCTTTGAATGAGAATGTGCTTGCTTACAGCAACGTGCTATATGTTCTGAATGCCCGAATTGGGAATCTGTGTCAAAACTTTGTTAGGAATTATGTGATCCTTACTAGCTGGAAGTAAGGGAGATGGGGCATGAAGTTATTTCTAGGAGTTGGACACATACCAAGTTTAGCTCAGTTCTGGGCATCTTTGAAATACCTATACAAACTTGTTCCTACATAGTAACTTGCATCTTTGAATGAGAATGTGCTTGCTTACAGCAACGTGCTATATGTTCTGAATGCCCGAATTGGGAATCTGTGTCAAAACTTTGTTAGGAATTATGTGATCCTTACTAGCTGGAAGCAAGGGAGATGGGGCATGAAGTTATTTCTAGGAGTTGGACACATACCAAGTTTAGCTCAGTTCTGGGCATCTTTGAAATACCTATACAAACTTGTTGCTACATAGTAACTTGCATCATTAATGAGAATCTGCTTGCTTACAGCAACGTGCTATATGTTCTGAATGCCCGAATTGGGAATCTGTGTCAAAACTTTGTTAGGAAATATGTGATCCTTACTAGCTGGAAGTAAGGGAGATGGGGCATGAAGTTATTTCTAGGAGTTGGACACATACCAAGTTTAGCTCAGTTCTGGGCATCTTTGAAATACCTATACAAACTTGTTGCTACATAGTAACTTGCAACTTTGAATGAGAATGTGCTTGCTTACAGCAACGTGCTATATGTTCTGAATGCCCGAATTGGGAATCTGTGTCAAAACTTTGTTAGGAATTATGTGATCCTTACTAGCTGGAAGTAAGGGAGATGGGGCATGAAGTTATTTCTAGGAGTTGGACACATACCAAGTTTAGCTCAGTTCTGGGCATCTTTGAAATACCTATACAAACTTGTTCCTACATAGTAACTTGCATCTTTGAATGAGAATCTGCTTGCTTGCAGGAACGTGCTATATGTTCTGAATGCCCGAATTGGGAATCTGTGTCAAAACTTTGTTAGGAATTATGTGATCCTTGCTAGCTGGAAGTAAGGGAGATGGGGCATGAAGTTATTTCTAGGAGTTGGACACATACCAAGTTTAGCTCAGTTCTGGGCATCTTTGAAATACCTATACAAACTTGTTCCTACATAGTAACTTGCATCTTTAAATGAGAATGTGCTTGCTTACAGCAACGTGCTATATGTTCTGAATGCCCGAATTGGCAATCTGTGTCAAAACTTTGTTAGGAATTATGTGATCCTTACTAGCTGGAAGTAAGGGAGATGGGGCATGAAGTTATTTCTAGGAGTTGGACACATACCAAGTTTAGCTCAGTTCTGGGCATCTTTGAAATACCTATACAAACTTGTTGCTACATAGTAACTTGCATCATTAATGAGAATCTGCTTGCTTACAGCAACGTGCTATATGTTCTGAATGCCCGAATTGGGAATCTGTGTCAAAACTTTGTTAGGAATTATGTGATCCTTGCTAGCTGGAAGTAAGGGAGATGGGGCATGAAGTTATTTCTGGGAGTTGGACACATACCAAGTTTAGCTCAGTTCTGGGCATCTTTGAAATACCTATACGAACTTGTTCCTACATAGTAACTTGCATCTTTGAATGAGAATGTGCTTGCTTACAGCAACGTGCTATATGTTCTGAATGCCCGAATAGGGAATCTGTGTCAAAACTTTGTTAGGAATTATGTGATCCTTACTAGCTGGAAGTAAGGGAGATGGGGCATGAAGTTATTTCTAGGATTTGGACACATAGCAAGATTAGCTCAGTTCTGGGCATCTTTGAAATACCTATACGAACTTGTTCCTACATAGTAACTTGCATCTTTGAATGAGAATGTGCTTGCTTACAGCAACGTGCTATATGTTCTGAATGCCCGAATTGGGAATCTGTGTCAAAACTTTGTTAGGAATTATGTGATCCTTACTAGCTGGAAGTAATGGAGATGGGGCATGAAGTTATTTCTAGGAGTTGGACACATACCAAGTTTAGCTCAGTTCTGGGCATCTTTGAAATACCTATACGAACTTGTTCCTACATAGGAACTTGAATCTTTGAATGAGAATATGCTTGCTTACAGCAACGTGCTATATGTTCTGAATGCCCGAATTGGGAATCTGTGTCAAAACTTTGTTAGGAATTATGTGATCCTTACTAGCTGGAAGTAAGGGAGATGGAGCATGAAGTTATTTCTAGGAGTTGGACACATACCAAGTTTAGCTCAGTTCTGGGCATCTTTGAAATACCTATACAAACTTGTTCCTACATAGTAACTTGCATCTTTGAATGAGAATGTGCTTGCTTACAGCAACGTGCTATATGTTCTGAATGCCCGAATTGGGAATCTGTGTCAAAACTTTTTAGGAATTATGTGATCCTTACTAGCTGGAAGCAAGGGAGATGGGGCATGAAGTTATTTCTAGGAGTTGGACACATACCAAGTTTAGCTCAGTTCTGGGCATCTTTGAAATACCTATACAAACTTGTTGCTACATAGTAACTTGCATCATTAATGAGAATCTGCTTGCTTACAGCAACGTGCTATATGTTCTGAATGCCCGAATTGGGAATCTGTGTCAAAACTTTGTTAGGAATTATGTGATCCTTGCTAGCTGGAAGTAAGGGAGATGGGGCATGAAGTTATTTCTTGGAGTTGGAGACATACCAAGTTTAGCTCAGTTCTGGGCATCTTTGAAATACCTATACAAACTTGTTCCTACATAGTAACTTGCAACTTTGAATAAGAATGTGCTTGCTTGCAGCAACGTGCTATAGGTTCTGAATGCCCGAATAGGGAATCTGTGTCAAAACTTTGTTGGAATTATGTGATCCTTGCTAGCTGGAAGTAAGGGAGATGGGGCATGAAGTTATTTCTAGGAGTTGGACACATACCAAGTTTAGCTCAGTTCTGGGCATCTTTGAAATACCTAAACAAACTTGTTCCTACATAGTAACTTGCATCTTTGAATGAGAATCTGCTTGCTTGCAGCAACGTGCTATATGTTCTGAATGCCCGAATAGGGAATCTGTGTCAAAACTTTGTTAGGAATTATGTGATCCTTGCTAGCTGGAAGTAAGGGAGATGGGGCATGAAGTTATTTCTAGGAGTTGGACACATACCAAGTTTAGCTCAGTTCTGGGCATCTTTGAAATACCTATACAAACTTGTTCCTACATAGTAACTTGCATCTTTGAATGAGAATGTGCTTGCTTGCAGCAACGTGCTATATGTTCTGAATGCCCGAATTGGCAATCTGTGTCAAAACTTTGTTAGGAATTATGTGATCCTTGCTAGCTGGAAGTAAGGGAGATGGGGCATGAAGTTATTTCTAGGAGTTGGACACATACCAAGTTTAGCTCAGTTCTGGGCATCTTTGAAATACCTATACAAACTTGTTCCTACATAGTAACTTGCAACTTTGAATGAGAATGTGCTTGCTTACAGCAACGTGCTATATGTTCTGAATGCCCGAATTGGGAATCTGTGTCAAAACTGTTAGGAATTATGTGATCCTTACTAGCTGTAAGTAAGGGAGATGGGGCATGAAGTTATTTCTAGGAGTTGGACACATACCAAGTTTAGCTCAGTTCTGGGCATCTGTGAAATACCTATACAAACTTGTTGCTACCTAGTAACTTGCATCATTAATGAGAATCTGCTTGCTTACAGCAACGTGCTATATGTTCTGAATGCCCGAATTGGGAATCTGTGTCAAAACTTTGTTAGGAATTATGTGATCCTTACTAGCTGGAAGTAAGGGAGATGGGGCATGAAGTTATTTCTAGGAGTTGGACACATAGCAAGTTTAGCTCAGTTCTGGGCATCTTTGAAATACCTATACAAACTTGTTCCTACATAGTAACTTGCAACTTTGAATGAGAATGTGCTTGCTTACAGCAACGTGCTATATGTTCTGAATGCCCGAATTGGGAATCTGTGTCAAAACTTTGTTAGGAATTATGTGATCCTTGCTAGCTGGAAGTAAGGGAGATGGGGCATGAAGTTATTTCTAGGAGTTGGACACATACCAAGTTTAGCTCAGTTCTGGGCATCTTTGAAATACCTATACAAACTTGTTCCTACATAGTAACTTGCATCTTTGAATGAGAATGTGCTTACTTACAGCAACGTGATATATGTTCTGAATGTCCGAATTGGGAATCTGTGTCAAAACTGTTAGGAATTATGTGATCCTTACTAGCTGGAAGTAAGGGAGATGGGGCATGATGTTATTTCTAGGAGTTGGACACATACCAAGTTTAGCTCAGTTCTGGGCATCTTTGAAATACCTATACAAACTTGTTCCTACATAGTAACTTGCAACTTTGAATGAAAATGTGCTTGCTTACAGCAACGTGCTATATGTTCTGAATGCCCGAATTGGGAATCTGTGTCAAAACTTTGTTAGGAATTATGTGATCCTTACTAGCTGGAAGTAAGTGAGATGGGGCATGAAGTTATTTCTAGGAGTTGGACACATACCAAGTTTAGCTCAGTTCTGGGCATCTTTGAAATACCTATACAAACTTGTTCCTACATAGTAACTTGCAACTTTGAATGAGAATGTGCTTGCTTACAGCAACGTGCTATATGTTCTGAATGCCCGAATTGGGAATCTGTGTCAAAACTTTGTTAGGAATTATGTGATCCTTACTAGCTGGAAGTAAGGGAGATGGGGCATGATGTTATTTCTAGGAGTTGGACACATAGCAAGTTTAGCTCAGTTCTGGGCATCTTTGAAATACCTATACAGACTTGTTCCTACATAGTAACTTGCATCTTTGAATGAGAATGTGCTTGCTTACAGCAACGTGCTATATGTTCTCAATGCCCGAATTGGGAATCTGTGTCAAAACTGTTAGGAATTATGTGATCCTTACTAGCTGTAAGTAAGGGAGATGGGGCATGAAGTTATTTCTAGGAGTTGGACACATACCAAGTTTAGCTCAGTTCTGGGCATCTTTGAAATACCTATACAAACTTGTTCCTACATAGTAACTTGCAACTTTGAATGAAAATGTGATTGCTTACAGCAACGTGCTATATGTTCTGAATGCCCGAATTGGGAATCTGTGTCAAAACTTTGTTAGGAATTATGTGATCCTTACTAGCTGGAAGTAAGGGAGATGGGGCATGAAGTTATTTCTAGGAGTTGGACACATACCAAGTTTAGCTCAGTTCTGGGCATCTTTGAAATACCTATACAAACTTGTTCCTACATAGTAACTTGCAACTTTGAATGAGAATGTGCTTGCTTACAGCAACGTGCTATATGTTCTGAATGCCCGAATTGGGAATCTGTGTCAAAACTTTGTTAGGAATTATGTGATCCTTACTAGCTGGAAGTAAGGGAGATGGGGCATGAAGTTATTTCTAGGAGTTGGACACATAGCAAGTTTAGCTCAGTTCTGGGCATCTTTGAAATACCTATACAAACTTGTTCCTACATAGTAACTTGCATCTTTGAATGAGAATGTGCTTGCTTACAGCAACGTGCTATATGTTCTGAATGTCCGAATTGGGAATCTGTGTCAAAACTGTTAGGAATTATGTGATCCTTACTAGCTGGAAGTAAGGGAGATGGGGCATGATGTTATTTCTAGGAGTTGGACACATACCAAGTTTAGCTCAGTTCTGGGCATCTTTGAAATACCTATACAAACTTGTTCCTACATAGTAACTTGCAACTTTGAATGAAAATGTGATTGCTTACAGCAACGTGCTATATGTTCTGAATGCCCGAATTGGGAATCTGTGTCAAAACTTTGTTAGGAATTATGTGATCCTTACTAGCTGGTAGTAAGGGAGATGGGGCATGAAGTTATTTCTAGGAGTTGGACACATACCAAGTTTAGCTCAGTTCTGGGCATCTTTGAAATACCTATACAAACTTGTTCCTACATAGTAACTTACAACTTTGAATGAAAATGTGCTTGCTTACAGCAACGTGCTATATGTTCTGAATGCCCGAATTGGGAATCTGTGTCAAAACTTTGTTAGGAATTATGTGATCCTTACTAGCTGGAAGTAAGTGAGATGGGGCATGAAGTTATTTCTAGGAGTTGGACACATACCAAGTTTAGCTCAGTTCTGGGCATCTTTGAAATACCTATACAAACTTGTTCCTACATAGTAACTTGCAACTTTGAATGAAAATGTGCTTGCTTACAGCAACGTGCTATATGTTCTGAATGCCCGAATTGGGAATCTGTGTCAAAACTTTGTTAGGAATTATGTGATTCTTACTAGCTGGAAGTAAGGGAGATGGGGCATGAAGTTATTTCTAGGAGTTGGACACATACCAAGTTTAGCTCAGTTCTGGGCATCTTTGAAATACCTATACAGACTTGTTCCTACATAGTAACTTGCATCTTTGAATGAGAATGTGCTTGCTTACAGCAACGTGCTATATGTTCTGAATGCCCGAATTGGGAATCTGTGTCAAAACTTTGTTAGGAATTATGTGATCCTTACTAGCTGGAAGTAAGGGAGATGGGGCATGAAGTTATTTCTAGGAGTTGGACACATAGCAAGTTTAGCTCAGTTCTGGGCATCTTTGAAATACCTATACAAACTTGTTCCTACATAGTAAGTTGCATCTTTGAATGGGAATCTGCTTGCTTACAACAACGTGCTATATGTTCTGAATGCCCGAATTGGGAATCTGTGTCAAAACTTTGTTAGGAATTATGTGATCCTTACTAGCTGGAAGTAAGGGAGATGGGGCATGAAGTTATTTCTAGGAGTTGGACACATACCAAGTTTAGCTCAGTTCTGGGCATCTTTGAAATACCTATACAAACTTGTTCCTACATAGTAACTTGCAACTTTGAATGAGAATGTGCTTGCTTACAGCAACGTGCTATATGTTCTGAATGCCCTAATTGGCAATCTGTGTCAAAACTTTGTTAGGAATTATGTGATCCTTACTAGCTGGAAGTAAGGGAGATGGGGCATGAAGTTATTTCTAGGAGTTGGACACATACCAAGTTTAGCTCAGTTCTGGGCATCTTTGAAATACCTATACAAACTTGTTCCTACATAGTAACTTGCAGCTTTGAATGAAAATGTGATTGCTTACAGCAACGTGCTATATGTTCTGAATGCCCGAATTGGGAATCTGTGTCAAAACTTTGTTAGGAATTATGTGATCCTTACTAGCTGGAAGTAAGGGAGATGGGGCATGAAGTTATTTCTAGGAGTTGGAGACATACCAAGTTTAGCTCAGTTCTGGGCATCTTTGAAATACCTATACAAACTTGTTCCTACATAGTAACTTGCAACTTTGAATGAGAATGTGCTTGCTTACAGCAACGTGCTATATGTTCTGAATGCCCGAATTGGGAATCTGTGTCAAAACTTTGTTAGGAATTATGTGATCCTTACTAGCTGGAAGTAAGGGAGATGGGGCATGAAGTTATTTCTAGGAGTTGGACACATACCAAGTTTAGCTCAGTTCTGGGCATCTTTGAAATACCTATACAAACTTGTTCCTACATAGTAACTTGCATCTTTGAATGAGAATGTGGTTGCTTACAGCAACGTGCTATATGTTCTGAATGTCCGAATTGGGAATCTGTGTCAAAACTGTTAGGAATTATGTGATCCTTACTAGCTGGAAGTAAGGGAGATGGGGCATGATGTTATTTCTAGGAGTTGGACACATACCAAGTTTAGCTCAGTTCTGGGCATCTTTGAAATACCTATACAAACTTGTTGCTACATAGTAACTTGCAACTTTGAATGAAAATGTGCTTGCTTACAGCAACGTGCTATATGTTCTGAATGCCCGAATTGGGAATCTGTGTCAAAACTTTGTTAGGAATTATGTGATCCTTACTAGCTGGAAGTAAGTGAGATGGGGCATGAAGTTATTTCTAGGAGTTGGACACATACCAAGTTTAGCTCAGTTCTGGGCATCTTTGAAATACCTATACAAACTTGTTCCTACATAGTAACTTGCAACTTTGAATGAGAATGTGCTTGCTTACAGCAACGTGCTATATGTTCTGAATGCCCGAATTGGGAATCTGTGTCAAAACTTTGTTAGGAATTATGTGATCCTTACTAGCTGGAAGTAAGGGAGATGGGGCATGAAGTTATTTCTAGGAGTTGGACACATAGCAAGTTTAGCTCAGTTCTGGGCATCTTTGAAATACCTATACAAACTTGTTCCTACATAGTAACTTGCATCTTTGAATGAGAATGTGCTTGCTTACAGCAACGTGCTATATGTTCTGAATGCCCGAATTGGGAATCTGTGTCAAAACTTTGTTAGGAATTATGTGATCCTTACTAGCTGGAAGTAAGGGAGATGGGGCATGAAGTTATTTCTAGGAGTTGGACACATACCAAGTTTAGCTCAGTTCTGGGCATCTTTGAAATACCTATACAAACTTGTTCCTACATAGTAACTTGCATCTTTGAATGAGAATGTGCTTGCTTACAGCAACGTGCTATATGTTCTGAATGTCCGAATTGGGAATCTGTGTCAAAACTGTTAGGAATTATGTGATCCTTACTAGCTGGAAGTAAGGGAGATGGGGCATGATGTTATTTCTAGGAGTTGGACACATACCAAGTTTAGCTCAGTTCTGGGCATCTTTGAAATACCTATACAAACTTGTTCCTACATAGTAACTTGCAACTTTGAATGAAAATGTGATTGCTTACAGCAACGTGCTATATGTTCTGAATGCCCGAATTGGGAATCTGTGTCAAAACTTTGTTAGGAATTATGTGATCCTTACTAGCTGGAAGTAAGGGAGATGGGGCATGAAGTTATTTCTAGGAGTTGGACACATACCAAGTTTAGCTCAGTTCTGGGCATCTTTGAAATACCTATACAAACTTGTTCCTACATAGTAACTTGCAACTTTGAATGAAAATGTGCTTGCTTACAGCAACGTGCTATATGTTCTGAATGCCCGAATTGGGAATCTGTGTCAAAACTTTGTTAGGAATTATGTGATCCTTACTAGCTGGAAGTAAGGGAGATGGGGCATGAAGTTATTTCTAGGAGTTGGACACATAGCAAGTTTAGCTCAGTTCTGGGCATCTTTGAAATACCTATACAAACTTGTTCCTACATAGTAACTTGCAACTTTGAATGAAAATGTGCTTGCTTACAGCAACGTGCTATATGTTCTGAATGCCCTAATTGGGAATCTGTGTCAAAACTTTGTTAGGAATTATGTGATCCTTACTAGCTGGAAGTATGGGAGATGGGGCATGAAGTTATTTCTAGGAGTTGGACACATAGCAAGTTTAGCTCAGTTCTGGGCATCTTTGAAATACCTATACAAACTTGTTCCTACATAGTAACTTGCATCTTTGAATGGGAATCTGCTTGCTTACAGCAACGTGCTATATGTTCTGAATGCCCGAATAGGGAATCTGTGTCAAAACTTTGTTAGGAATTATGTGATCCTTACTAGCTGGTAGTAAGGGAGATGGGGCATGAAGTTATTTCTAGGAGTTGGACACATACCAAGTTTAGCTCAGTTCTGGGCATCTTTGAAATACCTATACAAACTTGTTCCTACATAGTAACTTGCAACTTTGAATGAAAATGTGCTTGCTTACAGCAACGTGCTATATGTTCTGAATGCCCGAATTGGGAATCTGTGTCAAAACTTTGTTAGGAATTATGTGATCCTTACTAGCTGGAAGTAAGTGAGATGGGGCATGAAGTTATTTCTAGGAGTTGGACACATACCAAGTTTAGCTCAGTTCTGGGCATCTTTGAAATACCTATACAAACTTGTTCCTACATAGTAACTTGCAACTTTGAATGAAAATGTGCTTGCTTACAGCAACGTGCTATATGTTCTGAATGCCCGAATTGGGAATCTGTGTCAAAACTTTGTTAGGAATTATGTGATCCTTACTAGCTGGAAGTAAGGGAGATGGGGCATGAAGTTATTTCTAGGAGTTGGACACATAGCAAGTTTAGCTCAGTTCTGGGCATCTTTGAAATACCTATACAGACTTGTTCCTACATAGTAACTTGCATCTTTGAATGAGAATGTGCTTGCTTACAGCAACGTGCTATATGTTCTGAATGCCCGAATTGGGAATCTGTGTCAAAACTTTGTTAGGAATTATGTGATCCTTACTAGCTGTAAGTAAGGGAGATGGGGCATGAAGTTATTTCTAGGAGTTGGACACATAGCAAGTTTAGCTCAGTTCTGGGCATCTTTGAAATACCTATACAAACTTGTTCCTACATAGTAACTTGCATCTTTGAATGGGAATCTGCTTGCTTACAGCAACGTGCTATATGTTCTGAATGCCCGAATTGGGAATCTGTGTCAAAACTTTGTTAGGAATTATGTGATCCTTACTAGCTGGAAGTAAGGGAGATGGGGCATGAAGTTATTTCTAGGAGTTGGACACATACCAAGTTTAGCTCAGTTCTGGGCATCTTTGAAATACCTATACAAACTTGTTCCTACATAGTAACTTGCAACTTTGAATGAGAATGTGCTTCTTACAGCAACGTGCTATATGTTCTGAATGCCCTAATTGGCAATCTGTGTCAAAACTTTGTTAGGAATTATGTGATCCTTACTAGCTGGAAGTAAGGGAGATGGGGCATGAAGTTATTTCTAGGAGTTGGACACATACCAAGTTTAGCTCAGTTCTGGGCATCTTTGAAATACCTATACATACTTGTTCCTACATAGTAACTTGCATCTTTGAATGAGAATGTGCTTGCTTACAGCAACGTGCTATATGTTCTGAATGTCCGAATTGGGAATCTGTGTCAAAACTGTTAGGAATTATGTGATCCTTACTAGCTGGAAGTAAGGGAGATGGGGCATGATGTTATTTCTAGGAGTTGGACACATACCAAGTTTAGCTCAGTTCTGGGCATCTTTGAAATACCTATACAAACTTGTTCCTACATAGTAACTTGCAACTTTGAATGAAAATGTGATTGCTTACAGCAACGTGCTATATGTTCTGAATGCCCGAATTGGGAATCTGTGTCAAAACTTTGTTAGGAATTATGTGATCCTTACTAGCTGGAAGTAAGGGAGATGGGGCATGAAGTTATTTCTAGGAGTTGGACACATACCAAGTTTAGCTCAGTTCTGGGCATCTTTGAAATACCTATACAAACTTGTTCCTACATAGTAACTTGCAACTTTGAATGAGAATGTGCTTGCTTACAGCAACGTGCTATATGTTCTGAATGCCCGAATTGGGAATCTGTGTCAAAACTTTGTTAGGAATTATGTGATCCTTACTAGCTGGAAGTAAGGGAGATGGGGCATGAAGTTATTTCTAGGAGTTAGACACATAGCAAGTTTAGCTCAGTTCTGGGCATCTTTGAAATACCTATACAAACTTGTTCCTACATAGTAACTTGCATCTTTGAATGAGAATGTGCTTGCTTACAGCAACGTGCTATATGTTCTGAATGCCCGAATTGGCAATCTGTGTCAAAACTTTGTTAGGAATTTTGTGATCCTTACTAGCTGGAAGTAAGGGAGATGGGGCATGAAGTTATTTCTAGGAGTTGGACACATACCAAGTTTAGATCAGTTCTGGGCATCTTTGAAATACCTATACAAACTTGTTTCTACATAGTAACTTGCAACTTTGAATGAGAATGTGCTTGCTTACAGCAACGTGCTATATGTTCTGAATGCCCGAATTGGGAATCTGTGTCAAAACTTTGTTAGGAATTATGTGATCCTTACTAGCTGGAAGTAAGGGAGATGGGGCATGAAGTTATTTCTAGGAGTTGGACACATACCAAGTTTAGCTCAGTTCTGGGCATCTTTGAAATACCTATACGAACTTGTTCCTACATAGTATCTTGCAACTTTGAATGAAAATGTGATTGCTTACAGCAACGTGCTATATGTTCTGAATGCCCGAATTGGGAATCTGTGTCAAAACTTTGTTAGGAATTATGTGATCCTTACTAGCTGGAAGTAAGGGAGATGGGGCATGAAGTTATTTCTAGGAGTTGGACACATACCAAGTTTAGCTCAGTTCTGGGCATCTTTGAAATACCTATACAAACTTGTTGCTACATAGTAACTTGCATCTTTGAATGAGAATGTGCTTGCTTACAGCAACGTGCTATATGTTCTGAATGCCCGAATTGGGAATCTGTGTCAAAACTTTGTTAGGAATTATGTGATCCTTACTAGCTGGAAGTAAGGGAGATGGGGCATGAAGTTATTTCTAGGAGTTGGACACATACCAAGTTTAGCTCAGTTCTGGGCATCTTTGAAATACCTATACAAACTTGTTCCTACATAGTAACTTGCATCTTTGAATGGGAATCTGCTTGCTTACAGCAACGTGCTATATGTTCTGAATGCCCGAATTGGGAATCTGTGTCAAAACTTTGTTAGGAATTATGTGATCCTTACTAGCTGGAAGTAAGGGAGATGGGGCATGAAGTTATTTCTAGGAGTTGGACACATACCAAGTTTAGCTCAGTTCTGGGCATCTTTGAAATACCTATACAAGCTTGTTCCTACATAGTAACTTGCATCTTTGAATGAGAATGTGCTTGCTTACAGCAACGTGCTATATGTTCTGAATGCCCGAATTGGGAATCTGTGTCACAACTTTGTTAGGAATTATGTGATCCTTACTAGCTGGAAGTAAGGGAGATGGGGCATGAAGTTATTTCTAGGAGTTGGACACATACCAAGTTTAGCTCAGTTCTGGGCATCTTTGAAATACCAATACAAACTTGTTCCTACCTAGTAACTTGCATCTTTGAATGAGAATGTGCTTGCTTACAGCAACGTGCTATATGATCTGAATGCCCGAATTGGGAATCTGTGTCAAAACTTTGTTAGGAATTATGTGATCCTTACTAGCTGGAAGTAAGAGAGATGGGGCATGAAGTTATTTCTAGGAGTTGGACACATACCAAGTTTAGCTCAGTTCTGGGCATCTTTGAAATACCTATACAAACTTGTTCCTACATAGTAACTTGCATCTTTGAATGAGAATGTGCTTGCTTACAGCAACGTGCTATATGTTCTGAATGCCCGAATAGGGAATCTGTGTCAAAACTTTGTTAGGAATTATGTGATCCTTACTAGGTGGAAGTAAGGGAGATGGGGCATGAAGTTATTTCTAGGAGTTGAACACATACCAAGTTTAGCTCAGTTCTGGGCATCTTTGAAATACCTATACAAACTTGTTACTACCTAGTAACTTGCATCTTTGAATGAGAATGTGCTTGCTTACAGCAATGTGCTATATGTTCTGAATGCCCGAATTGGGAATCTGTGTCAAAACTTTGTTAGGAATTATGTGATCCTTACTAGCTGGAAGTAAGGGAGATGGCGCATGAAGTTATTTCTAGGAGTTGGACACATACCAAGTTTAGCTCAGTTCTGGGCATCTTTGAAATACCTATACAAACTTGTTCCTACATAGTAACTTGCAACTTTGAATGAGAATGTGCTTGCTTACAGCAACGTGCTATATGTTCTGAATGCCCGAATTGGGAATCTGTGTCAAAACTTTGTTAGGAATTATGTGATCCTTACTAGCTGGAAGTAAGGGAGATGGGGCATGAAGTTATTTCTAGGAGTTGGACACATACCAAGTTTAGCTCAGTTCTGGGCATCTTTGAAATACCTATACAAACTTGTTCCTACATAGTAACTTGCAACTTTGAATGAGAATGTGCTTGCTTACAGCAACGTGCTATATGTTCTGAATGCCCGAATTGGGAATCTGTGTCAAAACTTTGTTAGGAATTATGTGATCCTTACTAGCTGGAAGTAAGGGAGATGGGGCATGAAGTTATTTCTTGGAGTTGGAGACATACCAAGTTTAGCTCAGTTCTGGGCATCTTTGAAATACCTATACAAACTTGTTCCTACATAGTAACTTGCATCTTTGAATGAGAATGTGCTTGCTTGCAGCAACGTGCTATATGTTCTGAATGCCCGAATAGGGAATCTGTGTCAAAACTTTGTTAGGAATTATGTGATTCTTACTAGGTGGAAGTAAGGGAGATGGGGCATGAAGTTTTTTCTAGGAGTTGAACACATACCAAGTTTAGCTCAGTTCTGGGCATCTTTGAAATACCTATACAAACTTGTTGCTACATAGTAACTTGCATCTTTGAATGAGAATGTGCTTGCTTACAGCAACGTGTTATATGTTCTGAATGCCCGAATTGGGAATCTGTGTCAAAACTTTGTTAGGAATTATGTGATCCTTACTAGCTGGAAGTAAGGGAGATGGGGCATGAAGTTATTTCTAGGAGTTGGACACATACCAAGTTTAGCTCAGTTCTGGGCATCTTTGAAATACCTATACAAACTTGTTCCCACATAGTAACTTGCAACTTTGAATGAGAATGTGCTTGCTTACAGCAACGTGCTATATGTTCTGAATGCCCGAATTGGGAATCTGTGTCAAAACTTTGTTAGGAATTATGTGATCCTTACTAGCTGGAAGTAAGGGAGATGGGGCATGAAGTTATTTCTAGGAGTTGGACACATACCAAGTTTAGCTCAGTTCTGGGCATCTTTGAAATACCTATACAAACTTGTTCCTACCTAGTAACTTGCATCTTTGAATGAGAATGTGCTTGCTTACAGCAACGTGCTATATGTTCTGAATGCCCGAATTGGGAATCTGTGTCAAAACTTTGTTAGGAATTATGTGATCCTTACTAGCTGGAAGTAAGGGAGATGGGGCATGAAGTTATTTCTAGGAGTTGGACATATACCAAGTTTAGCTCAGTTCTGGGCATCTTTGAAATACCTATACAAACTTGTTCCTACATAGTAACTTGCAACTTTGAATGAGAATGTGCTTGCTTACAGCAACGTGCTATATGTTCTGAATGCCCGAATTGGGAATCTGTGTCAAAACTTTGTTAGGAATTATGTGATCCTTACTAGCTGGAAGTAAGGGAGATGGGGCATGAAGTTATTTCTAGGAGTTGGACACATACCAAGTTTAGCTCAGTTCTGGGCATCTTTGAAATACCTATACAAACTACTTCCTACATAGTAACTTGCAACTTTGAATGAGAATGTGCTTGCTTACAGCAACGTGCTATATGTTCTGAATGCCCGAATTGGGAATCTGTGTCATAACTTTGTTAGGAATTATGTGATCCTTACTAGCTGGAAGTAAGGGAGATGGGGCATGAAGTTATTTCTAGGAGTTGGACACATACCAAGTTTAGCTCAGTTCTGGGCATCTTTGAAATACCTATACAAACTTGTTCCTACATAGTAACTTGCAACTTTGAATGAGAATGTGCTTCCTTACAGCAACGTGCTATATGTTCTGAATGCCCGAATTGGGAATCTGTGTCAAAACTTTGTTAGGAATTATGTGATCCTTACTAGCTGGAAGTAAGGGAGATGGGGCATGAAGTTATTTCTTGGAGTTGGAGACATACCAAGTTTAGCTCAGTTCTGGGCATCTTTGAAATACCTATACAAACTTGATCCTACATAGTAACTTGCATCTTTGAATGAGAATGTGCTTGCTTGCAGCAACGTGCTATATGTTCTCAATGCCCGAATAGGGAATCTGTGTCAAAACTTTGTTAGGAATTATGTGATCCTTACTAGGTGGAAGTAAGGGAGATGGGGCATGAAGTTATTTCTAGGAGTTGAACACATACCAAGTTTAGCTCAGTTCTGGGCATCTTTGAAATACCTATACAAACTTGTTGCTACATAGTAACTTGCATCTTTGAATGAGAATGTGCTTGCTTACAGCAACGTGCTATATGTTCTGAATGCCCGAATTGGGAATCTGTGTCAAAACTTTGTTAGGAATTATGTGATCCTTACTAGCTGGAACTAAGGGAGATGGGGCATGAAGTTATTTCTAGGAGTTGGACACATACCAAGTTTAGCTCAGTTTGGGCATCTTTGAAATACCTATACAAACTTGTTCCTACATAGTAACTTGCAACTTTGAATGAGAATGTGCTTGCTTACAGCAACGTGCTATATGTTCTGAATGCCCGAATTGGGAATCTGTGTCAAAACTTTGTTAGGAATTATGTGATCCTTACTAGCTGGAAGTAAGGGAGATGGGGCATGAAGTTATTACTAGGAGTTGGACACATACCAAGTTTAGCTCAGTTCTGGGCATCTTTGAAATACCTATACAAACTTGTTCCTACATAGTAACTTGCAACTTTGAATGAAAATGTGCTTGCTTACAGCAACGTGCTATATGTTCTGAATGCCCGAATTGGGAATCTGTGTCAAACCTTTGTTAGGAATTATGTGATCCTTACAAGCTGGAAGTAAGGGAGATGGCGCATGAAGTTATTTCTAGGAGTTGGACACATACCAAGTTTAGCTCAGTTCTGGGCATCTTTGAAATACCTATACAAACTTGTTCCTACCTAGTAACTTGCATCTTTGAATGAGAATGTGCTTGCTTACAGCAACGTGCTATATGTTCTGAATGCCCGAATTGGGAATCTGTGTCAAAACTTTGTTAGGAATTATGTGATCCTTACTAGCTGGAAGTAAGGGAGATGGGGCATGGAGTTATTTCTAGGAGTTGGACACATACCAAGTTTAGCTCAGTTCTGGGCATCTTTGAAATACCTATACAAACTTGTTCCTACATAGTAACTTGCATCTTTGAATGAGAATGTGCTTGCTTACAGCAACGTGCTATATGTTCTGAATGCCCGAATTGGGAATCTGTGCCAAAACTGTTAGGAATTATGTGATCCTTACTAGCTGGAAGTAAGGGAGATGGGGCATGATGTTATTTCTAGGAGTTGGACACATACCAAGTTTAGCTCAGTTCTGCGCATCTTTGAAATACCTATACAAACTTGTTCCTACATAGTAACTTGCAACTTTGAATGAAAATGTGATTGCTTACAGCAACGTGCTATATGTTCTGAATGCCCGAATTGGGAATATGTGTCAAAACTTTGTTAGGAATTATGTGATCCTTACTAGCTGGAAGTAAGGGAGATGGGGCATGAAGTTATTTCTAGGAGTTGGACACATACCAAGTTTAGCTCAGTTCTGGGCATCTTTGAAATACCTATACAAACTTGTTCCTACATAGTTACTTGCAACTTTGAATGAAAATGTGCTTGCTTACAGCAACGTGCTATATGTTCTGAATGCCCGAATTGGGAATGTGTGTCAAAACTTTGTTAGGAATTATGTGATCCTTACTAGCTGGAAGTAAGGGAGATGGGGCATGAAGTTATTTCTAGGAGTTGGACACATACCAAGTTTAGCTCAGTTCTGGGCATCTTTGAAATACCTATACAAACTTGTTCCTACATAGTAACTTGCAACTTTGAATGAAAATGTGCTTGCTTACAGCAACGTGCTATATGTTCTGAATGCCCGATTTGGGAATGTGTGTCAAAACTTTGTTAGGAATTATGTGATCCTTACTAGCTGGAAGTAAGGGAGATGGGGCATGAAGTTATTTCTAGGAGTTGGACACATACCAAGTTTAGCTCAGTTCTGGGCATCTTTGAAATACCTATACAAACTTGTTCCTACATAGTAACTTGCAACTTTGAATGAGAATGTGCTTGCTTACAGCAACGTGCTATATGTTCTGAATGCCCGAATTGGGAATCTGTGTGAAAACATTGTTAGGAATTATGTGATCCTTACTAGCTGGAAGTAAGGGAGATGGGGCATGAAGTTATTTCTAGGAGTTGGACACATACCAAGTTTAGCTCAGTTCTGGGCATCTTTGAAATACCTATACAAACTTGTTCCTACATAGTAACTTGCAACTTTGAATGAAAATGTGCTTGCTTACAGCAACGTGCTATATGTTCTGAATGCCCGAATTGGGAATGTGTGTCAAAACTTTGTTAGGAATTATGTCATCCTTACTAGCTGGAAGTAAGGGAGATGGGGCATGAAGTTATTTCTAGGAGTTGGACACATACCAAGTTTAGCTCAGTTCTGGGCATCATTGAAATACCTATACAAACTTGTTCCTACATAGTAACTTGCAACTTTGAATGAGAATGTGCTTGCTTACAGCAACGTGCTATATGTTCTGAATGCCCGAATTGGGAATCTGTGTCAAAACTTTTTTAGGAATTATGTGATCCTTACTAGCTGGAAGTAAGGGAGATGGGGCATGAAGTTATTTCTAGGAGTTGGACACATAGCAAGTTTAGCTCAGTTCTGGGCATCTTTGAAATACCTATACAAACTTGTTCCTACATAGTAACTTGCATCTTTGAATGAGAATGTGCTTGCTTACAGCAACGTGCTATATGTTCTGAATGCCCGAATTGGGAATCTGTGTCAAAACTTTGTTAGGAATTATGTGATCCTTACTAGCTGGAAGTAAGGGAGATGGGGCATGAAGTTATTTCTAGGAGTTGGACACATACCAAGTTTAGCTCAGTTCTGGGCATCTTTGAAATACCTATACAAACTTGTTCCTACATAGTAACTTGCATCTTTGAATGAGAATGTGCTTGCTTACAGCAACGTGCTATATGTTCTGAATGCCCGAATTGGGAATCTGTGTCAAAACTTTGTTAGGAATTATGTGATCCTTACTAGCTGGAAGTAAGGGAGATGGGGCATGAAGTTATTTCTAGGAGTTGGACACATACCAAGTTTAGCTCAGTTCTGGGCATCTTTGAAATACCTATACAAACTTGTTCCTACATAGTAACTTGCAACTTTGAATGAGAATGTGCTTGCTTACAGCAACGTGCTATATGTTCTGAATGCCCGAATTGGGAATCTGTGTCAAAACTTTGTTAGGAATTATGTGATCCTTACTAGCTGGAAGTAAGGGAGATGGGGCATGAAGTTATTTCTAGGAGTTGGACACATACCAAGTTTAGCTCAGTTCTGGGCATCTTTGAAATACCTATACAAACTTGTTCCTACATAGTAACTTGCATCTTTGAATGAGAATGTGCTTGCTTACAGCAACGTGCTATATGTTCTGAATGCCCGAATTGGGAATCTGTGTCAAAACTTTGTTAGGAATTATGTGATCCTTACTAGCTGGAAGTAAGGGAGATGGGGCATGAAGTTATTTCTAGGAGTTGGACACATACCAAGTTTAGCTCAGTTCTGGGCATTTTTGAAATACCTATACAAACTTGTTCCTACATAGTAACTTGCATCTTTGAATGAGAATGTGCTTGCTTGCAGCAACGTGCTATATGTTATGAATGCCCGAATAGGGAATCTGTGTCAAAACTTTGTTAGGAATTATGTGATCCTTACTAGCTGGAAGTAAGGGAGATGGAGCATGAAGTTATTTCTAGGAGTTGGACACATACCAAGTTTAGCTCAGTTCTGGGCATCTTTGAAATACCTATACAAACTTGTTCCTACCTAGTAACTTGCATCTTTGAATGAGAATGTGCTTGCTTGCAGCAAGGTGCTATATGTTCTGAATGCCCGAATAGGGAATCTGTGTCAAAACTTTGTTAGAAATTATGTGATCCTTACTAGCTGGAAGTAAGGGAGATGGGGCATGAAGTTATTTCAAGGAGTTGGACACATACCAAGTTTAGCTCAGTTCCTGGCATCTTTGAAATACCTATACAAACTTGTTCCTACATAGTAACTTGCAACTTTGAATGAAAATGTGCTTGCTTACAGCAACGTGCTATGTGTTCTGAATGCCCGAATTGGGAATCTGTGTCAAAACATTGTTAGGAATTATGTGATCCTTACTAGCTGGAAGTAAGGGATATGGGGCATGAAGTTATTTCTAGGAGTTGGACACATACCAAGTTTAGCTCAGTTCTGGGCATCTTTGAAATACCTATACAAACTTGTTCCTACCTAGTAACTTGCATCTTTGAATGAGAATCTGCTTGCTTACAGCAACGTGCTATATGTTCTGAATGCCCGAATTGGGAATCTGTGTCAAAACATTGTTAGGAAATATGTGATCCTTACTAGCTGGAAGTAAGGGAGATGGGGCATGAAGTTATTTCTAGGAGTTGGACACATACCAAGTTTAGCTCAGTTCTGGGCATCTTTGAAATACCTATACAAACTTGTTCCTACATAGTAACTTGCAACTTTGAATGAGAATGTGCTTGCTTACAGCAACGTGCTATATGTTCTGAATGCCCGAATTGGGAATCTGTGTCAAAACTTTGTTAGGAATTATGTGATCCTTACTAGCTGGAAGTAAGGGAGATGGGGCATGAAGTTATTTCTAGGAGTTGGACACATAGCAAGTTTAGCTCAGTTCTGGGCATCTTTGAAATACCTATACAAACTTGTTCCTACATAGTAACTTGCATCTTTGAATGAGAATGTGCTTGCTTACAGCAACGTGCTATATGTTCTGAATGCCCGAATAGGGAATCTGTGTCAAAACTTTGTTAGGAATTATGTGATCCTTACTAGCTGGAAGTAAGGGAGATGGGGCATGAAGTTATTTCTTGGAGTTGGAGACATACCAAGTTTAGCTCAGTTCTGGGCATCTTTGAAATACCTATACAAACTTGTTCCTACATAGTAACTTGCATCTTTGAATGAGAATGTGCTTGCTTGCAGCAACGTGCTATATGTTCTGAATGCCCGAATTGGGAATCTGTGTCAAAACTTTGTTAGGAATTATGTGATCCTTACTAGCTGGAAGTAAGGGAGATGGGGCATGAAGTTATTTCTAGGAGTTGGACACATACCAAGTTTAGCTCAGTTCTGGGCATCTTTGAAATACCTATACAAACTTGTTCCTACATAGTAACTTGCAACTTTGAATGAGAATGTGCTTGCTTACAGCAACGTGCTATATGTTCTGAATGCCCGAATTGGGAATCTGTGTCAAAACTTTGTTAGGAATTATGTGATCCTTACTAGCTGGAAGTAAGGGAGATGGGGCATGAAGTTATTTCTAGGAGTTGGACACATACCAAGTTTAGCTCAGTTCTGGGCATCTTTGAAATACCTATACAAACTTGTTCCTACATAGTAACTTGCAACTTTGAATGAGAATGTGCTTGCTTACAGCAACGTGCTATATGTTCTGAATGCCCGAATAGGGAATCTGTGTCAAAACTTTGTTAGGAATTATGTGATCCTTACTAGCTGGAAGTAAGGGAGATGGGGCATGAAGTTATTTCTTGGAGTTGGAGACATACCAAGTTTAGCTCAGTTCTGGGCATCTTTGAAATACCTATACAAACTTGTTCCTACATAGTAACTTGCATCTTTGAATGAGAATGTGCTTGCTTGCAGCAACGTGCTATATGTTCTGAATGCCCGAATGGCAATCTGTGTCAAAACTTTGTTAGGAATTATGTGATCCTTACTAGCTGGAAGTAAGGGAGATGGGGCATGAAGTTATTTCTAGGAGTTGGACACATACCAAGTTTAGCTCAGTTCTGGGCATCTTTGAAATACCTATACAAACTTGTTGCTACATAGTAACTTGCATCTTTGAATGAGAATGTGCTTGCTTACAGCAACGTGCTATATGTTCTGAATGCCCGAATTGGGAATCTGTGTCAAAACTTTGTTAGGAATTATGTGATCCTTACTAGCTGGAAGTAAGGGAGATGGGGCATGAAGTTATTTCTAGGAGTTGGACACATACCAAGTTTAGCTCAGTTCTGGGCATCTTTGAAATACCTATACAAACTTGTTCCTACATAGTAACTTGCTACTTTGAATGAAAATGTGCTTGCTTACAGCAACGTGCTATATGTTCTGAATGCCCGAATTGGGAATGTGTGTCAAAACTTTGTTAGGAATTATGTCATCCTTACCACCTGGAAGTAAGGGAGATGGGGCATGAAGTTATTTCTAGGAGTTGGACACATACCAAGTTTAGCTCAGTTCTGGGCATCTTTGAAATACCTATACAAACTTGTTCCTACATAGTAACTTGCATCTTTGAATGAGAATGTGCTTGCTTACAGCAACGTGCTATATGTTCTGAATGCCCTAATTGGGAATCTGTGTCAAAACTTTGTTAGGAATTATGTGATCCTTACTAGCTGGAAGTAAGGGAGATGGGGCATGAAGTTATTTCTAAGAGTTGGACACATAGCAAGTTTAGCTCAGTTCTGGGCATCTTTGAAATACCTATACAAACTTGTTCCTACATAGTAACTTGCATCTTTGAATGGGAATCTGCTTGCTTACAGCAACGTGCTATATGTTCTGAATGCCCGAATTGAGAATATGTGTCAAAACTTTGTTAGGAATTATGTGATCCTTACTAGCTGGAAGTAAGGGAGATGGGGCATGAAGTTATTTCTAGGAGTTGGACACATACCAAGTTTAGCTCAGTTCTGGGCATCTTTGAAATACCAATACAAACTTGTTCCTACATAGTAACTTGCAACTTTGAATGAGAATGTGCTTGCTTACAGCAACGTGCTATATGTTCTGAATGCCCGAATTGGGAATCTGTGTCAAAACTTTGTTAGGAATTATGTTATCCTTACTAGCTGGAAGTAAGGGAGATGGGGCATGAAGTTATTTCTAGGAGTTGGACACATAGCAAGTTTAGCTCAGTTCTGGGCATCTTTGAAATACCTATACAAACTTGTTCCTACATAGTAACTTGCATCTTTGAATGAGAATGTTCTTCCTTACAGCAACGTGCTATATGTTCTGAATGCCCGAATTGGCAATCTGTGTCAAAACTTTGTTAGGAATTATGTGATCCTTACTAGCTGGAAGTAAGGGAGATGGGGCACGAAGTTATTTCTAGGAGTTGGACACATACCAAGTTTAGCTCAGTTCTGGGCATCTTTGAAATACCTATACAAACTTGTTCCTACATAGTAACTTGCAACTTTGAATGAGAATGTGCTTGCTTACAGCAACGTGCTATATGTTCTGAATGCCCGAATTGGGAATCTGTGTCAAAACTTTGTTAGGAATTATGTGATCCTTACTAGCTGGAAGTAAGGGAGATGGGGCATGAAGTTATTTCTAGGAGTTGGACACATACCAAGTTTAGCTCAGTTCTGGGCATCTTTGAAATACCTATACAAACTTGTTCCTACATAGTAACTTGCATCTTTGAATGAGAATGTTCTTCCTTACAGCAACGTGCTATATGTTCTGAATGCCCGAATTGGGAATCTGTGTCAAAACTTTGTTAGGAATTATGTGATCCTTACTAGCTGGAAGTAAGGGAGATGGGGCATGAAGTTATTTCTAGGAGTTGGACACATACCAAGTTTAGCTCAGTTCTGGGCATCTTTGAAATACCTATACAAACTTGTTCCTACATAGTAACTTGCAACTTTGAATGACAATGTGCTTGCTTACAGCAACGTGCTATATGTTCTGAATGCCCGAATTGGGAAACTGTGTCAAAACTTTGTTAGGAATTATGTGATCCTTACTAGCTGGAAGTAAGGGAGATGGGGCATGAAGTTATTTCTAGGAGTTGGACACATACCAAGTTTAGCTCAGTTCTGGGCATCTTTGAAATACCTATACAAACTTGTTCCTACATCGTAACTTGCAACTTTGAATGAGAATGTGCTTGCTTACAGCAACGTGCTATATGTTCTGAATGCCCGAATAGGGAATCTGTGTCAAAACTTTGTTAGGAATTATGTGATCCTTACTAGCTGGAAGTAAGGGAGATGGGGCATGAAGTTATTTCTTGGAGTTGGAGACATACCAAGTTTAGCTCAGTTCTGGGCATCTTTGAAATACCTATACAAACTTGTTCCTACATAGTAACTTGCATCTTTGAATGAGAATGTGCTTGCTTGCAGCAACGTGCTATATGTTCTGAATGCCCGAATAGGGAATCTGTGTCAAAACTTTGTTAGGAATTATCTGATCCTTACTAGGTGGAAGTAAGGGAGATAGGGCATGAAGTTATTTCTAGGAGTTGGACACATAGCAAGTTTAGCTCAGTTCTGGGCATCTTTGAAATACCTATACAAACTTGTTGCTACATAGTAACTTGCATCTTTGAATGAGAATGTGCTTGCTTACAGCAACGTGCTATATGTTCTGAATGCCCGAATTGGGAATCTGTGTCAAAACTTTGTTAGGAATTATGTGATCCTTACTAGCTGGAAGTAAGGGAGATGGGGCATGAAGTTATTTCTAGGAGTTGGACACATACCAAGTTTAGCTCAGTTCTGGGCATCTTTGAAATACCTATACAAACTTGTTCCTACATAGTAACTTGCAACTTTGAATGAGAATGTGCTTGCTTACAGCAACGTGCTATATGTTCTGAATGCCCGAATTGGGAATCTGTGTCAAAACTTTGTTAGGAATTATGTGATCCTTACTAGCTGGAAGTAAGGGAGATGGGGCATGAAGTTATTTCTAGGAGTTGGACACATACCAAGTTTAGCTCAGTTCTGGGCATCTTTGAAATACCTATACAAACTTGTTCCTACATAGTAACTTGCAACTTTGAATGAAAATGTGCTTGCTTACAGCAACGTGCTATATGTTCTGAATGCCCGAATTGGGAATCTGTGTCAAAACTTTGTTAGGAATTATGTGATCCTTACTAGCTGGAAGTAAGGGAGATGGGGCATGAAGTTATTTCTAGGAGTTGGACACATACCAAGTTTAGCTCAGTTCTGGGCATCTTTGAAATACCTATACAAACTTGTTCCTACATAGTAACTTGCTACTTTGAATGAAAATGTGCTTGCTTACAGCAACGTGCTATATGTTCTGAATGCCCGAATTGGGAATGTGTGTCAAAACTTTGTTAGGAATTATGTGATCCTTACTAGCTGGAAGTAAGGGAGATGGAGCATGAAGTTATTTCTAGGAGTTGGACACATACCAAGTTTAGCTCAGTTCTGGGCATCTTTGAAATACCTATACAAACTTGTTCCTACATAGTAACTTGCATCTTTGAATGAGAATGTGCTTGCTTACAGCAACGTGCTATATGTTCTGAATGCCCGAATTGGGAATCTGTGTCAAAACTTTGTTAGGAATTATGTGATCCTTACTAGCTGGAAGTAAGGGAGATGGGGCATGAAGTTATTTCTAGGAGTTGGACACATAGCAAGTTTAGCTCAGTTCTGGGCATCTTTGAAATACCTATACAAACTTATTCCTACATGGTAACTTGCATCTTTGAATGGGAATCTGCTTGCTTACAGCAACGTGCTATATGTTCTGAATGCCCGAATTGGGAATATGTGTCAAAACTTTGTTAGGAATTATGTGATCCTTACTAGCTGGAAGTAAGGGAGATGGGGCATGAAGTTATTTCTAGGAGTTGGACACATACCAAGTTTAGCTCAGTTCTGGGCATCTTTGAAATACCAATACAAACTTGTTCCTACATAGTAACTTGCAACTTTGAATGAGAATGTGCTTGCTTACAGCAACGTGCTATATGTTCTGAATGCCCGAATTGGGAATCTGTGTCAAAACTTTGTTAGGAATTATGTTACCCTTACTAGCTGGAAGTAAGGGAGATGGGGCATGAAGTTATTTCTAGGAGTTGGACACATACCAAGTTTAGCTCAGTTCTGGGCATCTTTGAAATACCTATACAAACTTGTTCCTACATAGTAACTTGCATCTTTGAATGAGAATGTTCTTCCTTACAGCAACGTGCTATATGTTCTGAATGCCCGAATTGGCAATCTGTGTCAAAACTTTGTTAGGAATTATGTGATCCTTACTAGCTGGAAGAAAGGGAGATGGGGCATGAAGTTATTTCTAGGAGTTGGACACATACCAAGTTTAGCTCAGTTCTGGGCATCTTTGAAATACCTATACAAACTTGTTCCTACATAGTAACTTGCAACTTTGAATGAGAATGTGCTTGCTTACAGCCACGTGCTATATGTTCTGAATGCCCGAATTGGGAATCTGTGTCAAAACTTTGTTAGGAATTATGTTATCCTTACTAGCTGGAAGTAAGGGAGATGGGGCATGAAGTTATTTCTAGGAGTTGGACACATAGCAAGTTTAGCTCAGTTCTGGGCATCTTTGAAATACCTATACAAACTTGTTCCTACATAGTAACTTGCATCTTTGAATGAGAATGTTCTTCCTTACAGCAACGTGCTATATGTTCTGAATGCCCGAATTGGGAATCTGTGTCAAAACTTTGTTAGGAATTATGTGATCCTTACTAGCTGGAAGTAAGGGAGATGGGGCATGAAGTTATTTCTAGGAGTTGGACACATACCATGTTTAGCTCAGTTCTGGGCATCTTTGAAATACCTATACAAACTTGTTCCTACATTGTAACTTGCAACTTTGAATGAGAATGTGCTTGCTTACAGCAACGTGCTATATGTTCTGAATGCCCGAATTGGGAATCTGTGTCAAATCTTTGTTAGGAATTATGTGATCCTTACTAGCTGGAAGTAAGGGAGATGGGGCATGAAGTTATTTCTAGGAGTTGGACACATACCAAGTTTAGCTCAGTTCTGGGCATCTTTGAAATACCTATACAAACTTGTTCCTACATAGTAACTTGCAACTTTGAATGAGAATGTGCTTGCTTACAGCAACATGCTATATGTTCTGAATGCCCGAATTGGGAATATGTGTCAAAACTTTGTTAGGAATTATGTGATCCTTACTAGCTGGAAGTAAGGGAGATGGGGCATGAAGTTATTTCTAGGAGTTGGACACATACCAAGTTTAGCTCAGTTCTGGGCATCTTTGAAATACCAATACAAACTTGTTCCTACATAGTAACTTGCAACATTGAATGAGAATGTGCTTGCTTACAGCAACGTGCTATATGTTCTGAATGCCCGAATTGGCAATCTGTGTCAAAACTTTGTTAGGAATTATGTGATCCTTACTAGCTGGAAGTAAGGGAGATGGGGCATGAAGTTATTTCTAGGAGTTGGACACATACCAAGTTTAGCTCAGTTCTGGGCATCTTTGAAATACCTATACAAACTTGTTCCTACATAGTAACTTTCATCTTTCAATGAGAATGTGCTTGCTTACAGCAACGTGCTATATGTTCTGAATGCCCGAATTGGGAATCTGTGTCAAAACTTTGTTAGGAATTATGTGATCCTTACTAGCTGGAAGTAAGGGAGATGGGGCATGAAGTTATTTCTAGGAGTTGGACACATAGCAAGTTTAGCTCAGTTCTGGGCATCTTTGAAATACCTATACAAACTTGTTCCTACATAGTAACTTGCATCTTTGAATGGGAATCTGCTTGCTTACAGCAACGTGCTATATGTTCTGAATGCCCGAATTGGGAATCTGTGTCAAAACTTTGTTAGGAATTATGTGATCCTTACTAGCTGGAAGTAAGGGAGATGGGGCATGAAGTTATTTCTAGGAGTTGGACACATACCATGTTTAGCTCAGTTCTGGGCATCTTTGAAATACCTATACAAACTTGTTCCTACATAGTAACTTGCATCTTTGAATGAGAATGTGCTTGCTTGCAGCAACGTGCTATATGTTCTGAATGCCCGAATAGGGAATCTGTGTCAAAACTTTGTTAGGAATTATGTGATCCTTACTAGGTGGAAGTAAGGGAGATGGGGCATGAAGTTATTTCTAGGAGTTGGACACATACCAAGTTTAGCTCAGTTCTGGGCATCTTTGAAATACCTATACAAACTTGTTGCTACATAGTAACTTGCATCTTTAAATGAGAATGTGCTTGCTTACAGCAACGTGCTATATGTTCTGAATGCCCGAATTGGGAATCTGTGTCAAAACTTTGTTAGGAATTATGTGATCCTTACTAGCTGGAAGTAAGGGAGATGGGGCATGAAGTTATTTCTAGGAGTTGGACACATACCAAGTTTAGCTCAGTTCTGGGCATCTTTGAAATACCTATACAAACTTGTTCCTACATAGTAACTTGCAACTTTGAATGAGAATGTGCTTGCTTACAGCAACGTGCTATATGTTCTGAATGCCCGAATTGGGAATCTGTGTCAAAACTTTGTTAGGAATTATGTGATCCTTACTAGCTGGAAGTAAGGGAGATGGGGCATGAAGTTATTTCTAGGAGTTGGACACATACCAAGTTTAGCTCAGTTCTGGGCATCTTTGAAATACCTATACAAACTTGTTCCTACATAGTAACTTGCAACTTTGAATGAGAATGTGCTTGCTTACAGCAACGTGCTATATGTTCTGAATGCCCGAATTGGGAATCTGTGTCAAAACTTTGTTAGGAATTATGTGATCCTTACTAGCTGGAAGTAAGGGAGATGGGGCATGAAGTTATTTCTAGGAGTTGGACACATACCAAGTTTAGCTCAGTTCTGGGCATCTTTGAAATACCTATACAAACTTGTTCCTACATAGTAACTTGCTACTTTGAATGAAAATGTGCTTGCTTACAGCAACGTGCTATATGTTCTGAATGCCCGAATTGGGAATGTGTGTCAAAACTTTGTTAGGAATTATGTCATCCTTACCACCTGGAAGTAAGGGAGATGGAGCATGAAGTTATTTCCAGGAGTTGGACACATACCAAGTTTAGCTCAGTTCTGGGCATCTTTGAAATACCTATACAAACTTGTTCCTACATAGTAACTTGCATCTTTGAATGAGAATGTGCTTGCTTACAGCAACGTGCTATATGTTCTGAATGCCCGAATTGGGAATCTGTGTCAAAACTTTGTTAGGAATTATGTGATCCTTACTAGCTGGAAGTAAGGGAGATGGGGCATGAAGTTATTTCTAGGAGTTGGACACATAGCAAGTTTAGCTCAGTTCTGGGCATCTTTGAAATACCTATACAAACTTGTTCCTACATAGTAACTTGCATCTTTGAATGGGAATCTGCTTGCTTACAGCAACGTGCTATATGTTCTGAATGCCCGAATTGGGAATCTGTGTCAAAACTTTGTTAGGAATTATGTGATCCTTACTAGCTGGAAGTAAGGGAGATGGGGCATGAAGTTATTTCTAGGAGTTGGACACATAGCAAGTTTAGCTCAGTTCTGGGCATCTTTGAAATACCTATACAAACTTGTTCCTACATAGTAACTTGCATCTTTGAATGAGAATGTTCTTCCTTACAGCAACGTGCTATATGTTCTGAATGCCCGAATTGGCAATCTGTGTCAAAACTTTGTTAGGAATTATGTGATCCTTACTAGCTGGAAGTAAGGGAGATGGGGCATGAAGTTATTTCTAGGAGTTGGACACATACCAAGTTTAGCTCAGTTCTGGGCATCTTTGAAATACCTATACAAACTTGTTCCTACATAGTAACTTGCAACTTTGAATGAGAATGTGCTTGCTTACAGCAACGTGCTATATGTTCTGAATGCCCGAATAGGGAATCTGTGTCAAAACTTTGTTAGGAATTATGTGATCCTTACTAGCTGGAAGTAAGGGAGATGGGGCATGAAGTTATTTCTTGGAGTTGGAGACATACAAAGTTTAGCTCAGTTCTGGGCATCTTTGAAATACCTATACAAACTTGTTCCTACATAGTAACTTGCATCTTTGAATGAGAATGTGCTTGCTTGCAGCAACGTGCTATATGTTCTGAATGCCCGAATAGGGAATCTGTGTCAAAACTTTGTTAGGAATAATGTGATCCTTACTAGGTGGAAGTAAGGGAGATGGGGCATGAAGTTATTTCTAGGAGTTGGACACATACCAAGTTTAGCTCAGTTCTGGGCATCTTTGAAATACCTATACAAACTTGTTGCTACATAGTAACTTGCATCTTTGAATGAGAATGTGCTTGCTTACAGCAACGTGCTATATGTTCTGAATGCCCGAATAGGGAATCTGTTTCAAAACTTTGTTAGGAATTATGTGATCCTTACTAGCTGGAAGTAAGGGAGATGGGGCATGAAGTTATTTCTAGGAGTTGGACACATACCAAGTTTAGCTCAGTTCTGGGCATCTTTGAAATACCTATACAAACTTGTTCCTACATAGTAACTTGCAACTTTGAATGAGAATGTGCTTGCTTACAGCAACGTGCTATATGTTCTGAATGCCCGAATTGGGAATCTGTGTCAAAACTTTGTTAGGAATTATGTGATCCTTACTAGCTGGAAGTAAGGGAGATGGGGCATGAAGTTATTTCTAGGAGTTGGACACATACCAAGTTTAGCTCAGTTCTGGGCATCTTTGAAATACCTATACAAACTTGTTCCTACATAGTAACTTGCAACTTTGAATGAGAATGTGCTTGCTTACAGCAACGTGCTATATGTTCTGAATGCCCGAATAGGGAATCTGTGTCAAAACTTTGTTAGGAATTATGTGATCCTTACTAGCTGGAAGTAAGGGAGATGGGGCATGAAGTTATTTCTTGGAGTTGGAGACATACCAAGTTTAGCTCAGTTCTGGGCATCTTTGAAATACCTATACAAACTTGTTCCTACATAGTAACTTGCATCTTTGAATGAGAATGTGCTTGCTTGCAGCAACGTGCTATATGTTCTGAATGCCCGAATTGGGAATCTGTGTCAAAACTTTGTTAGGAATTATGTGATCCTTACTAGGTGGAAGTAAGGGAGATGGGGCATGAAGTTATTTCTAGGAGTTGGACACATACCAAGTTTAGCTCAGTTCTGGGCATCTTTGAAATACCTATACAAACTTGTTGCTACATAGTAACTTGCATCTTTGAATGAGAATGTGCTTGCTTACAGCAACGTGCTATATGTTCTGAATGCCCGAATTGGGAATCTGTGTCAAAACTTTGTTAGGAATTATGTGATCCTTACTAGCTGGAAGTAAGGGAGATGGGGCATGAAGTTATTTCTAGGAGTTGGACACATACCAAGTTTAGCTCAGTTCTGGGCATCTTTGAAATACCTATACAAACTTGTTCCTACATAGTAACTTGCAACTTTGAATGAGAATGTGCTTGCTTACAGCAACGTGCTATATGTTCTGAATGCCCGAATTGGGAATCTGTGTCAAAACTTTGTTAGGAATTATGTGATCCTTACTAGCTGGAAGTAAGGGAGATGGGGCATGAAGTTATTTCTAGGAGTTGGACACATACCAAGTTTAGCTCAGTTCTGGGCATCTTTGAAATACCTATACAAACTTGTTCCTACATAGTAACTTGCAACTTTGAATGAAAATGTGCTTGCTTACAGCAACGTGCTATATGTTCTGAATGCCCGAATTGGGAATCTGTGTCAAAACTTTGTTAGGAATTATGTGATCCTTACTAGCTGGAAGTAAGGGAGATGGGGCATGAAGTTATTTCTAGGAGTTGGACACATACCAAGTTTAGCTCAGTTCTGGGCATCTTTGAAATACCTATACAAACTTGTTCCTACATAGTAACTTGCATCTTTGAATGAAAATGTGCTTGCTTACAGCAACGTGCTATATGTTCTGAATGCCCGAATTGGGAATGTGTGTCAAAACTTTGTTAGGAATTATGTCATCCTTACCACCTGGAAGTAAGGGAGATGGAGCATGAAGTTATTTCTAGGAGTTGGACACATACCAAGTTTAGCTCAGTTCTGGGCATCTTTGAAATACCTATACAAACTTGTTCCTACATAGTAACTTGCATCTTTGAATGAGAATGTGCTTGCTTACAGCAACGTGCTATATGTTCTGAATGCCCGAATTGGGAATCTGTGTCAAAACTTTGTTAGGAATTATGTGATCCTTACTAGCTGGAAGTAAGGGAGATGGGGCATGAAGTTATTTCTAGGAGTTGGACACATAGCAAGTTTAGCTCAGTTCTGGGCATCTTTGAAATACCTATACAAACTTGTTCCTACATAGTAACTTGCATCTTTGAATGGGAATCTGCTTGCTTACAGCAACGTGCTATATGTTCTGAATGCCCGAATTGGGAATATGTGTCAAAACTTTGTTAGGAATTATGTGATCCTTACTAGCTGGAAGTAAGGGAGATGGGGCATGAAGTTATTTCTAGGAGTTGGACACATACCAAGTTTAGCTCAGTTCTGGGCATCTTTGAAATACCAATACAAACTTGTTCCTACATAGTAACTTGCAACTTTGAATGAGAATGTGCTTGCTTACAGCAACGTGCTATATGTTCTGAATGCCCGAATTGGGAATCTGTGTCAAAACTTTGTTAGGAATTATGTTATCCTTACTACCTGGAAGTAAGGGAGATGGGGCATGAAGTTATTTCTAGGAGTTGGACACATACCAAGTTTAGCTCAGTTCTGGGCATCTTTGAAATACCTATACAAACTTGTTCCTACATAGTAACTTGCATCTTTGAATGAGAATGTTCTTCCTTACAGCAACGTGCTATATGTTCTGAATGCCCGAATTGGGAATCTGTGTCAAAACTTTGTTAGGAATTATGTGATCCTTACTAGCTGGAAGTAAGGGAGATGGGGCATGAAGTTATTTCTAGGAGTTGGACACATACCAAGTTTAGCTCAGTTCTGGGCATCTTTGAAATACCTATACAAACTTGTTCCTACATAGTAACTTGCAACTTTGAATGAGAATGTGCTTGCTTACAGCAACGTGCTATATGTTCTGAATGCCCGAATAGGGAATCTGTGTCAAAACTTTGTTAGGAATTATGTGATCCTTACTAGCTGGAAGTAAGGGAGATGGGGCATGAAGTTATTTCTTGGAGTTGGAGACATACCAAGTTTAGCTCAGTTCTGGGCATCTTTGAAATACCTATACAAACTTGTTCCTACATAGTAACTTGCATCTTTGAATGAGAATGTGCTTGCTTGCAGCAACGTGCTATATGTTCTGAATGCCCGAATAGGGAATCTGTGTCAAAACTTTGTTAGGAATAATGTGATCCTTACTAGGTGGAAGTAAGGGAGATGGGGCATGAAGTTATTTCTAGGAGTTGGACACATACCAAGTTTAGCTCAGTTCTGGGCATCTTTGAAATACCTATACAAACTTGTTGCTACATAGTAACTTGCATCTTTGAATGAGAATGTGCTTGCTTACAGCAACGTGCTATATGTTCTGAATGCCCGAATAGGGAATCTGTGTCAAAACTTTGTTAGGAATTATGTGATCCTTACTAGCTGGAAGTAAGGGAGATGGGGCATGAAGTTATTTCTAGGAGTTGGACACGTACCAAGTTTAGCTCAGTTCTGGGCATCTTTGAAATACCTATACAAACTTGTTCCTACATAGTAACTTGCAACTTTGAATGAGAATGTGCTTGCTTACAGCAACGTGCTATATGTTCTGAATGCCCGAATTGGGAATCTGTGTCAAAACTTTGTTAGGAATTATGTGATCCTTACTAGCTGGAAGTAAGGGAGATGGGGCATGAAGTTATTTCTAGGAGTTGGACACATACCAAGTTTAGCTCAGTTCTGGGCATCTTTGAAATACCTATACAAACTTGTTCCTACATAGTAACTTGCAACTTTGAATGAAAATGTGCTTGCTTACAGCAACGTGCTATATGTTCTGAATGCCCGAATTGGGAATCTGTGTCAAAACTTTGTTAGGAATTATGTGATCCTTACTAGCTGGAAGTAAGGGAGATGGGGCATGAAGTTATTTCTAGGAGTTGGACACATACCAAGTTTAGCTCAGTTCTGGGCATCTTTGAAATACCTATACAAACTTGTTCCTACATAGTAACTTGCTACTTTGAATGAAAATGTGCTTGCTTACAGCAACGTGCTATATGTTCTGAATGCCCGAATTGGGAATGTGTGTCAAAACTTTGTTAGGAATTATGTCATCCTTACCACCTGGAAGTAAGGGAGATGGAGCATGAAGTTATTTCTAGGAGTTGGACACATACCAAGTTTAGCTCAGTTCTGGGCATCTTTGAAATACCTATACAAACTTGTTCCTACATAGTAACTTGCATCTTTGAATGAGAATGTGCTTGCTTACAGCAACGTGCTATATGTTCTGAATGCCCGAATTGGAAATCTGTGTCAAAACTTTGTTAGGAATTATGTGATCCTTACTAGCTGGAAGTAAGGGAGATGGGGCATGAAGTTATTTCTAGGAGTTGGACACATAGCAAGTTTAGCTCAGTTCTGGGCATCATTGAAATACCTATACAAACTTGTTCCTACATAGTAACTTGCATCTTTGAATGGGAATCTGCTTGCTTACAGCAACGTGCTATATGTTCTGAATGCCCGAATTGGGAATATGTGTCAAAACTTTGTTAGGAATTATGTGATCCTTACTAGCTGGAAGTAAGGGAGATGGGGCATGAAGATATTTCTAGGAGTTGGACACATACCAAGTTTAGCTCAGTTCTGGGCATCTTTGAAATACCAATACAAACTTGTTCCTACATAGTAACTTGCAACTTTGAATGAGAATGTGCTTGCTTACAGCCACGTGCTATATGTTCTGAATGCCCGAATTGGGAATCTGTGTCAAAACTTTGTTAGGAATTATGTTATCCTTACTAGCTGGAAGTAAGGGAGATGGGGCATGAAGTTATTTCTAGGAGTTGGACACATAGCAAGTTTAGCTCAGTTCTGGGCATCTTTGAAATACCAATACAAACTTGTTCCTACATAGTAACTTGCATCTTTGAATGAGAATGTTCTTCCTTACAGGAACGTGCTATATGTTCTGAATGCCCGAATTGGCAATCTGTGTCAAAACTTTGTTAGGAATTATGTGATCCTTACTAGCTGGAAGTAAGGGAGATGGGGCATGAAGTTATTTCTAGGAGTTGGACACATACCAAGTTTAGCTCAGTTCTGGGCATCTTTGAAATACCTATACAAACTTGTTCCTACATAGTAACTTGCAACTTTGAATGAGAATGTGCTTGCTTACAGCAACGTGCTATATGTTCTGAATGCCCGAATTGGGAATCTGTGTCAAAACTTTGTTAGGAATTATGTGATCCTTACTAGCTGGAAGTAAGGGAGATGGGGCATGAAGTTATTTCTAGGAGTTGGACACATACCAAGTTTAGCTCAGTTCTGGGCATCTTTGAAATACCTATACAAACTTGTTCCTACATAGTAACTTGCAACTTTGAATGAGAATGTGCTTGCTTACAGCAACATGCTATATGTTCTGAATGCCCGAATTGGGAATCTGTGTCAAAACTTTGTTAGGAATTATGTGAACCTTACTAGCTGGAAGTAAGGGAGATGGGGCATGAAGTTATTTCTAGGAGTTGGACACATACCAAGTTTAGCTCAGTTCTGGGCATCTTTGAAATACCTATACAAACTTGTTCCTACATAGTAACTTGCAACTTTGAATGAGAATGTGCTTGCTTACAGCAACGTGCTATATGTTCTGAATGCCCGAATTGGGAATCTGTGTCAAAACTTTGTTAGGAATTATGTGATCCTTACTAGCTGGAAGTAAGGGAGATGGGGCATGAAGTTATTTCTTGGAGTTGGACACATAGCAAGTTTAGCTCAGTTCTGGGCATCTTTGAAATACCTATACAAACTTGTTCCTACATAGTAACTTGCAACTTTGAATGAGAATGTGCTTGCCTGCAGCAACGTGCTATATGTTCTGAATGCCCGATTTGGGAATCTGTGTCAAAACTTTGTTAGGAATTATGTGATCCTTACTAGCTGGAAGTAAGGGAGATGGGGCATGAAGTTATTTCTAGGAGTTGGACACATACCAAGTTTAGCTCAGTTCTGGGCATCTTTGAAATACCTATACAAACTTGTTCCTACATAGTAACTTGCAACTTTGAATGAGAATGTGCTTGCCTACAGCAACGTGCTATATGTTCTGAATGCCCGAATTGGGAATCTGTGTCAAAACTTTGTTAGGAATTATGTGATCCTTACTAGCTGGAAGTAAGGGAGATGGGGCATGAAGTTATTTCTAGGAGTTGGACACATACCAAGTTTAGCTCAGTTCTGGGCATCTTTGAAATACCTATACAAACTTGTTCCTACATAGTAACTTGCAACTTTGAATGAGAATGTGCTTGCTTACAGCAACGTGCTATATGTTCTGAATGCCCGAATTGGGAATCTGTGTCAAAACTTTGTTAGGAATTATGTGATCCTTACTAGCTGGAAGTAAGGGAGATGGGGCATGAAGTTATTTCTAGGAGTTGGACACATACCAAGTTTAGCTCAGTTCTGGGCATCTTTGAAATACCTATACAAACTTGTTCCTACATAGTAACTTGCAACTTTGAATGAGAATGTGCTTGCTTACAGCAACGTGCTATATGTTCTGAATGCCCGAATTGGGAATCTGTGTCAAAACTTTGTTAGGAATTATGTGATCCTTACTAGCTGGAAGTAAGGGAGATGGGGCATGAAGTTATTTCTAGGAGTTGGACACATACCAAGTTTCGCTCAGTTCTGGGCATCTTTGAAATACCTATACAAACTTGTTCCTACATAGTAACTTGCAACTTTGAATGAAAATGTGCTTGCTTACAGCAACGTGCTATATGTTCTGAATGCCCGAATTGGGAATCTGTGTCAAAACTTTGTTAGGAATTATGTGATCCTTACTAGCTGGAAGTAAGGGAGATGGGGCATGAAGTTATTTCTAGGAGTTGGACACATACCAAGTTTAGCTCAGTTCTGGGCATCTTTGAAATACCTATACAAACTTGTTCCTACATAGTAACTTGCAACTTTGAATGAGAATGTGCTTGCTTACAGCAACGTGCTATATGTTCTGAATGCCCGAATAGGGAATCTGTGTCAAAACATTGTTAGGAATTATGTGATCCTTACTAGCTGGAAGTAAGGGAGATGGGGCATGAAGTTATTTCTTGGAGTTGGAGACATACCAAGTTTAGCTCAGTTCTGGGCATCTTTGAAATACCTATACAAACTTGTTCCTACATAGAAACTTGCATCTTTGAATGAGAATGTGCTTGCTTGCAGCAACGTGCTATAAGTTCTGAATGCCCGAATAGGGAATCTGTGTCAAAACTTTGTTAGGAATTATGTGATCCTTACTAGGTGGAAGTAAGGGAGATGGGGCATGAAGTTATTTCTAGGAGTTGGACACATACCAAGTTTAGCTCAGTTCTGGGCATCTTTGAAATACCTATACAAACTTGTTCCTACATAGTAACTTGCAACTTTGAATGAGAATGTGCTTGCTTACAGCAACGTGCTATATGTTCTGAATGCCCGAATTGGGAATCTGTGTCAAAACTTTGTTAGGAATTATGTGATCCTTACTAGCTGGAAGTAAGGGAGATGGGGCATGAAGTTATTTCTAGGAGTTGGACACATACCAAGTTTAGCTCAGTTCTGGGCATCTTTGAAATACCTATACAAACTTGTTCCTACATAGTAACTTGCAACTTTGAATGAGAATGTGCTTGCTTACAGCAACGTGCTATATGTTCTGAATGCCCGAATTGGGAATCTGTGTCAAAACTTTGTTAGGAATTATGTGATCCTTACTAGCTGGAAGTAAGGGAGATGGGGCATGAAGTTATTTCTAGGAGTTGGACACATACCAAGTTTCGCTCAGTTCTGGGCATCTTTGAAATACCTATACAAACTTGTTCCTACATAGTAACTTGCAACTTTGAATGAAAATGTGCTTGCTTACAGCAACGTGCTATATGTTCTGAATGCCCGAATTGGGAATATGTGTCAAAACTTTGTTAGGAATTATGTGATCCTTACTAGCTGGAAGTAAGGGAGATGGGGCATGAAGTTATTTCTAGGAGTTGGACACATACCAAGTTTAGCTCAGTTTTGGGCATCTTTGAAATACCTATACAAACTTGTTCCTACATAGTAACTTGCAACTTTGAATGAGAATGTGCTTGCTTACAGCAACGTGCTACATGTTCTGAATGCCCGAATAGGGAATCTGTGTCAAAACATTGTTAGGAATTATGTGATCCTTACTAGCTGGAAGTAAGGGAGATGGGGCATGAAGTTATTTCTTGGAGTTGGAGACATACCAAGTTTAGTTCAGTTCTGGGCATCTTTGAAATACCTATACAAACTTGTTCCTACATAGTAACTTGCATCTTTGAATGAGAATGTGCTTGCTTGCAGCAACGTGCTATATGTTCTGAATGCCCGAATAGGGAATCTGTGTCAAAACTTTGTTAGGAATTATGTGATCCTTACTAGGTGGAAGTAAGGGAGATGGGGCATGAAGTTATTTCTAGGAGTTGGACACATACCAAGTTTAGCTCAGTTCTGGGCATCTTTGAAATACCTATACAAACTTGTTCCTACATAGTAACTTGCATCTTTGAATGAGAATCTGCTTGCTTACAGCAACGTGCTATATGTTCTGAATGCCCGAATTGGGAATCTGTGTCAAAACTTTGTTAGGAATGATGTGATCCTTACTAGCTGGAAGTAAGGGAGATGGGGCATGAAGTTATTTCTAGGAGTTGGACACATACCAAGTTTAGCTCAGTTCTGGGCATCTTTGAAATACCAATACAAACTTGTTCCTACATAGTAACTTGCAACTTTGAATGAGAATGTGCTTGCTTACAGCAACGTGCTATATGTTCTGAATGCCCCAATTGGGAATCTGTGTCAAAACTTTGTTAGGAAATATGTGATCCTTACTAGCTGGAAGTAAGGGAGATGGGGCATGAAGTTATTTCTAGGAGTTGGACACATACCAAGTTTAGCTCAGTTCTGGGCATCTTTGAAATACCTATACAAACTTGTTCCTACATAGTAACTTGCATCTTTGAATGAGAATGTTCTTCCTTACAGCAACGTGCTATATGTTTTGAATGCCCGAATTGGCAATCTGTGTCAAAACTTTGTTAGGAATTATGTGATCCTTACTAGCTGGAAGTAAGGGAGATGGGGCATGAAGTTATTTCTAGGAGTTGGACACATACCAAGTTTAGCTCAGTTCTGGGCATCTTTGAAATACCTATACAAACTTGTTCCTACATAGTAACTTGCATCTTTGAATGAGAATGTGCTTGCTTACAGCAACGTGCTATATGTTCTGAATGCCCGAATTGGGAATCTGTGTCAAAACTTTGTTAGGAATTATGTGATCCTTACTAGCTGGAAGTAAGGGAGATGGGGCATGAAGTTATTTCTAGGAGTTGGACACATACCAAGTTTAGCTCAGTTCTGGGCATCTTTGAAATACCTATACAAACTTGTTCCTACATAGTAACTTGCATCTTTGAATGAGAATGTGCTTGCTTACAGCAACGTGCTATATGTTCTGAATGCCCGAATTGGGAATCTGTGTCAAAACTTTGTTAGGAATTATGTGATCCTTACGAGCTGGAAGTAAGGGAGATGGGGCATGAAGTTATTTCTAGGAGTTGGACACATACCAAGTTTAGCTCAGTTCTGGGCATCTTTGAAATACCTATACAAACTTGTTCCTACATAGTAACTTGCATCTTTGAATGGGAATCTGCTTGCTTACAGCAACGTGCAATATGTTCTGAATGCCCGAATTGGGAATATGTGTCAAAACTTTGTTAGGAATTATGTGATCCTTACTAGCTGGAAGTAAGGGAGATGGGGCATGAAGTTATTTCTAGGAGTTGGACACATACCAAGTTTAGCTCAGTTCTGGGCATCTTTGAAATACCAATACAAACTTGTTCCTACATAGTAACTTGCAACTTTGAATGAGAATGTGCTTGCTTACAGCAACGTGCTATATGTTCTGAATGCCCGAATTGGGAATCTGTGTCAAAACTTTGTTAGGAATTATGTGATCCTTACTAGCTGGAAGTAAGGGAGATGGGGCATGAAGTTATTTCTAGGAGTTGGACACATACCAAGTTTAGCTCAGTTCTGGGCATCTTTGAAATTCCTATACAAACTTGTTCCTACATAGTAACTTGCATCTTTGAATGAGAATGTGCTTGCTTACAGCAACGTGCTATATGTTCTGAATGCCCGAATTGGGAATCTGTGTCAAAACTTTGTTAGGAATTATGTGATCCTTACTAGCTGGAAGTAAGGGAGATGGGGCATGAAGTTATTTCTAGGAGTTGGACACATAGCAAGTTTAGCTCAGTTCTGGGCATCTTTGAAATACCTATACAAACTTGTTCCTACATAGTAACTTGCATCTTTGAATGGGAATCTGCTTGCTTACAGCAACGTGCTATATGTTCTGAATGCCCGAATTGGGAATCTGTGTCAAAACTTTGTTAGGAATTATGTGATCCTTACTAGCTGGAAGTAAGGGAGATGGGGCATGAAGTTTTTTCTAGGAGTTGGACACATACCATGTTTAGCTCAGTTCTGGGCATCTTTGAAATACCTATACAAACTTGTTCCTACATAGTAACTTGCATCTTTGAATGAGAATGTGCTTGCTTACAGCAACGTGCTATATGTTCTGAATGCCCGAATTGGCAATCTGTGTCAAAACTTTGTTAGGAATTATGTGATCCTTACTAGCTGGAAGTAAGGGAGATGAGGCATGAAGTTATTTCTAGGAGTTGGACACATACCAAGTTTAGCTCAGTTCTGGGCATTTTTGAAATACCTATACAAACTTGTTCCTACATAGTAACTTGCAACTTTGAATGAGAATGTGCTTGCTTTCAGCAACGTGCTATATGTTCTGAATGCCCGAATAGGGAATCTGTGTCAAAACTTTGTTAGGAATTATGTGATCCTTACTAGCTGGAAGTAAGGGAGATGGAGCATGAAGTTATTTCTTGGAGTTGGACACATACCAAGTTTAGCTCAGTTCTGGGCATCTTTGAAATACCTATACAAACTTGTTCCTACCTAGTAACTTGCATCTTTGAATGAGAATGTGCTTGCTTGCAGCAACGTGCTATATGTTCTGAATGCCCGAATAGGGAATCTGTGTCAAAACTTTGTTAGAAATTATGTGATCCTTACTAGCTGGAAGTAAGGGAGATGGGGCATGAAGTTATTTCTAGGAGTTGGACACATACCAAGTTTAGCTCAGTTCTGGGCATCTTTGAAATACCTATACAAACTTGTTCCTACCTAGTAACTTGCATCTTTGAATGAGAATCTGCTTGCTTACAGCAACGTGCTATATGTTCTGAATGCCCGAATAGGGAATCTGTGTCAAAACTTTGTTAGGAATTATGTGATCCTTACTAGCTGGAAGTAAGGGAGATGGGGCATGAAGTTATTTCTAGGAGTTGGACACATACCAAGTTTAGCTCAGTTCTGGGCATCTTTGAAATACCTATACAAACTTGTTCCTACATAGTAACTTGCAACTTTGAATGAGAATGTGCTTGCTTACAGCAACGTGCTATATGTTCTGAATACCCGAATAGGGAATCTGTGTCAAAACTTTGTTAGGAATTATGTGATCCTTACTAGCTGGAAGTAAGGGAGATGGGGCATGAAGTTATTTCTAGGAGTTGGACACATACCAAGTTTAGCTCAGTTCTGGGCATCTTTGAAATACCTATACAAACTTGTTCCTACATAGTAACTTGCATCTTTGAATGAGAATGTGCTTGCTTACAGCAACGTGCTATATGTTCTGAATGCCCGAATTGGGAATCTGTGTCAAAACTTTGTTAGGAATTATGTGATCCTTACTAGCTGGAAGTAAGGGAGATGGGGCATGAAGTTATTTCTAGGAGTTGGACACATACCAAGTTTAGCTCTGTTCTGGGCATCTTTGAAATACCTATACAAACTTGTTCCTACATAGTAACTTGCATCTTTGAATGAGAATGTGCTTGCTTACAGCAACGTGCTATATGTTCTGAATGCCCGAATTGGAAATCTGTGTCAAAACTTTGTTAGGAATTATGTGATCCTTACGAGCTGGAAGTAAGGGAGATGGGGCATGAAGTTATTTCTAGGAGTTGGACACATACCAAGTTTAGCTCAGTTCTGGGCATCTTTGAAATACCTATACAAACTTGTTCCTACCTAGTAACTTGCATCTTTGAATGAGAATCTGCTTGCTTATAGCAACGTGCTATATGTTCTGAATGCCCGAATAGGGAATCTGTGTCAAAACTTTGTTAGGAATTATGTGATCCTTACTAGCTGGAAGTAAGGGAGATGGGGCATGAAGTTATTTCTAGGAGTTGGACACATACCAAGTTTAGCTCAGTTCTGGGCATCTTTGAAATACCTATACAAACTTGTTCCTACATAGTAACTTGCAACTTTGAATGAGAATGTGCTTGCTTACAGCAACGTGCTATATGTTCTGAATGCCCGAATTGGGAATCTGTGTCAAAACTTTGTGTTGAATTATGTGATCCTTACTAGCTGGAAGTAAGGGAGATGGGGCATGAAGTTATTTCTAGGAGTTGGACACATACCAAGTTTAGCTCAGTTCTGGGCATCTTTGAAATACCTATACAAACTTGTTCCTACATAGTAACTTGCAACTTTGAATGAGAATGTGCTTGCTTACAGCAACGTGCTATATGTTCTGAATGCCCGAATTGGGAATCTGTGTCAAAACTTTGTTAGGAATTATGTGATCCTTACTAGCTGGAAGTAAGGGAGATGGGGCATGAAGTTATTTCTTGGAGTTGGACACATAGCAAGTTTAGCTCAGTTCTGGGCATCTTTGAAATACCTATACAAACTTGTTCCTACATAGTAACTTGCAACTTTGAATGAGAATGTGCTTGCCTGCAGCAACGTGCTATATGTTCTGAATGCCCGATTTGGGAATCTGTGTCAAAACTTTGTTAGGAATTATGTGATCCTTACTAGCTGGAAGTAAGGGAGATGGGGCATGAAGTTATTTCTAGGAGTTGGACACATACCAAGTTTAGCTCAGTTCTGGGCATCTTTGAAATACCTATACAAACTTGTTCCTACATAGTAACTTGCAACTTTGAATGAGAATGTGCTTGCCTACAGCAACGTGCTATATGTTCTGAATGCCCGAATTGGGAATCTGTGTCAAAACTTTGTTAGGAATTATGTGATCCTTACTAGCTGGAAGTAAGGGAGATGGGGCATGAAGTTATTTCTAGGAGTTGGACACATACCAAGTTTAGCTCAGTTCTGGGCATCTTTGAAATACCTATACAAACTTGTTCCTACATAGTAACTTGCAACTTTGAATGAGAATGTGCTTGCTTACAGCAACGTGCTATATGTTCTGAATGCCCGAATTGGGAATCTGTGTCAAAACTTTGTTAGGAATTATGTGATCCTTACTAGCTGGAAGTAAGGGAGATGGGGCATGAAGTTATTTCTAGGAGTTGGACACATACCAAGTTTAGCTCAGTTCTGGGCATCTTTGAAATACCTATACAAACTTGTTCCTACATAGTAACTTGCAACTTTGAATGAGAATGTGCTTGCTTACAGCAACGTGCTATATGTTCTGAATGCCCGAATTGGGAATCTGTGTCAAAACTTTGTTAGGAATTATGTGATCCTTACTAGCTGGAAGTAAGGGAGATGGGGCATGAAGTTATTTCTAGGAGTTGGACACATACCAAGTTTCGCTCAGTTCTGGGCATCTTTGAAATACCTATACAAACTTGTTCCTACATAGTAACTTGCAACTTTGAATGAAATTGTGCTTGCTTACAGCAACGTGCTATATGTTCTGAAAGCCCGAATTGGGAATCTGTGTCAAAACTTTGTTAGGAATTATGTGATCCTTACTAGCTGGAAGTAAGGGAGATGGGGCATGAAGTTATTTCTAGGAGTTGGACACATACCAAGTTTAGCTCAGTTCTGGGCATCTTTGAAATACCTATACAAACTTGTTCCTACATAGTAACTTGCAACTTTGAATGAGAATGTGCTTGCTTACAGCAACGTGCTATATGTTCTGAATGCCCGAATAGGGAATCTGTGTCAAAACATTGTTAGGAATTATGTGATCCTTACTAGCTGGAAGTAAGGGAGATGGGGCATGAAGTTATTTCTTGGAGTTGGAGACATACCAAGTTTAGCTCAGTTCTGGGCATCTTTGAATTACCTATACAAACTTGTTCCTACATAGTAACTTGCATCTTTGAATGAGAATGTGCTTGCTTGCAGCAACGTGCTATATGTTCTGAATGCCCGAATAGGGAATCTGTGTCAAAACTTTGTTAGGAATTATGTGATCCTTACTAGGTGGAAGTAAGGGAGATGGGGCATGAAGTTATTTCTAGGAGTTGGACACATACCAAGTTTAGCTCAGTTCTGGGCATCTTTGAAATACCTATACAAACTTGTTCCTACATAGTAACTTGCAACTTTGAATGAGAATGTGCTTGCTTACAGCAACGTGCTATATGTTCTGAATGCCCGAATTGGGAATCTGTGTCAAAACTTTGTTAGGAATTATGTGATCCTTACTAGCTGGAAGTAAGGGAGATGGGGCATGAAGTTATTTCTAGGAGTTGGACACATACCAAGTTTCGCTCAGTTCTGGGCATCTTTGAAATACCTATACAAACTTGTTCCTACATAGTAACTTGCAACTTTGAATGAAAATGTGCTTGCTTACAGCAACGTGCTATATGTTCTGAATGCCCGAATTGGGAATATGTGTCAAAACTTTGTTAGGAATTATGTGATCCTTACTAGCTGGAAGTAAGGGAGATGGGGCATGAAGTTATTTCTAGGAGTTGGACACATACCAAGTTTAGCTCAGTTTTGGGCATCTTTGAAATACCTATACAAACTTGTTCCTACATAGTAACTTGCAACTTTGAATGAGAATGTGCTTGCTTACAGCAACGTGCTATATGTTCTGAATGCCCGAATAGGGAATCTGTGTCAAAACATTGTTAGGAATTATGTGATCCTTACTAGCTGGAAGTAAGGGAGATGGGGCATGAAGTTATTTCTTGGAGTTGGAGACATACCAAGTTTAGTTCAGTTCTGGGCATCTTTGAAATACCTATACAAACTTGTTCCTACATAGTAACTTGCATCTTTGAATGAGAATGTGCTTGCTTGCAGCAACGTGCTATATGTTCTGAATGCCCGAATAGGGAATCTGTGTCAAAACTTTGTTAGGAATTATGTGATCCTTACTAGGTGGAAGTAAGGGAGATGGGGCATGAAGTTATTTCTAGGAGTTGGACACATACCAAGTTTAGCTCAGTTCTGGGCATCTTTGAAATACCTATACAAACTTGTTCCTACATAGTAACTTGCATCTTTGAATGAGAATCTGCTTGCTTACAGCAACGTGCTATATGTTCTGAATGCCCGAATTGGGAATCTGTGTCAAAACTTTGTTAGGAATGATGTGATCCTTACTAGCTGGAAGTAAGGGAGATGGGGCATGAAGTTATTTCTAGGAGTTGGACACATACCAAGTTTAGCTCAGTTCTGGGCATCTTTGAAATACCAATACAAACTTGTTCCTACATAGTAACTTGCAACTTTGAATGAGAATGTGCTTGCTTACAGCAACGTGCTATATGTTCTGAATGCCCGAATTGGGAATCTGTGTCAAAACTTTGTTAGGAATTATGTGATCCTTACTAGCTGGAAGTAAGGGAGATGGGGCATGAAGTTATTTCTAGGAGTTGGACACATACCAAGTTTAGCTCAGTTCTGGGCATCTTTGAAATACCTATACAAACTTGTTCCTACATAGTAACTTGCATCTTTGAATGAGAATGTTCTTCCTTACAGCAACGTGCTATATGTTTTGAATGCCCGAATTGGCAATCTGTGTCAAAACTTTGTTAGGAATTATGTGATCCTTACTAGCTGGAAGTAAGGGAGATGGGGCATGAAGTTATTTCTAGGAGTTGGACACATACCAAGTTTAGCTCAGTTCTGGGCATCTTTGAAATACCTATACAAACTTGTTCCTACATAGTAACTTGCATCTTTGAATGAGAATGTGCTTGCTTACAGCAACGTGCTATATGTTCTGAATGCCCGAATTGGGAATCTGTGTCAAAACTTTGTTAGGAATTATGTGATCCTTACTAGCTGGAAGTAAGGGAGATGGGGCATGAAGTTATTTCTAGGAGTTGGACACATACCAAGTTTAGCTCAGTTCTGGGCATCTTTGAAATACCTATACAAACTTGTTCCTACATAGTAACTTGCATCTTTGAATGAGAATGTGCTTGCTTACAGCAACGTGCTATATGTTCTGAATGCCCGAATTGGGAATCTGTGTCAAAACTTTGTTAGGAATTATGTGATCCTTACGAGCTGGAAGTAAGGGAGATGGGGCATGAAGTTATTTCTAGGAGTTGGACACATACCAAGTTTAGCTCAGTTCTGGGCATCTTTGAAATACCTATACAAACTTGTTCCTACATAGTAACTTGCATCTTTGAATGGGAATCTGCTTGCTTACAGCAACGTGCTATATGTTCTGAATGCCCGAATTGGGAATATGTGTCAAAACTTTGTTAGGAATTATGTGATCCTTACTAGCTGGAAGTAAGGGAGATGGGGCATGAAGTTATTTCTAGGAGTTGGACACATACCAAGTTTAGCTCAGTTCTGGGCATCTTTGAAATACCAATACAAACTTATTCCTACATAGTAACTTGCAACTTTGAATGAGAATGTGCTTGCTTACAGCAACGTGCTATATGTTCTGAATGCCCGAATTGGGAATCTGTGTCAAAACTTTGTTAGGAATTATGTGATCCTTACTAGCTGGAAGTAAGGGAGATGGGGCATGAAGTTATTTCTAGGAGTTGGACACATACCAAGTTTAGCTCAGTTCTGGGCATCTTTGAAATTCCTATACAAACTTGTTCCTACATAGTAACTTGCATCTTTGAATGAGAATGTGCTTGCTTACAGCAACGTGCTATATGTTCTGAATGCCCGAATTGGGAATCTGTGTCAAAACTTTGTTAGGAATTATGTGATCCTTACTAGCTGGAAGTAAGGGAGATGGGGCATGAAGTTATTTCTAGGAGTTGGACACATAGCAAGTTTAGCTCAGTTCTGGGCATCTTTGAAATACCTATACAAACTTGTTCCTACATAGTAACTTGCATCTTTGAATGGGAATCTGCTTGCTTACAGCAACGTGCTATATGTTCTGAATGCCCGAATTGGGAATCTGTGTCAAAACTTTGTTAGGAATTATGTGATCCTTACTAGCTGGAAGTAAGGGAGATGGGGCATGAAGTTTTTTCTAGGAGTTGGACACATACCATGTTTAGCTCAGTTCTGGGCATCTTTGAAATACCTATACAAACTTGTTCCTACATAGTAACTTGCATCTTTGAATGAGAATGTGCTTGCTTACAGCAACGTGCTATATGTTCTGAATGCCCGAATTGGCAATCTGTGTCAAAACTTTGTTAGGAATTATGTGATCCTTACTAGCTGGAAGTAAGGGAGATGAGGCATGAAGTTATTTCTAGGAGTTGGACACATACCAAGTTTAGCTCAGTTCTGGGCATTTTTGAAATACCTATACAAACTTGTTCCTACATAGTAACTTGCAACTTTGAATGAGAATGTGCTTGCTTTCAGCAACGTGCTATATGTTCTGAATGCCCGAATAGGGAATCTGTGTCAAAACTTTGTTAGGAATTATGTGATCCTTACTAGCTGGAAGTAAGGGAGATGGAGCATGAAGTTATTTCTTGGAGTTGGACACATACCAAGTTTAGCTCAGTTCTGGGCATCTTTGAAATACCTATACAAACTTGTTCCTACCTAGTAACTTGCATCTTTGAATGAGAATGTGCTTGCTTGCAGCAACGTGCTATATGTTCTGAATGCCCGAATAGGGAATCTGTGTCAAAACTTTGTTAGAAATTATGTGATCCTTACTAGCTGGAAGTAAGGGAGATGGGGCATGAAGTTATTTCTAGGAGTTGGACACATACCAAGTTTAGCTCAGTTCTGGGCATCTTTGAAATACCTATACAAACTTGTTCCTACCTAGTAACTTGCATCTTTGAATGAGAATCTGCTTGCTTACAGCAACGTGCTATATGTTCTGAATGCCCGAATAGGGAATCTGTGTCAAAACTTTGTTAGGAATTATGTGATCCTTACTAGCTGGAAGTAAGGGAGATGGGGCATGAAGTTATTTCTAGGAGTTGGACACATACCAAGTTTAGCTCAGTTCTGGGCATCTTTGAAATACCTATACAAACTTGTTCCTACATAGTAACTTGCAACTTTGAATGAGAATGTGCTTGCTTACAGCAACGTGCTATATGTTCTGAATACCCGAATAGGGAATCTGTGTCAAAACTTTGTTAGGAATTATGTGATCCTTACTAGCTGGAAGTAAGGGAGATGGGGCATGAAGTTATTTCTAGGAGTTGGACACATACCAAGTTTAGCTCAGTTCTGGGCATCTTTGAAATACCTATACAAACTTGTTCCTACATAGTAACTTGCATCTTTGAATGAGAATGTGCTTGCTTACAGCAACGTGCTATATGTTCTGAATGCCCGAATTGGGAATCTGTGTCAAAACTTTGTTAGGAATTATGTGATCCTTACTAGCTGGAAGTAAGGGAGATGGGGCATGAAGTTATTTCTAGGAGTTGGACACATACCAAGTTTAGCTCTGTTCTGGGCATCTTTGAAATACCTATACAAACTTGTTCCTACATAGTAACTTGCATCTTTGAATGAGAATGTGCTTGCTTACAGCAACGTGCTATATGTTCTGAATGCCCGAATTGGAAATCTGTGTCAAAACTTTGTTAGGAATTATGTGATCCTTACGAGCTGGAAGTAAGGGAGATGGGGCATGAAGTTATTTCTAGGACTTGGACACATACCAAGTTTAGCTCAGTTCTGGGCATCTTTGAAATACCTATACAAACTTGTTCCTACCTAGTAACTTGCATCTTTGAATGAGAATCTGCTTGCTTATAGCAACGTGCTATATGTTCTGAATGCCCGAATAGGGAATCTGTGTCAAAACTTTGTTAGGAATTATGTGATCCTTACTAGCTGGAAGTAAGGGAGATGGGGCATGAAGTTATTTCTAGGAGTTGGACACATACCAAGTTTAGCTCAGTTCTGGGCATCTTTGAAATACCTATACAAACTTGTTCCTACATAGTAACTTGCAACTTTGAATGAGAATGTGCTTGCTTACAGCAACGTGCTATATGTTCTGAATACCCGAATAGGGAATCTGTGTCAAAACTTTGTTAGGAATTATGTGATCCTTACTAGCTGGAAGTAAGGGAGATGGGGCATGAAGTTATTTCTAGGAGTTGGACACATACCAAGTTTAGCTCAGTTCTGGGCATCTTTGAAATACCTATACAAACTTGTTCCTACATAGTAACTTGCATCTTTGAATGAGAATGTGCTTGCTTACAGCAACGTGCTATATGTTCTGAATGCCCGAATTGGGAATCTGTGTCAAAACTTTGTTAGGAATTATGTGATCCTTACTAGCTGGAAGTAAGGGAGATGGGGCATGAAGTTATTTCTAGGAGTTGGACACATACCAAGTTTAGCTCAGTTCTGGGCATCTTTGAAATACCTATACAAACTTGTTCCTACATAGTAACTTGCATCTTTGAATGAGAATGTGCTTGCTTACAGCAACGTGCTATATGTTCTGAATGCCCGAATTGGAAATCTGTGTCAAAACTTTGTTAGGAATTATGTGATCCTTACGAGCTGGAAGTAAGGGAGATGGGGCATGAAGTTATTTCTAGGAGTTGGACACATACCAAGTTTAGCTCAGTTCTGGGCATCTTTGAAATACCTATACAAACTTGTTCCTACATAGTAACTTGCATCTTTGAATGGGAATCTGCTTGCTTACAGCAACGTGCTATATGTTCTGAATGCCCGAATTGGGAATATGTGTTAAAACTTTGTTAGGAATTATGTGATCCTTACTAGCTGGAAGTAAGGGAGATGGGGCATGAAGTTATTTCTAGGAGTTGGACACATACCAAGTTTAGCTCAGTTCTGGGCATCTTTGAAATACCAATACAAACTTGTTCCTACATAGTAACTTGCAACTTTGAATGAGAATGTGCTTGCTTACAGCAACGTGCTATATGTTCTGAATGCCCGAATTGGGAATCTGTGTCAAAACTTTGTTAGGAATTATGTGATCCTTACTAGCTGGAAGTAAGGGAGATGGGGCATGAAGTTATTTCTAGGAGTTGGACACATACCAAGTTTAGCTCAGTTCTGGGCATCTTTGAAATACCTATACAAACTTGTTCCTACATAGTAACTTGCATCTTTGAATGGGAATCTGCTTGCTTACAGCAACGTGCTATATGTTCTGAATGCCCGAATTGGGAATCTGTCTCAAAACTTTGTTAGGAATTATGTGATCCTTACTAGCTGGAAGTAAGGGAGATGGGGCATGAAGTTATTTCTAGGAGTTGGACACATACCAAGTTTAGCTCAGTTCTGGGCATTTTTGAAATACCTATACAAACTTGTTCCTACATAGTAACTTGCAACTTGGAATGAGAATGTGCTTGCTTGCAGCAACGTGCTATATGTTCTGAATGCCCGAATAGGGAATCTGTGTCAAAACTTTGTTAGGAATTATGTGATCCTTACTAGCTGGAAGTAAGGGAGATGGAGCATGAAGTTATTTCTAGGAGTTGGACACATACCAAGTTTAGCTAAGTTCTGGGCATCTTTGAAATACCTATACAAACTTGTTCCTACCTAGTAACTTGCATCTTTGAATGAGAATGTGCTTGCTTGCAGCAACGTGCTATATGTTCTGAATGCCCGAATAGGGAATCTGTGTCAAAACTTTGTTAGAAATTATGTGATCCTTACTAGCTGGAAGTAAGGGAGATGGGGCATGAAGTTATTTCTAGGAGTTGGACACATACCAAGTTTAGCTCAGTTCTGGGCATCTTTGAAATACCTATACAAACTTGTTCCTACCTAGTAACTTGCATCTTTGAATGAGAATCTGCTTGCTTATAGCAACGTGCTATATGTTCTGAATGCCCGAATAGGGAATCTGTGTCAAAACTTTGTTAGGAATTATGTGATCCTTACTAGCTGGAAGTAAGGGAGATGTTGCATGAAGTTATTTCTAGGAGTTGGACACATACCAAGTTTAGCTCAGTTCTGGGCATCTTTGAAATACCTATACAAACTTGTTCCTACCTAGTAACTTTCAACTTTGAATGAAAATGTGCTTGCTTACAGCAACGTGCTATATGTTCTGAATGCCCGAATTGGCAATCTGTGTCAAAACTTTGTTAGGAATTACGTGATCCTTACTAGCTGGAAGTAAGGGAGATGGGGCATGAAGTTATTTCTAGGAGTTGGACACATACCAAGTTTAGCTCAGTTCTGGGCATCTTTGAAATACCTATACAAACTTGTTCCTACATAGTAACTTGCATCTTTGAACGAGAATCTGCTTGCTTACAGCAACGTGCTATATGTTCTGAATGCCCGAATTGGGAATCTGTGTCAAAACTTTGTTAGGAATTATGTGATCCTTACTAGCTGGAAGTAAGGGAGATGGGGCATGAAGTTATTTCTAGGAGTTGGACACATACGAAGTTTAGCTCAGTTCTGGGCATCTTTGAAATGCCTATACAAACTTGTTCCTACATAGTAACTTGCAACTTTGAATGAGAATGTGCTTGCTTACAGCAACGTGCTATATGTTCTGAATGCCCGAATTGGGAATCTGTGTCAAAACTTTGTTAGGAATTATGTGATCCTTACTAGCTGGAAGTAAGGGAGATGGGGCATGAAGTTATTTCTAGGAGTTGGACACATACCAAGTTTAGCTCAGTTCTGGGCATCTTTGAAATACCTATACAAACTTGTTCCTACATAGTAACTTGCAACTTTGAATGAGAATGTGCTTGCTTACAGCAACGTGCTATATGTTCTGAATACCCGAATAGGGAATCTGTGTCAAAACTTTGTTAGGAATTATGTGATCCTTACTAGCTGGAAGTAAGGGAGATGGGGCATGAAGTTATTTCTTGGAGTTGGAGACATACCAAGTTTAGCTCAGTTCTGGGCATCTTTGAAATACCTATACAAACTTGTTCCTACATAGTAACTTGCATCTTTGAATGAGAATGTGCTTGCTTGCAGCAACGTGCTATATGTTCTGAATGCCCGAATAGGGAATCTGTGTCAAAACTTTGTTAGGAATTATGTGATCCTTACTAGCTGGAAGTAAGGGAGATGGGGCATGAAGTTATTTCTAGGAGTTGGACACATACAACGTTTAGCTCAGTTCTGGGCATCTTTGAAATACCTATAGAAACTTGTTCCTACATAGTAACTTGCATCTTTGAATGAGAATGTGCTTGCTTGCAGCAACGTGCTATATGTTCTGAATGCCCGAATAGGGAATCTGTGTCAAAACTTTGTTAGGAATTATGTGATCCTTACTAGCTGGAAGTAAGGGAGATGGGGCATGAAGTTATTTCTAGGAGTTGGACACATACCAAGTTTAGCTCAGTTCTGGGCATCTTTGAAATACGTATACAAACTTGTTCCTACATAGTAACTTGCATCTTTGAATGAGAATGTGCTTGCTTACAGCAACGTGCTATATGTTCTGAATGCCCGAATTGGGAATCTGTGTCAAAACTTTGTTAGGAATTATGTGATCCTTACGAGCTGGAAGTAAGGGAGATGGGGCATGAAGTTATTTCTAGGAGTTGGACACATACCAAGTTTAGCTCAGTTCTGGGCATCTTTGAAATACCTATACAAACTTGTTCCTACATAGTAACTTGCATCTTTGAATGGGAATCTGCTTGCTTACAGCAACGTGCTATATGTTCTGAATGCCCGAATTGGGAATATGTGTCAAAACTTTGTTAGGAATTATGTGATCCTTACTAGCTGGAAGTAAGGGAGATGGGGCATGAAGTTATTTCTAGGAGTTGGACACATACCAAGTTTAGCTCAGTTCTGGGCATCTTTGAAATACCAATACAAACTTGTTCCTACATAGTAACTTGCAACTTTGAATGAGAATGTGCTTGCTTACAGCAACGTGCTATATGTTCTGAATGCCCGAATTGGGAATCTGTGTCAAAACTTTGTTAGGAATTATGTGATCCTTACTAGCTGGAAGTAAGGGAGATGGGGCATGAAGTTATTTCTAGGAGTTGGACACATACCAAGTTTAGCTCAGTTCTGGGCATCTTTGAAATACCTATACAAACTTGTTCCTACATAGTAACTTGCATCTTTGAATGAGAATGTGCTTGCTTACAGCAACGTGCTATATGTTCTGAATGCCCGAATTGGGAATCTGTGTCAAAACTTTGTTAGGAATTATGTGATCCTTACTAGCTGGAAGTAAGGGAGATGGGGCATGAAGTTATTTCTAGGAGTTGGACACATAGCAAGTTTAGCTCAGTTCTGGGCATCTTTGAAATACCTATACAAACTTGTTCCTACATAGTAACTTGCATCTTTGAATGGGAATCTGCTTGCTTACAGCAACGTGCTATATGTTCTGAATGCCCGAATTGGGAATCTGTGTCAAAACTTTGTTAGGAATTATGTGATCCTTACTAGCTGGAAGTAAGGGAGATGGGGCATGAAGTTATTTCTAGGAGTTGGACACATACCATGTTTAGCTCAGTTCTGGGCATCTTTGAAATACCTATACAAACTTGTTCCTACATAGTAACTTGCATCTTTGAATGAGAATGTGCTTGCTTACAGCAACGTGCTATATGTTCTGAATGCCCGAATTGGCAATCTGTGTCAAAACTTTGTTAGGAATTATGTGATCCTTACTAGCTGGAAGTAAGGGAGATGGGGCATGAAGTTATTTCTAGGAGTTGGACACATACCAAGTTTAGCTCAGTTCTGGGCATTTTTGAAATACCTATACAAACTTGTTCCTACATAGTAACTTGCAACTTTGAATGAGAATGTGCTTGCTTGCAGCAACGTGCTATATGTTCTGAATGCCCGAATAGGGAATCTGTGTCAAAACTTTGTTAGGAATTATGTGATCCTTACTAGCTGGACGTAAGGGAGATGGAGCATGAAGTTATTTCTTGGAGTTGGACACATACCAAGTTTAGCTCAGTTCTGGGCATCTTTGAAATACCTATACAAACTTGTTCCTACCTAGTAACTTGCATCTTTGAATGAGAATGTGCTTGCTTGCAGCAACGTGCTATATGTTCTGAATGCCCGAATAGGGAATCTGTGTCAAAACTTTGTTAGAAATTATGTGATCCTTACTAGCTGGAAGTAAGGGAGATGGGGCATGAAGTTATTTCTAGGAGTTGGACACATACCAAGTTTAGCTCAGTTCTGGGCATCTTTGAAATACCTATACAAACTTGTTCCTACCTAGTAACTTGCATCTTTGAATGAGAATCTGCTTGCTTATAGCAACGTGCTATATGTTCTGAATGCCCGAATAGGGAATCTGTGTCAAAACTTTGTTAGGAATTATGTGATCCTTACTAGCTGGAAGTAAGGGAGATGTTGCATGAAGTTATTTCTAGGAGTTGGACACATACCAAGTTTAGCTCAGTTCTGGGCATCTTTGAAATACCTATACAAACTTGTTCCTACCTAGTAACTTGCAACTTTGAATGAAAATGTGCTTGCTTACAGCAACGTGCTATATGTTCTGAATGCCCGAATTGGCAATCTGTGTCAAAACTTTGTTAGGAATTACGTGATCCTTACTAGCTGGAAGTAAGGGAGATGGGGCATGAAGTTATTTCTAGGAGTTGGACACATACCAAGTTTAGCTCAGTTCTGGGCATCTTTGAAATACCTATACAAACTTGTTCCTACATAGTAACTTGCATCTTTGAACGAGAATCTGCTTGCTTACAGCAACGTGCTATATGTTCTGAATGCCCGAATTGGGAATCTGTGTCAAAACTTTGTTAGGAATTATGTGATCCTTACTAGCTGGAAGTAAGGGAGATGGGGCATGAAGTTATTTCTAGGAGTTGGACACATACCAAGTTTAGCTCAGTTCTGGGCATCTTTGAAATGCCTATACAAACTTGTTCCTACATAGTAACTTGCAACTTTGAATGAGAATGTGCTTGCTTACAGCAACGTGCTATATGTTCTGAATGCCCGAATTGGGAATCTGTGTCAAAACTTTGTTAGGAATTATGTGATCCTTACTAGCTGGAAGTAAGGGAGATGGGGCATGAAGTTATTTCTAGGAGTTGGACACATACCAAGTTTAGCTCAGTTCTGGGCATCTTTGAAATACCTATACAAACTTGTTCGTACATAGTAACTTGCAACTTTGAATGAGAATGTGCTTGCTTACAGCAACGTGCTATATGTTCTGAATACCCGAATAGGGAATCTGTGTCAAAACTTTGTTAGGAATTATGTGATCCTTACTAGCTGGAAGTAAGGGAGATGGGGCATGAAGTTATTTCTTGGAGTTGGAGACATACCAAGTTTAGCTCAGTTCTGGGCATCTTTGAAATACCTATACAAACTTGTTCCTACATAGTAACTTGCATCATTGAATGAGAATGTGCTTGCTTGCAGCAACGTGCTATATGTTCTGAATGCCCGAATAGGGAATCTGTGTCAAAACTTTGTTAGGAATTATGTGATCCTTACTAGCAGGAAGTAAGGGAGATGGGGCATGAAGTTATTTCTAGGAGTTGGACACATACAACGTTTAGCTCAGTTCTGGGCATCTTTGAAATACCTATAGAAACTTGTTCCTACATAGTAACTTGCATCTTTGAATGAGAATGTGCTTGCTTGCAGCAACGTGCTATATGTTCTGAATGCCCGAATAGGGAATCTGTGTCAAAACTTTGTTAGGAATTATGTGATCCTTACTAGCTGGAAGTAAGGGAGATGGGGCATGAAGTTATTTCTAGGAGTTGGACACATACCAAGTTTAGCTCAGTTCTGGGCATCTTTGAAATACCTATACAAACTTGTTCCTACATAGTAACTTGCATCTTTGAATGAGAATTTGCTTGCTTACAGAAACGTGCTATATGTTCTGAATGCCCGAATTGGCAATCTGTGTCAAAACTTTGTTAGGAATTATGTGATCCTTACTAGCTGGAAGTAAGGGAGATGGGGCATGAAGTTATTTCTAGGAGTTGGACACATACCAAGTTTAGCTCAGTTCTGGGCATCTTTGAAATACCTATACAAACTTGTTCCTACATAGTAACTTGCATCTTTGAATGAGAATGTGCTTGCTTACAGCAACGTGCTATATGTTCTGAATGCCCGAATTGGCAATCTGTGTCAAAACTTTGTTAGGAATTATGTGATCCTTACTAGCTGGAAGTAAGGGAGATGGGGCATGAAGTTATTTCTAGGAGTTGGACACATACCAAGTTTAGCTCAGTTCTGGGCATCTTTGAAATACCTATACAAACTTGTTCCTACATAGTATCTTGCAACTTTGAATGAGAATGTGCTTGCTTACAGCAACGTGCTATATGTTCTGAATGCCCGAATTGGGAATCTGTGTCAAAACTTTGTTAGGAATTATGTGATCCTTACTAGCTGGAAGTAAGGGAGATGGGGCATGATGTTATTTCTAGGAGTTGGACACATACCAAGTTTAGCTCAGTTCTGGGCATCTTTGAAATACCTATACAAACTTGTTCCTACATAGTAACTTGCATCTTTGAATGAGAATGTGCTTGCTTACAGCAACGTGCTATATGTTCTGAGCGCCCGAATTGGCAATCTGTGTCAAAACTTTGTTAGGAATTATGTGATCCTTACTAGCTGGAAGTAAGGGAGATGGGGCATGAAGTTATTTCTAGGAGTTGGACACATACCAAGTTTAGCTCAGTTCTGGGCATCTTTGAAATACCTATACAAACTTGTTCCTACATAGTAACTTGCATCTTTGAATGAGAATGTGCTTGCTTACAGCAACGTGCTATATGTTCTGAATGCCCGAATTGGGAATCTGTGCCAAAACTGTTAGGAATTATGTGATCCTTACTAGCTGGAAGTAAGGGAGATGGGGCATGATGTTATTTCTAGGAGTTTTACACATACCAAGTTTAGCTCAGTTCTGGGCATCTTTGAAATACCTATACAAACTTGTTCCTACATAGTAACTTGCAACTTTGAATGAAAATGTGATTGCTTACAGCAACGTGCTATATGTTCTGAATGCCCAAATTGGGAATCTGTGTCAAAACTTTGTTAGGAATTATGTGATCCTTACTAGCTGGAAGTAAGGGAGATGGGGCATGAAGTTATTTCTAGGAGTTGGACACATACCAAGTTTAGCTCAGTTCTGGGCATCTTTGAAATACCTATACAAACTTGTTCCTACATAGTAACTTGCAACATTGAATGAGAATGTGCTTGCTTACAGCAACGTGCTATATGTTCTGAATGCCCGAATTGGGAATCTGTGTCAAAACTTTGTTAGGAATTATGTGATCCTTACTAGCTGGAAGTAAGGGAGATGGGGCATGAAGTTATTTCTAGGAGTTGGACACATACCAAGTTTAGCTCAGTTCTGGGCATCTTTGAAATACCTATACAAACTTGTTCCTACATAGTAACTTGCATCTTTGAATGAGAATGTGCTTGCTTACAGCAACGTGCTATATGTTCTGAATGCCCGAATTGGGAATCTGTGCCAAAACTGTTAGGAATTATGTGATCCTTACTAGCTGGAAGTAAGGGAGATGGGGCATGATGTTATTTCTAGGAGTTTTACACATACCAAGTTTAGCTCAGTTCTGGGCATCTTTGAAATACCTATACAAACTTGTTCCTACATAGTAACTTGCAACTTTGTATGAAAATGTGATTGCTTACAGCAACGTGCTATATGTTCTGAATGCCCAAATTGGGAATCTGTGTCAAAACTTTGTTAGGAATTATGTGATCCTTACTAGCTGGAAGTAAGGGAGATGGGGCATGAAGTTATTTCTAGGAGTTGGACACATACCAAGTTTAGCTCAGTTCTGGGCATCTTTGAAATACCTATACAAACTTGTTCCTACATAGTAACTTGCAACATTGAATGAGAATGTGCTTGCTTACAGCAACGTGCTATATGTTCTGAATGCCCGAATTGGGAATCTGTGTCAAAACTTTGTTAGGAATTATGTGATTCTTACTAGCTGGAAGTAAGGGAGATGGGGCATGAAGTTATTTCTAGGAGTTGGACACATACCAAGTTTAGCTCAGTTCTGGGCATCTTTGAAATACCTATACAAACTTGTTCCTACATAGTAACTTGCATCTTTGAATGAGAATGTGCTTGCTTACAGCAACGTGCTATATGTTCTGAATGCCCGAATTGGCAATCTGTGTCAAAACTTTGTTAGGAATTATGTGATCCTTACTAGGTGGAAGTAAGGGAGATGGGGCATGAAGTTATTTCTAGGAGTTGGACACATACCAAGTTTAGCTCAGTTCTGGGCATCTTTGAAATACCTATACAAACTTGTTCCTACATAGTAACTTGCATCTTTGAATGGGAATCTGCTTGCTTACAGCAACGTGCTATATGTTCTGAATGCCCGAATTGGGAATATGTGTCAAAACTTTGTTAGGAATTATGTGATCCTTACTAGCTGGAAGTAAGGGAGATGGGGCATGAAGTTATTTCTAGGAGTTGGACACATACCAAGTTTAGCTCAGTTCTGGGCATCTTTGAAATACCAATACAAACTTGTTCCTACATAGTAACTTGCAACTTTGAATGAGAATGTGCTTGCTTACAGCAACGTGCTATATGTTCTGAATGCCCGAATTGGGAATCTGTGTCAAAACTTTGTTAGGAATTATGTGATCCTTACTAGCTGGAAGTAAGGGAGATGGGGCATGAAGTTATTTCTAGGAGTTGGACACATACCAAGTTTAGCTCAGTTCTGGGCATCTTTGAAATACCTATACAAACTTGTTCCTACATAGTAACTTGCATCTTTGAATGAGAATGTTCTTCCTTACAGCAACGTGCTATATGTTCTGAATGCCCGAATTGGGAATCTGTGTCAAAACTTTGTTAGGAATTATGTGATCCTTACTAGCTGGAAGTAAGGGAGATGGGGCATGAAGTTATTTCTAGGAGTTGGACACATACCAAGTTTAGCTCAGTTCTGGGCATCTTTGAAATACCTATACAAACTTGTTCCTACATAGTAACTTGCAACTTTGAATGAGAATGTGCTTGCTTACAGCAAGGTGCTATATGTTCTGAATGCCCGAATTGGGAATCTGTGTCAAAACTTTGTTAGGAATTATGTGATCCTTACTAGCTGGAAGTAAGGGAGATGGGGCGTGAAGTTATTTCTAGGAGTTGGACACATACCAAGTTTAGCTCAGTTCTGGGCATCTTTGAAATACCTATACAAACTTGTTCCTACCTAGTAACTTGCATCTTTGAATGAGAATGTGCTTGCTTACAGCAACGTGCTATATGTTCTGAATGCCCGAATTGGCAATCTGTGTCAAAACTTTGTTAGGAATTATGTGATCCTTACTAGCTGGAAGTAAGGGAGATGGGGCATGAAGTTATTTCTAGGAGTTGGACACATACCAAGTTTAGCTCAGTTCTGGGCATCTTTGAAATACCTATACAAACTTGTTCCTACATGGTAACTTGCATCTTTGAATGAGAATGTGCTTGCTTACAGCAACGTGCTATATGTTCTGAATGCCCGAAATGGGAATCTGTGTCAAAACTGTTAGGAATTATGTGATCCTTACTAGCTGGAAGTAAGGGAGATGGGGCTTGAAGTTATTTCTAGGAGTTGGACACATAGCAAGTTTAGCTCAGTTCTGGGCATCTTTGAAATACCTATACAAACTTGTTCCTACATAGTAACTTGCAACTTTGAATGAAAATGTGATTGCTTACAGCAACTTGCTATATGTTCTGAATGCCCGAATTGGGAATCTGTGTCAAAACTTTGTTAGGAATTATGTGATCCTTACTAGCTGGAAGTAAGGGAGATGGGGCATGAAGTTATTTCTAGGAGTTGGACACATACCAAGTTTAGCTCAGTTCTGGGCATCTTTGAAATACCTATACAAACTTGTTCCTACGTAGTAACTTGCACCTTTGAATGAAAATGTGCTTGCTTACAGCAACGTGCTATATGTTCTGAATGCCCGAATAGGGAATCTGTGTCAAAACTTTGTTAGGAATTATGTGATCCTTACTAGCTGGAAGTAAGGGAGATGGGGCATGAAGTTATTTCTTGGAGTTGGACACATACCAAGTTTAGCTCAGTTCTGGGCATCTTTGAAATACCTATACAAACTTGTTCCTACATAGTAACTTGCATCTTTGAATGAGAATGTGCTTGCTTGCAGCAACGTGCTATATGTTCTGAATGCCCGAATAGGGAATCTGTGTCAAAACTTTGTTAGGAATTATGTGATCCTTACTAGGTGGAAGTAAGGGAGATGGGGCATGAAGTTATTTCTAGGAGTTGGACACATACCAAGTTTAGCTCAGTTCTGGGCATCTTTGAAATACCTATACAAACATGTTCCTACATAGTAACTTGCATCTTTGAATGAGAATGTTCTTCCTTACAGCAACGTGCTATATGTTCTGAATGCCCGAATTGGCAATCTGTGTCAAAACTTTGTTAGGAATTATGTGATCCTTACTAGCTGGAAGTAAGGGAGATGGGGCATGAAGTTATTTCTAGGAGTTGGACACATACCAAGTTTAGCTCAGTTCTGGGCATCTTTGAAATACCTATACAAACTTGTTCCTACATAGTAACTTGCAACTTTGAATGAGAATGTGCTTGCTTACAGCAACGTGCTATATGTTCTGAATGCCCGAATTGGGAATCTGTGTCAAAACTTTGTTAGGAATTATGTGATCCTTACTAGCTGGAAGTAAGGGAGATGGGGCATGAAGTTATTTCTAGGAGTTGGACACATACCAAGTTTAGCTCAGTTCTGGGCATCTTTGAAATACCTATACAAACTTGTTCCTACATAGTAACTTGCATCTTTGAATGGGAATCTGCTTGCTTACAGCAACGTGCTATATGTTCTGAATGCCCGAATTGGGAATATGTGTCAAAACTTTGTTAGGAATTATGTGATCCTTACTAGCTGGAAGTAAGGGAGATGGGGCATGAAGTTATTTCTAGGAGTTGGACACATACCAAGTTTAGCTCAGTTCTGGGCATCTTTGAAATACCAATACAAACTTGTTCCTACATAGTAACTTGCATCTTTGAATGAGAATGTGCTTGCTTACAGCAACGTGCTATATGTTCTGAATGCCCGAATTGGGAATCTGTGTCAAAACTTTGTTAGGAATTATGTGATCCTTACTAGCTGGAAGTAAGGGAGATGGGGCATGAAGTTATTTCTAGGAGTTGGACACATACCAAGTTTAGCTCAGTTCTGGGCATCTTTGAAATACCTATACAAACTTGTTCCTACATAGTAACTTGCATCTTTGAATGAGAATGTGCTTGCTTACAGCAACGTGCTATATGTTCTGAATGCCCGAATTGGGAATCTGTGTCAAAACTTTGTTAGGAATTATGTGATCCTTACTAGCTGGAAGTAAGGGAGATGGGGCATGAAGTTATTTCTAGGAGTTGGACACATAGCAAGTTTAGCTCAGTTCTGGGCATCTTTGAAATACCTATACAAACTTGTTCCTACATAGTAACTTGCATCTTTGAATGGGAATCTGCTTGCTTACAGCAACGTGCTATATGTTCTGAATGCCCGAATTGGGAATATGTGTCAAAACTTTGTTAGGAATTATGTGATCCTTAATAGCTGGAAGTAAGGGAGATGGGGCATGAAGTTATTTCTAGGAGTTGGACACATACCAAGTTTAGCTCAGTTCTGGGCATCTTTGAAATACCAATACAAACTTGTTCCTACATAGTAACTTGCAACTTTGAATGAGAATGTGCTTGCTTACAGCAACGTGCTATATGTTCTGAATGCCCGAACTGGGAATCTGTGTCAAAACTTTGTTAGGAATTATGTGATCCTTACAAGCTCGAAGTAAGGGAGATGGGGCATGAAGTTATTTCTAGGAGTTGGACACATACCAAGTTTAGCTCAGTTCTGGGCATCTTTGAAATACCTATACAAACTTGTTCCTACATAGTAACTTGCATCTTTGAATGAGAATGTGCTTGCTTACAGCAACGTGCTATATGTTCTGAATGCCCGAATTGGCAATCTGTGTCAAAACTTTGTTAGGAATTATGTGATCCTTACTAGCTGGAAGTAAGGGAGATGGGGCATGAAGTTATTTCTAGGAGTTGGACACATACCAAGTTTAGCTCAGTTCTGGGCATTTTTGAAATACCTATACAATCTTGTTCCTACATAGTAACTTGCAACTTTGAATGAGAATGTGCTTGCTTGCAGCAACGTGCTATATGTTCTGAATGCCCGAATAGGGAATCTGTGTCAAAACTTTGTTAGAAATTATGTGATCCTTACTAGCTGGAAGTAAGGGAGATGGGGCATGAAGTTATTTCTAGGAGTTGGACACATACCAAGTTTAGCTCAGTTCTGGGCATCATTGAAATACCTATACAAACTTGTTCCTACATAGTAACTTGCATCTTTGAATGAGAATGTGCTTGCTTACAGCAACGTGCTATATGTTCTGAATGCCCGAATTGGGAATCTGTGTCAAAACTTTGTTAGGAATTATGTGATCCTTACTAGCTGGAAGTAAGGGAGATGGGGCATGAAGTTATTTCTATGAGTTTCACACATACCAAGTTTAGCTCAGTTCTGGGCATCTTTGAAATACCAATACAAACTTGTTCCTACATAGTAACTTGCAACTTTGAATGAGAATGTGCTTGCTTACAGCAACGTGCTATATGTTCTGAATGCCCGAATTGGGAATCTGTGTCAAAACTTTGTTAGGAATTATGTGATCCTTACTAGCTGGAAGTAAGGGAGATGGGGCATGAAGTTATTTCCAGGAGTTGGACACATACCAAGTTTAGCTCAGTTCTGGGCATCTTTGAAATACCTATACAAACTTGTTCCTACACAGTAACATGCAACTTTGAACGAAAATGTGCTTGCTTACAGCAACGTGCTATATGTTCTGAATGCCCGAATTGGCAATCTGTGTCAAAACTTTGTTAGGAATTATGTGATCCTTACTAGCTGGAAGTAAGGGAGATGGGGCATGAAGTTATTTCTAGGAGTTGGACACATACCAAGTTTAGCTCAGTTCTGGGCATCTTTGAAATACCTATACAAACTTGTTCCTACATAGTAACTTGCATCTTTGAATGAGAATGTGCTTGCTTACAGCAACGTGCTATATGTTCTGAATGCCCGAATTGGGAATCTGTGCCAAAACTGTTAGGAATTATGTGATCCTTACTAGCTGGAAGTAAGGGAGATGGGGCATGAAGTTATTTCTAGGAGTTGGACACATACCAAGTTTAGCTCAGTTCTGGGCATCTTTGAAATACCTATACAAACTTGTTCCTACATAGTAACTTGCAACTTTGAATGAGAATGTGCTTGCTTGCAGCAACGTGCTATATGTTCTGAATGCCCGAATTGGGAATCTGTGTCAAAACTTTGTTAGGAATTATGTGATCCTTACTAGCTGGAAGTAAGGGAGATGGGGCATGAAGTTATTTCTAGGAGTTGGACACATACCAAGTTTAGCTCAGTTCTGGGCATCTTTGAAATACCTATACAAACTTGTTCCTACATAGTAACTTGCAACTTTGAATGAGAATGTGCTTGCTTACAGCAGCGTGCTATATGTTCTGAATGCCCGAATTGGGAATCTGTGTCAAAACTTTGTTAGGAATTATGTGATCCTTACTAGCTGGAAGTAAGGGAGTTGGGGCATGAAGTTATTTCTAGGAGTTGGACACATACCAAGTTTAGCTCAGTTCTGGGCATTTTTGAAATACCTATACAAACTTGTTCCTACCTAGTAACTTGCATCTTTGAATGAGAATGTGCTTGCTTACAGCAACGTGCTATATGTTCTGAATGCCCGAAATGGGAATCTGTGTCAAAACTGTTAGGAATTATGTGATCCTTACTAGCTGGAAGTAAGGGAGATGGGGCATGAAGTTATTTCTAGGAGTTGGACACATAGCAAGTTTAGCTCAGTTCTGGGCATCTTTGAAATACCTATACAAACTTGTTCCTACATAGTAACTTGCAACTTTGAATGAAAATGTGATTGCTTACAGCAACGTGCTATATGTTCTGAATGCCCGAATTGGGAATCTGTGTCAAAACTTTGTTAGGAATTATGTGATCCTTACTAGCTGGAAGTAAGGGAGATGGGGCATGAAGTTATTTCTAGGAGTTGGACACATACCAAGTTTAGCTCAGTTCTGGGCATCTTTGAAATACCTATACAAACTTGTTCCTACATAGTAACTTGCTCCTTTGAATGAAAATGTGCTTGCTTACAGCAACGTCCTATATGTTCTGAATGCCCGAATAGGGAATCTGTGTCAAAACTTTGTTAGGAATTATGTGATCCTTACTAGCTGGAAGTAAGGGAGATGGGGCATGAAGTTATTTCTCTGAGTTGGAGACATACCAAGTTTAGCTCAGTTCTGGGCATCTTTGAAATACCTATACAAACTTGTTCCTACATAGTAACTTGCAACTTTGAATGAGAATGTGCTTGCTTACAGCAACGTGCTATATGTTCTGAATGCCCGAATTGGGAATCTGTGTCAAAACTTTGTTAGGAATTATGTGATCCTTACTAGCTGGAAGTAAGGGAGATGGGGCATGAAGTTATTTCCAGGAGTTGGACACATACCAAGTTTAGCTCAGTTCTGGGCATCTTTGAAATACCTATACAAACTTGTTCCTACACAGTAACATGCAACTTTGAACGAAAATGTGCTTGCTTACAGCAACGTGCTATATGTTCTGAATGCCCGAATTGGCAATCTGTGTCAAAACTTTGTTAGGAATTATGTGATCCTTACTAGCTGGAAGTAAGGGAGATGGGGCATGAAGTTATTTCTAGGAGTTGGACACATACCAAGTTTAGCTCAGTTCTGGGCATCTTTGAAATACCTATACAAACTTGTTCCTACATAGTAACTTGCATCTTTGAATGAGAATGTGCTTGCTTACAGCAACGTGCTATATGTTCTGAATGCCCGAATTGGGAATCTGTGCCAAAACTGTTAGGAATTATGTGATCCTTACTAGCTGGAAGTAAGGGAGATGGGGCATGAAGTTATTTCTAGGAGTTGGACACATACCAAGTTTAGCTCAGTTCTGGGCATCTTTGAAATACCTATACAAACTTGTTCCTACATAGTAACTTGCAACTTTGAATGAGAATGTGCTTGCTTGCAGCAACGTGCTATATGTTCTGAATGCCCGAATTGGGAATCTGTGTCAAAACTTTGTTAGGAATTATGTGATCCTTACTAGCTGGAAGTAAAAGAGATGGGGCATGAAGTTATTTCTAGGAGTTGGACACATACCAAGTTTAGCTCAGTTCTGGGCATCTTTGAAATACCTATACAAACTTGTTCCTACATAGTAACTTGCAACTTTGAATGAGAATGTGCTTGCTTACAGCAGCGTGCTATATGTTCTGAATGCCCGAATTGGGAATCTGTGTCAAAACTTTGTTAGGAATTATGTGATCCTTACTAGCTGGAAGTAAGGGAGATGGGGCATGAAGTTATTTCTAGGAGTTGGACACATACCAAGTTTAGCTCAGTTCTGGGCATTTTTGAAATACCTATACAAACTTGTTCCTACCTAGTAACTTGCATCTTTGAATGAGAATGTGCTTGCTTACAGCAACGTGCTATATGTTCTGAATGCCCGAAATGGGAATCTGTGTCAAAACTGTTAGGAATTATGTGATCCTTACTAGCTGGAAGTAAGGGAGATGGGGCATGAAGTTATTTCTAGGAGTTGGACACATAGCAAGTTTAGCTCAGTTCTGGGCATCTTTGAAATACCTATACAAACTTGTTCCTACATAGTAACTTGCAACTTTGAATGAAAATGTGATTGCTTACAGCAACGTGCTATATGTTCTGAATGCCCGAATTGGGAATCTGTGTCAAAACTTTGTTAGGAATTATGTGATCCTTACTAGCTGGAAGTAAGGGAGATGGGGCATGAAGTTATTTCTAGGAGTTGGACACATACCAAGTTTAGCTCAGTTCTGGGCATCTTTGAAATACCTATACAAACTTGTTCCTACATAGTAACTTGCTCCTTTGAATGAAAATGTGCTTGCTTACAGCAACGTCCTATATGTTCTGAATGCCCGAATAGGGAATCTGTGTCAAAACTTTGTTAGGAATTATGTGATCCTTACTAGCTGGAAGTAAGGGAGATGGGGCATGAAGTTATTTCTCTGAGTTGGAGACATACCAAGTTTAGCTCAGTTCTGGGCATCTTTGAAATACCTATACAAACTTGTTCCTACATAGTAACTTGCATCTTTGAATGAGAATGTGCTTGCTTGCAGCAACGTGCTATATGTTCTGAATGCCCGAATAGGGAATCTGTGTCAAAACTTTGTTAGGAATTATGTGATCCTTACTAGGTGGAAGTAAGGGAGATGGGGCATGAAGTTATTTCTAGGAGTTGGACACATACCAAGTTTAGCTCAGTTCTGGGCATCTTTGAAATACCTATACAAACTTGTTCCTACATAGTAACTTGCATCTTTGAATGAGAATGTGCTTGCTTACAGCAACGTGCTATATGTTCTGAATGCCCGAATTGGGAATCTGTGTCAAAACTTTGTTAGGAATTATGTGATCCTTACTAGCTGGAAGTAAGGGAGATGGGGCATGAAGTTATTTCTAGGAGTTGGACACATACCAAGTTTAGCTCAGTTCTGGGCATCTTTGAAATACCAATACAAACTTGTTCCTACATAGTAACTTGCAACTTTGAATGAGAATGTGCTTGCTTACAGCAACGTGCTATATGTTCTGAATGCCCGAATTGGGAATCTGTGTCAAAACTTTGTTAGGAATTATGTGATCCTTACTAGCTGGAAGTAAGGGAGATGGGGCATGAAGTTATTTCTAGGAGTTGGACACATACCAAGTTTAGCTCAGTTCTGGGCATCTTTGAAATACCTATACAAACTTGTTCCTACATAGTAACTTGCATCTTTGAATGAGAATGTTCTTCCTTACAGCAACGTGCTATATGTTCTGAATGCCCGAATTGGCAATCTGTGTCAAAACTTTGTTAGGAATTATGTGATCCTTACTAGCTGGAAGTAAGGGAGATGTGGCATGAAGTTATTTCCAGGAGTTGGACACATACCAAGTTTAGCTCAGTTCTGGGCATCTTTGAAATACCTATACAAACTTGTTCCTACATAGTAACTTGCATCTTTGAATGAGAATGTGCTTGCTTGCAGCAACGTGCTATATGTTCTGAATGCCCGAATTGGGAATCTGTGTCAAAACTTTGTTAGGAATTATGTGATCCTTACTAGCTGGAAGTAAGGGAGATGGGGCATGAAGTTATTTCTAGGAGTTGGACACATACCAAGTTTAGCTCAGTTCTGGGCATCTTTGAAATACCTATACAAACTTATTCCTACATAGTAACTTGCATCTTTGAATGAGAATGTTCTTCCTTACAGCAACGTGCTATATGTTCTGAATGCCCGAATTGGCAATCTGTGTCAAAACTTTGTTAGGAATTATGTGATCCTTACTAGCTGGAAGTAAGGGAGATGTGGCATGTAGTTATTTCTAGGAGTTGGACACATACCAAGTTTAGCTCAGTTCTGGGCATCTTTGAAATACCTATACAAACTTGTTCCTACATAGTAACTTGCATCTTTGAATGAGAATGTGCTTGCTTGCAGCAACGTGCTATATGTTCTGAATGCCCGAATAGGGAATCTGTGTCAAAACTTTGTTAGGAATTATGTGATCCTTACTAGCTGGAAGTAAGGGAGATGGGGCATGAAGTTATTTCTAGGAGTTGGACACATACCAAGTTTAGCTCAGTTCTGGGCATCTTTGAAATACCTATACAAACTTGTTCCTACATAGTAACTTGCATCTTTGAATGAGAATGTGCTTGCTTACAGCAACGTGCTATATGTTCTGAATGCCCGAATTGGGAATCTGTGTCAAAACTTTGTTAGGAATTATGTGATCCTTACTAGCTGGAAGTAAGGGAGATGGGGCATGAAGTTATTTCTAGGAGTTGGACACATACCAAGTTTAGCTCAGTTCTGGGCATCTTTGAAATACCTATACAAACTTGTTCCTACATAGTAACTTGCATCTTTGAATGGGAATCTGCTTGCTTACAGCAACGTGCTATATGTTCTGAATGCCCGAATTGGGAATCTGTGTCAAAACTTTGTTAGGAATTATGTGATCCTTACTAGCTGGAAGTAAGGGAGATGGGGCATGAAGTTATTTCTAGGAGTTGGACACATACCAAGTTTAGCTCAGTTCTGGGCATCTTTGAAATACCAATACAAACTTGTTCCTACATAGTAACTTGCAACTTTGAATGAGAATGTGCTTGCTTACAGCAACTTGCTATATGTTCTGAATGCCCGAATTGGGAATCTGTGTCAAAACTTTGTTAGGAATTATGTGATCCTTACTAGCTGGAAGTAAGGGAGATGGGGCATCAAGTTATTTCTAAGAGTTGGACACATACCAAGTTTAGCTCAGTTCTGGGCATCTTTGAAATACCTATACAAACTTGTTCCTACATAGTAACTTGCATCTTTGAATGAGAATGTGCTTGCTTACAGCAACGTGCTATATGTTCTGAATGCCCGAAATGGGAATCTGTGTCAAAACTTTGTTAGGAATTATGTGATCCTTACTAGCTGGAAGTAAGGGAGATGGGGCATGAAGTTATTTCTAGGAGTTGGACACATACCAAGTTTAGCTCAGTTCTGGGCATCTTTGAAATACCTATACAAACTTGTTCCTACATAGTAACATGCATCTTTGAATGGGAATCTGCTTGCTTACAGCAACGTGCTATATGTTCTGAATGCCCGAATTGGGAATATGTGTCAAAACTTTGTTAGGAATTATGTGATCCTTACTAGCTGGAAGTAAGGGAGATGGGGCATGAAGTTATTTCTAGGAGTTGGACACATAGCAAGTTTAGCTCAGTTCTGGGCATCTTTGAAATACCAATACAAACTTGTTCATACATAGTAACTTGCAACTTTGAATGAGAATGTGCTTGCTTACAGCAACGTGCTATATGTTCTGAATGCCCGAATTGGGAATCTGTGTCAAAACTTTGTTAGGAATTATGTGATCCTTACTAGCTGGAAGTAAGGGAGATGGGGCATGAAGTTATTTCTAGGAGTTGGACACATACCAAGTTTAGTTCAGTTCTGGGCATCTTTGAAATACCTATACAAACTTGTTCCTACATAGTAACTTGCATCTTTGAATGAGAATGTGCTTGCTTACAGCAACGTACTATATGTTCTGAATGCCCGAATTGGCAATCTGTGTCAAAACTTTGTTAGGAATTATGTGATCCTTACTAGCTGGAAGTAAGGGAGATGGGGCATGAAGTTATTTCTAGGAGTTGGACACATACCAAGTTTAGCTCAGTTCTGGGCATTTTTGAAATACCTATACAAACTTGTTCCTACATAGTAACTTGCAACTTTGAATGAGAATGTGCTTGCTTGCAGCAACGTGCTATATGTTCTGAATGCCCGAATAGGGAATCTGTGTCAAAACTTTGTTAGGAATTATGTGATCCTTACTAGCTGGAAGTAAGGGAGATGGAGCATGAAGTTATTTCTAGGAGTTGGACACATACCAAGTTTAGCTCAGTTCTGGGCATCTTTGAAATACCTATACAAACTTGTTCCTACCTAGTAACTTGCATCTTTGAATGAGAATGTGCTTGCTTGCAGCAACGTGCTATATGTTCTGAATGCCCGAATAGGGAATCTGTGTCAAAACTTTGTTAGAAATTATGTGATCCTTACTAGCTGGAAGTAAGGGAGATGGGGCATGAAGTTATTTCTAGGAGTTGGACACATACCAAGTTTAGCTCAGTTCTGGGCATCTTTGAAATACCTATACAAACTTGTTCCTACCTAGTAACTTGCATCTTTGAATGAGAATCTGCATGCTTATAGCAACGTGCTATATGTTCTGAATGCCCGAATAGGGAATCTGTGTCAAAACTTTGTTAGGAATTATGTGATCCTTACTAGCTGGAAGTAAGGGAGATGTTGCATGAAGTTATTTCTAGGAGTTGGACACATACCAAGTTTAGCTCAGTTCTGGGCATCTTTGAAATACCTATACAAACTTGTTCCTACCTAGTAACTTTCAACTTTGAATGAAAATGTGCTTGCTTACAGCAACGTGCTATATGTTCTGAATGCCCGAATTGGGAATCTGTGTCAAAACTTTGTTAGGAATTACGTGATCCTTACTAGCTGGAAGTGAGGGAGATGGGGCATGAAGTTATTTCTAGGAGTTGGACACATACCAAGTTTAGCTCAGTTCTGGGCATCTTTGAAATACCTATACAAACTTGTTCCTACATAGTAACTTGCAACTTTCAATGAAAATGTGCTTGCTTACAGCAACGTGCTATATGTTCTGAATGCCCGTATTGGGAATCTGTGTCAAAACATTGTTAGGAATTATGTGATCCTTACTAGCTGGAAGTAAGGGAGATGGGGCATGAAGTTATTTCTAGGAGTTGGGCACATACCAAGTTTAGCTAAGTTCTGGGCATCTTTGAAATACCTATACAAACTTGTTCCTACCTAGTAACTTGCATCTTTGAATGAGAATCTGCTTGCTTACAGCAACGTGCTATATGTTCTGAATGCCCGAATTGGGAATCTGTGTCAAAACTTTGTTAGGAATTATGTGATCCTTACTAGCTGGAAGTAAGGGAGATGGGGCATGAAGTTATTTCTAGGAGTTGGACACATACCAAGTTTAGCTCAGTTCTGGGCATCTTTGAAATACCTATACAAACTTGTTCCTACATAGTAACTTGCAACTTTGAATGAGAATGTGCTTGCTTACAGCAACGTGCTATATGTTCTGAATGCCCGAATTGGGAATCTGTGTCAAAACTTTGTTAGGAATTATGTGATCCTTACTAGCTGGAAGTAAGGGAGATGGGGCATGAAGTTATTTCTAGGAGTTGGACACATACCAAGTTTAGCTCAGTTCTGGGCATCTTTGAAATACCTATACAAACTTGTTCCTACATAGTAACTTGCAACTTTGAATGAAAATGTGCTTGCTTACAGCAACGTGCTATATGTTCTGAATGCCCGAATTGGGAATCTGTGTCAAAACTTTGTTAGGAATTATGTGATCCTTACTAGCTGGAAGTAAGGGAGATGGGGCATGAAGTTATTTCTATGAGTTGGACACATACCAAGTTTAGCTCAGTTCTGGGCATCTTTGAAATACCTATACAAACTTGTTCCTACATAGTAACTTGCAACTTTGAATGAGAATGTGCTTGCTTGCAGCAACGTGCTCTATGTTCTGAATGCCCGAATAGGGAATCTGTGTCAAAACTTTGTTAGGAATTATGTGATCCTTACTAGCTGGAAGTAAGGGAGATGGGGCATGAAGTTATTTCTAGGAGTTGGACACATACCAAGTTTAGCTCAGTTCTGGGCATCTTTGAAATACCTATATAAACTTGTTCCTACATAGTAACTTGCATCTTTGAATAAGAATGTGCTTGCTTGCAGCAACGTGCTATATGTTCTGAATGCCCGAATTGGTAATCTGTGTCAAAACTTTGTTAGGAATTTTGTGATCCTTACTAGCTGGAAGTAAGGGAGATGGGGCATGAAGTTATTTCTAGGAGTTGGACACATACCAAGTTTAGCTCAGTTCTGGGCATCTTTGAAATACCTATACAAACTTGTTCCTACATAGTAACTTGCATCTTTGAATGAGAATGTGCTTGCTTACAGCAACGTGCTATATGTTCTGAATGCCCGAATTGGGAATCTGTCTCAAAACTGTTAGGAATTATGTGATCCTTACTAGCTGTAAGTAAGGGAGATGGGGCATGAAGTTATTTCTAGGAGTTGGACACATACCAAGTTTAGCTCAGTTCTGGGCATCTTTGAAATACCTATACAAACTTGTTCCTACATAGTAACTTGCAACTTTGAATGAAAATGTGATTGCTTACAGCAACGTGCTATATGTTCTGAATGCCCGAATTGGGAATCTGTGTCAAAACTTTGTTAGGAATTATGTGATCCTTACTAGCTGGAAGTAAGGGAGATGGGGCATGAAGTTATTTCTAGGAGTTGGACACATACCAAGTTTAGCTCAGTTCTGGGCATCTTTGAAATACCTATACAAACTTGTTGCTACATAGTAACTTGCATCATTAATGAGAATCTGCTTGCTTACAGCAACGTGCTATATGTTCTGAATGCCCGAATTGGGAATCTGTGTCAAAACTTTGTTAGGAATTATGTGATCCTTACTAGCTGGAAGTAAGGGAGATGGGGCATGAAGTTATTTCTAGGAGTTGGACACATAGCAAGTTTAGCTCAGTTCTGGGCATCTTTGAAATACCTATACAAACTTGTTCCTACATAGTAACTTGCAACTTTGAATGAGAATGTGCTTGCTTACAGCAACGTGCTATATGTTCTGAATGCCCGAATTGGGAATCTGTGTCAAAACTTTGTTAGGAATTATGTGATCCTTACTAGCTGGAAGTAAGGGAGATGGGGCATGAAGTTATTTCTAGGAGTTGGACACATACCAAGTTTAGCTCAGTTCTGGGCATCTTTGAAATACCTATACAAACTTGTTCCTACATAGTAACTTGCATCTTTGAATGAGAATGTGCTTGCTTACAGCAACGTGCTATATGTTCTGAATGCCCGAATTGGGAATCTGTGTCAAAACTTTGTTAGGAATTATGTGATCCTTACTAGCTGGAAGTAAGGGAGATGGGGCATGAAGATATTTCTAGGAGTTGGACACATACCAAGTTTAGCTCAGTTCTGGGCATCTTTGAAATACCTATACAAACTTGTTCCTACATAGTAACTTGCATCTTTGAATGAGAATGTGCTTGCTTACAGCAACGTGCTATATGTTCTGAATGCCCGAATTGGGAATCTGTGTCAAAACTTTGTTAGGAATTATGTGATCCTTACTAGCTGGAAGTAAGGGAGATGGGGCATGAAGTTATTTCTAGGAGTTGGACACATACCAAGTTTAGCTCAGTTCTGGGCATCTTTGAAATACCTATACAAACTTGTTCCTACATAGTAACTTGCAACTTTGAATGAGAATGTGCTTGCTTGCAGCAACGTGCTATGTGTTCTGAATGCCCGAATAGGGAATCTGTGTTAAAACTTTGTTAGGAATTATGTGATCCTTACTAGCTGGAAGTAAGGGAGATGGGGCATGAAGTTATTTCTAGGAGTTGGACACATACCAAGTTTAGCTCAGTTCTGGGCATCTTTGAAATACCTATACAAACTTGTTCCTACATAGTAACTTGCAACTTTGAATGAGAATGTGCTTGCTTGCAGCAACGTGCTCTATGTTCTGAATGCCCGAATAGGGAATCTGTGTCAAAACTTTGTTAGGAATTATGTGATCCTTACTAGCTGGAAGTAAGGGAGATGGGGCATGAAGTTATTTCTAGGAGTTGGACACATACCAAGTTTAGCTCAGTTCTGGGCATCTTTGAAATACCTATATAAACTTGTTCCTACATAGTAACTTGCATCTTTGAATAAGAATGTGCTTGCTTGCAGCAACGTGCTATATGTTCTGAATGCCCGAATTGGTAATCTGTGTCAAAACTTTGTTAGGAATTTTGTGATCCTTACTAGCTGGAAGTAATGGAGATGGGGCATGAAGTTATTTCTAGGAGTTGGACACATACCAAGTTTAGCTCAGTTCTGGGCATCTTTGAAATACCTATACAAACTTGTTCCTACATAGTAACTTGCATCTTTGAATGAGAATGTGCTTGCTTACAGCAACGTGCTATATGTTCTGAATGCCCGAATTGGGAATCTGTCTCAAAACTGTTAGGAATTATGTGATCCTTACTAGCTGTAAGTAAGGGAGATGGGGCATGAAGTTATTTCTAGGAGTTGGACACATACCAAGTTTAGCTCAGTTCTGGGCATCTTTGAAATACCTATACAAACTTGTTCCTACATAGTAACTTGCAACTTTGAATGAAAATGTGCTTGCTTGCAGCAACGTGCTCTATGTTCTGAATGCCCGAATAGGGAATCTGTGTCAAAACTTTGTTAGGAATTATGTGATCCTTACTAGCTGGAAGTAAGGGAGATGGGGCATGAAGTTATTTCTAGGAGTTGGACACATACCAAGTTTAGCTCAGTTCTGGGCATCTTTGAAATACCTATATAAACTTGTTCCTACATAGTAACTTGCATCTTTGAATAAGAATGTGCTTGCTTGCAGCAACGTGCTATATGTTCTGAATGCCCGAATTGGTAATCTGTGTCAAAACTTTGTTAGGAATTTTGTGATCCTTACTAGCTGGAAGTAATGGAGATGGGGCATGAAGTTATTTCTAGGAGTTGGACACATACCAAGTTTAGCTCAGTTCTGGGCATCTTTGAAATACCTATACAAACTTGTTCCTACATAGTAACTTGCATCTTTGAATGAGAATGTGCTTGCTTACAGCAACGTGCTATATGTTCTGAATGCCCGAATTGGGAATCTGTCTCAAAACTGTTAGGAATTATGTGATCCTTACTAGCTGTAAGTAAGGGAGATGGGGCATGAAGTTATTTCTAGGAGTTTGACACATACCAAGTTTAGCTCAGTTCTGGGCATCATTGAAATACCTATACAAACTTGTTGCTACATAGTAACTTGCATCATTAATGAGAATCTGCTTGCTTACAGCAACGTGCTATATGTTCTGAATGCCCGAATTGGGAATCTGTGTCAAAACTTTGTTAGGAATTATGTGATCCTTACTAGCTGGAAGTAAGGGAGATGGGGCATGAAGTTATTTCTAGGAGTTGGACACATAGCAAGTTTAGCTCAGTTCTGGGCATCTTTGAAATACCTATACAAACTTGTTCCTACATAGTAACTTGCATCTTTGAATGAGAATGTGTTTGCTTACAGCAACGTGCTATATGTTCTGAATGCCCGAATTGGCAATCTGTGTCAAAACTTTGTTAGGAATTATGTGATCCTTACTAGCTGGAAGTAAGGGAGATGGGGCATCAAGTTATTTCTAGGAGTTGGACACATACCAAGTTTAGCTCAGTTCTGGGCATCTTTGAAATACCTATACAAACTTGTTCCTACCTAGTAACTTGCATCTTTGAATGAGAATGTGCTTGCTTGCAGCAACGTGCTATATGTTCTGAATGCCCGAATTGGGAATCTGTGTCAAAACTTTGTTAGGAATTATGTGATCCTTACTAGCTGGAAGTAAGGGAGATGGGGCATGAAGTTATTTCTTGGAGTTGGACACATACCAAGTTTAGCTCAGTTCTGGGCATCTTTGAAATACCTATACAAACTTGTTCCTACCTAGTAACTTGCATCTTTGAATGAGAATGTGCTTGCTTACAGCAACGTGCTATATGTTCTGAATGCCCGAATTGGGAATCTGTGTCAAAACTTTGTTAGGAATTATGTGATCCTTACTAGCTGGAAGTAAGGGAGACGGGGCATGAAGTTATTTCTAGGAGTTGGACACATACCAAGTTTAGCTCAGTTCTGGGCATCTTTGAAATACCTATACAAACTTGTTCCTACATAGTAACTTGCAACTTTGAATGAAAATGTGCTTGCTTACTGCAACGTGCTATATGTTCTGAATGCCCGAATTGGGAATGTGTGTCAAAACTTTGTTTGGAATTATGTCATCCTTACTAGCTGGAAGTAAGGGAGATGGGGCATGAAGTTATTTCTAGGAGTTGGACACATACCAAGTTTAGCTCAGTTCTGGGCATCTTTGAAATACCTATACAAACTTGTTCCTACATAGTAACTTGCAACTTTGAATGAGAATGTGCTTGCTTACAGCAACGTGCTATATGTTCTGAATGCCCGAATTGGGAATCTGTGTGAAAACATTGTTAGGAATTATGTGATCCTTACTAGCTGGAAGTAAGGGAGATGGGGCATGAAGTTATTTCTAGATGTTGGACACATACCAAGTTTAGCTCAGTTCTGGGCATCTTTGAAATACCTATACAAACTTGTTCCTACATAGTAACTTGCAACTTTGAATGAAAATGTGCTTGCTTACAGCAACGTGCTATATGTTCTGAATGCCCGAATTGGGAATCTGTGTCAAAACTTTGTTAGGAATTATGTGATCCTTACTAGCTGGAAGTAAGGGAGATGGGGCATGAAGTTATTTCTAGGATTCGGACACATAGCAAGTTTAGCTCAGTTCTGGGCATCTTTGAAATACCTATACAAACTTGTTCCTACATAGTAACTTGCATCTTTGAATGAGAATGTGCTTGCTTACAGCAACGTGCTATATGTTCTGAATGCCCTAATTGGCAATCTGTGTCAAAACTTTGTTAGGAATTATGTGATCCTTACTAGCTGGAAGTAAGGGAGATGGGGCATGAAGTTATTTCCAGGAGTTGGACACATACCAAGTTTAGCTCAGTTCTGGGCATCTTTGAAATACCTATACAAACTTGTTCCTACATAGTAACTTGCATCTTTGAATGAGAATGTGCTTGCTTACAGCAACGTGCTATATGTTCTGAATGCCCGAATTGGGAATCTGTGTCAAAACTTTGTTCGGAATTATGTGATCCTTACTAGCTGGAAGTAAGGGAGATGGGGCATGAAGTTATTTCTAGGAGTTGGACACATACCAAGTTTAGCTCAGTTCTGGGCATCTTTGAAATACCTATACAAACTTGTTCCTACATAGTAACTTGCATCTGTGAATGAGAATGTGCTTGCTTACAGCAACGTGCTATATGTTCTGAATGCCCGAATTGGGAATCTGTGTCAAAACTTTGTTAGGAATTATGTGATCCTTACTAGCTGGAAGTAAGGGAGATGGGGCATGAAGTTATTTCTAGGAGTTGGACACATACCAAGTTTAGCTCAGTTCTGGGCATCTTTGAAATACCTATACAAACTTGTTCCTACATAGTAACTTGCAACTTTGAATGAGAATGTGCTTGCTTGCAGCAACGTGCTATATGTTCTGAATGCCCGAATAGGGAATCTGTGTCAAAACTTTGTTAGGAATTATGTGATCCTTACTAGCTGGAAGTAAGGGAGATGGAGCATGAAGTTATTTCTTGGAGTTGGACACATACCAAGTTTAGCTCAGTTCTGGGCATCTTTGAAATACCTATACAAACTTGTTCCTACCTAGTAACTTGCATCTTTGAATGAGAATGTGCTTGCTTGCAGCAACGTGCTATATGTTCTGAATGCCCGAATTGGGAATCTGTGTCAAAACTTTGTTAGGAATTATGTGATCCTTACTAGCTGGAAGTAAGGGAGATGGGGCATGAAGTTATTTCTAGGAGTTGGACACATACCAAGTTTAGCTCAGTTCTGGGCATCTTTGAAATACCTATACAAACTTGTTCCTGCATAGTAACTTGCAACTTTGAATGAGAATGTGCTTGCTTACAGCAACGTGCTATATGTTCTGCATGCCCGAATTGGGAATCTGTGTCAAAACTTTGTTAGGAATTATGTGATCCTTACTAGCTGGAAGTAAGGGAGACGGGGCATGAAGTTATTTCTAGGAGTTGGACACATACCAAGTTTAGCTCAGTTCTGGGCATCTTTGAAATACCTATACAAACTTGTTCCTACATAGTAACTTGCAACTTTGAATGAAAATGTGCTTGCTTACAGCAACGTGCTATATGTTCTGAATGCCCGAATTGGGAATCTGTGTCAAAACTTTGTTAGGAATTATGTGATCCTTACTAGCTGGAAGTAAGGGAGATGGGGCATGAAGTTATTTCTCGGATTCGGACACATAGCAAGTTTAGCTCAGTTCTGGGCATCTTTGAAATACCTATACAAACTTGTTCCTACATAGTAACTTGCATCTTTGAATGAGAATGTGCTTGCTTACAGCAACGTGCTATATGTTCTGAATGCCCTAATTGGCAATCTGTGTCAAAACTTTGTTAGGAATTATGTGATCCTTACTAGCTGGAAGTAAGGGAGATGGGGCATGAAGTTATTTCTAGGAGTTGGACACATACCAAGTTTAGCTCAGTTCTGGGCATCTTTGAAATACCTATACAAACTTGTTCCTACATAGTAACTTGCATCTTTGAATGAGAATGTGCTTGCTTACAGCAACGTGCTATATGTTCTGAATGCCCGAATTGGGAATCTGTGTCAAAACTTTGTTCGGAATTATGTGATCCTTACTAGCTGGAAGTAAGGGAGATGGGGCATGAAGTTATTTCTAGGAGTTGGACACATACCAAGTTTAGCTCAGTTCTGGGCATCTTTGAAATACCTATACAAACTTGTTCCTACATAGTAACTTGCATCTTTGAATGAGAATGTGCTTGCTTACAGCAACGTGCTATATGTTCTGAATGCCCGAATTGGGAATCTGTGTCAAAACTTTGTTAGGAATTATGTGATCCTTACTAGCTGGAAGTAAGGGAGATGGGGCATGAAGTTATTTCTAGGAGTTGGACACATACCAAGTTTAGCTCAGTTCTGGGCATCTTTGAAATACCTATACAAACTTGTTCCTACATAGTAACTTGCAACTTTGAATGAGAATGTGCTTGCTTACAGCAACGTGCTATATGTTCTGAATGCCCGAATAGGGAATCTGTGTCAAAACTTTGTTAGGAATTATGTGATCCTTACTAGCTGGAAGTAAGGGAGATGGAGCATGAAGTTATTACTTGGAGTTGGACACATACCAAGTTTAGCTCAGTTCTGGGCATCTTTGAAATACCTATACAAACTTGTTCCTACCTAGTAACTTGCATCTTTGAATGAGAATGTGCTTGCTTGCAGCAACGTGCTATATGTTCTGAATGCCCGAATTGGGAATCTGTGTCAAAACTTTGTTAGGAATTATGTGATCCTTACTAGCTGGAAGTAAGGGAGATGGGGCATGAAGTTATTTCTAGGAGTTGGACACATACCAAGTTTAGCTCAGTTCTGGGCATCTTTGAAATACCTATACAAACTTGTTCCTACATAGTAACTTGCAACTTTGAATGAGAATGTGCTTGCTTACAGCAACGTGCTATATGTTCTGCATGCCCGAATTGGGAATCTGTGTCAAAACTTTGTTAGGAATTATGTGATCCTTACTAGCTGGAAGTAAGGGAGACGGGGCATGAAGTTATTTCTAGGAGTTGGACACATACCAAGTTTAGCTCAGTTCTGGGCATCTTTGAAATACCTATACAAACTTGTTCCTACATAGTAACTTGCAACTTTGAATGAAAATGTGCTTGCTTACAGCAACGTGCTATATGTTCTGAATGCCCGAATTGGGAATCTGTGTCAAAACTTTGTTAGGAATTATGTGATCCTTACTAGCTGGAAGTAAGGGAGACGGGGCATGAAGTTATTTCTAGGAGTTGGACACATACCAAGTTTAGCTCAGTTCTGGGCATCTTTGAAATACCTATACAAACTTGTTCCTACATAGTAAGTTGCAACTTTGAATGAAAATGTGCTTGCTTACTGCAACGTGCTATATGTTCTGAAAGCCCGAATTGGGAATGTGTGTCAAAACTTTGTTAGGAATTATGTCATCCTTACTAGCTGGAAGTAAGGGAGACGGGGCATGAAGTTATTTCTAGGAGTTGGACACATACCAAGTTTAGCTCAGTTCTGGGCATCTTTGAAATACCTATACAAAGTTGTTCCTACATAGTAACTTGCAACTTTGAATGAGAATGTGCTTGCTTACAGCAACGTGCTATATGTTCTGAATGCCTGAATTGGGAATCTGTGTGAAAACATTGTTAGGAATTATGTGATCCTTACTAGCTGGAAGTAAGGGAGATGGGGCATGAAGTTATTTCTAGGAGTTGGACACATACCAAGTTTAGCTCAGTTCTGGGCATCTTTGAAATACCTATACAAACTTGTTCCTACATAGTAACTTGCAACTTTGAATGAAAATGTGCTTGCTTACAGCAACGTGCTATATGTTCTGAATGCCCGAATTGGGAATCTGTGTCAAAACTTTGTTAGGAATTATGTGATCCTTACTAGCTGGAAGTAAGGGAGATGGGGCATGAAGTTATTTCTAGGATTTGGACACATAGCAAGTTTAGCTCAGTTCTGGGCATCTTTGAAATACCTATACAAACTTGTTCCTACATAGTAACTTGCATCTTTGAATGAGAATGTGCTTGCTTACAGCAACGTGCTATATGTTCTGAATGCCCTAATTGGCAATCTGTGTCAAAACTTTGTTAGGAATTATGTGATCCTTACTAGCTGGAAGTAAGGGAGATGGGGCATGAAGTTATTTCTAGGAGTTGGACACATACCAAGTTTAGCTCAGTTCTGGGCATCATTGAAATACCTATACAAACTTGTTACTACATAGTAACTTGCATCTTTGAATGAGAATGTGCTTGCTTACAGCAACGTCCTATATGTTCTGAATGCCCGAATTGGGAATCTGTGTCAAAACTGTTAGGAATTATGTGATCCTTACTAGCTGGAAGTAAGGGAGATGGGGCATGAAGTTATTTCTAGGAGTTGGACACATACCAAGTTTAGCTCAGTTCTGGGCATCTTTGAAATACCTATACAAACTTGTTCCTACCTAGTAACTTGCATCTTTGAATGAGAATGTGCTTGCTTGCAGCAACGTGCTATATGTTCTGAATGCCCGAATTGGGAATCTGTGTCAAAACTTTGTTAGGAATTATGTGATCCTTACTAGCTGGAAGTAAGGGAGATGGGGCATGAAGTTATTTCTAGGAGTTGGACACATACCAAGTTTAGCTCAGTTCTGGGCATCTTTGAAATACCTATACAAACTTGTTCCTACATAGTAACTTGCAACTTTGAATGAGAATGTGCTTGCTTACAGCAACGTGCTATATGTTCTGAATGCCCGAATTGGGAATCTGTGTCAAAACTTTGTTAGGAATTATGTGATCCTTACTAGCTGGAAGTAAGGGAGATGGGGCATGAAGTTATTTCTAGGAGTTGGACACATACCAAGTTTAGCTCAGTTCTGGGCATCTTTGAAATACCTATACAAACTTGTTCCTACATAGTAACTTGCATCTTTGAATGAGAATGTGCTTGCTTACAGCAACGTGCTATATGTTCTGAATGCCCGAATTGGGAATCTGTGTCAAAACTCTGTTAGGAATTATGTGATCCTTACTAGCTGGAAGTAAGGGAGATGGGGCATGAAGTTATTTCTAGGAGTTGGACACATACCAAGTTTAGCTCAGTTCTGGGCATCTTTGAAATACCTATACAAACTTGTTCCTACATAGTAACTTGCATCTTTGAATGGGAATCTGCTTGCTTACAGCAACGTGCTATATGTTCTGAATGCCCGAATTGGGAATCTTTGTCAAAACTCTGTTAGGAATTATGTGATCCTTACTAGCTGGAAGTAAGGGAGATGGGGCATGAAGTTATTTCTAGGAGTTGGACACATACCAAGTTTAGCTCAGTTCTGGGCATCTTTGAAATACCTATACAAACTTGTTCCTACATAGTAACTTGCATCTTTGAATGAGAATGTGCTTGCTTACAGCAACGTGCTATATGTTCTGAATGCCCGAATTGGGAATCTGTGTCAAAACTTTGTTAGGAATTATGTGATCCTTACTAGCTGGAAGTAAGGGAGATGGGGCATGAAGTTATTTCTAGGAGTTGGACACATACCAAGTTTAGCTCAGTTCTGGGCATCTTTGAAATACCTATACAAACTTGTTCCTACATAGTAACTTGCAACTTTGAATGAGAATGTGCTTGCTTACAGCAACGTGCTATATGTTCTGAATGCCCGAATTGGCAATCTGTGTCAAAACTTTGTTAGGAATTATGTGATCCTTACTAGCTGGAAGTAAGGGAGATGGGGCATGAAGTTATTTCTAGGAGTTGGACACATACCAAGTTTAGCTCAGTTCTGGGCATCTTTGAAATACCTATACAAACTTGTTCCTACATAGTAACTTGCAACTTTGAATGAGAATGTGCTTGCTTGCAGCAACGTGCTATATGTTCTGAATGCCCGAATAGGGAATCTGTGTCAAAACTTTGTTAGGAATTATGTGATCCTTACTAGCTGGAAGTAAGGGAGATGGAGCATGAAGTTATTACTTGGAGTTGGACACATACCAAGTTTAGCTCAGTTCTGGGCATCTTTGAAATACCTATACAAACTTGTTCCTACCTAGTAACTTGCATCTTTGAATGAGAATGTGCTTGCTTGCAGCAACGTGCTATATGTTCTGAATGCCCGAATTGGGAATCTGTGTCAAAACTTTGTTAGGAATTATGTGATCCTTACTAGCTGGAAGTAAGGGAGATGGGGCATGAAGTTATTTCTAGGAGTTGGACACATACCAAGTTTAGCTCAGTTCTGGGCATCTTTGAAATACCTATACAAACTTGTTCCTACATAGTAACTTGCAACTTTGAATGAGAATGTGCTTGCTTACAGCAACGTGCTATATGTTCTGCATGCCCGAATTGGGAATCTGTGTCAAAACTTTGTTAGGAATTATGTGATCCTTACTAGCTGGAAGTAAGGGAGACGGGGCATGAAGTTATTTCTAGGAGTTGGACACATACCAAGTTTAGCTCAGTTCTGGGCATCTTTGAAATACCTATACAAACTTGTTCCTACATAGTAACTTGCAACTTTGAATGAAAATGTGCTTGCTTACAGCAACGTGCTATATGTTCTGAATGCCCGAATTGGGAATCTGTGTCAAAACTTTGTTAGGAATTATGTGATCCTTACTAGCTGGAAGTAAGGGAGACGGGGCATGAAGTTATTTCTAGGAGTTGGACACATACCAAGTTTAGCTCAGTTCTGGGCATCTTTGAAATACCTATACAAACTTGTTCCTACATAGTAACTTGCAACTTTGAATGAAAATGTGCTTGCTTACTGCAACGTGCTATATGTTCTGAAAGCCCGAATTGGGAATGTGTGTCAAAACTTTGTTAGGAATTATGTCATCCTTACTAGCTGGAAGTAAGGGAGACGGGGCATGAAGTTATTTCTAGGAGTTGGACACATACCAAGTTTAGCTCAGTTCTGGGCATCTTTGAAATACCTATACAAAGTTGTTCCTACATAGTAACTTGCAACTTTGAATGAGAATGTGCTTGCTTACAGCAACGTGCTATATGTTCTGAATGCCTGAATTGGGAATCTGTGTGAAAACATTGTTAGGAATTATGTGATCCTTACTAGCTGGAAGTAAGGGAGATGTTGCATGAAGTTATTTCTAGGAGTTGGACACATACCAAGTTTAGCTCAGTTCTGGGCATCTTTGAAATACCTATACAAACTTGTTCCTACCTAGTAACTTGCAACTTTGAATGAAAATGTGCTTGCTTACAGCAACGTGCTATATGTTCTGAATGCCCGAATTGGGAATCTGTGTCAAAACTTTGTTAGGAATTATGTGATCCTTACTAGCTGGAAGTAAGGGAGATGGGGCATGAAGTTATTTCTAGGATTTGGACACATAGCAAGTTTAGCTCAGTTCTGGGCATCTTTGAAATACCTATACAAACTTGTTCCTACATAGTAACTTGCATCTTTGAATGAGAATGTGCTTGCTTACAGCAACGTGCTATATGTTCTGAATGCCCTAATTGGCAATCTGTGTCAAAACTTTGTTAGGAATTATGTGATCCTTACTAGCTGGAAGTAAGGGAGATGGGGCATGAAGTTATTTCTAGGAGTTGGACAAATACCAAGTTTAGCTCAGTTCTGGGCATCTTTGAAATACCTATACAAACTTGTTACTACATAGTAACTTGCATCTTTGAATGAGAATGTGCTTGCTTACAGCAACGTCCTATATGTTCTGAATGCCCGAATTGGGAATCTGTGTCAAAACTGTTAGGAATTATGTGATCCTTACTAGCTGGAAGTAAGGGAGATGGGGCATGATGTTATTTCTAGGAGTTGGACACATACCAAGTTTTGCTCAGTTCTGGGCATCTTTGAAATACCTATACAAACTTGTTCCTACATAGTAACTTGCAACTTTGAATGAAAATGTGATTGCTTACAGCAACGTGCTATATGTTCTGAATGCCCGAATTGGGAATCTGTGTCAAAACTTTGTTAGGAATTATGTGATCCTTACTAGCTGGAAGTAAGGGAGATGGGGCATGAAGTTATTTCTAGGAGTTGGACACATACCAAGTTTAGCTCAGTTCTGGGCATCTTTGAAATACCTATACAAACTTGTTCCTACATAGTAACTTGCATCTTTGAATGAGAATGTGCTTGCTTACAGCAACGTGCTATATGTTCTGAATGCCCGAATTGGGAATCTGTGTCAAAACTTTGTTAGGAATTATGTGATCCTTACTAGCTGGAAGTAAGGGAGATGGGGCATGAAGTTATTTCTAGGAGTTGGACACATACCAAGTTTAGCTCAGTTCTGGGCATCTTTGAAATACCTATACAAACTTGTTCCTACATAGTAACTTGCAACTTTGAATGAAAATGTGCTTGCTTACAGCAACGTGCTATATGTTCTGAATGCCCGAATTGGGAATCTGTGTCAAAACTTTGTTAGGAATTATGTGATCCTTACTAGCTGGAAGTAAGGGAGATGGGGCATGAAGTTATTTCTAGGAGTTGGACACATACCAAGTTTAGCAGAGTTCTGGGCATCTTTGAAATACCTATACAAACTTGTTCCTACATAGTAACTTGCATCTTTGAATGAGAATGTGCTTGCTTACAGCAACGTGCTATATGTTCTGAATGCCCGAATTGGGAATCTGTGTCAAAACTTTGTTAGGAATTATGTGATCCTTACTAGCTGGAAGTAAGGGAGATGGGGCATGAAGTTATTTCTAGGAGTTGGACACATACCAAGTTTAGCTCAGTTCTGGGCATCTTTGAAATACCTATACAAACTTGTTCCTACATAGTAACTTGCAACTTTGAATGAGAATGTGCTTGCTTACAGCAACGTGCTATATGTTCTGAATGCCCGAATTGGGAATCTGTGTCAAAACTTTGTTAGGAATTATGTGATCCTTACTAGCTGGAAGTAAGGGAGATGGGGCATGAAGTTATTTCTAGGAGTTGGACACATACCAAGTTTAGCTCAGTTCTGGGCATCTTTGAAATACCTATACAAACTTGTTCCTACATAGTAACTTGCAACTTTGAATGAGAATGTGCTTGCTTACAGCAACGTGCTATATGTTCTGAATGCCCGAATTGGCAATCTGTGTCAAAACTTTGTTAGGAATTATGTGATCCTTACTAGCTGGAAGTAAGGGAGATGGGGCATGAAGTTATTTCTAGGAGTTGGACACATACCAAGTTTAGCTCAGTTCTGGGCATCTTTGAAATACCTATACAAACTTGTTCCTACATAGTAACTTGCATCTTTGAATGAGAATGTGCTTGCTTACAGCAACGTGCTATATGTTCTGAATGCCCGAATTGGGAATCTGTGTCAAAACTTTGTTAGGAATTATGTGATCCTTACTAGCTGGAAGTAAGGGAGATGGGGCATGAAGTTATTTCTAGGAGTTGGACACATACCAAGTTTAGCTCAGTTCTGGGCATTTTTGAAATACCTATACAAACTTGTTCCTACATAGTAACTTGCATCTTTGAATGAGAATGTGCTTGCTTGCAGCAACGTGCTATATGTTCTGAATGCCCGAATAGGGAATCTGTGTCAAAACTTTGTTAGGAATTATGTGACCCTTACTAGCTGGAAGTAAGGGAGATGGAGCATGAAGTTATTTCTTGGAGTTGGACACATACCAAGTTTAGCTCAGTTCTGGGCATCTTTGAAATACCTATACAAACTTGTTCCTACCTAGTAACTTGCATCTTTGAATGAGAATGTGCTTGCTTGCAGCAACGTGCTATATGTTCTGAATGCCCGAATAGGGAATCTGTGTCAAAACTTTGTTAGAAATTATGTGATCCTTACTAGCTGGACGTAAGGGAGATGGGGCATGAAGTTATTTCTAGGAGTTGGACACATACCAAGTTTAGCTCAGTTCTGGGCATCTTTGAAATACCTATACAAACTTGTTCCTACCTAGTAACTTGCATCTTTGAATGAGAATGTGCTTGCTTATAGCAACGTGCTATATGTTCTGAATGCCCGAATAGGGAATCTGTGTCAAAACTTTGTTAGGAATTATGTGATCCTTACTAGCTGGAAGTAAGGGAGATGTTGCATGAAGTTATTTCTAGGAGTTGGACACATACCAAGTTTAGCTCAGTTCTGGGCATCTTTGAAATACCTATACAAACTTGTTCCTACATAGTAACTTGCAACTTTGAATGAAAATGTGCTTGCTTACAGCAACGTGCTATATGTTCTGAATGCCCGAATTGGGAATCTGTGTCAAAACTTTGTTAGGAATTATGTGATCCTTACTAGCTGGAAGTAAGGGAGATGTTGCATGAAGTTATTTCTAGGAGTTGGACACATACCAAGTTTAGCTCAGTTCTGGGCATCTTTGAAATACCTATACAAACTTGTTCCTACATAGTAACTTGCAACTTTGAATGAAAATTTGCTTGCTAACAGCAACGTGCTATATGTTCTGAATGCCCGAATTGGGAATCTGTGTCAACACATTGTTAGGAATTATGTGATCCTTACTAGCTGGAAGTAAGGGATATGGGGCATGAAGTTATTTCTAGGAGTTGGACACATACCAAGTTTAGCTCAGTTCTGGGCATCTTTGAAATACCTATACAAACTTGTTCCTACCTAGTAACTTGCATCTTTCAATGAGAATCTGCTTGCTTACAGCAACGTGCTATATGTTCTGAATGCCCGAATTGGGAATCTGTGTCAAAACTTTGTTAGGAAATATGTGATCCTTACTAGCTGGAAGTAAAGGAGATGCGGCATGAAGTTATTTCTAGGAGTTGGACACATACCAAGTTTAGCTCAGTTCTGGGCATCTTTGAAATACCTATACAAACTTGTTCCTACATAGTAACTTGCAACTTTGAATGAGAATGTGCTTGCTTACAGCAACGTGCTATATGTTCTGAATGCCCGAATTGGGAATCTGTGTCAAAACTTTGTTAGGAATTATGTGATCCTTACTAGCTGGAAGTAAGGGAGATGGGGCATGAAGTTATTTCTAGGAGTTGGACACATACCAAGTTTAGCTCAGTTCTGGGCATCTTTGAAATACCTATACAAACTTGTTCCTACATAGTAACTTGCATCTTTGAATGAGAATGTGCTTGCTTGCAGCAACGTGCTATATGTTCTGAATGCCCGAATAGGGAATCTGTGTCAACACATTGTTAGGAATTATGTGATCCTTACTAGCTGGAAGTAAGGGATATGGGGCATGAAGTTATTTCTAGGAGTTGGACACATACCAAGTTTAGCTCAGTTCTGGGCATCTTTGAAATACCTATACAAACTTGTTCCTACATAGTAACTTGCATCTTTGAATGAGAATGTGCTTGCTTACAGCAACGTGCTATATGTTCTGAATGCCCTAATTGGCAATCTGTGTCAAAACTTTGTTAGGAATTATGTGATCCTTACTAGCTGGAAGTAAGGGAGATGGGGCATGAAGTTATTTCTAGGAGTTGGACAAATACCAAGTTTAGCTCAGTTCTGGGCATCTTTGAAATACCTATACAAACTTGTTACTACATAGTAACTTGCATCTTTGAATGAGAATGTGCTTGCTTACAGCAACGTCCTATATGTTCTGAATGCCCGAATTGGGAATCTGTGTCAAAACTGTTAGGAATTATGTGATCCTTACTAGCTGGAAGTAAGGGAGATGGGGCATGATGTTATTTCTAGGAGTTGGACACATACCAAGTTTTGCTCAGTTCTGGGCATCTTTGAAATACCTATACAAACTTGTTCCTACATAGTAACTTGCAACTTTGAATGAAAATGTGATTGCTTACAGCAACGTGCTATATGTTCTGAATGCCCGAATTGGGAATCTGTGTCAAAACTTTGTTAGGAATTATGTGATCCTTACTAGCTGGAAGTAAGGGAGATGGGGCATGAAGTTATTTCTAGGAGTTGGACACATACCAAGTTTAGCTCAGTTCTGGGCATCTTTGAAATACCTATACAAACTTGTTCCTACATAGTAACTTGCATCTTTGAATGAGAATGTGCTTGCTTACAGCAACGTGCTATATGTTCTGAATGCCCGAATTGGGAATCTGTGTCAAAACTTTGTTAGGAATTATGTGATCCTTACTAGCTGGAAGTAAGGGAGATGGGGCATGAAGTTATTTCTAGGAGTTGGACACATACCAAGTTTAGCTCAGTTCTGGGCATCTTTGAAATACCTATACAAACTTGTTCCTACATAGTAACTTGCAACTTTGAATGAGAATGTGCTTGCTTACAGCAACGTGCTATATGTTCTGAATGCCCGAATTGGCAATCTGTGTCAAAACTTTGTTAGGAATTATGTGATCCTTACTAGCTGGAAGTAAGGGAGATGGGGCATGAAGTTATTTCTAGGAGTTGGACACATACCAAGTTTAGCTCAGTTCTGGGCATCTTTGAAATACCTATACAAACTTGTTCCTACATAGTAACTTGCATCTTTGAATGAGAATGTGCTTGCTTACAGCAACGTGCTATATGTTCTGAATGCCCGAATTGGGAATCTGTGTCAAAACTTTGTTAGGAATTATGTGATCCTTACTAGCTGGAAGTAAGGGAGATGGGGCATGAAGTTATTTCTAGGAGTTGGACACATACCAAGTTTAGCTCAGTTCTGGGCATTTTTGAAATACCTATACAAACTTGTTCCTACATAGTAACTTGCATCTTTGAATGAGAATGTGCTTGCTTGCAGCAACGTGCTATATGTTCTGAATGCCCGAATAGGGAATCTGTGTCAAAACTTTGTTAGGAATTATGTGACCCTTACTAGCTGGAAGTAAGGGAGATGGAGCATGAAGTTATTTCTTGGAGTTGGACACATACCAAGTTTAGCTCAGTTCTGGGCATCTTTGAAATACCTATACAAACTTGTTCCTACCTAGTAACTTGCATCTTTGAATGAGAATGTGCTTGCTTGCAGCAACGTGCTATATGTTCTGAATGCCCGAATTGGGAATCTGTGTCAAAACTTTGTTAGGAATTATGTGATCCTTACTAGCTGGAAGTAAGGGAGATGGGGCATGAAGTTATTTCTAGGAGTTGGACACATACCAAGTTTAGCTCAGTTCTGGGCATCTTTGAAATACCTATACAAACTTGTTCCTACATAGTAACTTGCAACTTTGAATGAGAATGTGCTTGCTTACAGCAACGTGCTATATGTTCTGCATGCCCGAATTGGGAATCTGTGTCAAAACTTTGTTAGGAATTATGTGATCCTTACTAGCTGGAAGTAAGGGAGACGGGGCATGAAGTTATTTCTAGGAGTTGGACACATACCAAGTTTAGCTCAGTTCTGGGCATCTTTGAAATACCTATACAAACTTGTTCCTACATAGTAACTTGCAACTTTGAATGAAAATGTGCTTGCTTACAGCAACGTGCTATATGTTCTGAATGCCCGAATTGGGAATCTGTGTCAAAACTTTGTTAGGAATTATGTGATCCTTACTAGCTGGAAGTAAGGGAGACGGGGCATGAAGTTATTTCTAGGAGTTGGACACATACCAAGTTTAGCTCAGTTCTGGGCATCTTTGAAATACCTATACAAACTTGTTCCTACATAGTAACTTGCAACTTTGAATGAAAATGTGCTTGCTTACTGCAACGTGCTATATGTTCTGAAAGCCCGAATTGGGAATGTGTGTCAAAACTTTGTTAGGAATTATGTCATCCTTACTAGCTGGAAGTAAGGGAGACGGGGCATGAAGTTATTTCTAGGAGTTGGACACATACCAAGTTTAGCTCAGTTCTGGGCATCTTTGAAATACCTATACAAAGTTGTTCCTACATAGTAACTTGCAACTTTGAATGAGAATGTGCTTGCTTACAGCAACGTGCTATATGTTCTGAATGCCTGAATTGGGAATCTGTGTGAAAACATTGTTAGGAATTATGTGATCCTTACTAGCTGGAAGTAAGGGAGATGTTGCATGAAGTTATTTCTAGGAGTTGGACACATACCAAGTTTAGCTCAGTTCTGGGCATCTTTGAAATACCTATACAAACTTGTTCCTACCTAGTAACTTGCAACTTTGAATGAAAATGTGCTTGCTTACAGCAACGTGCTATATGTTCTGAATGCCCGAATTGGGAATCTGTGTCAAAACTTTGTTAGGAATTATGTGATCCTTACTAGCTGGAAGTAAGGGAGATGGGGCATGAAGTTATTTCTAGGATTTGGACACATAGCAAGTTTAGCTCAGTTCTGGGCATCTTTGAAATACCTATACAAACTTGTTCCTACATAGTAACTTGCATCTTTGAATGAGAATGTGCTTGCTTACAGCAACGTGCTATATGTTCTGAATGCCCTAATTGGCAATCTGTGTCAAAACTTTGTTAGGAATTATGTGATCCTTACTAGCTGGAAGTAAGGGAGATGGGGCATGAAGTTATTTCTAGGAGTTGGACAAATACCAAGTTTAGCTCAGTTCTGGGCATCTTTGAAATACCTATACAAACTTGTTACTACATAGTAACTTGCATCTTTGAATGAGAATGTGCTTGCTTACAGCAACGTCCTATATGTTCTGAATGCCCGAATTGGGAATCTGTGTCAAAACTGTTAGGAATTATGTGATCCTTACTAGCTGGAAGTAAGGGAGATGGGGCATGATGTTATTTCTAGGAGTTGGACACATACCAAGTTTTGCTCAGTTCTGGGCATCTTTGAAATACCTATACAAACTTGTTCCTACATAGTAACTTGCAACTTTGAATGAAAATGTGATTGCTTACAGCAACGTGCTATATGTTCTGAATGCCCGAATTGGGAATCTGTGTCAAAACTTTGTTAGGAATTATGTGATCCTTACTAGCTGGAAGTAAGGGAGATGGGGCATGAAGTTATTTCTAGGAGTTGGACACATACCAAGTTTAGCTCAGTTCTGGGCATCTTTGAAATACCTATACAAACTTGTTCCTACATAGTAACTTGCATCTTTGAATGAGAATGTGCTTGCTTACAGCAACGTGCTATATGTTCTGAATGCCCGAATTGGGAATCTGTGTCAAAACTTTGTTAGGAATTATGTGATCCTTACTAGCTGGAAGTAAGGGAGATGGGGCATGAAGTTATTTCTAGGAGTTGGACACATACCAAGTTTAGCTCAGTTCTGGGCATCTTTGAAATACCTATACAAACTTGTTCCTACATAGTAACTTGCAACTTTGAATGAAAATGTGCTTGCTTACAGCAACGTGCTATATGTTCTGAATGCCCGAATTGGGAATCTGTGTCAAAACTTTGTTAGGAATTATGTGATCCTTACTAGCTGGAAGTAAGGGAGATGGGGCATGAAGTTATTTCTAGGAGTTGGACACATACCAAGTTTAGCAGAGTTCTGGGCATCTTTGAAATACCTATACAAACTTGTTCCTACATAGTAACTTGCATCTTTGAATGAGAATGTGCTTGCTTACAGCAACGTGCTATATGTTCTGAATGCCCGAATTGGGAATCTGTGTCAAAACTTTGTTAGGAATTATGTGATCCTTACTAGCTGGAAGTAAGGGAGATGGGGCATGAAGTTATTTCTAGGAGTTGGACACATACCAAGTTTAGCTCAGTTCTGGGCATCTTTGAAATACCTATACAAACTTGTTCCTACATAGTAACTTGCAACTTTGAATGAGAATGTGCTTGCTTACAGCAACGTGCTATATGTTCTGAATGCCCGAATTGGGAATCTGTGTCAAAACTTTGTTAGGAATTATGTGATCCTTACTAGCTGGAAGTAAGGGAGATGGGGCATGAAGTTATTTCTAGGAGTTGGACACATACCAAGTTTAGCTCAGTTCTGGGCATCTTTGAAATACCTATACAAACTTGTTCCTACATAGTAACTTGCAACTTTGAATGAGAATGTGCTTGCTTACAGCAACGTGCTATATGTTCTGAATGCCCGAATTGGCAATCTGTGTCAAAACTTTGTTAGGAATTATGTGATCCTTACTAGCTGGAAGTAAGGGAGATGGGGCATGAAGTTATTTCTAGGAGTTGGACACATACCAAGTTTAGCTCAGTTCTGGGCATCTTTGAAATACCTATACAAACTTGTTCCTACATAGTAACTTGCATCTTTGAATGAGAATGTGCTTGCTTACAGCAACGTGCTATATGTTCTGAATGCCCGAATTGGGAATCTGTGTCAAAACTTTGTTAGGAATTATGTGATCCTTACTAGCTGGAAGTAAGGGAGATGGGGCATGAAGTTATTTCTAGGAGTTGGACACATACCAAGTTTAGCTCAGTTCTGGGCATTTTTGAAATACCTATACAAACTTGTTCCTACATAGTAACTTGCATCTTTGAATGAGAATGTGCTTGCTTGCAGCAACGTGCTATATGTTCTGAATGCCCGAATAGGGAATCTGTGTCAAAACTTTGTTAGGAATTATGTGACCCTTACTAGCTGGAAGTAAGGGAGATGGAGCATGAAGTTATTTCTTGGAGTTGGACACATACCAAGTTTAGCTCAGTTCTGGGCATCTTTGAAATACCTATACAAACTTGTTCCTACCTAGTAACTTGCATCTTTGAATGAGAATGTGCTTGCTTGCAGCAACGTGCTATATGTTCTGAATGCCCGAATAGGGAATCTGTGTCAAAACTTTGTTAGAAATTATGTGATCCTTACTAGCTGGACGTAAGGGAGATGGGGCATGAAGTTATTTCTAGGAGTTGGACACATACCAAGTTTAGCTCAGTTCTGGGCATCTTTGAAATACCTATACAAACTTGTTCCTACCTAGTAACTTGCATCTTTGAATGAGAATGTGCTTGCTTATAGCAACGTGCTATATGTTCTGAATGCCCGAATAGGGAATCTGTGTCAAAACTTTGTTAGGAATTATGTGATCCTTACTAGCTGGAAGTAAGGGAGATGTTGCATGAAGTTATTTCTAGGAGTTGGACACATACCAAGTTTAGCTCAGTTCTGGGCATCTTTGAAATACCTATACAAACTTGTTCCTACATAGTAACTTGCAACTTTGAATGAAAATGTGCTTGCTTACAGCAACGTGCTATATGTTCTGAATGCCCGAATTGGGAATCTGTGTCAAAACTTTGTTAGGAATTATGTGATCCTTACTAGCTGGAAGTAAGGGAGATGTTGCATGAAGTTATTTCTAGGAGTTGGACACATACCAAGTTTAGCTCAGTTCTGGGCATCTTTGAAATACCTATACAAACTTGTTCCTACATAGTAACTTGCAACTTTGAATGAAAATTTGCTTGCTAACAGCAACGTGCTATATGTTCTGAATGCCCGAATTGGGAATCTGTGTCAACACATTGTTAGGAATTATGTGATCCTTACTAGCTGGAAGTAAGGGATATGGGGCATGAAGTTATTTCTAGGAGTTGGACACATACCAAGTTTAGCTCAGTTCTGGGCATCTTTGAAATACCTATACAAACTTGTTCCTACCTAGTAACTTGCATCTTTCAATGAGAATCTGCTTGCTTACAGCAACGTGCTATATGTTCTGAATGCCCGAATTGGGAATCTGTGTCAAAACTTTGTTAGGAAATATGTGATCCTTACTAGCTGGAAGTAAAGGAGATGCGGCATGAAGTTATTTCTAGGAGTTGGACACATACCAAGTTTAGCTCAGTTCTGGGCATCTTTGAAATACCTATACAAACTTGTTCCTACATAGTAACTTGCAACTTTGAATGAGAATGTGCTTGCTTACAGCAACGTGCTATATGTTCTGAATGCCCGAATTGGGAATCTGTGTCAAAACTTTGTTAGGAATTATGTGATCCTTACTAGCTGGAAGTAAGGGAGATGGGGCATGAAGTTATTTCTAGGAGTTGGACACATACCAAGTTTAGCTCAGTTCTGGGCATCTTTGAAATACCTATACAAACTTGTTCCTACATAGTAACTTGCATCTTTGAATGAGAATGTGCTTGCTTGCAGCAACGTGCTATATGTTCTGAATGCCCGAATAGGGAATCTGTGTCAACACATTGTTAGGAATTATGTGATCCTTACTAGCTGGAAGTAAGGGATATGGGGCATGAAGTTATTTCTAGGAGTTGGACACATACCAAGTTTAGCTCAGTTCTGGGCATCTTTGAAATACCTATACAAACTTGTTCCTACATAGTAACTTGCATCTTTGAATGAGAATGTGCTTGCTTACAGCAACGTGCTATATGTTCTGAATGCCCTAATTGGCAATCTGTGTCAAAACTTTGTTAGGAATTATGTGATCCTTACTAGCTGGAAGTAAGGGAGATGGGGCATGAAGTTATTTCTAGGAGTTGGACAAATACCAAGTTTAGCTCAGTTCTGGGCATCTTTGAAATACCTATACAAACTTGTTACTACATAGTAACTTGCATCTTTGAATGAGAATGTGCTTGCTTACAGCAACGTCCTATATGTTCTGAATGCCCGAATTGGGAATCTGTGTCAAAACTGTTAGGAATTATGTGATCCTTACTAGCTGGAAGTAAGGGAGATGGGGCATGATGTTATTTCTAGGAGTTGGACACATACCAAGTTTTGCTCAGTTCTGGGCATCTTTGAAATACCTATACAAACTTGTTCCTACATAGTAACTTGCAACTTTGAATGAAAATGTGATTGCTTACAGCAACGTGCTATATGTTCTGAATGCCCGAATTGGGAATCTGTGTCAAAACTTTGTTAGGAATTATGTGATCCTTACTAGCTGGAAGTAAGGGAGATGGGGCATGAAGTTATTTCTAGGAGTTGGACACATACCAAGTTTAGCTCAGTTCTGGGCATCTTTGAAATACCTATACAAACTTGTTCCTACATAGTAACTTGCATCTTTGAATGAGAATGTGCTTGCTTACAGCAACGTGCTATATGTTCTGAATGCCCGAATTGGGAATCTGTGTCAAAACTTTGTTAGGAATTATGTGATCCTTACTAGCTGGAAGTAAGGGAGATGGGGCATGAAGTTATTTCTAGGAGTTGGACACATACCAAGTTTAGCTCAGTTCTGGGCATCTTTGAAATACCTATACAAACTTGTTCCTACATAGTAACTTGCAACTTTGAATGAGAATGTGCTTGCTTACAGCAACGTGCTATATGTTCTGAATGCCCGAATTGGCAATCTGTGTCAAAACTTTGTTAGGAATTATGTGATCCTTACTAGCTGGAAGTAAGGGAGATGGGGCATGAAGTTATTTCTAGGAGTTGGACACATACCAAGTTTAGCTCAGTTCTGGGCATCTTTGAAATACCTATACAAACTTGTTCCTACATAGTAACTTGCATCTTTGAATGAGAATGTGCTTGCTTACAGCAACGTGCTATATGTTCTGAATGCCCGAATTGGGAATCTGTGTCAAAACTTTGTTAGGAATTATGTGATCCTTACTAGCTGGAAGTAAGGGAGATGGGGCATGAAGTTATTTCTAGGAGTTGGACACATACCAAGTTTAGCTCAGTTCTGGGCATTTTTGAAATACCTATACAAACTTGTTCCTACATAGTAACTTGCATCTTTGAATGAGAATGTGCTTGCTTGCAGCAACGTGCTATATGTTCTGAATGCCCGAATAGGGAATCTGTGTCAAAACTTTGTTAGGAATTATGTGACCCTTACTAGCTGGAAGTAAGGGAGATGGAGCATGAAGTTATTTCTTGGAGTTGGACACATACCAAGTTTAGCTCAGTTCTGGGCATCTTTGAAATACCTATACAAACTTGTTCCTACCTAGTAACTTGCATCTTTGAATGAGAATGTGCTTGCTTGCAGCAACGTGCTATATGTTCTGAATGCCCGAATAGGGAATCTGTGTCAAAACTTTGTTAGAAATTATGTGATCCTTACTAGCTGGACGTAAGGGAGATGGGGCATGAAGTTATTTCTAGGAGTTGGACACATACCAAGTTTAGCTCAGTTCTGGGCATCTTTGAAATACCTATACAAACTTGTTCCTACCTAGTAACTTGCATCTTTGAATGAGAATGTGCTTGCTTATAGCAACGTGCTATATGTTCTGAATGCCCGAATAGGGAATCTGTGTCAAAACTTTGTTAGGAATTATGTGATCCTTACTAGCTGGAAGTAAGGGAGATGTTGCCTGAAGTTATTTCTAGGAGTTGGACACATACCAAGTTTAGCTCAGTTCTGGGCATCTTTGAAATACCTATACAAACTTGTTCCTACATAGTAACTTGCAACTTTGAATGAAAATGTGCTTGCTTACAGCAACGTGCTATATGTTCTGAATGCCCGAATTGGGAATCTGTGTCAAAACTTTGTTAGGAATTATGTGATCCTTACTAGCTGGAAGTAAGGGAGATGTTGCATGAAGTTATTTCTAGGAGTTGGACACATACCAAGTTTAGCTCAGTTCTGGGCATCTTTGAAATACCTATACAAACTTGTTCCTACATAGTAACTTGCAACTTTGAATGAAAATGTGCTTGCTAACAGCAACGTGCTATATGTTCTGAATGCCCGAATTGGGAATCTGTGTCAACACATTGTTAGGAATTATGTGATCCTTACTAGCTGGAAGTAAGGGATATGGGGCATGAAGTTATTTCTAGGAGTTGGACACATACCAAGTTTAGCTCAGTTCTGGGCATCTTTGAAATACCTATACAAACTTGTTCCTACCTAGTAACTTGCATCTTTCAATGAGAATCTGCTTGCTTACAGCAACGTGCTATATGTTCTGAATGCCCGAATTGGGAATCTGTGTCAAAACATTGTTAGGAAATATGTGATCCTTACTAGCTGGAAGTAAGGGAGATGGGGCATGAAGTTATTTCTAGGAGTTGGACACATACCAAGTTTAGCTCAGTTCTTGGCATCTTTGAAATACCTATACAAACTTGTTCCTACATAGTAACTTGCAACTTTGAATGAGAATGTGCTTGCTTACAGCAACGTGCTATATGTTCTGAATGCCCGAATTGGGAATATGTGTCAAAACTTTGTTAGGAATTATGTGATCCTTACTAGCTGGAAGTAAGGGAGATGGGGCATGAAGTTATTTCTAGGAGTTGGACACATACCAAGTTTAGCTCAGTTCTGGGCATCTTTGAAATACCTATACAAACTTGTTCCTACATAGTAACTTGCATCTTTGAATGAGAATGTGCTTGCTTGCAGCAACGTGCTATATGTTCTGAATGCCCGAATAGGGAATCTGTGTCAACACATTGTTAGGAATTATGTGATCCTTACTAGCTGGAAGTAAGGGATATGGGGCATGAAGTTATTTCTAGGAGTTGGACACATACCAAGTTTAGCTCAGTTCTGGGCATCTTTGAAATACCTATACAAACTTGTTCCTACCTAGTAACTTGCATCTTTCAATGAGAATCTGCTTGCTTACAGCAACGTGCTATATGTTCTGAATGCCCGAATTGGGAATCTGTGTCAAAACATTGTTAGGAAATATGTGATCCTTACTAGCTGGAAGTAAGGGAGATGGGGCATGAAGTTATTTCTAGGAGTTGGACACATACCAAGTTTAGCTCAGTTCTGGGCATCTTTGAAATACCTATACAAACTTGTTCCTACATAGTAACTTGCAACTTTGAATGAGAATGTGCTTGCTTACAGCAACGTGCTATATGTTCTGAATGCCTGAATTGGGAATCTGTGTCAAAACTTTGTTAGGAATTATGTGATCCTTACTAGCTGGAAGTAAGGGAGATGGGGCATGAAGTTATTTCTAGGAGTTGGACACATACCAAGTTTAGCTCAGTTCTGGGCATCTTTGAAATACCTATACAAACTTGTTCCTACATAGTAACTTGCATCTTTGAATGAGAATGTGCTTGCTTACAGCAACGTGCTATATGTTCTGAATGCCCGAATAGGGAATCTGTGTCAAAACTTTGTTAGGAATTATGTGACCCTTACTAGCTGGAAGTAAGGGAGATGGAGCATGAAGTTATTTCTTGGAGTTGGACACATACCAAGTTTAGCTCAGTTCTGGGCATCTTTGAAATACCTATACAAACTTGTTCCTACCTAGTAACTTGCATCTTTGAATGAGAATGTGCTTGCTTGCAGCAACGTGCTATATGTTCTGAATGCCCGAATTGGGAATCTGTGTCAAAACTTTGTTAGAAATTATGTGATCCTTACTAGCTGGAAGTAAGGGAGATGGGGCATGAAGTTATTTCTAGGAGTTGGACACATACCAAGTTTAGCTCAGTTCTGGGCATCTTTGAAATACCTATACAAACTTGTTCCTACCTAGTAACTTGCATCTTTGAATGAGAATGTGCTTGCTTATAGCAACGTGCTATATGTTCTGAATGCCCGAATAGGGAATCTGTGTCAAAACATTGTTAGGAATTATGTGATCCTTACTAGCTGGAAGTAAGGGAGATGTTGCATGAAGTTATTTCTAGGAGTTGGACACATACCAAGTTTAGCTCAGTTCTGGGCATCTTTGAAATACCTATACAAACTTGTTCCTACCTAGTAACTTGCAACTTTGAATGAAAATGTGCTTGCTTACAGCAACGTGCTATATGTTCTGAATGCCCGAATTGGGAATCTGTGTCAAAACTTTGTTAGGAATTATGTGATCCTTACTAGCTGGAAGTAAGGGAGATGTTGCATGAAGTTATTTCTAGGAGTTGGACACATACCAAGTTTAGCTCAGTTCTGGGCATCTTTGAAATACCTATACAAACTTGTTCCTACCTAGTAACTTGCATCTTTCAATGAGAATCTGCTTGCTTACAGCAACGTGCTATATGTTCTGAATGCCCGAATTGGGAATCTGTGTCGAAACATTGTTAGGAAATATGTGATCCTTACTAGCTGGAAGTAAGGGAGATGGGGCATGAAGTTATTTCTAGGAGTTGGACACATACCAAGTTTAGCTCAGTTCTGGGCATCTTTGAAATACCTATACAAACTTGTTCCTACATAGTAACTTGCAACTTTGAATGAGAATGTGCTTGCTTACAGCAACGTGCTATATGTTCTGAATGCCCGAATTGGGAATCTGTGTCAAAACTTTGTTAGGAATTATGTGATCCTTACTAGCTGGAAGTAAGGGAGATGGGGCATGAAGTTATTTCTAGGAGTTGGACACATACCAAGTTTAGCAGAGTTCTGGGCATCTTTGAAATACCTATACAAACTTGTTCCTACATAGTAACTTGCATCTTTGAATGAGAATGTGCTTGCTTACAGCAACGTGCTATATGTTCTGAATGCCCGAATTGGGAATCTGTGTCAAAACTTTGTTAGGAATTATGTGATCCTTACTAGCTGGAAGTAAGGGAGATGGGGCATGAAGTTATTTCTAGGAGTTGGACACATACCAAGTTTAGCTCAGTTCTGGGCATCTTTGAAATACCTATACAAACTTGTTCCTACATAGTAACTTGCAACTTTGAATGAGAATGTGCTTGCTTACAGCAACGTGCTATATGTTCTGAATGCCCGAATTGGGAATCTGTGTCAAAACTTTGTTAGGAATTATGTGATCCTTACTAGCTGGAAGTAAGGGAGATGGGGCATGAAGTTATTTCTAGGAGTTGGACACATACCAAGTTTAGCTCAGTTCTGGGCATCTTTGAAATACCTATACAAACTTGTTCCTACATAGTAACTTGCATCTTTGAATGAGAATGTGCTTGCTTACAGCAACGTGCTATATGTTCTGAATGCCCGAATTGGGAATCTGTGTCAAAACTCTGTTAGGAATTATGTGATCCTTACTAGCTGGAAGTAAGGGAGATGGGGAATGAAGTTATTTCTAGGAGTTGGACACATACCAAGTTTAGCTCAGTTCTGGGCATCTTTGAAATACCTATACAAACTTGTTCCTACATAGTAACTTGCATCTTTGAATGGGAATCTGCTTGCTTACAGCAACGTGCTATATGTTCTGAATGCCCGAATTGGGAATCTTTGTCAAAACTCTGTTAGGAATTATGTGATCCTTACTAGCTGGAAGTAAGGGAGATGGGGCATGAAGTTATTTCTAGGAGTTGGACACATACCAAGTTTAGCTCAGTTCTGGGCATCTTTGAAATACCTATACAAACTTGTTCCTACATAGTAACTTGCATCTTTGAATGAGAATGTGCTTGCTTACAGCAACGTGCTATATGTTCTGAATGCCCGAATTGGGAATCTGTGTCAAAACTTTGTTAGGAATTATGTGATCCTTACTAGCTGGAAGTAAGGGAGATGGGGCATGAAGTTATTTCTAGGAGTTGGACACATACCAAGTTTAGCTCAGTTCTGGGCATCTTTGAAATACCTATACAAACTTGTTCCTACATAGTAACTTGCAACTTTGAATGAGAATGTGCTTGCTTACAGCAACGTGCTATATGTTCTGAATGCCCGAATTGGCAATCTGTGTCAAAACTTTGTTAGGAATTATGTGATCCTTACTAGCTGGAAGTAAGGGAGATGGGGCATGAAGTTATTTCTAGGAGTTGGACACATACCAAGTTTAGCTCAGTTCTGGGCGTCTTTGAAATACCTATACAAACTTGTTCCTACATAGTAACTTGCATCTTTGAATGAGAATGTGCTTGCTTACAGCAACGTGCTATATGTTCTGAATGCCCGAATTGGGAATCTGTGTCAAAACTTTGTTAGGAATTATGTGATCCTTACTAGCTGGAAGTAAGGGAGATGGGGCATGAAGTTATTTCTAGGAGTTGGACACATACCAAGTTTAGCTCAGTTCTGGGCATTTTTGAAATACCTATACAAACTTGTTCCTACATAGTAACTTGCATCTTTGAATGAGAATGTGCTTGCTTGCAGCAACGTGCTATATGTTCTGAATGCCCGAATAGGGAATCTGTGTCAAAACTTTGTTAGAAATTATGTGATCCTTACTAGCTGGACGTAAGGGAGATGGGGCATGAAGTTATTTCTAGGAGTTGGACACATACCAAGTTTAGCTCAGTTCTGGGCATCTTTGAAATACCTATACAAACTTGTTCCTACATAGTAACTTGCAACTTTGAATGAAAATGTGCTTGCTTACAGCAACGTGCTATATGTTCTGAATGCCCGAATTGGGAATCTGTGTCAAAACTTTGTTAGGAATTATGTGATCCTTACTAGCTGGAAGTAAGGGAGATGTTGCATGAAGTTATTTCTAGGAGTTGGACACATACCAAGTTTAGCTCAGTTCTGGGCATCTTTGAAATACCTATACAAACTTGTTCCTACATAGTAACTTGCAACTTTGAATGAAAATGTGCTTGCTTACAGCAACGTGCTATATGTTCTGAATGCCCGAATTGGGAATCTGTGTCAAAACTTTGTTAGGAATTATGTGATCCTTACTAGCTGGAAGTAAGGGAGATGGGGCATGAAGTTATTTCTAGGAGTTGGACACATACCAAGTTTAGCTCAGTTCTGGGCATCTTTGAAATACCTATACAAACTTGTTCCTACATAGTAACTTGCATCTTTGAATGAGAATGTGCTTGCTTGCAGCAACGTGCTATATGTTCTGAATGCCCGAATAGGGAATCTGTGTCAAAACTTTGTTAGGAATTATGTCATCCTTACTAGCTGGAAGTAAGGGAGATGGAGCATGAAGTTATTTCTAGGAGTTGGACACATACCAAGTTTAGCTCAGTTCTGGGCATCTTTGAAATACCTATACAAACTTGTTCCTACATAGTAACTTGCATCTTTGAATGAGAATGTGCTTGCTTACAGCAACGTGCTATATGTTCTGAATGCCCGAATTGGGAATCTGTGTCAAAACTTTGTTAGGAATTATGTGATCCTTACTAGCTGGAAGTAAGGGAGATGGGGCATGAAGTTATTTCTAGGAGTTGGACACATAGCAAGTTTAGCTCAGTTCTGGGCATCTTTGAAATACCTATACAAACTTGTTCCTACATAGTAACTTGCATCTTTGAATGGGAATCTGCTTGCTTACAGCAACGTGCTATATGTTCTGAATGCCCGAATTGGGAATATGTGTCAAAACTTTGTTAGGAATTATGTGATCCTTACTAGCTGGAAGTAAGGGAGATGGGGCATGAAGTTATTTCTAGGAGTTGGACACATACCAAGTTTAGCTCAGTTCTGGGCATCTTTGAAATACCAATACAAACTTGTTCCTACATAGTAACTTGCAACTTTGAATGAGAATGTGCTTGCTTACAGCAACGTGCTATATGTTCTGAATGCCCGATTTGGGAATCTGTGTTAAAACTTTGTTAGGAATTATGTGATCCTTACTAGCTGGAAGTAAGGGAGATGGGACATGAAGTTATTTCTAGGAGTTGGACACATACCAAGTTTAGCTCAGTACTGGGCATCTTTGAAATACCTATACAAACTTGTTCCTACATAGTAACTTGCATCTTTGAATGTGAATGTTCTTCCTTACAGCAACGTGTTATATGTTCTGAATGCCCGAATTGGGAATCTGTGTCAAAACTTTGTTAGGAATTATGTGATCCTTACTAGCTGGAAGTAAGGGAGATGGGGCATGAAGTTATTTCTAGGAGTTGGACACATACCAAGTTTAGCTCAGTTCTGGGCATCTTTGAAATACCAATACAAACTTGTTGCTACATAGTAACTTGCATCTTTGAATGAGAATGTGCTTGCTTACAGCAACGTGCTATATGTTCTGAATGCCCGAATTGGGAATCTGTGTCAAAACTTTGTTAGGAATTATGTGATCCTTACTAGCTGGAAGTAAGGGAGATGGGGCATGAAGTTATTTCTAGGAGTTGGACACATACCAAGTTTAGCTCAGTTCTGGGCATCTTTGAAATACCTATACAAACTTGTTCCTACATAGTAACTTGCAACTTTGAATGAGAATGTGCTTGCTTACAGCAACGTGCTATATGTTCTGAATGCCCGAATTGGGAATCTGTGTCAAAACTTTGTTAGGAATTATGTGATCCTTACTAGCTGGAAGTAAGGGAGATGGGGCATGAAGTTATTTCTAGGAGTTGGACACATACCAAGTTTAGCTCAGTTCTGGGCATCTTTGAAATACCTATACAAACTTGTTCCTACATAGTAACTTGCAACTTTGAATGAGAATGTGCTTGCTTACAGCAACGTGCTATATGTTCTGAATGCCCGAATTGGGAATCTGTGTCAAAACTTTGTTAGGAATTATGTGATCCTTACTAGCTGGAAGTAAGGGAGATGGGGCATGAAGTGATTTCTAGGAGTTTGACACATACCAAGTTTAGCTCAGTTCTGGGCATCTTTGAAATACCTATACAAACATGTTCCTACATAGTAACTTGCAACTTTGAATGAAAATGTGCTTGCTTACAGCAACGTGCTGTATGTTCTGAATGCCCGAATTGGGAATCTGTGTCAAAACTTTGTTAGGAATTATGTGATCATTACTAGCTGGAAGTTAGGGAGATGGGGCATGAAGTTATTTCTTGGAGTTGGAGACATACCAAGTTTAGCTCAGTTCTGGGCATCTTTGAAATACCTATACAAACTTGTTCCTACATAGTAACTTGCATCTTTGGATGAGAATGTGCTTGCTTACAGCAACGTGCTATATGTTCTGAATGCCCGAATAGGGAATCTGTGTCAAAACTTTGTTAGGAATTATGTGATCCTTACTAGGTGGAAGTAAGGGAGATGGGGCATGAAGTTATTTCTAGGAGTTGGACACATACCAAGTTTAGCTCAGTTCTGGGCATCTTTGAAATACCTATACAAACTTGTTGCTACATAGTAACTTGCATCTTTGAATGAGAATGTGCTTGCTTACAGCAACGTGCTATATGTTCTGAATGCCCGAATTGGGAATCTGTGTCAAAACTTTGTTAGGAATTATGTGATCCTTACTAGCTGGAAGTAAGGGAGATGGGGCATGAAGTTATTTCTAGGAGTTGGACACATACCAAGTTTAGCTCAGTTCTGGGCATCTTTGAAATACCTATACAAAGTTGTTCCTACATAGTAACTTGCAACTTTGAATGAGAATGTGCTTGCTTACAGCAACGTGCTATATGTTCTGAATGCCCGAATTGGGAATCTGTGTCAAAACTTTGTTAGGAATTATGTGATCCTTACTAGCTGGAAGTAAGGGAGATGGGGCATGAAGTTATTTCTTGGAGTTGGAGACATACCAAGTTTAGCTCAGTTCTGGGCATCTTTGAAATACCTATACAAACTTGTTCCTACATAGTAACTTGCATCTTTGAATGAGAATGTGCTTGCTTGCAGCAACGTGCTATATGTTCTGAATGCCCGAATTGGGAATCTGTGTCAAAACTTTGTTAGGAATTATGTGATCCTTACTAGCTGGAAGTAAGGGAGATGGGGCATGAAGTTATTTCTAGGAGTTGGACACATACCAAGTTTAGCTCAGTTCTGGGCATCTTTGAAATACCTATACAAACTTGTTGCTACATAGTAACTTGCATCTTTGAATGAGAATGTGCTTGCTTACAGCAACGTGCTATATGTTCTGAATGCCCGAATTGGGAATCTGTGTCAAAACTTTGTTAGGAATTATGTGATCCTTACTAGCTGGAAGTAAGGGAGATGGGGCATGAAGTTATTTCTAGGAGTTGGACACATACCAAGTTTAGCTCAGTTCTGGGCATCTTTGAAATACCTATACAAACTTGTTCCTACATAGTAACTTGCATCTTTGAATGGGAATCTGCTTGCTTACAGCAACGTGCTATATGTTCTGAATGCCCGAATTGGGAATCTGTGTCAAAACTTTGTTAGGAATTATGTGATCCTTACTAGCTGGAAGTAAGGGAGATGGGACATGAAGTTATTTCTAGGAGTTGGACACATACCAAGTTTAGCTCAGTACTGGGCATCTTTGAAATACCTATACAAACTTGTTCCTACATAGTAACTTGCATCTTTGAATGTGAATGTTCTTCCTTACAGCAACGTGTTATATGTTCTGAATGCCCGAATTGGGAATCTGTGTCAAAACTTTGTTAGGAATTATGTGATCCTTACTAGCTGGAAGTAAGGGAGATGGGGCATGAAGTTATTTCTAGGAGTTGGACACATACCAAGTTTAGCTCAGTTCTGGGCATCTTTGAAATACCAATACAAACTTGTTGCTACATAGTAACTTGCATCTTTGAATGAGAATGTGCTTGCTTACAGCAACGTGCTATATGTTCTGAATGCCCGAATTGGGAATCTGTGTCAAAACTTTGTTAGGAATTATGTGATCCTTACTAGCAGGAAGTAAGGGAGATGGGGCATGAAGTTATTTCTAGGAGTTGGACACATACCAAGTTTAGCTCAGTTCTGGGCATCTTTGAAATACCTATACAAACTTGTTCCTACATAGTAACTTGCAACTTTGAATGAGAATGTGCTTGCTTACAGCAACGTGCTATATGTTCTGAATGCCCGAATTGGGAATCTGTGTCAAAACTTTGTTAGGAATTATGTGATCCTTACTAGCTGGAAGTAAGGGAGATGGGGCATGAAGTTATTTCTAGGAGTTGGACACATACCAAGTTTAGCTCAGTTCTGGGCATCTTTGAAATACCTATACAAACTTGTTCCTACATAGTAACTTGCAACTTTGAATGAGAATGTGCTTGCTTACAGCAACGTGCTATATGTTCTGAATGCCCGAATTGGGAATCTGTGTCAAAACTTTGTTAGGAATTATGTGATCCTTACTAGCTGGAAGTAAGGGAGATGGGGCATGAAGTGATTTCTAGGAGTTTGACACATACCAAGTTTAGCTCAGTTCTGGGCATCTTTGAAATACCTATACAAACATGTTCCTACATAGTAACTTGCAACTTTGAATGAAAATGTGCTTGCTTACAGCAACGTGCTGTATGTTCTGAATGCCCGAATTGGGAATCTGTGTCAAAACTTTGTTAGGAATTATGTGATCATTACTAGCTGGAAGTTAGGGAGATGGGGCATGAAGTTATTTCTTGGAGTTGGAGACATACCAAGTTTAGCTCAGTTCTGGGCATCTTTGAAATACCTATACAAACTTGTTCCTACATAGTAACTTGCATCTTTGGATGAGAATGTGCTTGCTTACAGCAACGTGCTATATGTTCTGAATGCCCGAATAGGGAATCTGTGTCAAAACTTTGTTAGGAATTATGTGATCCTTACTAGGTGGAAGTAAGGGAGATCGGGCATGAAGTTATTTCTAGGAGTTGGACACATACCAAGTTTAGCTCAGTTCTGGGCATCTTTGAAATACCTATACAAACTTGTTGCTACATAGTAACTTGCATCTTTGAATGAGAATGTGCTTGCTTACAGCAGCGTGCTATATGTTCTGAATGCCCGAATTGGGAATCTGTGTCAAAACTTTGTTAGGAATTATGTGATCCTTACTAGCTGGAAGTAAGGGAGATGGGGCATGAAGTTATTTCTAGGAGTTGGACACATACCAAGTTTAGCTCAGTTCTGGGCATCTTTGAAATACCTATACAAACTTGTTCCTACATAGTAACTTGCAACTTTGAATGAGAATGTGCTTGCTTACAGCAACGTGCTATATGTTCTGAATGCCCGAATTGGGAATCTGTGTCAAAACTTTGTTAGGAATTATGTGATCCTTACTAGCTGGAAGTAAGGGAGATGGGGCATGAAGTTATTTCTAGGAGTTGGACACATACCAAGTTTAGCTCAGTTCTGGGCATCTTTGAAATACCTATACAAACTTGTTCCTACATAGTAACTTGCAACTTTGAATGAAAATGTGCTTGCTTACAGCAACGTGCTATATGTTCTGAATGCCCGAATTGGGAATCTGTGTCAAAACTTTGTTAGGAATTATGTGATCCTTACTAGCTGGAAGTAAGGGAGATGGGGCATGAAGTTATTTCTAGGAGTTGGACACATAGCAAGTTTAGCTCAGTTCTGGGCATCTTTGAAATACCTATACAAACTTGTTCCTACATAGTAACTTGCATCTTTGAATGAGAATGTGCTTGCTTACAGCAACGTGCTATATGTTCTGAATGCCCGAATTGGGAATCTGTGTCAAAACTTTGTTAGGAATTATGTGATCCTTACTAGCTGGAAGTAAGGGAGATGGGGCATGAAGTTATTTCTAGGAGTTGGACACATACCAAGTTTAGCTCAGTTCTGGGCATCTTTGAAATACCTATACAAACTTGTTCCTACATAGTAACTTGCATCTTTGAATGAGAATGTGCTTGCTTACAGCAACGTGCTATATGTTCTCAATGCCCGAATTGGGAATCTGTGCCAAAACTGTTAGGAATTATGTGATCCTTACTAGCTGGAAGTAAGGGAGATGGGGCATGATGTTATTTCTAGGAGTTGGACACATAGCAAGTTTAGCTCAGTTCTGGGCATCTTTGAAATACCTATACAAACTTGTTCCTACATAGTAACTTGCAACTTTGAATGAAAATGTGATTGCTTACAGCAACGTGCTATATGTTCTGAATGCCCGAATTGGGAATCTGTGTCAAAACTTTGTTAGGAATTATGTGATCCTTACTAGCTGGAAGTAAGGGAGATGGGGCATGAAGTTATTTCTAGGAGTTGGACACATACCAAGTTTAGCTCAGTTCTGGGCATCTTTGAAATACCTATACAAACTTGTTCGTACATAGTAAATTGCATCTTTGAATGAGAATCTGCTTGCTTACAGCAACGTGCTATATGTTCTGAATGCCCGAATTGGGAATGTGTGTCAAAACTTTGTTAGGAATTATGTGATCCTTACTAGCTGGAAGTAAGGGAGATGGGGCATGAATTTATTTCTAGGAGTTGGACACATACCAAGTTTAGCTCAGTTCTGGGCATCTTTGAAATACCTATACAAACTTGTTCCTACATAGTAACTTGCAACTTTGAATGAAAATGTGCTTGCTTACAGCAACGTGCTATATGTTCTGAATGCCCGAATTGGGATTGTGTGTCAAAACTTTGTTAGGAATTATGTGATCCTTACTAGCTGGAAGTAAGGGAGATGGGGCATGAAGTTATTTCTAGGAGTTGGACACATACCAAGTTTAGCTCAGTTCTGGGCATCTTTGAAATACCTATACAAACTTGTTCCTACATAGTAACTTGCAACTTTGAATGAAAATGTGCTTGCTTACAGCAACGTGCTATATGTTCTGAATGCCCGAATTGGGAATGTGTGTCAAAACTTTGTTAGGAATTATGTCATCCTTACTAGCTGGAAGTAAGGGAGATGGAGCATGAAGTTATTTCTAGGAGTTGGACACATACCAAGTTTAGCTCAGTTCTGGGCATCTTTGAAATACCTATACAAACTTGTTCCTACATAGTAACTTGCATCTTTGAATGAGAATGTGCTTGCTTACAGCAACGTGCTATATGTTCTGAATGCCCGAATTGGGAATCTGTGTCAAAACTTTGTTAGGAATTATGTGATCCTTACTAGCTGGAAGTAAGGGAGATGGGGCATGAAGTTATTTCTAGGAGTTGGACACATACCAAGTTTAGCTCAGTTCTGGGCATCTTTGAAATACCTATACAAACTTGTTCCTACATAGTAACTTGCATCTTTGAATGGGAATCTGCTTGCTTACAGCAACGTGCTATATGTTCTGAATGCCCGAATTGGGAATATGTGTCAAAACTTTGTTAGGAATTATGTGATCCTTACTAGCTGGAAGTAAGGGAGATGGGGCATGAAGTTATTTCTAGGAGTTGGACACATACCAAGTTTAGCTCAGTTCTGGGCATCTTTGAAATACCAATACAAACTTGTTCCTACATAGTAACTTGCAACTTTGAATGAGAATGTGCTTGCTTACAGCAACGTGCTATATGTTCTGAATGCCCGAATTGGGAATCTGTGTCAAAACTTTGTTAGGAATTATGTGATCCTTACTAGCTGGAAGTAAGGGAGATGGGGCATGAAGTTATTTCTAGGAGTTGGACACATACCAAGTTTAGCTCAGTTCTGGGCATCTTTGAAATACCTATACAAACTTGTTCCTACATAGTAACTTGCATCTTTGAATGTGAATGTTCTTCCTTACAGCAACGTGCTATATGTTCTGAATGCCCGAATTGGGAATCTGTGTCAAAACTTTGTTAGGAATTATGTGATCCTTACTAGCTGGAAGTAAGGGAGATGGGGCATGAAGTTATTTCTAGGAGTTGGACACATACCAAGTTTAGCTCAGTTCTGGGCATCTTTGAAATACCTATACAAACTTGTTCCTACATAGTAACTTGCAACTTTGAATGAGAATGTGCTTGCTTACAGCAACGTGCTATATGTTCTGAATGCCCGAATTGGGAATCTGTGTCAAAACTTTGTTAGGAATTATGTGATCCTTACTAGCTGGAAGTAAGGGAGATGGGGCATGAAGTTATTTCTAGGAGTTGGACACATACCAAGTTTAGCTCAGTTAGGGCATCTTTGAAATACCTATACAAACTTGTTCCTACATAGTAACTTGCAACTTTGAATGAGAATGTGCTTGCTTACAGCAACGTGCTATATGTTCTGAATGCCCGAATAGGGAATCTGTGTCAAAACTTTGTTAGGAATTATGTGATCCTTACTAGCTGGAAGTAAGAGAGATGGGGCATGAAGTTATTTCTTGGAGTTGGAGACATACCAAGTTTAGCTCAGTTCTGGGCATCTTTGAAATACCTATACAAACTTGTTCCTACATAGTAACTTGCATCTTTGAATGAGAATGTGCTTGCTTGCAGCAACGTGCTATATGTTCTGAATGCCCGAATTGGGAATCTGTGTCAAAACTTTGTTAGGAATTATGTGATCCTTACTAGCTGGAAGTAAGGGAGATGGGGCATGAAGTTATTTCTAGGAGTTGGACACATACCAAGTTTAGCTCAGTTCTGGGCATCTTTGAAATACCTATACAAACTTGTTGCTACATAGTAACTTGCATCTTTGAATGAGAATGTGCTTGCTTACAGCAACGTGCTATATGTTCTGAATGCCCGAATTGGGAATCTGTGTCAAAACTTTGTTAGGAATTATGTGATCCTTACTAGCTGGAAGTAAGGGAGATGGGGCATGAAGTTATTTCTAGGAGTTGGACACATACCAAGTTTAGCTCAGTTCTGGGCATCTTTGAAATACCTATACAAACTTGTTCCTACATAGTAACTTGCAACTTTGAATGAGAATGTGCTTGCTTACAGCAACGTGCTATATGTTCTGAATGCCCGAATTGGGAATCTGTGTCAAAACTTTGTTAGGAATTATGTGATCCTTACTAGCTGGAAGTAAGGGAGATGGGGCATGAAGTTATTTCTAGGAGTTGGACACATACCAAGTTTAGCTCAGTTCTGGGCATCTTTGAAATACCTATACAAACTTGTTCCTACATAGTAACTTGCAACTTTGAATGAGAATGTGCTTGCTTACAGCAACGTGCTATATGTTCTGAATGCCCGAATTGGGAATCTGTGTCAAAACTTTGTTAGGAATTATGTGATCCTTACTAGCTGGAAGTAAGGGAGATGGGGCATGAAGTTATTTCTAGGAGTTGGACACATACCAAGTTTAGCTCAGTTCTGGGCATCTTTGAAATACCTATACAAACTTGTTCCTACATAGTAACTTGCAACTTTGAATGAAAATGTGCTTGCTTACAGCAACGTGCTATATGTTCTGAATGCCCGAATTGGGAATGTGTGTCAAAACTTTGTTAGGAATTATGTCATCCTTACTAGCTGGAAGTAAGGGAGAGGGAGCATGAAGTTATTTCTAGGAGTTGGACACATACCAAGTTTAGCTCAGTTCTGGGCATCTTTGAAATACCTATACAAACTTGTTCCTACATAGTAACTTGCATCTTTGAATGAGAATGTGCTTGCTTACAGCAACGTGCTATATGTTCTGAATGCCCGAATTGGGAATCTGTGTCAAAACTTTGTTAGGAATTATGTGATCCTTACTAGCTGGAAGTAAGGGAGATGGGGCATGAAGTTATTTCTAGGAGTTGGACACATAGCAAGTTTAGCTCAGTTCTGGGCATCTTTGAAATACCTATACAAACTTGTTCCTACATAGTAACTTGCATCTTTGAATGGGAATCTGCTTGCTTACAGCAACGTGCTATATGTTCTGAATGCCCGAATTGGGAATCTGTGTCAAAACTTTGTTAGGAATTATGTGATCCTTACTAGCTGGAAGTAAGGGAGATGGGGCATGAAGTTATTTCTAGGAGTTGGACACATACCAAGTTTAGCTCAGTTCTGGGCATCTTTGAAATACCAATACAAACTTGTTCCTACATAGTAACTTGCAACTTTGAATGAGAATGTGCTTGCTTACAGCAACGTGCTATATGTTCTGAATGCCCGAATTGGGAATCTGTGTCAAAACTTTGTTAGGAATTATGTGATCCTTACTAGCTGGAAGTAAGGGAGATGGGGCATGAAGTTATTTCTAGGAGTTGGACACATACCAAGTTTAGCTCAGTTCTGGGCATCTTTGAAATACCTATACAAACTTGTTCCTACATAGTAACTTGCATCTTTGAATGAGAATGTTCTTCCTTACAGCAACGTGCTATATGTTCTGAATGCCCGAATTGGCAATCTGTGTCAAAACTTTGTTAGGAATTATGTGATCCTTACTAGCTGGAAGTAAGGGCGATGGGGCATGAAGTTATTTCTAGGAGTTGGACACATACCAAGTTTAGCTCAGTTCTGGGCATCTTTGAAATACCTATACAAACTTGTTCCTACATAGTAACTTGCATCTTTGAATGAGAATGTGCTTGCTTGCAGCAACGTGCTATATGTTCTGAATGCCCGAATAGGGAATCTGTGTCAAAACTTTGTTAGGAATTATGTGATCCTTACTAGGTGGAAGTAAGGGAGATGGGGCATGAAGTTATTTCTAGGAGTTGGACACATACCAAGTTTAGCTCAGTTCTGGGCATCTTTGAAATACCTATACAAACTTGTTGCTACATAGTAACTTGCATCTTTGAATGAGAATGTGCTTGCTTACAGCAACGTGCTATATGTTCTGAATGCCCGAATTGGGAATCTGTGTCAAAACTTTGTTAGAAATTATGTGATCCTTACTAGCTGGAAGTAAGGGAGATGGGGCATGAAGTTATTTCTAGGAGTTGGACACATACCAAGTTTAGCTCAGTTCTGGGCATCTTTGAAATACCAATACAAACTTGTTCCTACATAGTAACTTGCAACTTTGAATGAGAATGTGCTTGCTTGCAGCAACGTGCTATATGTTCTGAATGCCCGAATTGGCAATCTGTGTCAAAACTTTGTTAGGAATTATGTGATCCTTACTAGCTGGAAGTAAGGGAGATGGGGCATGAAGTTATTTCTAGGAGTTGGACACATACCAAGTTTAGCTCAGTTCTGGGCATCTTTGAAATACCAATACAAACTTGTTCCTACATAGTAACTTGCAACTTTGAATGAGAATGTGCTTGCTTACAGCAACGTGCTATATGTTCTGAATGCCCGAATTGGGAATCTGTGTCAAAACTTTGTTAGGAATTATGTGATCCTTACTAGCTGGAAGTAAGGGAGATGGGGCATGAAGTTATTTCTAGGAGTTGGACACATACCAAGTTTAGCTCAGTTCTGGGCATCTTTGAAATACCTATACAAACTTGTTCCTACATAGTAACTTGCATCTTTGAATGAGAATGTTCTTCCTTACAGCAACGTGCTATATGTTCTGAATGCCCGAATTGGCAATCTGTGTCAAAACTTTGTTAGGAATTATGTGATCCTTACTAGCTGGAAGTAAGGGAGATGGGGCATGAAGTTATTTCTAGGAGTTGGACACATACCAAGTTTAGCTCAGTTCTGGGCATCTTTGAAATACCTATACAAACTTGTTCCTACATAGTAACTTGCATCTTTGAATGAGAATGTGCTTGCTTGCAGCAACGTGCTATATGTTCTGAATGCCCGAATAGGGAATCTGTGTCAAAACTTTGTTAGGAATTATGTGATCCTTACTAGGTGGAAGTAAGGGAGATGGGGCATGAAGTTATTTCTAGGAGTTGGACACATACCAAGTTTAGCTCAGTTCTGGGCATCTTTGAAATACCTATACAAACTTGTTGCTACATAGTAACTTGCATCTTTGAATGAGAATGTGCTTGCTTACAGCAACGTGCTATATGTTCTGAATGCCCGAATTGGGAATCTGTGTCAAAACTTTGTTAGGAATTATGTGATCCTTACTAGCTGGAAGTAAGGGAGATGGGGCATGAAGTTATTTCTAGGAGTTGGACACATACCAAGTTTAGCTCAGTTCTGGGCATCTTTGAAATACCTATACAAACTTGTTCCTACATAGTAACTTGCAACTTTGAATGAGAATGTGCTTGCTTACAGCAACGTGCTATATGTTCTGAATGCCCGAATTGGGAATCTGTGTCAAAACTTTGTTAGGAATTATGTGATCCTTACTAGCTGGAAGTAAGGGAGATGGGGCATGAAGTTATTTCTAGGAGTTGGACACATACCAAGTTTAGCTCAGTTCTGGGCATCTTTGAAATACCTATACAAACTTGTTCCTACATAGTAACTTGCAACTTTGAATGAGAATGTGCTTGCTTACAGCAACGTGCTATATGTTCTGAATGCCCGAATTGGGAATCTGTGTCAAAACTTTGTTAGGAATTATGTGATCCTTACTAGCTGGAAGTAAGGGAGATGGGCCATGAAGTTATTTCTAGGAGTTGGACACATACCAAGTTTAGCTCAGTTCTGGGTATCTTTGAAATACCTATACAAACTTGTTCCTACATAGTAACTTGCAACTTTGAATGAAAATGTGCTTGCTTACAGCAACGTGCTATATGTTCTGATTGCCCGAATTGGGAATGTGTGTCAAAACTTTGTTAGGAATTATGTCATCCTTACTAGCTGGAAGTAAGGGAGATGGAGCATGAAGTTATTTCTAGGAGTTGGACACATACCAAGTTTAGCTCAGTTCTGGGCATCTTTGAAATACCTATACAAACTTGTTCCTACATAGTAACTTGCATCTTTGAATGAGAATGTGCTTGCTTACAGCAACGTGCTATATGTTCTGAATGCCCGAATTGGGAATCTGTGTCAAAACTTTGTTAGGAATTATGTGATCCTTACTAGCTGGAAGTAAGGGAGATGGGGCATGAAGTTATTTCTAGGAGTTGGACTCATAGCAAGTTTAGCTCAGTTCTGGGCATCTTTGAAATACCTATACAAACTTGTTCCTACATAGTAACTTGCATCTTTGAATGGGAATCTGCTTGCTTACAGCAACGTGCTATATGTTCTGAATGCCCGAATTGGGAATATGTGTCAAAACTTTGTTAGGAATTATGTGATCCTTACTAGCTGGAAGTAAGGGAGATGGGGCATGAAGTTATTTCTAGGAGTTGGACACTTACCAAGTTTAGCTCAGTTCTGGGCATCTTTGAAATACCAATACAAACTTGTTCCTACATAGTAACTTGCAACTTTGAATGAGAATGTGCTTGCTTACAGCAACGTGCTATATGTTCTGAATGCCCGAATTGGGAATCTGTGTCAAAACTTTGTTAGGAATTATGTGATCCTTACTAGCTGGAAGTAAGGGAGATGGGGCGTGAAGTTATTTCTAGGAGTTGGACACATACCAAGTTTAGCTCAGTTCTGGGCATCTTTGAAATACCTATACAAACTTGTTCCTACATAGTAACTTGCAACTTTGAATGAGAATGTGCTTGCTTACAGCAACGTGCTATATGTTCTGAATGCCCGAATTGGGAATCTGTGTCAAAACTTTGTTAGGAATTATGTGATCCTTACTAGCTGGAAGTAAGGGAGATGGGGCATGAAGTTATTTCTAGGAGTTGGACACATACCAAGTTTAGCTCAGTTCTGGGCATCTTTGAAATACCTATACAAACTTGTTCCTACATAGTAACTTGCATCTTTGAATGAGAATGTTCTTCCTTACAGCAACGTGCTATATGTTCTGAATGCCCGAATTGGCAATCTGTGTCAAAACTTTGTTAGGAATTATGTGATCCTTACTAGCTGGAAGTAAGGGAGATGGGGCATGAAGTTATTTCTAGGAGTTGGACACATACCAAGTTTAGCTCAGTTCTGGGCATCTTTGAAATACCTATACAAACTTGTTCCTACATAGTAACTTGCAACTTTGAATGAAAATGTGCTTGCTTACAGCAACGTGCTATATGTTCTGAATGCCCGAATTGGGAATCTGTGTCAAAACTTTGTTAGGAATTATGTGATCCTTACTAGGTGGAAGTAAGGGAGATGGGGCATGAAGTTATTTCTAGGAGTTGGACACATACCAAGTTTAGCTCAGTTCTGGGCATCTTTGAAATACCTATACAAACTTGTTCCTACATAGTAACTTGCATCTTTGAATGAGAATGTGCTTGCTTGCAGCAACGTGCTATATGTTCTGAATGCCCGAATTGGGAATCTGTGTCAAAACTTTGTTAGGAATTATGTGATCCTTACTAGCTGGAAGTAAGGGAGATGGGGCATGAAGTTATTTCTAGGAGTTGGACACATACCAAGTTTAGCTCAGTTCTGGGCATCTTTGAAATACCTATACAAACTTGTTCCTACATAGTAACTTGCATCTTTGAATGAGAATGTGCTTGCTTGCAGCAACGTGCTATGTGTTCTGAATGCCCGAATTGGGAATCTGTGTCAAAACTTTGTTAGGAATTATGTGATCCTTACTAGGTGGAAGTAAGGGAGATGGGGCATGAAGTTATTTCTAGGAGTTGGACACATACCAAGTTTAGCTCAGTTCTGGGCATCTTTGAAATACCTATACAAACTTGTTCCTACATAGTAACTTGCATCTTTGAATGAGAATGTGCTTGCTTACAGCAACGTGCTATATGTTCTGAATGCCCGAATTGGGAATCTGTGTCAAAACTTTGTTAGGAATTATGTGATCCTTACTAGCTGGAAGTAAGGGAGATGGGGCATGAAGTTATTTCTAGGAGTTGGACACATACCAAGTTTAGCTCAGTTCTGCGCATCTTTGAAATACCTATACAACTTGTTCCTACATAGTAACTTGCAACTTTGAATGAGAATGTGCTTGCTTACAGCAACGTGCTATATGTTCTGAATGCCCGAATTGGGAATCTGTGTCAAAACTTTGTTAGGAATTATGTGATCCTTACTAGCTGGAAGTAAGGGAGATGGGGCATGAAGTTATTTCTAGGAGTTGGACACATACCAAGTTTAGCTCAGTTCTGGGTATCTTTGAAATACCTATACAAACTTGTTCCTACATAGTAACTTGCAACTTTGAATGAAAATGTGCTTGCTTACAGCAACGTGCTATATGTTCTGATTGCCCGAATTGGGAATGTGTGTCAAAACTTTGTTAGGAATTATGTCATCCTTACTAGCTGGAAGTAAGGGAGATGGAGCATGAAGTTATTTCTAGGAGTTGGACACATACCAAGTTTAGCTCAGTTCTGGGCATCTTTGAAATACCTATACAAACTTGTTCCTACATAGTAACTTGCATCTTTGATTGAGAATGTGCTTGCTTACAGCAACGTGCTATATGTTCTGAACGCCCGAATTGGGAATCTGTGTCAAAACTTTGTTAGGAATTATGTGATCCTTACTAGCTGGAAGTAAGGGAGATGGGGCATGAAGTTATTTCTAGGAGTTGGACACATACCAAGTTTAGCTCAGTTCTGGGCATCTTTGAAATACCTATACAAACTTGTTCCTACATAGTAACTTGCATCTTTGAATGAGAATGTTCTTCCTTACAGCAACGTGCTATATGTTCTGAATGCCCGAATTGGCAATCTGTGTCAAAACTTTGTTAGGAATTATGTGATCCTTACTAGCTGGAAGTAAGGGAGATGGGGCATGAAGTTATTTCTAGGAGTTGGACACATACCAAGTTTAGCTCAGTTCTGGGCATCTTTGAAATACCTATACAAACTTGTTCCTACATAGTAACTTGCATCTTTGAATGAGAATGTGCTTGCTTACAGCAACGTGCTATATGTTCTGAATGCCCGAATTGGGAATCTGTGTCAAAACTTTGTTAGGAATTATGTGATCCTTACTAGCTGGAAGTAAGGGAGATGGGGCATGAAGTTATTTCTAGGAGTTGGACACATACCAAGTTTAGCTCAGTTCTGGGCATCTTTGAAATACCTATACAAACTTGTTCCTACATAGTAACTTGCAACTTTGAATGAGAATGTGCTTGCTTACAGCAACGTGCTATATGTTCTGAATGCCCGAATTGGGAATCTGTGTCAAAACTTTGTTAGGAATTATGTGATCCTTACTAGCTGGAAGTGAGGGAGATGGGGCATGAAGTTATTTCTAGGAGTTGGACACATACCAAGTTTAGCTCAGTTCTGCGCATCTTTGAAATACCTATACAACTTGTTCCTACATAGTAACTTGCAACTTTGAATGAGAATGTGCTTGCTTACAGCAACGTGCTATATGTTCTGAACGCCCGAATTGGGAATCTGTGTCAAAACTTTGTTAGGAATTATGTGATCCTTACTAGCTGGAAGTAAGGGAGATGGGGCATGAAGTTATTTCTAGGAGTTGGACTCATAGCAAGTTTAGCTCAGTTCTGGGCATCTTTGAAATACCTATACAAACTTGTTCCTACATAGTAACTTGCATCTTTGAATGGGAATCTGCTTGCTTACAGCAACGTGCTATATGTTCTGAATGCCCGAATTGGGAATATGTGTCAAAACTTTGTTAGGAATTATGTGATCCTTACTAGCTGGAAGTAAGGGAGATGGGGCATGAAGTTATTTCTAGGAGTTGGACACATACCAAGTTTAGCTCAGTTCTGGGCATCTTTGAAATACCAATACAAACTTGTTCCTACATAGTAACTTGCAACTTTGAATGAGAATGTGCTTGCTTACAGCAACGTGCTATATGTTCTGAATGCCCGAATTGGGAATCTGTGTCAAAACTTTGTTAGGAATTATGTGATCCTTACTAGCTGGAAGTAAGGGAGATGGGGCATGAAGTTATTTCTAGGAGTTGGACACATACCAAGTTTAGCTCAGTTCTGGGCATCTTTGAAATACCTATACAAACTTGTTCCTACATAGTAACTTGCAACTTTGAATGAGAATGTGCTTGCTTACAGCAACGTGCTATATGTTCTGAATGCCCGAATTGGGAATCTGTGTCAAAACTTTGTTAGGAATTATGTGATCCTTACTAGCTGGAAGTAAGGGAGATGGGTCATGAAGTTATTTCTAGGAGTTGGACACATACCAAGTTTAGCTCAGTTCTGGGCATCTTTGAAATACCTATACAAACTTGTTCCTACATAGTAACTTGCATCTTTGAATGAGAATGTTCTTCCTTACAGCAACGTGCTATATGTTCTGAATGCCCGAATTGGCAATCTGTGTCAAAACTTTGTTAGGAATTATGTGATCCTTACTAGCTGGAAGTAAGGGAGATGGGGCATGAAGTTATTTCTAGGAGTTGGACACATACCAAGTTTAGCTCAGTTCTGGGCATCTTTGAAATACCTATACAAACTTGTTCCTACATAGTAACTTGCATCTTTGAATGAGAATGTGCTTGCTTGCAGCAACGTGCTATATGTTCTGAATGCCCGAATAGGGAGTCTGTGTCAAAACTTTGTTAGGAATTATGTGATCCTTACTAGGTGGAAGTAAGGGAGATGGGGCATGAAGTTATTTCTAGGAGTTGGACACATACCAAGTTTAGCTCAGTTCTGGGCATCTTTGAAATACCTATACAAACTTGTTGCTACATAGTAACTTGCATCTTTGAATGAGAATGTGCTTGCTTACAGCAACGTGCTATATGTTCTGAATGTCCGAATTGGGAATCTGTGTCAAAACTTTGTTAGGAATTATGTGATCCTTACTAGCTGGAAGTAAGGGAGATGGGGCATGAAGTTATTTCTAGGAGTTGGACACATACCAAGTTTAGCTCAGTTCTGGGCATCTTTGAAATACCTATACAAACTTGTTCCTACATAGTAACTTGCAACTTTGAATGAGAATGTGCTTGCTTACAGCAACGTGCTATATGTTCTGAATGCCCGAATTGGGAATCTGTGTCAAAACTTTGTTAGGAATTATGTGATCCTTACTAGCTGGAAGTAAGGGAGATGGGGCATGAAGTTATTTCTAGGAGTTGGACACATACCAAGTTTAGCTCAGTTCTGGGTATCTTTGAAATACCTATACAAACTTGTTCCTACATAGTAACTTGCAACTTTGAATGAAAATGTGCTTGCTTACAGCAACGTGCTATATGTTCTGATTGCCCGAATAGGGAATCTGTGTCAAAACTTTGTTAGGAATTATGTCATCCTTACTAGCTGGAAGTAAGGGAGATGGAGCATGAAGTTATTTCTAGGAGTTGGACACATACCAAGTTTAGCTCAGTTCTGGACATCTTTGAAATACCTATACAAACTTGTTCCTACATAGTAACTTGCATCTTTGAATGAGAATGTGCTTGCTTACAGCAACGTGCTATATGTTCTGAATGCCCGAATTGGGAATCTGTGTCAAAACTTTGTTAGGAATTATGTGATCCTTACTAGCTGGAAGTAAGGGAGATGGGGCATGAAGTTATTTCTAGGAGTTGGACACATACCAAGTTTAGCTCAGTTCTGGGCATCTTTGAAATACCTATACAAACTTGTTCCTACATAGTAACTTGCATCTTTGAATGGGAATCTGCTTGCTTACAGCAACGTGCTATATGTTCTGAATGCCCGAATTGGGAATATGTGTCAAAACTTTGTTAGGAATTATGTGATCCTTACTAGCTGGAAGTAAGGGAGATGGGGCATGAAGTTATTTCTAGGAGTTGGACACATACCAAGTTTAGCTCAGTTCTGGGCATCTTTGAAATACCAATACAAACTTGTTCCTACATAGTAACTTGCAAATTTGAATGAGAATGTGCTTGCTTACAGCAACGTGCTATATGTTCTGAATGCCCGAATTGGGAATCTGTGTCAAAACTTTGTTAGGAATTATGTGATCCTTACTAGCTGGAAGTAAGGGAGATGGGGCATGAAGTTATTTCTAGGAGTTGGACACATACCAAGTTTAGCTCAGTTCTGGGCATCTTTGAAATACCTATACAAACTTGTTCCTACATAGTAACTTGCATCTTTGAATGAGAATGTTCTTCCTTACAGCAACGTGCTATATGTTCTGAATGCCCGAATTGGCAATCTGTGTCAAAACTTTGTTAGGAATTATGTGATCCTTACTAGCTGGAAGTAAGGGAGATGGGGCATGAAGTTATTTCTAGGAGTTGGACACATACCAAGTTTAGCTCAGTTCTGGGCATCTTTGAAATACCTATACAAACTTGTTCCTACATAGTAACTTGCAACTTTGAATGAGAATGTGCTTGCTTACAGCAACGTGCTATATGTTCTGAATGCCCGAATTGGGAATCTGTGTCAAAACTTTGTTAGGAATTATGTGATCCTTACTAGCTGGAAGTAAGGGAGATGGGGCATGAAGTTATTTCTAGGAGTTGGACACATACCAAGTTTAGCTCAGTTCTGGGCATCTTTGAAATACCTATACAAACTTGTTCCTACATAGTAACTTGCAACTTTGAATGAGAATGTGCTTGCTTACAGCAACGTGCTATATGTTCTGAATGCCCGAATAGGGAATCTGTGTCAAAACTTTGTTAGGAATTATGTGATCCTTACTAGGTGGAAGTAAGGGAGATGGGGCATGAAGTTATTTCTTGGAGTTGAAGACATACCAAGTTTAGCTCAGTTCTGGGCATCTTTGAAATACCTATACAAACTTGTTCCTACATAGTAACTTGCATCTTTGAATGAGAATGTGCTTGCTTGCAGCAACGTGCTATATGTTCTGAATGCCCGAATAGGGAATCTGTGTCAAAACTTTGTTAGGAATTATGTGATCCTTACTAGGTGGAAGTTAGGGAGATGGGGCATGAAGTTATTTCTAGGAGTTGGACACATACCAAGTTTAGCTCAGTTCTGGGCATCTTTGAAATACCTATACAAACTTGTTGCTACATAGTAACTTGCATCTTTGAATGAGAATGTGCTTGCTTACAGCAACGTGCTATATGTTCTGAATGCCCGAATTGGGAATCTGTGTCAAAACTTTGTTAGGAATTATGTGATCCTTACTAGCTGGAAGTAAGGGAGATGGGGCATGAAGTTATTTCTAGGATTTGGACACATACCAAGTTTAGCTCAGTTCTGGGCATCTTTGAAATACCAATACAAACTTGTTCCTACATAGTAACTTGCAACTTTGAATGAGAATGTGCTTGCTTACAGCAACGTGCTATATGTTCTGAATGCCCGAATTGGGAATCTGTGTCAAAACTTTGTTAGGAATTATGTGATCCTTACTAGCTGGAAGTAAGGGAGATGGGGCATGAAGTTATTTCTAGGAGTTGGACACATACCAAGTTTAGCTCAGTTCTGGGCATCTTTGAAATACCTATACGAACTTGTTCCTACATAGTAACTTGCATCTTTGAATGAGAATGTTCTTCCTTACAGCAACGTGCTATATGTTCTGAATGCCCGAATTGGGAATCTGTGTCAAAACTTTGTTAGGAATTATGTGATCCTTACTAGCTGGAAGTAAGGGAGATGGGGCATGAAGTTATTTCTAGGAGTTGGACACATACCAAGTTTAGCTCAGTTCTGGGCATCTTTGAAATACCTATACAAACTTGTTCCTACATAGTAACTTGCAACTTTGAATGAGAATGTGCTTGCTTACAGCAACGTGCTATATGTTCTGAATGCCCGAATTGGGAATCTGTGTCAAAACTTTGTTAGGAATTATGTGATCCTTACTAGCTGGAAGTAAGGGAGATGGGGCATGAAGTTATTTCTAGGAGTTGGACACATACCAAGTTTAGCTCAGTTCTGGGCATCTTTGAAATACCTATACAATCTTGTTCCTACATAGTAACTTGCAACTTTGAATGAGAATGTGCTTGCTTACAGCAACGTGCTATATGTTCTGAATGCCCGAATAGGGAATCTGTGTCAAAACGTTGTTAGGAATTATGTGATCCTTACTAGCTGGAAGTAAGGGAGATGGGGCATGAAGTTATTTCTTGGAGTTGGAGACATACCAAGTTTAGCTCAGTTCTGGGCATCTTTGAAATACCTATACAAACTTGTTCCTACATAGTAACTTGCATCTTTGAATGAGAATGTGCTTCCTTGCAGCAACGTGCTATATGTTCTGAATGCCCGAATAGGGAATCTGTGTCAAAACTTTGTAAGGAATTATGTGATCCTTACTAGGTGGAAGTAAGGGAGATGGGGCAGGAAGTTATTTCTAGGAGTTGGACATATACCAAGTTTAGCTCAGTTCTGGGCATCTTTGAAATACCTATACAAACTTGTTGCTACATAGTAACTTGCATCTTTGAATGAGAATGTGCTTGCTTACAGCAACGTGCTATATGTTCTGAATGCCCGAATTGGGAATCTGTGTCAAAACTTTGTTAGGAATTATGTGATCCTTACTAGCTGGAAGTAAGGGAGATGGGGCATGAAGTTATTTCTAGGAGTTGGACACATACCAAGTTTAGCTCAGTTCTGGGCATCTTTGAAATACCTATACAAACTTGTTCCTACATAGTAACTTGCAACTTTGAATGAGAATGTGCTTGCTTACAGCAACGTGCTATATGTTCTGAATGCCCGAATAGGGAATCTGTGTCAAAACTTTGTTAGGAATTATGTGATCCTTACTAGGTGGAAGTAAGGGAGATGGGGCATGAAGTTATTTCTTGGAGTTGGAGACATACCAAGTTTAGCTCAGTTCTGGGCTTCTTTGAAATACCTATACAAACTTGTTCCTACATAGTAACTTGCATCTTTGAATGAGAATGTGCCTGCTTGCAGCAACGTGCTATATGTTCTGAATGCCCGAATAGGGAATCTGTGTCAAAACTTTGTTAGGAATTATGTGATCCTTACTAGGTGGAAGTTAGGGAGATGGGGCATGAAGTTATTTCTAGGAGTTGGACACATACCAAGTTTAGCTCAGTTCTGGGCATCTTTGAAATACCTATACAAACTTGTTGCTACATAGTAACTTGCATCTTTGAATGAGAATGTGCTTGCTTACAGCAACGTGCTATATGTTCTGAATGCCCGAATTGGGAATCTGTGTCAAAACTTTGTTAGGAATTATGTGATCCTTACTAGCTGGAAGTAAGGGAGATGGGGCATGAAGTTATTTCTAGGAGTTGGACACATACCAAGTTTAGCTCAGTTCTGGGCATCTTTGAAATACCTATACAAACTTGTTCCTACATAGTAACTTGCAACTTTGAATGAGAATGTGCCTGCTTACAGCAACGTGCTATATGTTCTGAATGCCCGAATAGGGAATCTGTGTCAAAACTTTGTTAGGAATTATGTGATCCTTACTAGGTGGAAGTAAGGGAGATGTGGCATGAAGTTATTTCTTGGAGTTGGAGACATACCAAGTTTAGCTCAGTTCTGGGCATCTTTGAAATACCTATACAAACTTGTTCCTACATAGTAACTTGCATCTTTGAATGAGAATCTGCTTGCTTGCAGCAACGTGCTATATGTTCTGAATGCCCGAATAGGGAATCTGTGTCAAAACTTTGTTAGGAATTATGTGATCCTTACTAGGTGGAAGTTAGGGAGATGGGGCATGAAGTTATTTCTAGGAGTTGGACACATACCAAGTTTAGCTCAGTTCTGGGCATCTTCGAAATACCTATACAAACTTGTTGCTACATAGTAACTTGCATCTTTGAATGAGAATGTGCTTGCTTACAGCAACGTGCTATATGTTCTGAATGCCCGAATTGGGAATCTGTGTCAAAACTTTGTTAGGAATTATGTGATCCTTACTAGCTGGAAGTAAGGGAGATGGGGCATGAAGTTATTTCTAGGAGTTGGACACATACCAAGTTTAGCTCAGTTCTGGGCATCTTTGAAATACCAATACAAACTTGTTCCTACATAGTAACTTGCAACTTTGAATGAGAATGTGCTTGCTTACAGCAACGTGCTATATGTTCTGAATGCCCGAATTGGGAATCTTTGTCAAAACTTTGTTAGGAATTATGTGATCCTTACTAGCTGGAAGTAAGGGAGATGGGGCATGAAGTTATTTCTAGGAGTTGGACACATACCAAGTTTAGCTCAGTTCTGGGCATCTTTGAAATACCTATACGAACTTGTTCCTACATAGTAACTTGCATCTTTGAATGAGAATGTTCTTCCTTACAGCAACGTGCTATATGTTCTGAATGCCCGAATTGGGAATCTGTGTCAAAACTTTGTTAGGAATTATGTGATCCTTACTAGCTGGAAGTAAGGGAGATGGGGCATGAAGTTATTTCTAGGAGTTGGACACATACCAAGTTTAGCTCAGTTCTGGGCATCTTTGAAATACCTATACAAACTTGTTCCTACATAGTAACTTGCAACTTTGAATGAGAATGTGCTTGCTTACAGCAACGTGCTATATGTTCTGAATGCCCGAATTGGGAATCTGTGTCAAGACTTTGTTAGGAATTATGTGATCCTTACTAGCTGGAAGTAAGGGAGATGGGGCATGAAGTTATTTCTAGGAGTTGGACACATACCAAGTTTAGCTCAGTTCTGGGCATCTTTGAAATACCTATACAAACTTGTTCCTACATAGTAACTTGCAACTTTGGATGAGAATGTGCTTGCTTACAGCAACGTGCTATATGTTCTGAATGCCCGAATAGGGAATCTGTGTCAAAACTTTGTTAGGAATTATGTGATCCTTACTAGCTGGAAGTAAGGGAGATGGGGCATGAAGTTACTTCTAGGAGTTGGACACATACCAAGTTTAGCTCAGTTCTGGGCATCTTTGAAATACCTATACAAACTTGTTGCTACATAGTAACTTGCATCTTTGAATGAGAATGTGCTTGCTTACAGCAACGTGCTATATGTTCTGAATGCCCGAATTGGGAATCTGTGTCAAAACTTTGTTAGGAATTATGTGATCCTTACTAGCTGGAAGTAAGGGAGATGGGGCATGAAGTTATTTCTAAGAGTTGGACACATACCAAGTTTAGCTCAGTTCTGGGCATCTTTGAAATACCTATACAAACTTGTTCCTACATAGTAACTTGCAACTTTGAATGAGAATGTGCTTGCTTACAGCAACGTACTATATGTTCTGAATGCCCGAATTGGGAATCTGTGTCAAAACTTTGTTAGGAATTATGTGATCCTTACTAGCTGGAAGTAAGGGAGATGGGGCATGAAGTTATTTCTAGGAGTTGGACACATACCAAGTTTAGCTCAGTTCTGGGCATCTTTGAAATACCTATACAAACTTGTTCCTACATAGTAACTTGCAACTTTGAATGAAAATGTGCTTGCTTACAGCAACGTGCTATATGTTCTGAATGCCCGACTTGGGAATCTGTGTCAAAACTTTGTTAGGAATTATGTGATCCTTACTAGCTGGAAGTAAGGGAGATGGGGCATGAAGTTATTTCTAGGAGTTGGACACATACCAAGTTTAGCTCAGTTCTGGGCATCTTTGAAATACCTATACAAACTTGTTGCTACATAGTAACTTGCAACTTTGAATGAGAATGTGCTTGCTTACAGCAACGTGCTATATGTTCTGAATGCCCGAATTGGGAATCTGTGTCAAAACTTTGTTAGGAATTATGTGATCCTTACTAGCTGGAAGTAAGGGAGATGGGGCATGAAGTTATTTCTAGGAGTTGGACACATACCAAGTTTAGCTCAGTTCTGGGCATCTTTGAAATACCTATACAAACTTGTTCCTACATAGTAACTTGCAACTTTGAATGAGAATGTGCTTGCTTACAGCAATGTGCTATATGTTCTGAATGCCCGAATAGGGAATCTGTGTCAAAACTTTGTTAGGAATTATGTGATCCTTACTAGGTGGAAGTAAGGGAGATGGGGCATGAAGTTATTTCTTGGAGTTGGAGACATACCAAGTTTAGCTCAGTTCTGGGCATCTTTGAAATACCTATACAAACTTGTTCCTACATAGTAACTTGCATCTTTGAATGAGAATGTGCTTGCTTGCAGCAACGTGCTATATGTTCTGAATGCCCGAATAGGGAATCTGTGTCAAAACTTTGTTAGGAATTATGTGATCCTTACTAGGTGGAAGTTAGGGAGATGGGGCATGAAGTTATTTCTAGGAGTTGGACACATACCAAGTTTAGCTCAGTTCTGGGCATCTTTGAAATACCTATACAAACTTGTTGCTACATAGTAACTTGCATCTTTGAATGAGAATGTGCTTGCTTACAGCAACGTGCTATATGTTCTGAATGCCCGAATTGGGAATCTGTGTCAAAACTTTGTTAGGAATTATGTGATCCTTACTAGCTGGAAGTAAGGGAGATGGGGCATGAAGTTATGTCTAGGAGTTGGACACATACCAAGTTTAGCTCAGTTCTGGGCATCTTTGAAATACCAATACAAACTTGTTCCTACATAGTAACTTGCAACTTTGAATGAGAATGTGCTTGCTTACAGCAACGTGCTATATGTTCTGAATGCCCGAATTGGGAATCTGTGTCAAAACTTTGTTAGGAATTATGTGATCCTTACTAGCTGGAAGTAAGGGAGATGGGGCATGAAGTTATTTCTAGGAGTTGGACACATACCAAGTTTAGCTCAGTTCTGGGCATCTTTGAAATACCTATACGAACTTGTTCCTACATAGTAACTTGCATCTTTGAATGAGAATGTTCTTCCTTACAGCAACGTGCTATATGTTCTGAATGCCCGAATTGGGAATCTGTGTCAAAACTTTGTTAGGAATTATGTGATCCTTACTAGCTGGAAGTAAGGGAGATGGGGCATGAAGTTATTTCTAGGAGTTGGACACATACCAAGTTTAGCTCAGTTCTGGGCATCTTTGAAATACCTATACAAACTTGTTCCTACATAGTAACTTGCAACTTTGAATGAGAATGTGCTTGCTTACAGCAACGTGCTATATGTTCTGAATGCCCGAATTGGGAATCTATGTCAAAACTTTGTTAGGAATTATGTGATCCTTACTAGCTGGAAGTAAGGGAGATGGGGCATGAAGTTATTTCTAGGAGTTGGACACATACCAAGTTTAGCTCAGTTCTGGGCATCTTTGAAATACCTATACAAACTTGTTCCTACATAGTAACTTGCAACTTTGAATGAGAATGTGCTTGCTTACAGCAACGTGCTATATGTTCTGAATGCCCGAATAGGGAATCTGTGTCAAAACGTTGTTAGGAATTATGTGATCCTTACTAGCTGGAAGTAAGGGAGATGGGGCATGAAGTTATTTCTTGGAGTTGGAGACATACCAAGTTTAGCTCAGTTCTGGGCATCTTTGAAATACCTATACAAACTTGTTCCTACATAGTAACTTGCATCTTTGAATGAGAATGTGCTTCCTTGCAGCAACGTGCTATATGTTCTGAATGCCCGAATAGGGAATCTGTGTCAAAACTTTGTAAGGAATTATGTGATCCTTACTAGGTGGAAGTAAGGGAGATGGGGCATGAAGTTATTTCTAGGAGTTGGACACATACCAAGTTTAGCTCAGTTCTGGGCATCTTTGAAATACCTATACAAACTTGTTCCTACATAGTAACTTGCAACTTTGAATGAGAATGTGCTTGCTTACAGCAACGTGCTATATGTTCTGAATGCCCGAATAGGGAATCTGTGTCAAAACTTTGTTAGGAATTATGTGATCCTTACTAGGTGGAAGTAAGGGAGATGGGGCATGAAGTTATTTCTTGGAGTTGGAGACATACCAAGTTTAGCTCAGTTCTGGGCTTCTTTGAAATACCTATACAAACTTGTTCCTACATAGTAACTTGCATCTTTGAATGAGAATGTGCCTGCTTGCAGCAATGTGCTATATGTTCTGAATGCCCGAATAGGGAATCTGTGTCAAAACTTTGTTAGGAATTATGTGATCCTTACTAGGTGGAAGTTAGGGAGATGGGGCATGAAGTTATTTCTAGGAGTTGGACACATACCAAGTTTAGCTCAGTTCTGGGCATCTTTGAAATACCTATACAAACTTGTTGCTACATAGTAACTTGCATCTTTGAATGAGAATGTGCTTGCTTACAGCAACGTGCTATATGTTCTGAATGCCCGAATTGGGAATCTGTGTCAAAACTTTGTTAGGAATTATGTGATCCTTACTAGCTGGAAGTAAGGGAGATGGGGCATGAAGTTATTTCTAGGAGTTGGACACATACCAAGTTTAGCTCAGTTCTGGGCATCTTTGAAATACCTATACAAACTTGTTCCTACATAGTAACTTGCAACTTTGAATGAGAATGTGCCTGCTTACAGCAACGTGCTATATGTTCTGAATGCCCGAATTGGGAATCTGTGTCAAAACTTTGTTAGGAATTATGTGATCCTTACAAGGTGGAAGTAAGGGAGATGTGGCATGAAGTTATTTCTTGGAGTTGGAGACATACCAAGTTTAGCTCAGTTCTGGGCATCTTTGAAATACCTATACAAACTTGTTCCTACATAGTAACTTGCATCTTTGAATGAGAATCTGCTTGCTTGCAGCAACGTGCTATATGTTCTGAATGCCCGAATAGGGAATCTGTGTCAAAACTTTGTTAGGAATTATGTGATCCTTACTAGGTGGAAGTTAGGGAGATGGGGCATGAAGTTATTTCTAGGAGTTGGACACATACCAAGTTTAGCTCAGTTCTGGGCATCTTCGAAATACCTATACAAACTTGTTGCTACATAGTAACTTGCATCTTTGAATGAGAATGTGCTTGCTTACAGCAACGTGCTATATGTTCTGAATGCCCGAATTGGGAATCTGTGTCAAAACTTTGTTAGGAATTATGTGATCCTTACTAGCTGGAAGTAAGGGAGATGGGGCATGAAGTTATTTCTAGGAGTTGGACACATACCAAGTTTAGCTCAGTTCTGGGCATCTTTGAAATACCAATACAAACTTGTTCCTACATAGTAACTTGCAACTTTGAATGAGAATGTGCTTGCTTACAGCAACGTGCTATATGTTCTGAATGCCCGAATTGGGAATCTTTGTCAAAACTTTGTTAGGAATTATGTGATCCTTACTAGCTGGAAGTAAGGGAGATGGGGCATGAAGTTATTTCTAGGAGTTGGACACATACCAAGTTTAGCTCAGTTCTGGGCATCTTTGAAATACCTATACGAACTTGTTCCTACATAGTAACTTGCATCTTTGAATGAGAATGTTCTTCCTTACAGCAACGTGCTATATGTTCTGAATGCCCGAATTGGGAATCTGTGTCAAAACTTTGTTAGGAATTATGTGATCCTTACTAGCTGGAAGTAAGGGAGATGGGGCATGAAGTTATTTCTAGGAGTTGGACACATACCAAGTTTAGCTCAGTTCTGGGCATCTTTGAAATACCTATACAAACTTGTTCCTACATAGTAACTTGCAACTTTGAATGAGAATGTGCTTGCTTACAGCAACGTGCTATATGTTCTGAATGCCCGAATTGGGAATCTGTGTCAAGACTTTGTTAGGAATTATGTGATCCTTACTAGCTGGAAGTAAGGGAGATGGGGCATGAAGTTATTTCTAGGAGTTGGACACATACCAAGTTTAGCTCAGTTCTGGGCATCTTTGAAATACCTATACAAACTTGTTCCTACATAGTAACTTGCAACTTTGGATGAGAATGTGCTTGCTTACAGCAACGTGCTATATGTTCTGAATGCCCGAATAGGGAATCTGTGTCAAAACTTTGTTAGGAATTATGTGATCCTTACTAGCTGGAAGTAAGGGAGATGGGGCATGAAGTTACTTCTAGGAGTTGGACACATACCAAGTTTAGCTCAGTTCTGGGCATCTTTGAAATACCTATACAAACTTGTTGCTACATAGTAACTTGCATCTTTGAATGAGAATGTGCTTGCTTACAGCAACGTGCTATATGTTCTGAATGCCCGAATTGGGAATCTGTGTCAAAACTTTGTTAGGAATTATGTGATCCTTACTAGCTGGAAGTAAGGGAGATGGGGCATGAAGTTATTTCTAGGAGTTGGACACATACCAAGTTTAGCTCAGTTCTGGGCATCTTTGAAATACCTATACAAACTTGTTCCTACATAGTAACTTGCAACTTTGAATGAGAATGTGCTTGCTTACAGCAACGTACTATATGTTCTGAATGCCCGAATTGGGAATCTGTGTCAAAACTTTGTTAGGAATTATGTGATCCTTACTAGCTGGAAGTAAGGGAGATGGGGCATGAAGTTATTTCTAGGAGTTGGACACATACCAAGTTTAGCTCAGTTCTGGGCATCTTTGAAATACCTATACAAACTTGTTCCTACATAGTAACTTGCAACTTTGAATGAAAATGTGCTTGCTTACAGCAACGTGCTATATGTTCTGAATGCCCGACTTGGGAATCTGTGTCAAAACTTTGTTAGGAATTATGTGATCCTTACTAGCTGGAAGTAAGGGAGATGGGGCATGAAGTTATTTCTAGGAGTTGGACACATACCAAGTTTAGCTCAGTTCTGGGCATCTTTGAAATACCTATACAAACTTGTTCCTACATAGTAACTTGCAACTTTGAATGAAAATGTGCTTGCTTACAGCAACGTGCTATATGTTCTGAATGCCCGAATTGGGAATGTGTGTCAAAACTTTGTTAGGAATTATGTCATCCTTACTAGCTGGAAGTAAGGGAGATGGAGCATGAAGTTCTTTCTAGGAGTTGGACACATACCAAGTTTAGCTCAGTTCTGGGCATCTTTGAAATACCTATACAAACTTGTTCCTACATAGTAACTTGCATCTTTGAATGAGAATGTGCTTGCTTACAGCAACGTGCTATATGTTCTGAATGCCCGAATAGGGAATCTGTGTCAAAACTTTGTTAGGAATTATGTGATCCTTACTAGGTGGAAGTTAGGGAGATGGGGCATGAAGTTATTTCTAGGAGTTGGACACATACCAAGTTTAGCTCAGTTCTGGGCATCTTTGAAATACCTATACAAACTTGTTGCTACATAGTAACTTGCATCTTTGAATGAGAATGTGCTTGCTTACAGCAACGTGCTATATGTTCTGAATGCCCGAATTGGGAATCTGTGTCAAAAATTTGTTAGGAATTATGTGATCCTTACTAGCTGGAAGTAAGGGAGATGGGGCATGAAGTTATTTCTAGGAGTTGGACACATACCAAGTTTAGCTCAGTTCTGGGCATCTTTGAAATACCAATACAAACTTGTTCCTACATAGTAACTTGCAACTTTGAATGAGAATGTGCTTGCTTACAGCAACGTGCTATATGTTCTGAATGCCCGAATTGGGAATCTGTGTCAAAACTTTGTTAGGAATTATGTGATCCTTACTAGCTGGAAGTAAGGGAGATGGGGCATGAAGTTATTTCTAGGAGTTGGACACATACCAAGTTTAGCTCAGTTCTGGGAATCTTTGAAATACCTATACGAACTTGTTCCTACATAGTAACTTGCATCTTTGAATGAGAATGTTCTTCCTTACAGCAACGTGCTATATGTTCTGAATGCCCGAATTAGGAATCTGTGTCAAAACTTTGTTAGGAATTATGTGATCCTTACTAGCTGGAAGTAAGGGAGATGGGGCATGAAGTTATTTCTAGGAGTTGGACACATACCAAGTTTAGCTCAGTTCTGGGCATCTTTGAAATACCTATACAAACTTGTTGCTACATAGTAACTTGCAACTTTGAATGAGAATGTGCTTGCTTACAGCAACGTGCTATATGTTCTGAATGCCCGAATTGGGAATCTGTGTCAAAACTTTGTTAGGAATTATGTGATCCTTACTAGCTGGAAGTAAGGGAGATGGGGCATGAAGTTATTTCTAGGAGTTGGACACATACCAAGTTTAGCTCAGTTCTGGGCATCTTTGAAATACCTATACAAACTTGTTCCTACATAGTAACTTGCAACTTTGAATGAGAATGTGCTTGCTTACAGCAACGTGCTATATGTTCTGAATGCCCGAATAGGGAATCTGTGTCAAAACGTTGTTAGGAATTATGTGATCCTTACTAGCTGGAAGTAAGGGAGATGGGGCATGAAGTTATTTCTTGGAGTTTGAGACATACCAAGTTTAGCTCAGTTCTGGGCATCTTTGAAATACCTATACAAACTTGTTCCTACATAGTAACTTGCATCTTTGAATGAGAATGTGCTTCCTTGCAGCAACGTGCTATATGTTCTGAATGCCCGAATAGGGAATCTGTGTCAAAACTTTGTTAGGAATTATGTGATCCTTACTAGGTGGACGTAAGGGAGATGGGGCATGAAGTTATTTCTAGGAGTTGGACACATACCAAGTTTAGCTCAGTTCTGGGCCACTTTGAAATACCTATACCAACTTGTTGCTACATAGTAACTTGCATCTTTGAATGAGAATGTGCTTGCTTACAGCAACGTGCTATATGTTCTGAATGCCCGAATTGGGAATCTGTGTCAAAACTTTGTTAGGAATTATGTGATCCTTACTAGCTGGAAGTAAGGGAGATGGGGCATGAAGTTATTTCTAGGAGTTGGACACATACCAAGTTTAGCTCAGTTCTGGGCATCTTTGAAATACCTATACAAACTTGTTCCTACATAGTAACTTGCAACTTTGAATGAGAATGTGCTTGCTTACAGCAACGTGCTATATGTTCTGAATGCCCGAATAGGGAATCTGTGTCAAAACTTTGTTAGGAATTATGTGATCCTTACTAGGTGGAAGTAAGGGAGATGGGGCATGAAGTTATTTCTTGGAGTTGGAGACATACCAAGTTTAGCTCAGTTCTGGGCATCTTTGAAATACCTATACAAACTTGTTCCTACATAGTAACTTGCATCTTTGAATGAGAATGTGCCTGCTTGCAGCAACGTGCTATATGTTCTGAATGCCCGAATAGGGAATCTGTGTCAAAACTTTGTTAGGAATTATGTGATCCTTACTAGGTGGAAGTTAGGGAGATGGGGCATGAAGTTATTTCTAGGAGTTGGACACATACCAAGTTTAGCTCAGTTCTGGGCATCTTTGAAATACCTATACAAACTTGTTGCTACATAGTAACTTGCATCTTTGAATGAGAATGTGCTTGCTTACAGCAACGTGCTATATGTTCTGAATGCCCGAATTGGGAATCTGTGTCAAAACTTTGTTAGGAATTATGTGATCCTTACTAGCTGGAAGTAAGGGAGATGGGGCATGAAGTTATTTCTAGGAGTTGGACACATACCAAGTTTAGCTCAGTTCTGGGCATCTTTGAAATACCTATACAAACTTGTTCCTACATAGTAACTTGCAACTTTGAATGAGAATGTGCTTGCTTACAGCAACGTGCTATATGTTCTGAATGCCCGAATAGGGAATCTGTGTCAAAACTTTGTTAGGAATTATGTGATCCTTACTAGGTGGAAGTAAGGGAGATGGGGCATGAAGTTATTTCTTGGAGTTGGAGACATACCAAGTTTAGCTCAGTTCTGGGCATCTTTGAAATACCTATACAAACTTGTTCCTACATAGTAACTTGCATCTTTGAATGAGATTCTGCTTGCTTGCAGCAACGTGCTATATGTTCTGAATGCCCGAATAGGGAATCTGTGTCAAAACTTTGTTAGGAATTATGTGATCCTTACTAGGTGGAAGTTAGGGAGATGGGGCATGAAGTTATTTCTAGGAGTTGGACACATACCAAGTTTAGCTCAGTTCTGGGCATCTTCGAAATACCTATACAAACTTGTTGCTACATAGTAACTTGCATCTTTGAATGAGAATGTGCTTGCTTACAGCAACGTGCTATATGTTCTGAATGCCCGAATTGGGAATCTGTGTCAAAACTTTGTTAGGAATTATGTGATCCTTACTAGCTGGAAGTAAGGGAGATGGGGCATGAAGTTATTTCTAGGAGTTGGACACATACCAAGTTTAGCTCAGTTCTGGGCATCTTTGAAATACCAATACAAACTTGTTCCTACATAGTAACTTGCAACTTTGAATGAGAATGTGCTTGCTTACAGCAACGTGCTATATGTTCTGAATGCCCGAATTGGGAATCTGTGTCAAAACTTTGTTAGGAATTATGTGATCCTTACTAGCTGGAAGTAAGGGAGATGGGGCATGAAGTTATTTCTAGGAGTTGGACACATACCAAGTTTAGCTCAGTTCTGGGCATCTTTGAAATACCTATACGAACTTGTTCCTACATAGTAACTTGCATCTTTGAATGAGAATGTTCTTCCTTACAGCAACGTGCTATATGTTCTGAATGCCCGAATTGGGAATCTGTGTCAAAACTTTGTTAGGAATTATGTGATCCTTACTAGCTGGAAGTAAGGGAGATGGGGCATGAAGTTATTTCTAGGAGTTGGACACATACCAAGTTTAGCTCAGTTCTGGGCATCTTTGAAATACCTATACAAACTTGTTCCTACATAGTAACTTGCAACTTTGAATGATAATGTGCTTGCTTACAGCAACGTGCTATATGTTCTGAATGCCCGAATAGGGAATCTGTGTCAAAACTTTGTTAGGAATTATGTGATCCTTACTAGCTGGAAGTAAGGGAGATGGGGCATGAAGTTATTTCTAGGAGTTGGACACATACCAAGTTTAGCTCAGTTCTGGGCATCTTTGAAATACCTATACAAACTTGTTGCTACATAGTAACTTGCATCTTTGAATGAGAATGTGCTTGCTTACAGCAACGTGCTATATGTTCTGAATGCCCGAATTGGGAATCTGTGTCAAAACTTTGTTAGGAATTATGTGATCCTTACTAGCTGGAAGTAAGGGAGATGGGGCATGAAGTTATTTCTAGGAGTTGGACACATACCAAGTTTAGCTCAGTTCTGGGCATCTTTGAAATACCTATACAAACTTGTTCCTACATAGTAACTTGCAACTTTGAATGAGAATGTGCTTGCTTACAGCAACGTGCTATATGTTCTGAATGCCCGAATTGGGAATCTGTGTCAAAACTTTGTTAGGAATTATGTGATCCTTACTAGCTGGAAGTAAGGGAGATGGGGCATGAAGTTATTTCTAGGAGTTGGACACATACCAAGTTTAGCTCAGTTCTGGGCATCTTTGAAATACCTATACAAACTTGTTCCTACATAGTAACTTGCAACTTTGAATGAAAATGTGCTTGCTTACAGCAACGTGCTATATGTTCTGAATGCCCGACTTGGGAATCTGTGTCAAAACTTTGTTAGGAATTATGTGATCCTTACTAGCTGGAAGTAAGGGAGATGGGGCATGAAGTTATTTCTAGGAGTTGGACACATACCAAGTTTAGCTCAGTTCTGGGCATCTTTGAAATACCTATACAAACTTGTTCCTACATAGTAACTTGCAACTTTGAATGAAAATGTGCTTGCTTACAGCAACGTGCTATATGTTCTGAATGCCCGAATTGGGAATGTGTGTCAAAACTTTGTTAGGAATTATGTCATACTTACTAGCTGGAAGTAAGGGAGATGGAGCATGAAGTTCTTTCTAGGAGTTGGACACATACCAAGTTTAGCTCAGTTCTGGGCATCTTTGAAATACCTATACAAACTTGTTCCTACATAGTAACTTGCATCTTTGAATGAGAATGTGCTTGCTTACAGCAACGTGCTATATGTTCTGAATGCCCGAATTGGGAATCTGTGTCAAAACTTTGTTAGGAATTATGTGATCCTTACTAGCTGGAAGTAAGGGAGATGGGGCATGAAGTTATTTCTAGGAGTTGGACACATAGCAAGTTTAGCTCAGTTCTGGGCATCTTTGAAATACCTATACAAACTTGTTGCTACATAGTAACTTGCATCTTTGAATGGGAATCTGCTTGCTTACAGCAACGTGGTATATGTTCTGAATGCCCGAATTGGGAATATGTGTCAAAACTTTGTTAGGAATTATGTGATCCTTACTAGCTGGAAGTAAGGGAGATGGGGCATGAAGTTATTTCTAGGAGTTGGACACATACCAAGTTTAGCTCAGTTCTGGGCATCTTTGAAATACCTATACAAACTTGTTCCTACATAGTAACTTGCCACTTTGAATGAGAATGTGCTTGCTTACAGCCACGTGCTATATGTTCTGAATGCCCGAATTGGGAATCTGTGTCAAAACTTTGTTAGGAATTATGTGATCCTTACTAGCTGGAAGTAAGGGAGATGGGGCATGAAGTTATTTCTAGGAGTTGGACACATACCAAGTTTAGCTCAGTTCTGGGCATCTTTGAAATACCTATACAAACTTGTTCCTACATAGTAACTTGCAACTTTGAATGAGAATGTGCTTTCTTACAGCAACGTGCTATATGTTCTGAATGCCCGAATAGGGAATCTGTGTCAAAACTTTGTTAGGAATTATGTGATCCTTACTAGCTGGAAGTAAGGGAGATGGGGCATGAAGTTATTTCTTGGAGTTGGACACATACCAAGTTTAGCTCAGTTCTGGGCATCTTTGAAATACCTATACAAACTTGTTCCTACATAGTAACTTGCATCTTTGAATGAGAATGTGCTTGCTTGCAGCAACGTGCTATATGTTCTAAATGCCCGAATAGGGAATCTGTGTGAAAACTTTGTTAGGAATTATGTGATCCTTACTAGCTGGAAGTAAGGGAGATGGGGCATGAAGTTATTTCTAGGAGTTGGACACATACCAAGTTTAGCTCAGTTCTGGGCATCTTTGAAATACCTATACAAACTTGTTCCTTCATAGTAACTTGCAACTTTGAATGAGAATGTGCTTGCTTACAGCAACGTGCTATATGTTCTGAATGCCCGAATAGGGAATCTGTGTCAAAACTTTGTTAGGAATTATGTGATCCTTACTAGCTGGAAGTAAGGGAGATGGGGCATGAAGTTATTTCTTGGAGTTGGAGACATACCAAGTTTAGCTCAGTTCTGGGCATCTTTGAAATACCTATACAAACTTGTTCCTACATAGTAACTTGCATCTTTGAATGAGAATGTGCTTGCTTGCAGCAACGTGCTATATGTTCTGAATGCCCGAATAGGGAATCTGTGTCAAAACTTTGTTAGGAATTATGTGATCCTTACTAGGTGGAAGTAAAGGAGATGGGGCATGAAGTTATTTCTAGGAGTTGGACACATACCAAGTTTAGCTCAGTTCTGGGCATCTTTGAAATACCTATACAAACTTGTTCCTACATAGTAACTTGCAACTTTGGATGAGAATGTGCTTGCTTACAGCAACGTGCTATATGTTCTGAATGCCCGAATAGGGAATCTGTGTCAAAACTTTGTTAGGAATTATGTGATCCTTACTAGCTGGAAGTAAGGGAGATGGGGCATGAAGTTACTTCTAGGAGTTGGACACATACCAAGTTTAGCTCAGTTCTGGGCATCTTTGAAATACCTATACAAACTTGTTGCTACATAGTAACTTGCATCTTTGAATGAGAATGTGCTTGCTTACAGCAACGTGCTATATGTTCTGAATGCCCGAATTGGGAATCTGTGTCAAAACTTTGTTAGGAATTATGTGATCCTTACTAGCTGGAAGTAAGGGAGATGGGGCATGAAGTTATTTCTAGGAGTTGGACACATACCAAGTTTAGCTCAGTTCTGGGCATCTTTGAAATACCTATACAAACTTGTTCCTACATAGTAACTTGCAACTTTGAATGAGAATGTGCTTGCTTACAGCAACGTACTATATGTTCTGAATGCCCGAATTGGGAATCTGTGTCAAAACTTTGTTAGGAATTATGTGATCCTTACTAGCTGGAAGTAAGGGAGATGGGGCATGAAGTTATTTCTAGGAGTTGGACACATACCAAGTTTAGCTCAGTTCTGGGCATCTTTGAAATACCTATACAAACTTGTTCCTACATAGTAACTTGCAACTTTGAATGAAAATGTGCTTGCTTACAGCAACGTGCTATATGTTCTGAATGCCCGACTTGGGAATCTGTGTCAAAACTTTGTTAGGAATTATGTGATCCTTACTAGCTGGAAGTAAGGGAGATGGGGCATGAAGTTATTTCTAGGAGTTGGACACATACCAAGTTTAGCTCAGTTCTGGGCATCTTTGAAATACCTATACAAACTTGTTCCTACATAGTAACTTGCAACTTTGAATGAAAATGTGCTTGCTTACAGCAACGTGCTATATGTTCTGAATGCCCGAATTGGGAATGTGTGTCAAAACTTTGTTAGGAATTATGTCATCCTTACTAGCTGGAAGTAAGGGAGATGGAGCATGAAGTTCTTTCTAGGAGTTGGACACATACCAAGTTTAGCTCAGTTCTGGGCATCTTTGAAATACCTATACAAACTTGTTCCTACATAGTAACTTGCATCTTTGAATGAGAATGTGCTTGCTTACAGCAACGTGCTATATGTTCTGAATGCCCGAATAGGGAATCTGTGTCAAAACTTTGTTAGGAATTATGTGATCCTTACTAGGTGGAAGTTAGGGAGATGGGGCATGAAGTTATTTCTAGGAGTTGGACACATACCAAGTTTAGCTCAGTTCTGGGCATCTTTGAAATACCTATACAAACTTGTTCCTACATATTAACTTGCATCTTTGAATGAGAATGTGCTTGCTTGCAGCAACGTGCTATATGTTCTGAATGCCCGAATAGGGAATCTGTGTCAAAACTTTGTTAGGAATTATGTGATCCTTACTAGCTGGAAGTAAGGGAGATGGGGCATGAAGTTATTTCTAGGAGTTGGACACATACCAAGTTTAGCTCAGTTCTGGGCATCTTTGAAATACCTATACAAACTTGTTCCTACCTAGTAACTTGCATCTTTGAATGAGAATCTGCTTGCTTGCAGCAACGTGCTATATGTTCTGGATGCCCGAATTGGGAATCTGTGTCAAAACTTTGTTAGGAATTATGTGATCCTTACTAGCTGGAAGTAAGGGAGATGGGGCATGAAGATATTTCTAGGAGTTGGACACATACCAAGTTTAGCTCAGTTCTGGGCATCTTTGAAATACCTATACAAACTTGTTCCTACATAGTAACTTGCATCTTTGAATGAGAATGTGCTTGCTTACAGCAACGTGCTATATGTTCTGAATGCCCGAATTGGGAATCTGTGTCAAAACTTTGTTAGGAATTATGTGATCCTTACTAGCTGGAAGTAAGGGAGATGGGGCATGAAGTTATTTCTAGGAGTTGGACACATACCAAGTTTAGCTCAGTTCTGGGCATCTTTGAAATACCTATACAAACTTGTTCCTACATAGTAACTTGCAACTTTGAATGAGAATGTGCTTGCTTACAGCAAAGTGCTATATGTTCTGAATGCCCGAATTGGGAATCTGTGCCAAAACTGTTAGGAATTATGTGATCCTTACTAGCTGGAAGTAAGGGAGATGGGGCATGAAGTTATTTCTAGGAGTTGGACACATACCAAGATTAGCTCAGTTCTGGGCATCTTTGAAATACCTATACAAACTTGTTCCTACATAGTAACTTTCATCTTTGAATGAGAATGTGCTTGCTTGCAGCAACGTGCTATATGTTCTGAATGCCCGAATAGGGAATCTGTGTCAAAACTTTGTTAGGAATTATATGATCCTTACTAGCTGGAAGTAAGGGCGATGGGGCATGAAGTTATTTCTTGGAGTTGGACACATACCAAGTTTAGCTCAGTTCTGGGCATCTTTGAAATACCTATACAAACTTGTTCCTACCTAGTAACTTGCATCTTTGAATGAGAATGTGCTTGCTTGCAGCAACGTGCTATATGTTCTGAATGCCCTAATAGGGAATCTGTGTCAAAACTTTGTTAGGAATTATGTGATCCTTACTAGCTGGAAGTAAGGGAGATGGGGCATGAAGTTATTTCTAGGAGTTGGACACATACCAAATTTAGCTCAGTTCTGGGCATCTTTGAAATACCTATACAAACTTGTTCCTACCTAGTAACTTGCATCTTTGAATGAGAATCTGCTTTCTTATAGCAACGTGCTATATGTTCTGAATGCCCGAATAGGGAATCTGTGTCAAAACTTTGTTAGGAATTATGTGATCCTTACTAGCTGGAAGTAAGGGAGATGTTGCATGAAGTTATTTCTAGGAGTTGGACACATACCAAGTTTAGCTCAGTTCTGGGCATCTTTGAAATACCTATACAAACTTGTTCCTACATAGTAACTTGCAACTTTGAATGAGAATGTGCTTGCTTACAGCAACGTGCTATATGTTCTGAATGCCCGAATTGGCAATCTGTGTCAAAACTTTGTTAGGAATTATGTGATCCTTACTAGCTGGAAGTAAGGGAGATGGGGCATGAAGTTATTTCTAGGAGTTGGACACATACCAAGTTTAGCTCAGTTCTGGGCATTTTTGAAATACCTATACAAACTTGTTCCTACATAGTAACTTGCAACTTTGAATGAGAATGTGCTTGCTTACAGCAACGTGCTATATGTTCTGAATGCCCGAATAGGGAATCTGTGTCAAAACATTGTTAGGAATTATGTGATCCTTACTAGCTGGAAGTAAGGGAGATGGGGCATGAAGTTATTTCTAGGAGTTGGACACATACCAAGTGTAGCTCAGTTCTGGGCATCTTTGAAATACCTATACAAACTTGTTCCTACCTAGTAACTTGCATCTTTGAATGAGAATCTGCTTGCTTGCAGCAACGCGCTATATGTTCTGAATGCCCGAATAGGGAATCTGTGTCAAAACATTGTTAGGAATTATGTGATCCTTACTAGCTGGAAGTAAGGGAGATGGGGCATGAAGTTATTTCTAGGAGTTGGACACATACCAAGTTTAGCTCAGTTCTGGGCATCTTTGAAATACCTATACAAACTTGTTCCTACCTAGTAACTTGCAACTTTGAATGAGAATGTGCTTGCTTACAGCAACGTGCTATATGTTCTGAATGCCCGAATTGGCAATCTGTGTCAAAACTTTGTTAGGAATTATGTGATCCTTACTAGCTGGAAGTAAGGGAGATGTTGCATGAAGTTATTTCTAGGAGTTGGACACATACCAAGTTTAGCTCAGTTCTGGGCATCTTTGAAATACCTATACAAACTTGTTCCTACCTAGTAACTTGCAACTTTGAATGAGAATGTGCTTGCTTACAGCAACGTGCTATATGTTCTGAATGCCCGAATAGGGAATCTGTGTCAAAACTTTGTTAGGAATTATGTGATCCTTACTAGCTGGAAGTAAGGGAGATGTTGCATGAAGTTATTTCTAGGAGTTGGACACATACCAAGTTTAGCTCAGTTCTGGGCATCTTTGAAATACCTATACAAACTTGTTCCTACATAGTAACTTGCATCTTTGAATGAGAATGTGCTTGCTTGCAGCAACGTGCTGTATGTTCTGAATGCCCGAATAGGGAATCTGTGTCAAAATTTTGTTAGGAATTATGTGATCCTTACTAGCTTGAAGTAAGGGAGATGGGGCATGAAGTTATTTCTAGGAGTTGGACACATACCAAGTTTAGCTCAGTTCTGGGCATCTTTGAAATACCTATACAAACTTGTTCCTACCTAGTAACTTGCATCTTTGAATGAGAATCTGCTTGCTTACAGCAACGTGCTGTATGTTCTGAATGCCCGAATTGGGAATCTGTGTCAAAACTTTGTTAGGAATTATGTGATCCTTACTAGCTGGAAGTAAGGGAGATGGGGCATGAAGTTATTTCTAGGAGTTGGACACATACCAAGTTTAGCTCAGTTCTGGGCATCTTTGAAATACCTATACAAACTTGTTCCTACATAGTAACTTGCAACTTTGAATGAGAATGTGCTTGCTTGCAGCAACGTGCTATATGTTCTGAATGCCCGAATAGGGAATCTGTGTCAAAACTTTGTTAGGAATTATGTGATCCTTACTAGCTGGAAGAAAGGGAGATGGGGCATGAAGTTATTTCTAGGAGTTGGACACATACCAAGTTTAGCTCAGTTCTGGGCATCTTTGAAATACCTATACAAACTTGTTCCTACATAGTAACTTGCATCTTTGAATGAGAATGTGCTTGCTTGCAGCAACGTGCTATATGTTCTGAATGCCCGAATAGGGAATCTGTGTCAAAACTTTGTTAGGAATTATGTGATCCTTACTAGCTGGAAGTAAGGGAGATGGGGCATGAAGTTATTTCTAGGAGTTGGACACATACAACGTTTAGCTCAGTTCTGGGCATCTTTGAAATACCTATACAAACTTGTTCCTACCTAGTAACTTGCATCTTTGAATGAGAATGTGCTTGCTTGCAGCAACGTGCTATATGTTCTGAATGCCCGAATTGGGAATCTGTGTCAAAACTTTGTTAGGAATTATGTGATCCTTACTAGCTGGAAGTAAGGGAGATGGGGCATGAAGTTATTTCTAGGAGTTGGACACATACCAAGTTTAGCTCAGTTCTGGGCATCTTTGAAATACCTATACAAACTTGTTCCTACATAGTAACTTGCAACTTTGAATGAGAATCTGCTTGCTTACAGCAACGTGCTATATGTTCTGAATGCCCGAATTGGGAATCTGTGCCAAAACTGTTAGGAATTATGTGATCCTTACTAGCTGGAAGTAAGGGAGATGGGGCATGAAGTTATTTCTAGGAGTTGGACACATACCAAGTTTAGCTCAGTTCTGGGCATCTTTGAAATACCTATACAAACTTGTTCCTACATAGTAACTTGCATCTTTGAATGAGAATGTGCTTGCTTGCAGCAACGTGCTATATGTTCTGAATGCCCGAATTGGGAATCTGTGTCAAAACTTTGTTAGGAATTATGTGATCCTTACTAGCTGGAAGTAAGGGAGATGGGGCATGAAGTTATTTCTAGGAGTTGGACACATACCAAGTTTAGCTCAGTTCTGGGCATCTTTGAAATACCTATACAAACTTGTTCCTACATAGTAACTTGCATCTTTGAATGAGAATGTGCTTGCTTACAGCAACGTGCTATATGTTCTGAGCGCCCGAATTGGCAATCTGTGTCAAAACTTTGTTAGAAATTATGTGATCCTTACTAGCTGGAAGTAAGGGAGATGGGGCATGAAGTTATTTCTAGGAGTTGGACACATACCAAGTTTAGCTCAGTTCTGGGCATCTTTGAAATACCTATACAAACTTGTTCCTACATAGTAACTTGCATCTTTGAATGAGAATGTGCTTGCTTGCAGCAACGTGCTATATGTTCTGAGCGCCCGAATTGGCAATCTGTGTCAAAACTTTGTTAGGAATTATGTGATCCTTACTAGCTGGAAGTAAGGGAGATGTTGCATGAAGTTATTTCTAGGAGTTGGACACATACCAAGTTTAGCTCAGTTCTGGGCATCTTTGAAATACCTATACAAACTTGTTCCTACCTAGTAACTTGCAACTTTGAATGAGAATGTGCTTGCTTACAGCAACGTGCTATATGTTCTGAATGCCCGAATAGGGAATCTGTGTCAAAACTTTGTTAGGAATTATGTGATCCTTACTAGCTGGAAGTAAGGGAGATGTTGCATGAAGTTATTTCTAGGAGTTGGACACATACCAAGTTTAGCTCAGTTCTGGGCATCTTTGAAATACCTATACAAACTTGTTCCTACATAGTAACTTGCATCTTTGAATGAGAATGTGCTTGCTTGCAGCAACGTGCTGTATGTTCTGAATGCCCGAATAGGGAATCTGTGTCAAAATTTTGTTAGGAATTATGTGATCCTTACTAGCTTGAAGTAAGGGAGATGGGGCATGAAGTTATTTCTAGGAGTTGGACACATACCAAGTTTAGCTCAGTTCTGGGCATCTTTGAAATACCTATACAAACTTGTTCCTACCTAGTAACTTGCATCTTTGAATGAGAATCTGCTTGCTTACAGCAACGTGCTGTATGTTCTGAATGCCCGAATTGGGAATCTGTGTCAAAACTTTGTTAGGAATTATGTGATCCTTACTAGCTGGAAGTAAGGGAGATGGGGCATGAAGTTATTTCTAGGAGTTGGACACATACCAAGTTTAGCTCAGTTCTGGGCATCTTTGAAATACCTATACAAACTTGTTCCTACATAGTAACTTGCAACTTTGAATGAGAATGTGCTTGCTTGCAGCAACGTGCTATATGTTCTGAATGCCCGAATAGGGAATCTGTGTCAAAACTTTGTTAGGAATTATGTGATCCTTACTAGCTGGAAGAAAGGGAGATGGGGCATGAAGTTATTTCTAGGAGTTGGACACATACCAAGTTTAGCTCAGTTCTGGGCATCTTTGAAATACCTATACAAACTTGTTCCTACATAGTAACTTGCATCTTTGAATGAGAATGTGCTTGCTTGCAGCAACGTGCTATATGTTCTGAATGCCCGAATAGGGAATCTGTGTCAAAACTTTGTTAGGAATTATGTGATCCTTACTAGCTGGAAGTAAGGGAGATGGGGCATGAAGTTATTTCTAGGAGTTGGACACATACAACGTTTAGCTCAGTTCTGGGCATCTTTGAAATACCTATACAAACTTGTTCCTACCTAGTAACTTGCATCTTTGAATGAGAATGTGCTTGCTTGCAGCAACGTGCTATATGTTCTGAATGCCCGAATTGGGAATCTGTGTCAAAACTTTGTTAGGAATTATGTGATCCTTACTAGCTGGAAGTAAGGGAGATGGGGCATGAAGTTATTTCTAGGAGTTGGACACATACCAAGTTTAGCTCAGTTCTGGGCATCTTTGAAATACCTATACAAACTTGTTCCTACATAGTAACTTGCAACTTTGAATGAGAATCTGCTTGCTTACAGCAACGTGCTATATGTTCTGAATGCCCGAATTGGGAATCTGTGCCAAAACTGTTAGGAATTATGTGATCCTTACTAGCTGGAAGTAAGGGAGATGGGGCATGAAGTTATTTCTAGGAGTTGGACACATACCAAGTTTAGCTCAGTTCTGGGCATCTTTGAAATACCTATACAAACTTGTTCCTACATAGTAACTTGCATCTTTGAATGAGAATGTGCTTGCTTGCAGCAACGTGCTATATGTTCTGAATGCCCGAATTGGGAATCTGTGTCAAAACTTTGTTAGGAATTATGTGATCCTTACTAGCTGGAAGTAAGGGAGATGGGGCATGAAGTTATTTCTAGGAGTTGGACACATACCAAGTTTAGCTCAGTTCTGGGCATCTTTGAAATACCTATACAAACTTGTTCCTACATAGTAACTTGCATCTTTGAATGAGAATGTGCTTGCTTACAGCAACGTGCTATATGTTCTGAGCGCCCGAATTGGCAATCTGTGTCAAAACTTTGTTAGAAATTATGTGATCCTTACTAGCTGGAAGTAAGGGAGATGGGGCATGAAGTTATTTCTAGGAGTTGGACACATACCAAGTTTAGCTCAGTTCTGGGCATCTTTGAAATACCTATACAAACTTGTTCCTACATAGTAACTTGCATCTTTGAATGAGAATGTGCTTGCTTGCAGCAACGTGCTATATGTTCTGAGCGCCCGAATTGGCAATCTGTGTCAAAACTTTGTTAGGAATTATGTGATCCTTACTAGCTGGAATTAAGGGAGATGGGGAATGAAGTTATTTCTAGGAGTTGGACACATACCAAGTTTAGCTCAGTTCTGGGCATTTTTGAAATACCTATACAAACTTGTTCCTACATAGTAACTTGCATCTTTGAATGAGAATGTGCTTGCTTGCAGCAACGTGCTATATGTTCTGAATGCCCGAATTGGGAATCTGTGTCAAAACTTTGTTAGAAATTATGTGATCCTTACTAGCTGGAAGTAAGGGAGATGGGGCATGAAGTTATTTCTTGGAGTTGGACACATACCAAGTTTAGCTCAGTTCTGGGCATCTTTGAAATACCTATACAAACTTGTTCCTACCTAGTAACTTGCATCTTTGAATGAGAATGTGCTTGCTTGCAGCAACGTGCTATATGTTCTGAATGCCCGAATAGGGAATCTGTGTCAAAACTTTGTTAGGAATTATGTGATCCTTACTAGCTGGAAGTAAGGGAGATGGGGCATGAAGTTATTTCTAGGAGTTGGACACATACCAAGTTTAGCTCAGTTCTGGGCATCTTTGAAATACCTATACAAACTTGTTCCTACCTAGTAACTTGCATCTTTGAATGAGAATCTGCTTGCTTGCAGCAACGTGCTATATGTTCTGAATGCCCGAATTGGGAATCTGTGTCAAAACTTTGTTAGGAATTATGTGATCCTTACAAGCTGGAAGTAAGGGAGATGGGGCATGAAGTTATTTCTAGGAGTTGGACACATACCAAGTTTAGCTCAGTTCTGGGCATCTTTGAAATACCTATACAAACTTGTTCCTACATAGTAACTTGCATCTTTGAATGAGAATGTGCTTGCTTACAGCAACGTGCTATATGTTCTGAATGCCCGAATTGGGAATCTGTGTCAAAACTTTGTTAGGAATTATGTGATCCTTACTAGCTGGAAGTAAGGGAGATGGGGCATGAAGTTATTTCTAGGAGTTGGACACATACCAAGTTTAGCTCAGTTCTGGGCATCTTTGAAATACCTATACAAACTTGTTCCTACATAGTAACTTGCATCTTTGAATGAGAATGTGCTTGCTTACAGCAACGTGCTATATGTTCTGAATGCCCGAATTGGGAATCTGTGTCAAAACTTTGTTAGGAATTATGTGATCCTTACTAGCTGGAAGTAAGGGAGATGGGGCATGAAGTTATTTCTAGGAGTTGGACACATAGCAAGTTTAGCTCAGTTCTGGGCATCTTTGAAATACCTATACAAACTTGTTCCTACATAGTAACTTGCATCTTTGAATGGGAATCTGCTTGCTTACAGCAATGTGCTATATGTTCTGAGTGCCCGAAATGGGAATATGTGTCAAAACTTTGTTAGGAATTATGTGATCCTTACTAGCTGGAAGTAAGGGAGATGGGGCATGAAGTTATTTCTAGGAGTTGGACACATACCAAGTTTAGCTCAGTTCTGGGCATCTTTGAAATACCAATACAAACTTGTTCCTACATAGTAACTTGCAACTTTGAATGAGAATGTGCTTGCTTACAGCAATGTGCTATATGTTCTGAATGCCCGAATTGGGAATCTGTGTCAAAACTTTGTTAGGAATTATGTGATCCTTACTAGCTGGAAGTAAGGGAGATGGGGCATGAAGTTATTTCTAGGAGTTGGACACATACCAAGATTAGCTCAGTTCTGGGCATCTTTGAAATACCTATACAAACTTGTTCCTACATAGTAACTTGCATCTTTGAATGAGAATGTGCTTGCTTACAGCAACGTGCTATATGTTCTGAATGCCCGAATTGGCAATCTGTGTCAAAACTTTGTTAGGAATTATGTGATCCTTACTAGCTGGAAGTAAGGGAGATGAGGCATGAAGTTATTTCTAGGAGTTGGACACATACCAAGTTTAGCTCAGTTCTGGGCATCTTTGAAATACCTATACAAACTTGTTCCTACATAGTAACTTGCAACTTTGAATGAGAATGTGCTTGCTTGCAGCAACGTGCTATATGTTCTGAATGCCCGAATTGGGAATCTGTGTCAAAACTTTGTTAGGAATTATGTGATCCTTACTAGCTGGAAGTAAGGGAGATGGGGCATGAAGTTATTTCTAGGAGTTGGACACATACCAAGTTTAGCTCAGTTCTGGGCATCTTTGAAATACCTATACAAACTTGTTCCTACATAGTAACTTGCATCTTTGAATGAGAATGTGCTTGCTTGCAGCAACGTGCTATATGTTCTGAGTGCCCGAATTGGCAATCTGTGTCAAAACTTTGTTAGGAATTATGTGATCCTTACTAGCTGGAAGTAAGGGAGATGGGGCATGAAGTTATTTCTAGGAGTTGGACACATACCAAGTTTAGCTCAGTTCTGGGCATTTTTGAAATACCTATACAAACTTGTTCCTACATAGTAACTTGCATCTTTGAATTAGAATGTGCTTGCTTGCAGCAACGTGCTATATGTTCTGAATGCCCGAATTGGGAATCTGTGTCAAAACTTTGTTAGGAATTATGTGATCCTTACTAGCTGGAAGTAAGGGAGATGGGGCATGAAGTTATTTCTTGGAGTTGAACACATACCAAGTTTAGCTCAGTTCTGGGCATCTTTGAAATACCTATACAATCTTGTTCCTACATAGTAACTTGCATCTTTGAATGAGAATGTGCTTGCTTGCAGCAACGTGCTATATGTTCTGAATGCCCGAATAGGGAATCTGTGTCAAAACTTTGTTAGGAATTATGTGATCCTTACTAGCTGGAAGTAAGGGAGATGGGGCATGAAGTTATTTCTAGGAGTTGGACACATACAACGTTTAGCTCAGTTCTGGGCATCTTTGAAATACCTATACAAACTTGTTCCTACCTAGTAACTTGCATCTTTGAATGAGAATCTGCTTGCTTGCAGCAACGTGCTATATGTTCTGAATGCCCGAATTGGGAATCTGTGTCAAAACTTTGTTAGGAATTATGTGATCCTTACAAGCTGGAAGTAAGGGAGATGGGGCATGAAGTTATTTCTAGGAGTTGGACACATACCAAGTTTAGCTCAGTTCTGGGCATCTTTGAAATACCTATACAAACTTGTTCCTACATAGTAACTTGCATCTTTGAATGAGAATGTGCTTGCTTACAGCAACGTGCTATATGTTCTGAATGCCCGAATTGGGAATCTGTGTCAAAACTTTGTTAGGAATTATGTGATCCTTACTAGCTGGAAGTAAGGGAGATGGGGCATGAAGTTATTTCTAGGAGTTGGACACATACCAAGTTTAGCTCAGTTCTGGGCATCTTTGAAATACCTATACAAACTTGTTCCTACATAGTAACTTGCAACTTTGAATGAGAATGTGCTTGCTTACAGCAAAGTGCTATATGTTCTGAATGCCCGAATTGGGAATCTGTGCCAAAACCGTTAGGAATTATGTGATCCTTACTAGCTGGAAGTAAGGGAGATGGGGCATGAAGTTATTTCTAGGAGTTGGACACATACCAAGTTTAGCTCAGTTCTGGGCATCTTTGAAATACCTATACAAACTTGTTCCTACATAGTAACTTGCAACTTTGAATGAGAATGTGCTTGCTTACAGCAACGTGCTATATGTTCTGAATGCCCGAATTGGGAATCTGTGTCAAAACTTTGTTAGGAATTATGTGATCCTTACTAGCTGGAAGTAAGGGAGATGGGGCATGAAGTTATTTCTAGGAGTTAGACACATACCAAGTTTAGCTCAGTTCTGGGCATCTTTGAAATACCTATACAAACTTGTTCCTACATAGTAACTTGCATCTTTGAATGAGAATGTTCTTCCTTCCAGCAACGTGCTATATGTTCTGAATGCCCGATTTGGCAATCTGTGTCAAAACTTTGTTAGGAATTATGTGATCCTTACTAGCTGGAAGTAAGGGAGATGGGGCATGAAGTTATTTCTAGGAGTTGGACACATACCAAGTTTAGCTCAGTTCTGGGCATCTTTGAAATACCTATACAAACTTGTTCCTACATAGTAACTTGCAACTTTGAATGAGAATGTGCTTGCTTACAGCAACGTGCTATATGTTCTGAATGCCCGAATTGGGAATCTGTGTCAAAACTTTGTTAGGAATTATGTGATCCTTACTAGCTGGAAGTAAGGGAGATGGGGCATGAAGTTATTTCTAGGAGTTGGACACATACCAAGTTTAGCTCAGTTCTGGGCATCTTTGAAATACCTATACAAACTTGTTCCTACATAGTAACTTGCAACTTTGAATGAGAATGTGCTTGCTTACAGCAACGTGCTATATGTTCTGAATGCCCGAATAGGGAATCTGTGTCAAAACTTTGTTAGGAATTATGTGATCCTTACTAGCTGGAAGTAAGGGAGATGGGGCATGAAGTTATTTCTTGGAGTTGGAGACATACCAAGTTTAGCTCAGTTCTGGGCATCTTTAAAATACCTATACAAACTTGTTCCTACATAGTAACTTGCATCTTTGAATGAGAATGTGCTTGCTTGCAGCAACGTGCTATATGTTCTGAATGCCCGAATAGGGAATCTGTGTCAAAACTTTGTTAGGAATTATGTGATCCTTACTAGGTGGAAGTAAGGGAGATGGGGCATGAAGTTATTTCTAGGACTTGGACACATACCAAGTTTAGCTCAGTTCTGGGCATCTTTGAAATACCTATACAAACTTGTTGCTACATAGTAACTTGCATCTTTCAATGAGAATGTGCTTGCTTACAGCAACGTGCTATATGTTCTGAATGCCCGAATTGGGAATCTGTGTCAAAACTCTTTTAGGAATTATGTGATCCTTACTAGCTGGAAGTAAGGGAGATGGGGCATGAAGTTATTTCTAGGAGTTGGACACATACCAAGTTTAGCTCAGTTCTGGGCATCTTTGAAATACCAATACAAACTTGTTCCTACATAGTAACTTGCAACTTTGAATGAGAATGTGCTTGCTTACAGCAACGTGCTATATGTTCTGAATGCCCGAATTGGGAATCTGTGTCAAAACTTTGTTAGGAATTATGTGATCCTTACTAGCTGGAAGTAAGGGAGATGGGGCATGAAGTTATTTCTAGGAGTTGGACACATACCAAGTTTAGCTCAGTTCTGGGCATCTTTGAAATACCTATACAAACTTGTTCCTACATAGTAACTTGCATCTTTGAATGAGAATGTGCTTGCTTACAGCAACGTGCTATATGTTCTGAATGCCCGAATTGGGAATCTGTGTCAAAACTTTGTTAGGAATTATGTGATCCTTACTAGCTGGAAGTAAGGGAGATGGGGCATGAAGTTATTTCTAGGAGTTGGACACATACCAAGTTTAGCTCAGTTCTGGGCATCTTTGAAATACCTATACAAACTTGTTCCTACATAGTAACTTGCAACTTTGAATGAGAATGTGCTTGCTTACAGCAAAGTGCTATATGTTCTGAATGCCCGAATTGGGAATCTGTGCCAAAACCGTTAGGAATTATGTGATCCTTACTAGCTGGAAGTAAGGGAGATGGGGCATGAAGTTATTTCTAGGAGTTGGACACATACCAAGTTTAGCTCAGTTCTGGGCATCTTTGAAATACCTATACAAACTTGTTCCTACATAGTAACTTGCATCTTTGAAGGAGAATGTGCTTGCTTGCAGCAACGTGCTATATGTACTGAATGCCCGAATTGGGAATCTGTGTCAAAACTTTGTTAGGAATTATGTGATCCTTACTAGCTGGAAGTAAGGGAGATGGGGCATGAAGTTATTTCTAGGAGTTGGACACATAGCAAGTTTAGCTCAGTTCTGGGCATCTTTGAAATACCTATACAAACTTGTTCCTACATAGTAACTTGCATCTTTGAATGAGAATGTGCTTGCTTACAGCAACGTGCTATATGTTCTGAATGCCCGAATTGGGAATCTGTGTCAAAACTTTGTTAGGAATTATGTGATCCTTACTAGCTGGAAGTAAGGGAGATGGGGCATGAAGTTATTTCTAGGAGTTGGACACATACCAAGTTTAGCTCAGTTCTGGGCATCTTTGAAATACCTATACAAACTTGTTCCTACATAGTAACTTGCAACTTTGAATGAGAATGTTCTTGCTTGCAGCAACGTGCTATATGTTCTGAATGCCCGAATTGGGAATCTGTGTCAAAACTTTGTTAGGAATTATGTGATCCTTACTAGCTGGAAGTAAGGGAGATGGGGCATGAAGTTATTTGTTGGAGTTGGACACATACCAAGTTTAGCTCAGTTCTGGGCATCTTTGAAATACCTATACAAACTTGTTCCTACCTAGTAACTTGCATCTTTGAATGAAAATGTGCTTGCTTGCAGCAACGTGCTATATGTTCTGAATGCCCGAATAGGGAATCTGTGTCAAAACTTTGTTAGGAATTATGTGATCCTTACTAGCTGGAAGTAAGGGAGATGGGGCATGAAGTTATTTCTAGGAGTTGGACACATACCAAGTTTAGCTCAGTTCTGGGCATCTTTGAAATACCTATACAAACTTGTTCCTACATAGTAACTTGCAACTTTGAATGAGAATGTGCTTGCTTACAGCAACGTGCTATATGTTCTGAATGCCCGAATTGGGAATCTGTGTCAAAACTTTGTTAGGAATTATGTGATCCTTACTAGCTGGAAGTAAGGGAGATGGGGCATGAAGTTATTTCTTGGAGTTGGACACATAGCAAGTTTAGCTCAGTTCTGGGCATCTTTGAAATACCTATACAAACTTGTTCCTACATAGTAACTTGCATCTTTGAATGAGAATGTGCTTGCTTACAGCAACGTGCTATATGTTCTGAATGCCCGAATTGGCAATCTGTGTCAAAACTGTTAGGAATTATGTGATCCTTACTAGCTGGAAGTAAGGGAGATGGGTCATGAAGTTATTTCTAGGAGTTGGACACATAGCAAGTTTAACTCAGTTCTGGGCATCTTTGAAATACCTATACAAACTTGTTCCTACATAGTAACTTGCAACTTTGAATGAAAATGTGATTGCTTACAGCAACGTGCTATATGTTCTGAATGCCCGAATTGGGAATCTGTGTCAAAACTTTGTTAGGAATTATGTGATCCTTACTAGCTGGAAGTAAGGGAGATGGGGCATGAAGTTATTTCTAGGAGTTGGACACATACCAAGTTTAGCTCAGTTCTGGGCATCTTTGAAATACCTATACAAACTTGTTCCTACATAGTAACTTGCACCTTTGAATGAAAATGTGCTTGCTTACAGCAACGTGCTATATGTTCTGAATGCCGGAATTGGGAATCTGTGTCAAAACTTTGTTAGGAATTATGTGATCCTTACTAGCTGGAAGTAAGGGAGATGGGGCATGAAGTTATTTCTAGGAGTTGGACACATACCAAGTTTAGCTCAGTTCTGGGCATCTTTGAAATACCTATACGAACTTGTTCCTACATAGTAACTTGCATCTTTGAATGAGAATCTGCTTGCTTACAGCAACGTGCTATATGTTCTGAATGCCCGAATTGGGAATCTGTGTCAAAACTTTGTTAGGAATTATGTGATCCTTACTAGCTGGAAGTAAGGGAGATGGGGCATGAAGTTATTTCTAGGAGTTGGACACATACCAAGTTTAGCTCAGTTCTGGGCATCTTTGAAATACCTATACAAACTTGTTCCTACATAGTAACTTGCATCTTTGAATGAGAATGTGCTTGCTTACAGCAACGTGCTATATGTTCTAAATGAACGAATTGGCAATCTGTGTCAAAAATTTGTTAGGAATTATGTGATCCTTACTAGCTGGAAGTAAGGGAGATGGGGCATGAAGTTATTTCTAGGAGTTGGACACATACCAAGTTTGGCTCAGTTCTGGGCATTTTTGAAATACCTATACAAACTTGTTCCTACATAGTAACTTGCAACTTTAAATGAGAATGTGCTTGCTTGCAGCAACGTGCTATATGTTCTGAATGCCCGAATAGGGAATCTGTGTCAAAACTTTGTTAGGAATTATGTGATCCTTACTAGCTGGAAGTAAGGGAGATGGGGCATGAAGTTATTTCTTGGAGTTGGACACATACCAAGTTTAGCTCAGTTCTGGGCATCTTTGAAACACCTATACAAAGTTGTTCCTACCTAGTAACTTGCATCTTTGAATGAGAATGTGCTTGCTTACAGCAACGTGCTATATGTTCTGAATGCCCGAATAGGGAATCTGTGTCAAAACTTTGTTAGGAATTATGTGATCCTTACTAGCTGGAAGTAAGGGAGATGGGACATGAAGTTATATCTAGGAGTTGGACACATACCAAGTTTAGCTCAGTTCTGGGCATCTTTGAAATACCTATACAAACTTGTTCCTACATAGTAACTTGCAACTTTGAATGAGAATGTGCTTGCTTACAGCAACGTGCTATATGTTCTGAATGCCCGAATTGGGAATCTGTGTCAAAACTTTGTTAGGAATTATGTGATCCTTACTAGCTGGAAGTAAGGGAGATGGGGCATGAAGTTATTTCTAGGAGTTGGACACATACCAAGTTTAGCTCAGTTCTGGGCATTTTTGAAATACCTATACAAACTTGTTCCTACATAGTAACTTGCAACTTTGAATGAGAATGTCCTTGCTTACAGCAACGTGCTATATGTTCTGAATGCCCGAATAGGGAATCTGTGTCAAAACATTGTTAGGAATTATGTGATCCTTACTAGCTGGAAGTAAGGGAGATGGGGCATGAAGTTATTTCTAGGAGTTGGACACATAACAAGTTTAGCTCAGTTCTGGGCATCTTTGAAATACCTATACAAACTTGTTCCTACATAGTAACTTGCATCTTTGAATGAGAATGTGCTTGCTTACAGCAACGTGCTATAAGTTCTGAATGCCCGAATTGGGAATCTGTGTCAAAACTTTGTTAGGAATTATGTGATCCTTACTAGCTGGAAGTAAGGGAGATGGGGCATGAAGTTATTTCTAGGAGTTGGACACATACCAAGTTTAGCTCAGTTCTGGGCATCTTTGAAATACCTATACAAACTTGTTCCTACATAGTAACTTGCATCTTTGAATGAGAATCTGCTTGCTTACAGCAACGTGCTATATGTTCTGAATGCCCGAATAGGGAATCTGTGTGAAAACTTTGTTAGGAATTATGTGATCCTTACTATCTCGAAGTAAGGGAGATGGGGAATGAAGTTATTTCTAGGAGTTGGACACATACCAAATTTAGCTCAGTTCTGGGCATCTTTGAAATACCTATACAAACTTGTTCCTACCTAGTAACTTGCATCTTTGAATGAGAATCTGCTTGCTTATAGCAACGTGCTATATGTTCTGAATGCCCGAATAGGGAATCTGTGTCAAAACTTTGTTAGGAATTATGTGATCCTTACTAGCTGGAAGTAAGGGAGATGTTGCATGAAGTTATTTCTAGGAGTTGGACACATACCAAGTTTAGCTCAGTTCTGGGCATCTTTGAAATACCTATACAAACTTGTTCCTACATAGTAACTTGCAACTTTGAATGAGAATGTGCTTGCTTACAGCAACGTGCTATATGTTCTGAATGCCCGAATTGGCAATCTGTGTCAAAACTTTGTTAGGAATTATGTGATCCTTACTAGCTGGAAGTAAGGGAGATGGGGCATGAAGTTATTTCTAGGAGTTGGACACATACCAAGTTTAGCTCAGTTCTGGGCATTTTTGAAATACCTATACAAACTTGTTCCTACATAGTAACTTGCAACTTTGAATGAGAATGTGCTTGCTTACAGCAACGTGCTATATGTTCTGAATGCCCGAATAGGGAATCTGTGTCAAAACATTGTTAGGAATTATGTGATCCTTACTAGCTGGAAGTAAGGGAGATGGGGCATGAAGTTATTTCTAGGAGTTGGACACATACCAAGTTTAGCTCAGTTCTGGGCATCTTTGAAATACCTATACAAACTTGTTCCTACCTAGTAACTTGCATCTTTGAATGAGAATCTTCTTGCTTGCAGCAACGTGCTATATGTTCTGAATGCCCGAATAGGGAATCTGTGTCAAAACATTGTTAGGAATTATGTGATCCTTACTAGCTGGAAGTAAGGGAGATGGGGCATGAAGTTATTTCTAGGAGTTGGACACATACCAAGTTTAGCTCAGTTCTGGGCATCTTTGAAATACCTATACAAACTTGTTCCTACCTAGTAACTTGCAACTTTGAATGAGAATGTGCTTGCTTACAGCAACGTGCTATATGTTCTGAATGCCCGAATTGGCAATCTGTGTCAAAACTTTGTTAGGAATTATGTGATCCTTACTAGCTGGAAGTAAGGGAGATGTTGCATGAAGTTATTTCTAGGAGTTGGACACATACCAAGTTTAGCTCAGTTCTGGGCATCTTTGAAATACCTATACAAACTTGTTCCTACCTAGTAACTTGCAACTTTGAATGAGAATGTGCTTGCTTACAGCAACGTGCTATATGTTCTGAATGCCCGAATAGGGAATCTGTGTCAAAACTTTGTTAGGAATTATGTGATCCTTACTAGCTGGAAGTAAGGGAGATGTTGCATGAAGTTATTTCTAGGAGTTGGACACATACCAAGTTTAGCTCAGTTCTGGGCATCTTTGAAATACCTATACAAACTTGTTCCTACATAGTAACTTGCATCTTTGAATGAGAATGTGCTTGCTTGCAGCAACGTGCTGTATGTTCTGAATGCCCGAATTGGGAATCTGTGTCAAAACTTTGTTAGGAATTATGTGATCCTTACTAGCTGGAAGTAAGGGAGATGGGGCATGAAGTTATTTCTAGGAGTTGGACACATACCAAGTTTAGCTCAGTTCTGGGCATCTTTGAAATACCTATACAAACTTGTTCCTACGTAGTAACTTGCATCTTTGAATGAGAATGTGCTTGCTTGCAGCAACGTGCTGTATGTTCTGAATGCCCGAATTGGGAATCTGTGTCAAAACTTTGTTAGGAATTATGTGATCCTTACTAGCTGGAAGTAAGGGAGATGGGGCATGAAGTCATTTCTAGGAGTTGGACACATACCAAGTTTAGCTCAGTTCTTGGCATCTTTGAAATACCTATACAAACTTGTTCCTACATAGTAACTTGCAACTTTGAATGAGAATGTGCTTGCTTGCAGCAACGTGCTATATGTTCTGAATGCCCGAATAGGGAATCTGTGTCAAAACTTTGTTAGGAATTATGTGATCCTTACTAGCTGGAAGTAAGGGAGATGGGGCATGAAGTTATTTCTAGGAGTTGGACACATACCAAGTTTAGCTCAGTTCTGGGCATCTTTGAAATACCTATACAAACTTGTTCCTACATAGTAACTTGCATCTTTGAATGAGAATGTGCTTGCTTGCAGCAACGTGCTATATGTTCTGAATGCCCGAATAGGGAATCTGTGTCAAAACTTTGTTAGGAATTATGTGATCCTTACTAGCTGGAAGTAAGGGAGATGGGGCATGAAGTTATTTCTAGGATTTGGACACATACAACGTTTAGCTCAGTTCTGGGCATCTTTGAAATACCTATACAAACTTGTTCCTACCTAGTAACTTGCATCTTTGAATGAGAATGTGCTTGCTTGCAGCAACGTGCTATATGTTCTGAATGCCGGAATAGGGAATCTGTGTCAAAACATTGTTAGGAATTATGTGATCCTTACTAGCTGGAAGTAAGGGAGATGGGGCATGAAGTTATTTCTAGGAGTTGGACACATACCAAGTTTAGCTCAGTTCTGGGCATCTTTGAAATACCTATACAAACTTGTTCCTACATAGTAACTTGCAACTTTGAATGAGAATGTGCTTGCTTACAGCAAAGTGCTATATGTTCTGAATGCCCGAATTGGGAATCTGTGTCAAAACTGTTAGGAATTATGTGATCCTTACTAGCTGGAAGTAAGGGAGATGGGGCATGAAGTTATTTCTAGGAGTTGGACACATACCAAGTTTAGCTCAGTTCTGGGCATCTTTGAAATACCTATACAAACTTGTTCCTACATAGTAACTTGCATCTTTGAATGAGAATGTGCTTGCTTGCAGCAACGTGCTATATGTTCTGAATGCCCGAATTGGGAATCTGTGTCAAAACTTTGTTAGGAATTATGTGATCCTTACTAGCTGGAAGTAAGGGAGATGGGGCATGAAGTTATTTCTAGGAGTTGGACACATACCAAGTTTAGCTCAGTTCTGGGCATCTTTGAAATACCTATACAAACTTGTTCCTACATAGTAACTTGCATCTTTGAATGAGAATGTGCTTGCTTACAGCAACGTGCTATATGTTCTGAGCGCCCGAATTGGGAATCTGTGTCAAAACTTTGTTAGGAATTATGTGATCCTTACTAGCTGGAAGTAAGGGAGATGGGGCATGAAGTTATTTCTAGGAGTTGGACACATACCAAGTTTAGCTCAGTTCTGGGCATCTTTGAAATACCTATACAAACTTGTTCCTACATAGTAACTTGCATCTTTGAATGAGAATGTGCTTGCTTGCAGCAACGTGCTATATGTTCTGAGCGCCCGAATTGGCAATCTGTGTCAAAACTTTGTTAGGAATTATGTGATCCTTACTAGCTGGAAGTAAGGGAGATGGGGCATGAAGTTATTTCTAGGAGTTGGACACATACCAAGTTTAGCTCAGTTCTGGGCATTTTTGAAATACCTATACAAACTTGTTCCTACATAGTAACTTGCATCTTTGAATGAGAATGTGCTTCCTTGCAGCAACGTGCTATATGTTCTGAATGCCCGAATTGGGAATCTGTGTCAAAACTTTGTTAGGAATTATGTTATCCTTACTAGCTGGAAGTAAAGGAGATGGGGCATGAAGTTATTTCTTGGAATTGGACACATACCAAGTTTAGCTCAGTTCTGGGCATCTTTGAAATACCTATACAAACTTGTTCCTACCTAGTAACTTGCATCTTTGAATGAGAATGTGCTTGCTTGCAGCAACGTGCTATATGTTCTGAATGCCCGAATAGGGAATGTGTGTCAAAACTTTGTTAGGAATTATGTGATCCTTACTAGCTGGAAGTAAGGGAGATGGGGCATGAAGTTATTTCTAGGAGTTGGACACATACCAAGTTTAGCTCAGTTCTGGGCATCTTTGAAATACCTATACAAACTTGTTCCTACCTAGTAACTTGCATCTTTGAATGAGAATCTGCTTGCTTGCAGCAACGTGCTATATGTTCTGAATGCCCGAATTGGGAATCTGTGTCAAAACTTTGTTAGGAATTATGTGATCCTTACAAGCTGGAAGTAAGGGAGATGGGGCATGAAGTTATTTCTAGGAGTTGGACACATACCAAGTTTAGCTCAGTTCTGGGCATCTTTGAAATACCTATACAAACTTGTTCCTACATAGTAACTTGCATCTTTGAATGAGAATGTGCTTGCTTACAGCAACGTGCTATATGTTCTGAATGCCCGAATTGGGAATCTGTGTCAAAACTTTGTTAGGAATTATGTGATCCTTACTAGCTGGAAGTAAGGGAGATGGGGCATGAAGTTATTTCTAGGAGTTGGACACATACCAAGTTTAGCTCAGTTCTGGGCATCTTTGAAATACCTATACAAACTTGTTCCTACATAGTAACTTGCAAGTTTGAATGAGAACGTGCTTGCTTACAGCAAAGTGCTATATGTTCTGAATGCCCGAATTGGGAATCTGTACCAAAACTGTTAGGAATTATGTGATCCTTACTAGCTGGAAGTAAGGGAGATGGGGCATGAAGTTATTTCTTGGAGTTGGACACATACCAAGTTTAGCTCAGTTCTGGGCATCTTTGAAATGCCTATACAAACTTGTTCCTACATAGTAACTTGCATCTTTGAATGAGAATGTGCTTGCTTGCAGCAACGTGCTATATGTTCTGAATGCCCGAATAGGGAATCTGTGTCAAAACTTTGTTAGGAATTATGTGATCCTTACTAGCTGGAAGTAAGGGAGATGGGGCATGAAGTTATTTCTAGGAGTTGGACACATACCAAGTTTAGCTCAGTTCTGGGCATCTTTGAAATACCTATACAAACTTGTTCCTACCTAGTAACTTGCATCTTTGAATGAGAATCTGCTTGCTTATAGCAACGTGCTATATGTTCTGAATGCCCGAATTGGGAATCTGTGTCAAAACTTTGTTAGGAATTATGTGATCCTTACTAGCTGGAAGTAAGGGAGATGGGGCATGAAGTTATTTCTAGGAGTTGGACACATACCAAGTTTAGCTCAGTTCTGGGCATCTTTGAAATACCTATACAAACTTGTTCCTACATAGTAACTTGCATCTTTGAATGAGAATGTGCTTGCTTGCAGCAACGTGCTATATGTTCTGAATGCCCGAATTGGGAATCTGTGTCAAAACTTTGTTAGGAATTATGTGATCCTTACTAGCTGGAAGTAAGGGAGATGGGGCATGAAGTTATTTCTTGGAGTTGGACACATACCAAGTTTAGCTCAGTTCTGGGCATCTTTGAAATACCTATACAAACTTGTTCCTACCTAGTAACTTGCATCTTTGAATGAGAATGTGCTTGCTTGCAGCAACGTGCTATTGTTCTGAATGCCCGAATAGGGAATCTGTGTCAAAACTTTGTTAGGAATTATGTGATCCTTACTAGCTGGAAGTAAGGGAGATGGGGCATGATGTTATTTCTAGGAGTTGGACACATACCAAGTTTAGCTCAGTTCTGGGCATCTTTGAAATACCTATACAAACTTGTTCCTACCTAGTAACTTGCATCTTTGAATGAGAATCTGCTTGCTTGCAGCAACGTGCTATATGTTCTGAATGCCCGAATTGGGAATCTGTGTCAAAACTTTGTTAGGAATTATGTGATCCTTACAAGCTGGAATTAAGGGAGATGGGGCATGAAGTTATTTCTAGGAGTTGGACACATACCAAGTTTAGCTCAGTTCTGGGCATCTTTGAAATACCTATACAAACTTGTTCCTACATAGTAACTTGCATCTTTGAATGAGAATGTGCTTGCTTACAGCAACGTGCTATATGTTCTGAATGCCCGAATAGGGAATCTGTGTCAAAACTTTGTTAGGAATGATGTGATCCTTACTAGCTGGAAGTAAGGTAGATGGGGCATGAAGTTATTTCTAGGAGTTGGACACATACCAAGTTTAGCTCAGTTCTGGGCATCTTTGAAATACCTATACAAACTTGTTCCTACCTAGTAACTTGCATCTTTGAATGAGAATCTGCTTGCTTATAGCAACGTGCTATATGTTCTGAATGCCCGAATTGGGAATCTGTGTCAAAACTTTGTTAGGAATTATGTGATCCTTACTAGCTGGAAGTAAGGGAGATGGGGCATGAAGTTATTTCTAGGAGTTGGACACATACCAAGTTTAGCTCAGTTCTGGGCATCTTTGAAATACCTATACAAACTTGTTCCTACCTAGTAACTTGCATCTTTGAATGAGAATGTGCTTGCTTGCAGCAACGTGCTATATGTTCTGAATGCCCGAATAGGGAATCTGTGTCAAAACGTTGTTAGGAATTATGTGATCCTTACTAGCTGGAAGTAAGGGAGATGGGGCATGAAGTTATTTCTAGGAGTTGGACACATACCAAGTTTAGCTCAGTTCTGGGCATCTTTGAAATACCTATACAAACTTGTTCCTACCTAGTAACTTGCATCTTTGAATGAGAATCTGCTTGCTTGCAGCAACGTGCTATATGTTCTGAATGCCCGAATAGGGAATCTGTGTCAAAACTTTGTTAGGAATTATGTGATCCTTACAAGCTGGAAGTAAGGGAGATGGGGCATGAAGTTATTTCTAGGAGTTGGACACATACCAAGTTTAGCTCAGTTCTGGGCATCTTTGAAATACCTATGCAAACTTGTTCCTACATAGTAACTTGCATCTTTGAATGAGAATGTGCTTGCTTACAGCAACGTGCTATATGTTCTGAATGCCCGAATTGGGAATCTGTGTCAAAACTTTGTTAGGAATTATGTGATCCTTACTAGCTGGAAGTAAGGGAGATGGGGCATGAAGTTATTTCTAAGAGTTGGACACATACCAAGTTTAGCTCAGTTCTGGGCATCTTTGAAATACCTATACAAACTTGTTCCTACCTAGTAACTTGCATCTTTGAATGAAAATGTGCTTGCTTGCAGCAACGTGCTATATGTTCTGAATGCCCGAATAGGGAATCTGTGTCAAAACTTTGTTAGGAATTATGTGATCCTTACTAGCTGGAAGTAAGGGAGATGGGGCATGAAGTTATTTCTAGGAGTTGGACACATACCAAGTTTAGCTCAGTTCTGGGCATCTTTGAAATACCTATACAAACTTGTTCCTACATAGTAACTTGCATCTTTGAATGAGAATGTGCTTGCTTGCAGAAACGTGCTATATGTTCTGAATGCCCGAATTGGGAATCTGTGTCAAAACTTTGTTAGGAATTATGTGATCCTTACTAGCTGGAAGTAAGGGAGATGAGGCATGAAGTTATTTCTAGGAGTTGGACACATACCAAGTTTAGCTCAGTTCTGGGCATCTTTGAAATACCTATACAAACTTGTTCCTACATAGTAACTTGCATCTTTGAATGAGAATGTGCTTGCTTACAGCAACGTGCTATATGTTCTGAGCGCCCGAATTGGGAATCTGTGTCAAAACTTTGTTAGTAATTATGTGATCCTTACTAGCTGGAAGTAAGGGAGATGGGTCATGAAGTTATTTCTAGGAGTGGGACACATACCAAGTTTAGCTCAGTTCTGGGCATCTTTGAAATACCTATACAAACTTGTTCCTACATAGTAACTTGCATCTTTGAATGAGAATGTGCTTGCTTTCAGCAACGTGCTATATGTTCTGAGCGCCCGAATTGGCAATCTGTGTCAAAACTTTGTTAGGAATTATGTGATCCTTACTAGCTGGAAGTAAGGGAGATGGGGCATGAAGTTATTTCTAGGAGTTGGACACATACCAAGTTTAGCTCAGTTCTGGGCATTTTTGAAATACCTATACAAACTTGTTCCTACATAGTAACTTGCATCTTTGAATGAGAATGTGCTTGCTTGCAGCAACGTGCTATATGTTCTGAATGCCCGAATTGGGAATCTGTGTCAAAACTTTGTTAGGAATTATGTGATGCTTACTAGCTGGAAGTAAGGGAGATGGGGCATGAAGTTATTTCTAGGAGTTGGACACATACCAAGTTTAGCTCAGTGCTGGGCATCTTTGAAATACCTATACAAACTTGTTCCTACCTAGTAACTGGCATCTTTGAATGAGAATGTGCTTGCTTGCAGCAACGTGCTATATGTTCTGAATGCCCGAATAGGGAATCTGTGATAAAACTTTGTTAGGAATTATGTGATCCTTACTAGCTGGAAGTAAGGCAGATGGGGCATGAAGTTATTTCTAGGAGTTGGACACATACCAAGTTTAGCTCAGTTCTGGGCATCTTTGAAATACCTATACAAACTTGTTCCTACCTAGTAACTTGCATCTTTGAATGAGAATCTGCTTGCTTGCAGCAACGTGCTATATGTTCTGAATGCCCGAATTGGGAATCTGTGTCAAAACTTTGTTAGGAATTATGTGATCCTTACAAGCTGGAAGTAAGGGAGATGGGTCATGAAGTTATTTCTAGGAGTTGGACACATACCAAGTTTAGCTGAGTTCTGGGCATCTTTGAAATACCTATACAAACTTGTTCCTACATAGTAACTTGCATTTTTGAATGAGAATGTGCTTGCTTACAGCAACGTGCTATATGTTCTGAATGCCCGAATTGGGAATCTGTGTCAAAACTTTGTTAGGAATTATGTGATCCTTACTAGCTGGAAGTAAGGGAGATGGGGCATGAAGTTATTTCTAGGAGTTGGACACATACCAAGTTTAGCTCAGTTCTGGGCATCTTTGAAATACCTATACAAACTTGTTCCTACATAGTAACTTGCATCTTTGAATGAGAATGTGCTTGCTTGCAGCAACGTGCTATATGTTCTGAATGCCCGAATAGGGAATCTGTGTCAAAACTTTGTTAGGAATTATGTGATCCTTACTAGCTGGAAGTAAGGGAGATGGGGCATGAAGTTATTTCTTGGAGTTGGACACATACCAAGTTTAGCTCAGTTCTGGGCATCTTTGAAATACCTATACAAACTTGTTCCCACATAGTAACTTGCAACTTTGAATGAGAATGTGCTTGCTTACAGCAACGTGCTATATGTTCTGAATGCCCGAATAGGGAATCTGTGTCAAAACATTGTTAGGAATTATGTGATTCTTACTAGCTGGAAGTAAGGGAGATGGGGCATGAAGTTATTTCTAGGAGTTGGACACATACCAAGTTTAGCTCAGTTCTGGGCATCTTTGAAATACCTATACAAACTTGTTCCTACATAGTAACTTGCATCTTTGAATGAGAATGTGCTTGCTTACAGCAACGTGCTATATGTTCTGAATGCCCGAATTGGGAATCTGTCTCAAAACTTTGTTAGGAATTATGTGATCCTTACTAGCTGGAAGTAAGGGAGATGGGGCATGAAGTTATTTCTAGGAGTTGGACACATACCAAGTTTAGCTCAGTTCTGGGCATCTTTGAAATACCTATACAAACTTGTTCCTACATAGTAACTTGCAACTTTGAATGAGAATGTGCTTGCTTACAGCAAAGTGCTATATGTTCTGAATGCCCGAATTGGGAATCTGTGCCAAAACTGTTAGGAATTATGTGATCCTTACTAGCTGGAAGTAAGGGAGATGGGGCATGAAGTTATTTCTAGGAGTTGGACACATACCAAGTTTAGCTCAGTTCTGGGCATCTTTGAAATACCTATACAAACTTGTTCCTACATAGTAACTTGCATCTTTGAATGAGAATGTGCTTGCTTGCAGCAACGTGCTATATGTTCTGAATGCCCGAATTGGGAATCTGTGTCAAAACTTTGTTAGGAATTATGTGATCCTTACTAGCTGGAAGTAAGGGAGATGGGGCATGAAGTTATTTCTAGGAGTTGGACACATACCAAGTTTAGCTCAGTTCTGGGCATCTTTGAAATACCTATACAAACTTGTTCCTACATAGTAACTTGCATCTTTGAATGAGAATGTGCTTGCTTACAGCAACGTGCTATATGTTCTGAGCGCCCGAATTGGGAATCTGTGTCAAAACTTTGTTAGGAATTATGTGATCCTTACTAGCTGGAAGTAAGGGAGATGGGGCATGAAGTTATTTCTAGGAGTTGGACACATAGCAAGTTTAGCTCAGTTCTGGGCATCTTTGAAATACCTATACAAACTTGTTCCTACATAGTAACTTGCATCTTTGAATGAGAATGTGCTTGCTTGCAGCAACGTGCTATATGTTCTGAGCGCCCGAATTGGCAATCTGTGTCAAAACTTTGTTAGGAATTATGTGATCCTTACTAGCTGGAAGTAAGGGAGATGGGGCATGAAGTTATTTCTAGGAGTTGGACACATACCAAGTTTAGCTCAGTTCTGGGCATTTTTGAAATACCTATACAAACTTGTTCCTACATAGTAACTTGCATCTTTGAATGAGAATGTGCTTGCTTGCAGCAACGTGCTATATGTTCTGAATGCCCGAATTGGGAATCTGTGTCAAAACTTTGTTAGGAATTATGTGATCCTTACTAGCTGGAAGTAAGGGAGATGGGGCATGAAGTTATTTCTTGGAGTTGGACACATACCAAGTTTAGCTCAGTTCTGGGCATCTTTGAAATACCTATACAAACTTGTTCCTACCTAGTAACTTGCATCTTTGAATGAGAATGTGCTTGCTTGCAGCAACGTGCTATATGTTCTGAATGCCGGAATAGGGAATCTGTGTCTAAACTTATTAGGAATTATGTGATCCTTACTAGCTGGAAGTAAGGGAGATGGGGCTTGAAGTTATTTCTAGGAGTTGGACACATACAACGTTTAGCTCAGTTCTGGGCATCTTTGAAATACCTATACAAACTTGTTCCTACCTAGTAACTTGCATCTTTGAATGAGAATCTGCTTGCTTACAGCAACGTGCTGTATGTTCTGAATGCCCGAATTGGGAATCTGTGTCAAAACTTTGTTAGGAATTATGTGATCCTTACTAGCTGGAAGTAAGGGAGATCGGGCATGAAGTTATTTCTAGGAGTTGGACACATACCAAGTTTAGCTCAGTTCTGGGCATCTTTGAAATACCTATACAAACTTGTTCCTACATAGTAACTTGCAACTTTGAATGAGAATGTGCTTGCTTACAGCAACGTGCTATATGTTCTGAATGCCCGAATAGGGAATCTGTGTCAAAACTTTGTTAGGAATTATGTCATCCTTACTAGCTGGAAGTAAGGGAGATGGGGCATGAAGTTATTTCTAGGAGTTGGACACATACCAAGTTTAGCTCAGTTCTGGGCATCTTTGAAATACCTATACAAACTTGTTCCTACATAGTAACTTGCATCTTTGAATGAGAATGTGCTTGCTTGCAGCAACGTGCTATATGTTCTGAATGCCCGAATAGGGAATCTGTGTCAAAACTTTGTTAGGAATTATGTGATCCTTACTAGCTGGAAGTAAGGGAGATGGGGCATGAAGTTATTTCTAGGAGTTGGACACATACAACGTTTAGCTCAGTTCTGGGCATCTTTGAAATACCTATACAAACTTGTTCCTACCTAGTAACTTGCATCTTTGAATGAGAATCTGCTTGCTTGCAGCAACGTGCTATATGTTCTGAATGCCCGAATTGGGAATCTGTGTCAAAACTTTGTTAGGAATTATGTGATCCTTACTAGCTGGAAGTAAGGGAGATGGGGCATAAAGTTATTTCTAGGAGTTGGACACATACCAAGTTTAGCTCAGTTCTGGGCATCTTTGAAATACCTATACAAACTTGTTCCTACATAGTAACTTGCATCTTTGAATGAGAATGTGCTTGCTTACAGCAACGTGCTATATGTTCTGAATGCCCGAATTGGGAATCTGTGTCAAAACTTTGTTAGGAATTATGTGATCCTTACTAGCTGGAAGTAAGGGAGATGGGGCATGAAGTTATTTCTAGGAGTTGGACACATACCAAGTTTAGCTCAGTTCTGGGCATCTTTGAAATACCTATACAAACTTGTTCCTACATAGTAACTTGCAACTTTGAATGAAAATGTGCTTGCTTACAGCAACGTGCTATATGTTCTGAATGCCCGAATTGGGAATCTGTGTCAAAACTTTGTTAGGAATTATGTGATCCTTACTAGCTGGAAGTAAGGGAGATGGGGCATGAAGTTATTTCTAGGAGTTGGACACATACCAAGTTTAGCTCAGTTCTGGGCATCTTTGAAATACCTATACAAACTTGTTCCTACATAGTAACTTGCATCTTTGAATGAGAATGTTCTTCCTTACAGCAACGTACTATATGTTCTGAATGCCCGAATTGGCAATCTGTGTCAAAACTTTGTTAGGAATTATGTGATCCTTACTAGCTGGAAGTAAGGGAGATGGGGCATGAAGTTATTTCTAGGAGTTGGACACATACCAAGTTTAGCTCAGTTCTGGGCATCTTTGAAATACCTATACAAACTTGTTCCTACATAGTAACTTGCAACTTTGAATGAGAATGTGCTTGCTTACAGCAACGTGCTATATGTTCTGAATGCCCGAATTGGGAATCTGTGTCAAAACTTTGTTAGGAATTATGTGATCCTTACTAGCTGGAAGTAAGGGAGATGGGGCATGAAGTTATTTCTAGGAGTTGGACACATACCAAGTTTAGCTCAGTTCTGGGCATCTTTGAAATACCTATACAAACTTGTTCCTACATAGTAACTTGCAACTTTGAATGAGAATGTGCTTGCTTACAGCAACGTGCTATATGTTCTGAATGCCCGAATAGGGAATCTGTGTCAAAACTTTGTTAGGAATTATGTGATCCTTACTAGCTGGAAGTAAGGGAGATGGGGCATGAAGTTATTTCTTGGAGTTGGAGACATACCAAGTTTAGCTCAGTTCTGGGCATCTTTGAAATACCTATACAAACTTGTTCCTACATAGTAACTTGCATCTTTGAATGAGAATGTGCTTGCTTGCAGCAACGTGCTATATGTTCTGAGCGCCCGAATTGGGAATCTGTGTCAAAACTTTGTTAGGAATTATGTGATCCTTACTAGCTGGAAGTAAGGGAGATGGGGCATGAAGTTATTTCTAGGAGTTGGACACATAGCAAGTTTAGCTCAGTTCTGGGCATCTTTGAAATACCTATACAAACTTGTTCCTACATAGTAACTTGCATCTTTGAATGAGAATGTGCTTGCTTGCAGCAACGTGCTATATGTTCTGAGCGCCCGAATTGGCAATCTGTGTCAAAACTTTGTTAGGAATTATGTGATCCTTACTAGCTGGAAGTAAGGGAGATGGGGCATGAAGTTATTTCTAGGAGTTGGACACATACCAAGTTTAGCTCAGTTCTGGGCATTTTTGAAATACCTATACAAACTTGTTCCTACATAGTAACTTGCATCTTTGAATGAGAATGTGCTTGCTTGCAGCAACGTGCTATATGTTCTGAATGCCCGAATTGGGAATCTGTGTCAAAACTTTGTTAGGAATTATGTGATCCTTACTAGCTGGAAGTAAGGGAGATGGGGCATGAAGTTATTTCTTGGAGTTGGACACATACCAAGTTTAGCTCAGTTCTGGGCATCTTTGAAATACCTATACAAACTTGTTCCTACCTAGTAACTTGCATCTTTGAATGAGAATGTGCTTGCTTGCAGCAACGTGCTATATGTTCTGAATGCCGGAATAGGGAATCTGTGTCTAAACTTATTAGGAATTATGTGATCCTTACTAGCTGGAAGTAAGGGAGATGGGGCATGAAGTTATTTCTAGGAGTTGGACACATACAACGTTTAGCTCAGTTCTGGGCATCTTTGAAATACCTATACAAACTTGTTCCTACCTAGTAACTTGCATCTTTGAATGAGAATCTGCTTGCTTACAGCAACGTGCTGTATGTTCTGAATGCCCGAATTGGGAATCTGTGTCAAAACTTTGTTAGGAATTATGTGATCCTTACTAGCTGGAAGTAAGGGAGATCGGGCATGAAGTTATTTCTAGGAGTTGGACACATACCAAGTTTAGCTCAGTTCTGGGCATCTTTGAAATACCTATACAAACTTGTTCCTACATAGTAACTTGCAACTTTGAATGAGAATGTGCTTGCTTACAGCAACGTGCTATATGTTCTGAATGCCCGAATAGGGAATCTGTGTCAAAACTTTGTTAGGAATTATGTCATCCTTACTAGCTGGAAGTAAGGGAGATGGGGCATGAAGTTATTTCTAGGAGTTGGACACATACCAAGTTTAGCTCAGTTCTGGGCATCTTTGAAATACCTATACAAACTTGTTCCTACATAGTAACTTGCATCTTTGAATGAGAATGTGCTTGCTTGCAGCAACGTGCTATATGTTCTGAATGCCCGAATAGGGAATCTGTGTCAAAACTTTGTTAGGAATTATGTGATCCTTACTAGCTGGAAGTAAGGGAGATGGGGCATGAAGTTATTTCTAGGAGTTGGACACATACAACGTTTAGCTCAGTTCTGGGCATCTTTGAAATACCTATACAAACTTGTTCCTACCTAGTAACTTGCATCTTTGAATGAGAATCTGCTTGCTTGCAGCAACGTGCTATATGTTCTGAATGCCCGAATTGGGAATCTGTGTCAAAACTTTGTTAGGAATTATGTGATCCTTACTAGCTGGAAGTAAGGGAGATGGGGCATAAAGTTATTTCTAGGAGTTGGACACATACCAAGTTTAGCTCAGTTCTGGGCATCTTTGAAATACCTATACAAACTTGTTCCTACATAGTAACTTGCATCTTTGAATGAGAATGTGCTTGCTTACAGCAACGTGCTATATGTTCTGAATGCCCGAATTGGGAATCTGTGTCAAAACTTTGTTAGGAATTATGTGATCCTTACTAGCTGGAAGTAAGGGAGATGGGGCATGAAGTTATTTCTAGGAGTTGGACACATACCAAGTTTAGCTCAGTTCTGGGCATCTTTGAAATACCTATACAAACTTGTTCCTACATAGTAACTTGCAACTTTGAATGAAAATGTGCTTGCTTACAGCAACGTGCTATATGTTCTGAATGCCCGAATTGGGAATCTGTGTCAAAACTTTGTTAGGAATTATGTGATCCTTACTAGCTGGAAGTAAGGGAGATGGGGCATGAAGTTATTTCTAGGAGTTGGACACATACCAAGTTTAGCTCAGTTCTGGGCATCTTTGAAATACCTATACAAACTTGTTCCTACATAGTAACTTGCATCTTTGAATGAGAATGTTCTTCCTTACAGCAACGTACTATATGTTCTGAATGCCCGAATTGGCAATCTGTGTCAAAACTTTGTTAGGAATTATGTGATCCTTACTAGCTGGAAGTAAGGGAGATGGGGCATGAAGTTATTTCTAGGAGTTGGACACATACCAAGTTTAGCTCAGTTCTGGGCATCTTTGAAATACCTATACAAACTTGTTCCTACATAGTAACTTGCAACTTTGAATGAGAATGTGCTTGCTTACAGCAACGTGCTATATGTTCTGAATGCCCGAATTGGGAATCTGTGTCAAAACTTTGTTAGGAATTATGTGATCCTTACTAGCTGGAAGTAAGGGAGATGGGGCATGAAGTTATTTCTAGGAGTTGGACACATACCAAGTTTAGCTCAGTTCTGGGCATCTTTGAAATACCTATACAAACTTGTTCCTACATAGTAACTTGCAACTTTGAATGAGAATGTGCTTGCTTACAGCAACGTGCTATATGTTCTGAATGCCCGAATAGGGAATCTGTGTCAAAACTTTGTTAGGAATTATGTGATCCTTACTAGCTGGAAGTAAGGGAGATGGGGCATGAAGTTATTTCTTGGAGTTGGAGACATACCAAGTTTAGCTCAGTTCTGGGCATCTTTGAAATACCTATACAAACTTGTTCCTACATAGTAACTTGCATCTTTGAATGAGAATGTGCTTGCTTGCAGCAACGTGCTATATGTTCTGAATGCCCGAATAGGGAATCTGTGTCAAAACTTTGTTAGGAATTATGTGATCCTTACTAGGTGGAAGTAAGGGAGATGGGGCATGAAGTTATTTCTAGGAGTTGGACACATACCAAGTTTAGCTCAGTTCTGGGCATCTTTGAAATACCTATACAAACTTGTTGCTACATAGTAACTTGCATCTTTGAATGAGAATGTGCTTGCTTACAGCAACGTGCTATATGTTCTGAATGCCCGAATTGGGAATCTGTGTCAAAACTCTTTTAGGAATTATGTGATCCTTACTAGCTGGAAGTAAGGGAGATGGGGCATGAAGTTATTTCTAGGAGTTGGACACATACCAAGTTTAGCTCAGTTCTGGGCATCTTTGAAATACCTATACAAACTTGTTCCTACATAGTAACTTGCAACTTTGAATGAGAATGTGCTTGCTTACAGCAACGTGCTATATGTTCTGAATGCCCGAATTGGGAATCTGTGTCAAAACTTTGTTAGGAATTATGTGATCCTTACTAGCTGGAAGTAAGGGAGATGGGGCATGAAGTTATTTCTAGGAGTTGGACACATACCAAGTTTAGCTCAGTTCTGGGCATCTTTGAAATACCTATACAAACTTGTTCCTACATAGTAACTTGCATCTTTGAATGAGAATGTGCTTGCTTGCAGCAACGTGCTATATGTTCTGAATGCCCGAATTGGGAATCTGTGTCAAAACTTTGTTAGGAATTATGTGATCCTTACTAGCTGGAAGTAAGGGAGATGGGGCATGAAGTTATTTCTTGGAGTTGGACACATACCAAGTTTAGCTCAGTTCTGGGCATCTTTGAAATACCTATACAAACTTGTTCCCACATAGTAACTTGCAACTTTGAATGAGAATGTGCTTGCTTACAGCAACGTGCTATATGTTCTGAATGCCCGAATAGGGAATCTGTGTCAAAACATTGTTAGGAATTATGTGATTCTTACTAGCTGGAAGTAAGGGAGATGGGGCATGAAGTTATTTCTAGGAGTTGGACACATACCAAGTTTAGCTCAGTTCTGGGCATCTTTGAAATACCTATACAAACTTGTTCCTACATAGTAACTTGCATCTTTGAATGAGAATGTGCTTGCTTACAGCAACGTGCTATATGTTCTGAATGCCCGAATTGGGAATCTGTCTCAAAACTTTGTTAGGAATTATGTGATCCTTACTAGCTGGAAGTAAGGGAGATGGGGCATGAAGTTATTTCTAGGAGTTGGACACATACCAAGTTTAGCTCAGTTCTGGGCATCTTTGAAATACCTATACAAACTTGTTCCTACATAGTAACTTGCAACTTTGAATGAGAATGTGCTTGCTTACAGCAAAGTGCTATATGTTCTGAATGCCCGAATTGGGAATCTGTGCCAAAACTGTTAGGAATTATGTGATCCTTACTAGCTGGAAGTAAGGGAGATGGGGCATGAAGTTATTTCTAGGAGTTGGACACATACCAAGTTTAGCTCAGTTCTGGGCATCTTTGAAATACCTATACAAACTTGTTCCTACATAGTAACTTGCATCTTTGAATGAGAATGTGCTTGCTTGCAGCAACGTGCTATATGTTCTGAATGCCCGAATTGGGAATCTGTGTCAAAACTTTGTTAGGAATTATGTGATCCTTACTAGCTGGAAGTAAGGGAGATGGGGCATGAAGTTATTTCTAGGAGTTGGACACATACCAAGTTTAGCTCAGTTCTGGGCATCTTTGAAATACCTATACAAACTTGTTCCTACATAGTAACTTGCATCTTTGAATGAGAATGTGCTTGCTTACAGCAACGTGCTATATGTTCTGAGCGCCCGAATTGGGAATCTGTGTCAAAACTTTGTTAGGAATTATGTGATCCTTACTAGCTGGAAGTAAGGGAGATGGGGCATGAAGTTATTTCTAGGAGTTGGACACATACCAAGTTTAGCTCAGTTCTGGGCATCTTTGAAATACCTATACAAACTTGTTCCTACATAGTAACTTGCATCTTTGAATGAGAATGTGCTTGCTTGCAGCAACGTGCTATATGTTCTGAGCGCGCGAATTGGCAATCTGTGTCAAAACTTTGTTAGGAATTATGTGATCCTTACTAGCTGGAAGTAAGGGAGATGGGGCATGAAGTTATTTCTAGGAGTTGGACACATACCAAGTTTAGCTCAGTTCTGGGCATTTTTGAAATACCTATACAAACTTGCTCCTACATAGTAACTTGCATCTTTGAATGAGAATGTGCTTGCTTGCAGCAACGTGCTATATGTTCTGAATGCCCGAATTGGGAATCTGTGTCAAATCTTTGTTAGGAATTATGTGATCCTTACTAGCTGGAAGTAAGGGAGATGGGGCATGAAGTTATTTCTTGGAGTTGGACACATACCAAGTTTAGCTCAGTTCTGGGCATCTTTGAAATACCTATACAAACTTGTTCCTACCTAGTAACTTGCATCTTTGAATGAGAATGTGCTTGCTTGCAGCAACGTGCTATATGTTCTGAATGCCGGAATAGGGAATCTGTGTCTAAACTTATTAGGAATTATGTGATCCTTACTAGCTGGAAGTAAGGGAGATGGGGCATGAAGTTATTTCTAGGAGTTGGACACATACAACGTTTAGCTCAGTTCTGGGCATCTTTGAAATACCTATACAAACTTGTTCCTACCTAGTAACTTGCATCTTTGAATGAGAATCTGCTTGCTTACAGCAACGTGCTGTATGTTCTGAATGCCCGAATTGGGAATCTGTGTCAAAACTTTGTTAGGAATTATGTGATCCTTACTAGCTGGAAGTAAGGGAGATCGGGCATGAAGTTATTTCTAGGAGTTGGACACATACCAAGTTTAGCTCAGTTCTGGGCATCTTTGAAATACCTATAGAAACTTGTTCCTACATAGTAACTTGCAACTTTGAATGAGAATGTGCTTGCTTACAGCAACGTGCTATATGTTCTGAATGCCCGAATAGGGAATCTGTGTCAAAACTTTGTTAGGAATTATGTCATCCTTACTAGCTGGAAGTAAGGGAGATGGGGCATGAAGTTATTTCTAGGAGTTGGACACATACCAAGTTTAGCTCAGTTCTGGGCATCTTTGAAATACCTATACAAACTTGTTCCTACATAGTAACTTGCATCTTTGAATGAGAATGTGCTTGCTTGCAGCAACGTGCTATATGTTCTGAATGCCCGAATAGGGAATCTGTGTCAAAACTTTGTTAGGAATTATGTGATCCTTACTAGCTGGAAGTAAGGGAGATGGGGCATGAAGTTATTTCTAGGAGTTGGACACATACAACGTTTAGCTCAGTTCTGGGCATCTTTGAAATACCTATACAAACTTGTTGCTACATAGTAACTTGCATCTTTGAATGAGAATGTGCTTGCTTACAGCAACGTGCTATATGTTCTGAATGCCCGAATTGGGAATCTGTGTCAAAACTCTTTTAGGAATTATGTGATCCTTACTAGCTGGAAGTAAGGGAGATGGGGCATGAAGTTATTTCTAGGAGTTGGACACATACCAAGTTTAGCTCAGTTCTGGGCATCTTTGAAATACCTATACAAACTTGTTCCTACATAGTAACTTGCAACTTTGAATGAGAATGTGCTTGCTTACAGCAACGTGCTATATGTTCTGAATGCCCGAATTGGGAATCTGTGTCAAAACTTTGTTAGGAATTATGTGATCCTTACTAGCTGGAAGTAAGGGAGATGGGGCATGAAGTTATTTCTAGGAGTTGGACACATACCAAGTTTAGCTCAGTTCTGGGCATCTTTGAAATACCTATACAAACTTGTTCCTACATAGTAACTTGCAACTTTGAATGAGAATCTGCTTGCTTACAGCAAGGTGCTATATGTTCTGAATGCCCGAATTGGGAATCTGTGTCAAAACTTTGTTAGAATTATGTGATCCTTACTAGCTGGAAGTAAGGGAGATGGGGCATGAAGTTATTTCTAGGAGTTGGACACATACCAAGTTTAGCTCAGTTCTGGGCATCTTTGAAATACCTATACAAACTTGTTCCTACATAGTAACTTGCAACTTTGAATGAGAATGTGCTTGCTTACAGCAACGTGCTATATGTTCTGAATGCCCGAATAGGGAATCTGTGTCAAAACTTTGTTAGGAATTATGTGATCCTTACTAGCTGGAAGTAAGGGAGATGGGGCATGAAGTTATTTCTAGGAGTTGGAGACATACCAAGTTTAGCTCAGTTCTGGGCATCTTTGAAATACCTATACAAACTTGTTCCTACATAGTAACTTGCATCTTTGAATGAGAATGTGCTTGCTTACAGCAACGTGCTATATGTTCTGAATGCCCGAATAGGGAATCTGTGTCAAAACTTTGTTAGGAATTATGTGATCCTTACTAGGTGGAAGTAAGGGAGATGGGGCATGAAGTTATTTCTTGGAGTTGGACACATACAACGTTTAGCTCAGTTCTGGGCATCTTTGAAATACCTATACAAACTTTTTGCTACATAGTAACTTGCAACTTTGAATGAGAATGTGCTTGCTTACAGCAACGTGCTATATGTTCTGAATGCCCGAATTGGGAATCTGTGTCAAAACTTTGTTAGGAATTATGTGATCCTTACTAGCTGGAAGTAAGGGAGATGGGGCATGAAGTTATTTCTAGGAGTTGGACACATACCAAGTTTAGCTCAGTTCTGGGCATCTTTGAAATACCTATACAAACTTGTTCCTACATAGTAACTTGCAACTTTGAATGAAAATGTGCTTGCTTACAGCAACGTGCTATATGTTCTGAATGCCCGAATAGGGAATCTGTGTCAAAACTTTGTTAGGAATTATGTGATCCTTACTAGCTGGAAGTAAGGGAGATGGGGCATGAAGTTATTTCTAGGAGTTGGACACATACCAAGTTTAGCTCAGTTCTGGGCATCTTTGAAATACCTATACAAACTTGTTCCTACATAGTAACTTGCAACTTTGAATGAAAATGTGCTTGCTTACAGCAACGTGCTATATGTTCTGAATGCCCGAATTGGGAATCTGTGTCAAAACTTTGTTAGGAATTATGTGATCCTTACTAGCTGGAAGTAAGGGAGATGGGGCATGAAGTTATTTCTAGGAGTTGGACACATACCAAGTTTAGCTCAGTTCTGGGCATCTTTGAAATACCTATACAAACTTGTTCCTACATAGTAACTTGCATCTTTGAATGAGAATGTTCTTCCTTACAGCAACGTGCTATATGTTCTGAATGCCCGAATTGGCACTCTGTGTCAAAACTTTGTTAGGAATTATGTGATCCTTACTAGCTGGAAGTAAGGGAGATGGGGCATGAAGTTATTTCTAGGAGTTGGACACATACCAAGTTTAGCTCAGTTCTGGGCATCTTTGAAATACCTATACAAACTTGTTCCTACATAGTAACTTGCAACTTTGAATGAGAATGTGCTTGCTTACAGCAACGTGCTATATGTTCTGAATGCCCGAATTGTGAATCTGTGTCACAACTTTGTTAGGAATTATGTGATCCTTACTAGCTGGAAGTAAGGGAGATGGGGCATGAAGTTATTTCTAGGAGTTGGACACATACCAAGTTTAGCTCAGTTCTGGGCATCTTTGAAATACCTATATAAACTTGTTCCTACCTAGTAACTTGCATCTTTGAATGAGAATGTGCTTGCTTACAGCAACGTGCTATATGTTCTGAATGCCCGTATTGGGAATCTGTGTCAAAACTTTGTTAGGAATTATGTGATCCTTACTAGCTGGAAGTAAGGGAGATGGGGCATGAAGTTATTTCTAGGAGTTGGACACATACCAAGTTTAGCTCAGTTCTGGGCATCTTTGAAATACCTATACAAACTTGTTCCTACATAGTAACTTGCATCTTTCAATGGGAATCTGCTTGCTTACAGCAACGTGCTATATGTTCTGAATGCCCGAATTGGGAATATGTGTCAAAACTTTGTTAGGAATTATGTGATCCTTACTAGCTGGAAGTAAGGGAGATGGGGCATGAAGTTATTTCTAGGAGTTGGACACATACCAAGTTTAGCTCAGTTCTGGGCATCTTTGAAATACCAATACAAACTTGTTCCTACATAGTAAATTGCAACTTTGAATGAGAATGTGCTTGCTTACAGCAACGTGCTATATGTTCTGAATGCCCGAATTGGGAATCTGTGTCAAAACTTTGTTAGGAATTATGTGATCCTTACTAGCTGGAAGTAAGGGAGATGGGGCATGAAGTTATTTCTAGGAGTTGGACACATACCAAGTTTAGCTCAGTTCTGGGCATCTTTGAAATACCTATACAAACTTGTTCCTACATAGTAACTTGCATCTTTGAATGAGAATGTGCTTGCTTACAGCAACGTGCTATATGTTCTGAATGCCCGAATTGGGAATCTGTGTCAAAACTTTGTTAGGAATTATGTGACCCTTACTAGCTGGAAGTAAGGGAGATGGGGCATGAAGTTATTTCTAGGAGTTGGACACATAGCAAGTTTAGCTCAGTTCTGGGCATCTTTGAAATACCTATACAAACTTGTTCCTACATAGTAACTTGCATCTTTGAATGAGAATGTGCTTGCTTACAGCAACGTGCTATATGTTCTGAATGCCCGAAATGGGAATCTGTGTCAAAACTGTTAGGAATTATGTGATCCTTACTAGCTGGAAGTAAGGGAGATGGGGCATGAAGTTATTTCTAGGAGTTGGACACATACCAAGTTTAGCTCAGTTCTGGGCATCTTTGAAATACCTATACAAACTTGTTCCTACATAGTAACTTGCACCTTTGAATGAAAATGTGCTTGCTTACAGCAACGTGCTATATGTTCTGAATGCCCGAATTGGGAATCTGTTCAAAACTTTGTTAGGAATTATGTGATCCTTACTAGCTGGAAGTAAGGGAGATGGGGCATGAAGTTATTTCTAGGAGTTGGACGCATACCAAGTTTAGCTCAGTTCTGGGCATCTTTGAAATACCTATACAAACTTGTTCCTACATAGTAACTTGCATCTTTGAATGAGAATGTGCTTGCTTGCAGCAACGTGCTATATGTTCTGAATGCCCGAATAGGGAATCTGTGTCAAAACTTTGTTAGGAATTATGTGATCCTTACTAGCTGGAAGTAAGGGAGATGGGGCATGAAGTTATTTCTAGGAGTTGGACACATACCAAGTTTAGCTCAGTTCTGGGCATCTTTGAAATACCTATACAAACTTGTTCCTACCTAGTAACTTGCATCTTTGAATGGGAATCTGCTTGCTTACAGCAACGTGCTATATGTTCTGAATGCCCGAATTGGGAATCTGTGTCAAAACTTTGTTAGGAATTATGTGATCCTTACTAGCTGGAAGTAAGGGAGATGGGGCATGAAGTTATTTCTAGTTGTTGGACACATACCAAGTTTAGCTCAGTTCTGGGCATCTTTGAAATACCTATACAAACTTGTTCCTACATAGTAACTTGCAACTTTGAATGAGAATGTGCTTGCTTACAGCAACGTGCTATATGTTCTAAATGCCCGAATTGGGTATCTGTGTCAAAACTTTGTTAGGAATTATGTGATCCTTACTAGCTGGAAGTAAGGGAGATGGGGCATGAAGTTATTTCTAGGAGTTGGACACATACCAAGTTTAGCTCAGTTCTGGGCATCTTTGAAATACCTATACAAACTTGTTCCTACATAGTAACTTGCATCTTTGAATGAGAATGTGCTTGCTTACAGCAACGTGCTATATGTTCTGAATGCCCGAATTGGGAATCTGTGTCAAAACTTTGTTAGGAATTATGTGATCCTTACTAGCTGGAAGTAAGGGAGATGGGGCATGAAGTTATTTCTAGGAGTTGGACACATACCAAGTTTAGCTCAGTTCTGGGCATCTTTGAAATACCTATACAAACTTGTTCCTACCTAGTAACTTGCAACTTTGAATGAGAATGTGCTTGCTTACAGCAACGTGCTATATGTTCTGAATGCCCGAATTGGGAATCTGTGTCAAAACTTTGTTAGGAATTATGTGATCCTTACTAGCTGGAAGTAAGGGAGATGGGGCATGAAGTTATTTCTAGGAGTTGGACACATACCAAGTTTAGCTCAGTTCTGGGCATCTTTGAAATACCTATACAAACTTGTTCCTACCTAGTAACTTGCAACTTTGAATGAGAATGTGCTTGCTTACAGCAACGTGCTATATGTTCTGAATGCCCGAATAGGGAATCTGTGTCAAAACTTTGTTAGGAATTATGTGATCCTTACTAGCTGGAAGTAAGGGAGATGGGGCATGAAGTTATTTCTAGGAGTTGGACACATACCAAGTTTAGCTCAGTTCTGGGCATCTTTGAAATACCTATACAAACTTGTTCCTACATAGTAACTTGCATCTTTGAATGAGAATGTGCTTGCTTGCAGCAACGTGCTATATGTTCTGAATGCCCGAATAGGGAATCTGTGTCAAAACTTTGTTAGGAATTATGTGATCCTTACTAGCTGGAAGTAAGGGAGATGGGGCATGAAGTTATTTCTAGGAGTTGGACACATACCAAGTTTAGCTCAGTTCTGGGCATCTTTGAAATACCTATACAAACTTGTTCCTACCTAGTAACTTGCATCTTTGAATGAGAATCTGCTTGCTTACAGCAACGTGCTGTATGTTCTGAATGCCCGAATAGGGAATCTGTGTCAAAACTTTGTTAGGAATTATGTGATCCTTACTAGCTGGAAGTAAGGGAGATGGGGCATGAAGTTATTTCTAGGAGTTGGACACATACCAAGTTTAGCTCAGTTCTGGGCATCTATGAAATACCAATACAAACTTGTTCCTACATAGTAACTTGCAACTTTGAATGAGAATGTTCTTGCTTACAGCAACGTGCTATATGTTCTGAATGCCCGAATTGGGAATCTGTGTCAAAACTTTGTTAGGAATTATGTGATCCTTACTAGCTGGAAGTAAGGGAGATTGGGCATGAAGTTATTTCTAGGAGTTGGACACATACCAAGTTTAGCTCAGTTCTGGGCATCTTTGAAATACCTATACAAACTTGTTCCTACATAGTAACTTGCATCTTTGAATGAGAATGTGCTTGCTTACAGCAACGTGCTATATGTTCTGAATGCCCGAAATGGGAATCTGTGTCAAAACTGTTAGGAATTATGTGATACTTACTAGCTGGAAGTAAGGGAGATGGGGCATGAAGTTATTTCTAGGAGTTGGACACATACCAAGTTTAGCTCAGTTCTGGGCATCTTTGAAATACCTATACAAACTTGTTCCTACATAGTAACTTGCACCTTTGAATGAAAATGTGCTTGCTTACAGCAACGTGCTATATGTTCTGAATGCCCGAATTGGGAATCTGTGTCAAAACTTTGTTAGGAATTATGTGATCCTTACTAGCTGGAAGTAAGGGAGATGGGGCATGAAGTTATTTCTAGGAGTTGGACGCATACCAAGTTTAGCTCAGTTCTGGGCATCTTTGAAATACCTATACAAACTTGTTCCTACATAGTAACTTGCATCTTTGAATGAGAATGTGCTTGCTTGCAGGAACGTGCTATATGTTCTGAATGCCCGAATAGGGAATCTGTGTCAAAACTTTGTTAGGAATTATGTGATCCTTACTAGCTGGAAGTAAGGGAGATGGGGCATGAAGTTATTTCTAGGAGTTGGACACATACCAAGTTTAGCTCAGTTCTGGGCATCTTTGAAATACCTATACAAACTTGTTCCTACATAGTAACTTGCAACTTTGAATGAGAATGTGCTTGCTTACAGCAACGTGCTATATGTTCTGAATGCCCGAATTGGAAATCTGTGTCAAAACTTTGTTAGGAATTATGTGATCCTTACTAGCTGGAAGTAAGGGAGATGGGGCATGAAGTTATTTCTAGGAGTTGGACACATACCAAGTTTAGCTCAGTTCTGGGCATCTTTGAAATACCTATACAAACTTGTTCCTACATAGTAACTTGCATCTTTGAATGAGAATGTGCTTGCTTACAGCAACGTGCTATATGTTCTGAATGCCCGAATTGGGAATCTGTGTCAAAACTTTGTTAGGAATTATGTGATCCTTACTAGCTGGAAGTAAGGGAGATGGGGCATGAAGTTATTTCTAGGAGTTGGACACATACCAAGTTTAGCTCAGTTCTGGGCATCTTTGAAATACCTATACAAACTTGTTCCTACCTAGTAACTTGCAACTTTGAATGAGAATGTGCTTGCTTACAGCAACGTGCTATATGTTCTGAATGCCCGAATTGGGAATCTGTGTCAAATCTTTGTTAGGAATTATGTGATCCTTACTAGCTGGAAGTAAGGGAGATGGGGCATGAAGTTATTTCTAGGAGTTGGACACATACCAAGTTTAGCTCAGTTCTGGGCATCTTTGAAATACCTATACAAACTTGTTGCTACCTAGTAACTTGCAACTTTGAATGAGAATGTGCTTGCTTACAGCAACGTGCTATATGTTCTGAATGCCCGAATAGGGAATCTGTGTCAAAACTTTGTTAGGAATTATGTGATCCTTACTAGCTGGAAGTAAGGGAGATGGGGCATGAAGTTATTTCTAGGAGTTGGACACATACCAAGTTTAGCTCAGTTCTGGGCATCTTTGAAATACCTATACAAACTTGTTCCTACCTAGTAACTTGCATCTTTGAATGAGAATGTGCTTGCTTACAGCAACGTGCTATATGTTCTGAATGCCCGAATTGGGAATCTGTGTCAAAACTTTGTTAGGAATTATGTGATCCTTACTAGCTGGAAGTAAGGGAGATGGGGCATGAAGTTATTTCTAGGAGTTGGACACATACCAAGTTTAGCTCAGTTCTGGGCATCTTTGAAATACCTATACAAACTTGTTCCTACATAGTAACTTGCATCTTTGAATGGGAATCTGCTTGCTTACAGCAACGTGCTATATGTTCTGAATGCCCGAATTGGGAATATGTGTCAAAACTTTGTTAGGAATTATGTGATCCTTACTAGCTGGAAGTAAGGGAGATGGGGCATGAAGTTATTTCTAGGAGTTGGACACATACCAAGTTTAGCTCAGTTCTGGGCATCTTTGAAATACCAATACAAACTTGTTCCTACATAGTAAATTGCAACTTTGAATGAGAATGTGCTTGCTTACAGCAACGTGCTATATGTTCTGAATGCCCGAATTGGGAATCTGTGTCAAAACTTTGTTAGGAATTATGTGATCCTTACTAGCTGGAAGTAAGGGAGATGGGGCATGAAGTTATTTCTAGGAGTTGGACACATACCAAGTTTAGCTCAGTTCTGGGCATCTTTGAAATACCTATACAAACTTGTTCCTACATAGTAACTTGCATCTTTGAATGAGAATGTGCTTGCTTACAGCAACGTGCTATATGTTCTGAATGCCCGAATTGGGAATCTGTGTCAAAAATTTGTTAGGAATTATGTGATCCTTACTAGCTGGAAGTAAGGGAGATGGGGCATGAAGTTATTTCTAGGAGTTGGACACATAGCAAGTTTAGCTCAGTTCTGGGCATCTTTGAAATACCTATACAAACTTGTTCCTACATAGTAACTTGCATCTTTGAATGAGAATGTGCTTGCTTACAGCAACGTGCTATATGTTCTGAATGCCCGAAATGGGAATCTGTGTCAAAACTGTTAGGAATTATGTGATCCTTACTAGCTGGAAGTAAGGGAGATGGGGCATGAAGTTATTTCTAGGAGTTGGACACATACCAAGTTTAGCTCAGTTCTGGGCATCTTTGAAATACCTATACAAACTTGTTCCTACATAGTAACTTGCACCTTTGAATGAAAATGTGCTTGCTTACAGCAACGTGCTATATGTTCTGAATGCCCGAATTGGGAATCTGTGTCAAAACTTTGTTAGGAATTATGTGATCCTTACTAGCTGGAAGTAAGGGAGATGGGGCATGAAGTTATTTCTAGGAGTTGGACGCATACCAAGTTTAGCTCAGTTCTGGGCATCTTTGAAATACCTATACAAACTTGTTCCTACATAGTAACTTGCAACTTTGAATGAGAATGTGCTTGCTTACAGCAACGTGCTATATGTTCTGAATGCCCGAATTGGAAATCTGTGTCAAAACTTTGTTAGGAATTATGTGATCCTTACTAGCTGGAAGTAAGGGAGATGGGGCATGAAGTTATTTCTAGGAGTTGGACACATACCAAGTTTAGCTCAGTTCTGGGCATCTTTGAAATACCTATACAAACTTGTTCCTACATAGTAACTTGCATCTTTGAATGAGAATGTGCTTGCTTACAGCAACGTGCTATATGTTCTGAATGCCCGAATTGGGAATCTGTGTCAAAACTTTGTTAGGAATTATGTGATCCTTACTAGCTGGAAGTAAGGGAGATGGGGCATGAAGTTATTTCTAGGAGTTGGACACATACCAAGTTTAGCTCAGTTCTGGGCATCTTTGAAATACCTATACAAACTTGTTCCTACCTAGTAACTTGCAACTTTGAATGAGAATGTGCTTGCTTACAGCAACGTGCTATATGTTCTGAATGCCCGAATTGGGAATCTGTGTCAAAACTTTGTTAGGAATTATGTGATCCTTACTAGCTGGAAGTAAGGGAGATGGGGCATGAAGTTATTTCTAGGAGTTGGACACATACCAAGTTTAGCTCAGTTCTGGGCATCTTTGAAATACCTATACAAACTTGTTCCTACCTAGTAACTTGCAACTTTGAATGAGAATGTGCTTGCTTACAGCAACGTGCTATATGTTCTGAATGCCCGAATAGGGAATCTGTGTCAAAACTTTGTTAGGAATTATGTGATCCTTACTAGCTGGAAGTAAGGGAGATGGGGCATGAAGTTATTTCTAGGAGTTGGACACATACCAAGTTTAGCTCAGTTCTGGGCATCTTTGAAATACCTATACAAACTTGTTCCTACATAGTAACTTGCATCTTTGAATGAGAATGTGCTTGCTTGCAGCAACGTGCTATATGTTCTGAATGCCCGAATAGGGAATCTGTGTCAAAACTTTGTTAGGAATTATGTGATCCTTACTAGCTGGAAGTAAGGGAGATGGGGCATGAAGTTATTTCTAGGAGTTGGACACATACCAAGTTTAGCTCAGTTCTGGGCATCTATGAAATACCAATACAAACTTGTTCCTACATAGTAACTTGCAACTTTGAATGAGAATGTTCTTGCTTACAGCAACGTGCTATATGTTCTGAATGCCCGAATTGGGAATCTGTGTCAAAACTTTGTTAGGAATTATGTGATCCTTACTAGCTGGAAGTAAGGGAGATTGGGCATGAAGTTATTTCTAGGAGTTGGACACATACCAAGTTTAGCTCAGTTCTGGGCATCTTTGAAATACCTATACAAACTTGTTCCTACATAGTAACTTGCATCTTTGAATGAGAATGTGCTTGCTTACAGCAACGTGCTATATGTTCTGAATGCCCGAAATGGGAATCTGTGTCAAAACTGTTAGGAATTATGTGATACTTACTAGCTGGAAGTAAGGGAGATGGGGCATGAAGTTATTTCTAGGAGTTGGACACATACCAAGTTTAGCTCAGTTCTGGGCATCTTTGAAATACCTATACAAACTTGTTCCTACATAGTAACTTGCACCTTTGAATGAAAATGTGCTTGCTTACAGCAACGTGCTATATGTTCTGAATGCCCGAATTGGGAATCTGTGTCAAAACTTTGTTAGGAATTATGTGATCCTTACTAGCTGGAAGTAAGGGAGATGGGGCATGAAGTTATTTCTAGGAGTTGGACGCATACCAAGTTTAGCTCAGTTCTGGGCATCTTTGAAATACCTATACAAACTTGTTCCTACATAGTAACTTGCATCTTTGAATGAGAATGTGCTTGCTTGCAGGAACGTGCTATATGTTCTGAATGCCCGAATAGGGAATCTGTGTCAAAACTTTGTTAGGAATTATGTGATCCTTACTAGCTGGAAGTAAGGGAGATGGGGCATGAAGTTATTTCTAGGAGTTGGACACATACCAAGTTTAGCTCAGTTCTGGGCATCTTTGAAATACCTATACAAACTTGTTCCTACATAGTAACTTGCAACTTTGAATGAGAATGTGCTTGCTTACAGCAACGTGCTATATGTTCTGAATGCCCGAATTGGAAATCTGTGTCAAAACTTTCTTAGGAATTATGTGATCCTTACTAGCTGGAAGTAAGGGAGATGGGGCATGAAGTTATTTCTAGGAGTTGGACACATACCAAGTTTAGCTCAGTTCTGGGCATCTTTGAAATACCTATACAAACTTGTTCCTACATAGTAACTTGCATCTTTGAATGAGAATGTGCTTGCTTACAGCAACGTGCTATATGTTCTGAATGCCCGAATTGGGAATCTGTGTCAAAACTTTGTTAGGAATTATGTGATCCTTACTAGCTGGAAGTAAGGGAGATGGGGCATGAAGTTATTTCTAGGAGTTGGACACATACCAAGTTTAGCTCAGTTCTGGGCATCTTTGAAATACCTATACAAACTTGTTCCTACCTAGTAACTTGCAACTTTGAATGAGAATGTGCTTGCTTACAGCAACGTGCTATATGTTCTGAATGCCCGAATTGGGAATCTGTGTCAAATCTTTGTTAGGAATTATGTGATCCTTACTAGCTGGAAGTAAGGGAGATGGGGCATGAAGTTATTTCTAGGAGTTGGACACATACCAAGTTTAGCTCAGTTCTGGGCATCTTTGAAATACCTATACAAACTTGTTGCTACCTAGTAACTTGCAACTTTGAATGAGAATGTGCTTGCTTACAGCAACGTGCTATATGTTCTGAATGCCCGAATAGGGAATCTGTGTCAAAACTTTGTTAGGAATTATGTGATCCTTACTAGCTGGAAGTAAGGGAGATGGGGCATGAAGTTATTTCTAGGAGTTGGACACATACCAAGTTTAGCTCAGTTCTGGGCATCTTTGAAATACCTATACAAACTTGTTCCTACCTAGTAACTTGCATCTTTGAATGAGAATGTGCTTGCTTACAGCAACGTGCTATATGTTCTGAATGCCCGAATTGGGAATCTGTGTCAAAACTTTGTTAGGAATTATGTGATCCTTACTAGCTGGAAGTAAGGGAGATGGGGCATGAAGTTATTTCTAGGAGTTGGACACATACCAAGTTTAGCTCAGTTCTGGGCATCTTTGAAATACCTATACAAACTTGTTCCTACATAGTAACTTGCATCTTTGAATGGGAATCTGCTTGCTTACAGCAACGTGCTATATGTTCTGAATGCCCGAATTGGGAATCTGTGTCAAAACTTTGTTAGGAATTATGTGATCCTTACTAGCTGGAAGTAAGGGAGATGGGGCATGAAGTTATTTCTAGGAGTTGGACACATACCAAGTTTAGCTCAGTTCTGGGCATCTTTGAAATACCAATACAAACTTGTTCCTACATAGTAAATTGCAACTTTGAATGAGAATGTGCTTGCTTACAGCAACGTGCTATATGTTCTGAATGCCCGAATTGGGAATCTGTGTCAAAACTTTGTTAGGAATTATGTGATCCTTACTAGCTGGAAGTAAGGGAGATGGGGCATGAAGTTATTTCTAGGAGTTGGACACATACCAAGTTTAGCTCAGTTCTGGGCATCTTTGAAATACCTATACAAACTTGTTCCTACATAGTAACTTGCATCTTTGAATGAGAATGTGCTTGCTTACAGCAACGTGCTATATGTTCTGAATGCCCGAATTGGGAATCTGTGTCAAAAATTTGTTAGGAATTATGTGATCCTTACTAGCTGGAAGTAAGGGAGATGGGGCATGAAGTTATTTCTAGGAGTTGGACACATAGCAAGTTTAGCTCAGTTCTGGGCATCTTTGAAATACCTATACAAACTTGTTCCTACATAGTAACTTGCATCTTTGAATGAGAATGTGCTTGCTTACAGCAACGTGCTATATGTTCTGAATGCCCGAAATGGGAATCTGTGTCAAAACTGTTAGGAATTATGTGATCCTTACTAGCTGGAAGTAAGGGAGATGGGGCATGAAGTTATTTCTAGGAGTTGGACACATACCAAGTTTAGCTCAGTTCTGGGCATCTTTGAAATACCTATACAAACTTGTTCCTACATAGTAACTTGCACCTTTGAATGAAAATGTGCTTGCTTACAGCAACGTGCTATATGTTCTGAATGCCCGAATTGGGAATCTGTGTCAAAACTTTGTTAGGAATTATGTGATCCTTACTAGCTGGAAGTAAGGGAGATTGGGCATGAAGTTATTTCTAGGAGTTGGACGCATACCAAGTTTAGCTCAGTTCTGGGCATCTTTGAAATACCTATACAAACTTGTTCCTACATAGTAACTTGCAACTTTGAATGAGAATGTGCTTGCTTACAGCAACGTGCTATATGTTCTGAATGCCCGAATTGGAAATCTGTGTCAAAACTTTGTTAGGAATTATGTGATCCTTACTAGCTGGAAGTAAGGGAGATGGGGCATGAAGTTATTTCTAGGAGTTGGACACATACCAAGTTTAGCTCAGTTCTGGGCATCTTTGAAATACCTATACAAACTTGTTCCTACATAGTAACTTGCATCTTTGAATGAGAATGTGCTTGCTTACAGCAACGTGCTATATGTTCTGAATGCCCGAATTGGGAATCTGTGTCAAAACTTTGTTAGGAATTATGTGATCCTTACAAGCTGGAAGTAAGGGAGATGGGGCATGAAGTTATTTCTAGGAGTTGGACACATACCAAGTTTAGCTCAGTTCTGGGCATCTTTGAAATACCTATACAAACTTGTTCCTACCTAGTAACTTGCAACTTTGAATGAGAATGTGCTTGCTTACAGCAACGTGCTATATGTTCTGAATGCCCGAATTGGGAATCTGTGTCAAATCTTTGTTAGGAATTATGTGATCCTTACTAGCTGGAAGTAAGGGAGATGGGGCATGAAGTTATTTCTAGGAGTTGGACACATACCAAGTTTAGCTCAGTTCTGGGCATCTTTGAAATACCTATACAAACTTGTTGCTACCTAGTAACTTGCAACTTTGAATGAGAATGTGCTTGCTTACAGCAACGTGCTATATGTTCTGAATGCCCGAATAGGGAATCTGTGTCAAAACTTTGTTAGGAATTATGTGATCCTTACTAGCTGGAAGTAAGGGAGATGGGGCATGAAGTTATTTCTAGGAGTTGGACACATACCAAGTTTAGCTCAGTTCTGGGCATCTTTGAAATACCTATACAAACTTGTTCCTACCTAGTAACTTGCATCTTTGAATGAGAATGTGCTTGCTTACAGCAACGTGCTATATGTTCTGAATGCCCGAAATGGGAATCTGTGTCAAAACTGTTAGGAATTATGTGATCCTTACTAGCTGGAAGTAAGGGAGATGGGGCATGAAGTTATTTCTAGGAGTTGGACACATACCAAGTTTAGCTCAGTTCTGGGCATCTTTGAAATACCTATACAAACTTGTTCCTACATAGTAACTTGCACCTTTGAATGAAAATGTGCTTGCTTACAGCAACGTGCTATATGTTCTGAATGCCCGAATTGGGAATCTGTGTCAAAACTTTGTTAGGAATTATGTGATCCTTACTAGCTGGAAGTAAGGGAGATGGGGCATGAAGTTATTTCTAGGAGTTGGACGCATACCAAGTTTAGCTCAGTTCTGGGCATCTTTGAAATACCTATACAAACTTGTTCCTACATAGTAACTTGCATCTTTGAATGAGAATGTGCTTGCTTGCAGCAACGTGCTATATGTTCTGAATGCCCGAATAGGGAATCTGTGTCAAAACTTTGTTAGGAATTATGTGATCCTTACTAGCTGGAAGTAAGGGAGATGGGGCATGAAGTTATTTCTAGGAGTTGGACACATACCAAGTTTAGCTCAGTTCTGGGCATCTTTGAAATACCTATACAAACTTGTTCCTACCTAGTAACTTGCATCTTTGAATGGGAATCTGCTTGCTTACAGCAACGTGCTATATGTTCTGAATGCCCGAATTGGGAATCTGTGTCAAAACTTTGTTAGGAATTATGTGATCCTTACTAGCTGGAAGTAAGGGAGATGGGGCATGAAGTTATTTCTAGGAGTTGGACACATACCAAGTTTAGCTCAGTTCTGGGCATCTTTGAAATACCTATACAAACTTGTTCCTACATAGTAACTTGCAACTTTGAATGAGAATGTGCTTGCTTACAGCAACGTGCTATATGTTCTGAATGCCCGAATTGGGTATCTGTGTCAAAACTTTGTTAGGAATTATGTGATCCTTACTAGCTGGAAGTAAGGGAGATGGGGCATGAAGTTATTTCTAGGAGTTGGACACATACCAAGTTTAGCTCAGTTCTGGGCATCTTTGAAATACCTATACAAACTTGTTCCTACATAGTAACTTGCAACTTTGAATGAGAATGTGCTTGCTTACAGCAACGTGCTATATGTTCTGAATGCCCGAATTGGGAATATGTGTCAAAACTTTGTTAGGAATTATGTGATCCTTACTAGCTGGAAGTAAGGGAGATGGGGCATGAAGTTATTTCTAGGAGTTGGACACATACCAAGTTTAGCTCAGTTCTGGGCATCTTTGAAATACCTATACAAACTTGTTCCTACATAGTAACTTGCATCTTTGAATGAGAATGTGCTTGCTTACAGCAACGTGCTATATGTTCTGAATGCCCGAATTGGGAATCTGTGTCAAAACTTTGTTAGGAATTATGTGATCCTTACTAGCTGGAAGTAAGGGAGATGGGGCATGAAGTTATTTCTAGGAGTTGGACACATACCAAGTTTAGCTCAGTTCTGGGCATCTTTGAAATACCTATACAAACTTGTTCCTACCTAGTAACTTGCAACTTTGAATGAGAATGTGCTTGCTTACAGCAACGTGCTATATGTTCTGAATGCCCGAATTGGGAATCTGTGTCAAAACTTTGTTAGGAATTATGTGATCCTTACTAGCTGGAAGTAAGGGAGATGGGGCATGAAGTTATTTCTAGGAGTTGGACACATACCAAGTTTAGCTCAGTTCTGGGCATCTTTGAAATACCTATACAAACTTGTTCCTACCTAGTAACTTGCAACTTTGAATGAGAATGTGCTTGCTTACAGCAACGTGCTATATGTTCTGAATGCCCGAATAGGGAATCTGTGTCAAAACTTTGTTAGGAATTATGTGATCCTTACTAGCTGGAAGTAAGGGAGATGGGGCATGAAGTTATTTCTAGGAGTTGGACACATACCAAGTTTAGCTCAGTTCTGGGCATCTTTGAAATACCTATACAAACTTGTTCCTACATAGTAACTTGCTTCTTTGAATGAGAATGTGCTTGCTTGCAGCAACGTGCTATATGTTCTGAATGCCCGAATAGGGAATCTGTGTCAAAACTTTGTTAGGAATTATGTGATCCTTACTAGCTGGAAGTAAGGGAGATGGGGCATGAAGTTATTTCTAGGAGTTGGACACATACCAAGTTTAGCTCAGTTCTGGGCATCTTTGAAATACCTATACAAACTTGTTCCTACCTAGTAACTTGCATCTTTGAATGAGAATCTGCTTGCTTACAGCAACGTGCTGTATGTTCTGAATGCCCGAATAGGGAATCTGTGTCAAAACTTTGTTAGGAATTATGTGATCCTTACTAGCTGGAAGTAAGGGAGATGGGGCATGAAGTTATTTCTAGGAGTTGGACACATACCAAGTTTAGCTCAGTTCTGGGCATCTACGAAATACCAATACAAACTTGTTCCTACATAGTAACTTGCAACTTTGAATGAGAATGTGCTTGCTTACAGCAACGTGCTATATGTTCTGAATGCCCGAATTGGGAATCTGTGTCAAAACTTTGTTAGGAATTATGTGATCCTTACTAGCTGGAAGTAAGGGAGATTGGGCATGAAGTTATTTCTAGGAGTTGGACACATACCAAGTTTAGCTCAGTTCTGGGCATCTTTGAAATACCTATACAAACTTGTTCCTACATAGTAACTTGCATCTTTGAATGAGAATGTGCTTGCTTACAGCAACGTGCTATATGTTCTGAATGCCCGAAATGGGAATCTGTGTCAAAACTGTTAGGAATTATGTGATACTTACTAGCTGGAAGTAAGGGAGATGGGGCATGAAGTTATTTCTAGGAGTTGGACACATACCAAGTTTAGCTCAGTTCTGGGCATCTTTGAAATACCTATACAAACTTGTTCCTACATAGTAACTTGCAACTTTGAATGAGAATGTGCTTGCTTACAGCAACGTGCTATATGTTCTGAATGCCCGAATAGGGAATCTGTGTCAAAACTTTGTTAGGAATTATGTGATCCTTACTAGCTGGAAGTAAGGGAGATGGGGCATGAAGTTATTTCTAGGAGTTGGACACATACCAAGTTTAGCTCAGTTCTGGGCATCTTTGAAATACCTATACAAACTTGTTCCTACATAGTAACTTGCATCTTTGAATGAGAATGTGCTTGCTTACAGCAACGTGCTATATGTTCTGAATGCCCGAATTGGGAATCTGTGTCAAAACTTTGTTAGGAATTATGTGATCCTTACTAGCTGGAAGTAAGGGAGATGGGGCATGAAGTTATTTCTAGGAGTTGGACACATACCAAGTTTAGCTCAGTTCTGGGCATCTTTGAAATACCTATACAAACTTGTTCCTACATAGTAACTTGCAACTTTGAATGAGAATGTGCTTGCTTACAGCAACGTGCTATATGTTCTGAATGCCCGAATTGGGAATCTGTGTCAAAACTTTGTTAGGAATTATGTGATCCTTACTAGCTGGAAGTAAGGGAGATGGGGCATGAAGTTATTTCTAGGAGTTGGACACATACCAAGTTTAGCTCAGTTCTGGGCATCTTTGAAATACCTATACAAACTTGTTCCTACCTAGTAACTTGCAACTTTGAATGAGAATGTGCTTGCTTACAGCAACGTGCTATATGTTCTGAATGCCCGAATAGGGAATCTGTGTCAAAACTTTGTTAGGAATTATGTGATCCTTACTAGCTGGAAGTAAGGGAGATGGGGCATGAAGTTATTTCTAGGAGTTGGACACATACCAAGTTTAGCTCAGTTCTGGGCATCTTTGAAATACCTATACAAACTTGTTCCTACATAGTAACTTGCATCTTTGAATGAGAATGTGCTTGCTTGCAGCAACGTGCTATATGTTCTGAATGTCCGAATAGGGAATCTGTGTCAAAACTTTGTTAGGAATTATGTGATCCTTACTAGCTGGAAGTAAGGGAGATGGGGCATGAAGTTATTTCTAGGAGTTGGACACATACCAAGTTTAGCTCAGTTCTGGGCATCTTTGAAATACCTATACAAACTTGTTCCTACATAGTAACTTGCATCTTTGAATGAGAATGTGCTTGCTTGCAGCAACGTGCTATATGTTCTGAATGCCCGAATAGGGAATCTGTGTCAAAACTTTGTTAGGAATTATGTGATCCTTACTAGCTGGAAGTAAGGGAGATGGGGCATGAAGTTATTTCTAGGAGTTGGACACATACCAAGTTTAGCTCAGTTCTGGGCATCTTTGAAATACCTATACAAACTTGTTCCTACCTAGTAACTTGCATCTTTGAATGAGAATCTGCTTGCTTACAGCAACGTGCTGTATGTTCTGAATGCCCGAATAGGGAATCTGTGTCAAAACTTTGTTAGGAATTATGTGATCCTTACTAGCTGGAAGTAAGGGAGATGGGGCATGAAGTTATTTCTAGGAGTTGGACACATACCAAGTTTAGCTCAGTTCTGGGCATCTTTGAAATACCTATACAAACTTGTTCCTACATAGTAACTTGCAACTTTGAATGAGAATGTGCTTGCTTACAGCAACGTGCTATATGTTCTGAATGCCCGAATAGGGAATCTGTGTCAAAACTTTGTTAGGAATTATGTGATCCTTACTAGCTGGAAGTAAGGGAGATGGGGCATGATGTTATTTCTAGGAGTTGGACACATACCAAGTTTAGCTCAGTTCTGGGCATCTTTGAAACACCTATACAAACTTGTTCCTACATAGTAACTTGCATCTTTGAATGAGAATGTGCTTGCTTGCAGCAACGTGCTATGTGTTCTGAATGCCCGAATAGGGAATCTGTGTCAAAACTTTGTTAGGAATTATGTGATCCTTACTAGCTGGAAGTAAGGGAGATGGGGCATGAAGTTATTTCTAGGAGTTGGACACATACAACGTTTAGCTCAGTTCTGGGCATCTTTGAAATACCTATACAAACTTGTTCCTACCTAGTAACTTGCATCTTTGAATGAGAATCTGCTTGCTTGCAGCAACGTGCTATATGTTCTGAATGCCCGAATTGGGAATCTGTGTCAAAACTTTGTTAGGAATTATGTGATCCTTACTAGCTGGAAGTAAGGGAGATGGGGCATGAAGTTATTTCTAGGAGTTGGACACATACCAAGTTTAGCTCAGTTCTGGGCATCTTTGAAATACCTATACAAACTTGTTCCTACATAGTAACTTGCAACTTTTAATGAGAATGTGCTTGCTTACAGCAACGTGCTATATGTTCTGAATGCCCGAATTGTGAATCTGTGTCAAAACTTTGTTAGGAATTATGTGATCCTTACTAGCTGGAAGTAAGGGAGATGGGGCATGAAGTTATTTCTAGGAGTTGGACACATACCAAGTTTAGCTCAGTTCTGGGCATCTTTGAAATACCTATACAAACTTGTTCCTACATAGTAACTTGCATCTTTGAATGAGAATGCGCTTGCTTACAGCAACGTGCCTTATGTTCTGAATGCCCGAATTGGGAATCTGTGTCAAAACTTTGTTAGGAATTATGTGATCCTTACTAGCTGGAAGTAAGGGAGATGGGGCATGAAGTTATTTCTAGGAGTTGGACACATACCAAGTTTAGCTCAGTTCTGGGCATCTTTGAAATACCAATACAAACTTGTTCCCACATAGTAACTTGCATCTTTGAATGGGAATCTGCTTGCTTACAGCAATGTGCTATATGTTCTGAATGCCCGAATTGGGAATATGTGTCAAAACTTTGTTAGGAATTATGTGATCCTTACTAGCTGGAAGTAAGGGAGATGGGGCATGAAGTTATTTCTAGGAGTTGGACACATACCAAGTTTAGCTCAGTTCTGGGCATCTTTGAAATACCAATACAAACTTGTTCCTACATAGTAACTTGCAACTTTGAATGAGAATGTGCTTGCTTACAGCAACGTGCTATATGTTCTGAATGCCCGAATTGGGAATCTGTGTCAAAACTTTGTTAGGAATTATGTGATCCTTACTAGCTGGAAGTAAGGGAGATGGGGCATGAAGTTATTTCTAGGAGTTGGACACATACCAAGTTTAGCTCAGTTCTGGGCATCTTTGAAATACCTATACAAACTTGTTCCTACATAGTAACTTGCATCTTTGAATGAGAATGTGCTTGCTTGCAGCAACGTGCTATATGTTCTGAATGTCCGAATAGGGAATCTGTGTCAAAACTTTGTTAGGAATTATGTGATCCTTACTAGCTGGAAGTAAGGGAGATGGGGCATGAAGTTATTTCTAGGAGTTGGACACATACCAAGTTTAGCTCAGTTCTGGGCATCTTTGAAATACCTATACAAACTTGTTCCTACATAGTAACTTGCATCTTTGAATGAGAATGTGCTTGCTTGCAGCAACGTGCTATATGTTCTGAATGCCCGAATAGGGAATCTGTGTCAAAACTTTGTTAGGAATTATGTGATCCTTACTAGCTGGAAGTAAGGGAGATGGGGCATGAAGTTATTTCTAGGAGTTGGACACATACCAAGTTTAGCTCAGTTCTGGGCATCTTTGAAATACCTATACAAACTTGTTCCTACCTAGTAACTTGCATCTTTGAATGAGAATCTGCTTGCTTACAGCAACGTGCTGTATGTTCTGAATGCCCGAATAGGGAATCTGTGTCAAAACTTTGTTAGGAATTATGTGATCCTTACTAGCTGGAAGTAAGGGAGATGGGGCATGAAGTTATTTCTAGGAGTTGGACACATACCAAGTTTAGCTCAGTTCTGGGCATCTTTGAAATACCTATACAAACTTGTTCCTACATAGTAACTTGCAACTTTGAATGAGAATGTGCTTGCTTACAGCAACGTGCTATATGTTCTGAATGCCCGAATAGGGAATCTGTGTCAAAACTTTGTTAGGAATTATGTGATCCTTACTAGCTGGAAGTAAGGGAGATGGGGCATGATGTTATTTCTAGGAGTTGGACACATACCAAGTTTAGCTCAGTTCTGGGCATCTTTGAAACACCTATACAAACTTGTTCCTACATAGTAACTTGCATCTTTGAATGAGAATGTGCTTGCTTGCAGCAACGTGCTATGTGTTCTGAATGCCCGAATAGGGAATCTGTGTCAAAACTTTGTTAGGAATTATGTGATCCTTACTAGCTGGAAGTAAGGGAGATGGGGCATGAAGTTATTTCTAGGAGTTGGACACATACAACGTTTAGCTCAGTTCTGGGCATCTTTGAAATACCTATACAAACTTGTTCCTACCTAGTAACTTGCATCTTTGAATGAGAATCTGCTTGCTTGCAGCAACGTGCTATATGTTCTGAATGCCCGAATTGGGAATCTGTGTCAAAACTTTGTTAGGAATTATGTGATCCTTACTAGCTGGAAGTAAGGGAGATGGGGCATGAAGTTATTTCTAGGAGTTGGACACATACCAAGTTTAGCTCAGTTCTGGGCATCTTTGAAATACCTATACAAACTTGTTCCTACATAGTAACTTGCAACTTTTAATGAGAATGTGCTTGCTTACAGCAACGTGCTATATGTTCTGAATGCCCGAATTGTGAATCTGTGTCAAAACTTTGTTAGGAATTATGTGATCCTTACTAGCTGGAAGTAAGGGAGATGGGGCATGAAGTTATTTCTAGGAGTTGGACACATACCAAGTTTAGCTCAGTTCTGGGCATCTTTGAAATACCTATACAAACTTGTTCCTACATAGTAACTTGCATCTTTGAATGAGAATGCGCTTGCTTACAGCAACGTGCCTTATGTTCTGAATGCCCGAATTGGGAATCTGTGTCAAAACTTTGTTAGGAATTATGTGATCCTTACTAGCTGGAAGTAAGGGAGATGGGGCATGAAGTTATTTCTAGGAGTTGGACACATACCAAGTTTAGCTCAGTTCTGGGCATCTTTGAAATACCAATACAAACTTGTTCCCACATAGTAACTTGCATCTTTGAATGGGAATCTGCTTGCTTACAGCAATGTGCTATATGTTCTGAATGCCCGAATTGGGAATATGTGTCAAAACTTTGTTAGGAATTATGTGATCCTTACTAGCTGGAAGTAAGGGAGATGGGGCATGAAGTTATTTCTAGGAGTTGGACACATACCAAGTTTAGCTCAGTTCTGGGCATCTTTGAAATACCAATACAAACTTGTTCCTACATAGTAACTTGCAACTTTGAATGAGAATGTGCTTGCTTACAGCAACGTGCTATATGTTCTGAATGCCCGAATTGGGAATCTGTGTCAAAACTTTGTTAGGAATTATGTGATCCTTACTAGCTGGAAGTAAGGGAGATGGGGCATGAAGTTATTTCTAGGAGTTGGACACATACCAAGTTTAGCTCAGTTCTGGGCATCTTTGAAATACCTATACAAACTTGTTCCTACATAGTAACTTGCATCTTTGAATGAGAATGTGCTTGCTTACAGCAACGTGCTATATGTTCTGAATGCCCGAATTGGGAATCTGTGTCAAAACTTTGTTAGGAATTATGTGATCCTTACTAGCTGGAAGTAAGGGAGATGGGGCATGAAGTTATTTCTAGGAGTTGGACACATACCAAGTTTAGCTCAGTTCTGGGCATCTTTGAAATACCTATACAAACTTGTTCCTACATAGTAACTTGCATCTTTGAATGGGAATCTGCTTGCTTACAGCAACGTGCTATATGTTCTGAATGCCCGAATTGGGAATATGTGTCAAAACTTTGTTAGGAATTATGTGATCCTTACTAGCTGGAAGTAAGGGAGATGGGGCATGAAGTTATTTCTAGGAGTTGGACACATACCAAGATTAGCTCAGTTCTGGGCATCTTTGAAATACCTATACAAACTTGTTCCTACATAGTAACTTGCATCTTTGAATGAGAATGTGCTTGCTTACAGCAACGTGCTATATGTTCTGAATGCCCGAATTGGCAATCTGTGTCAAAACTTTGTTAGGAATTATGTGATCCTTACTAGCTGGAAGTAAGGGAGATGGGGCATGAAGTTATTTCTAGGAGTTGGACACATACCAAGTTTAGCTCAGTTCTGGGCATCTTTGAAATACCTATACAAACTTGTTCCTACATAGTAACTTGCAACTTTGAATGAGAATGTGCTTGCTTGCAGCAACGTGCTATATGTTCTGAATGCCCGAATAGGGAATCTGTGTCAAAACTTTGTTAGGAATTATGTGATCCTTACTAGCTGGAAGTAAGGGAGATGGGGCATGAAGTTATTTCTAGGAGTTGGACACATACCAAGTTTAGCTCAGTTCTGGGCATCTTTGAAATACCTATACAAACTTGTTCCTACATAGTAACTTGCATCTTTGAATGAGAATGTGCTTGCTTACAGCAACGTGCTATATGTTCTGAATTCCCGAATTGGCAATCTGTGTCAAAACTTTGTTAGGAATTATGTGATCCTTACTAGCTGGAAGTAAGGGAGATGGGGCATGAAGTTATTTCTAGGAGTTGGACACATACCAAGTTTAGCTCAGTTCTGGGCATCTTTGAAATACCTATACAAACTTGTTCCTACATAGTAACTTGCATCTTTGAATGAGAATGTGCTTGCTTACAGCAACGTGCTATATGTTCTGAATGCCCGAATTGGGAATCTGTGTCAAAACTTTGTTAGGAATTATGTGATCCTTACTAGCTGGAAGTAAGGGAGATGGGGCATGAAGTTATTTCTAGGAGTTGGACACATAGCAAGTTTAGCTCAGTTCTGGGCATCTTTGAAATACCTATACAAACTTGTTCCTACATAGTAACTTGCATCTTTGAATGGGAATCTGCTTGCTTACAGCAACGTGCTATATGTTCTGAATGCCCGAATTGGGAATCTGTGTCAAAACTTTGTTAGGAATTATGTGATCCTTACTAGCTGGAAGTAAGGGAGATGGGGCATGAAGTTATTTCTAGGAGTTGGACACATACCAAGTTTAGCTCAGTTCTGGGCATCTTTGAAATACCAATACAAACTTGTTCCTACATAGTAACTTGCAACTTTTAATGAGAATGTGCTTGCTTGCAGCAACGTCCTATATGTTCTGAATGCCCGAATTGGGAATCTGTGTCAAAACTTTGTTAGGAATTATGTGATCCTTACTAGCTGGAAATAAGGGAGATGGGGCATGAAGTTATTTCTAGGAGTTGGACACATACCAAGTTGAGCTCAGTTCTGGGCATCTTTGAAATACCTATACAAACTTGTTCCTACCTAGTAACTTGCATCTTTGAATGAGAATCTGCTTGCTTATAGCAACGTGCTATATGTTCTGAATGCCCGAATAGGGAATCTGTGTCAAAACTTTGTTAGGAATTATGTGATCCTTACTAGCTGGAAGTAAGGGAGATGGGGCATGAAGTTATTTCTAGGAGTTGGACAAATACCAAATTTAGCTCAGTTCTGGGCATCTTTGAAATACCTATACAAACTTGTTCCCACCTAGCAACTTGCAACTTTGAATGAAAATGTGCTTGCTTACAGCAACGTGCTATATGTTCTGAATGCCCGAATAGGGAATCTGTGTCAAAACTTTGTTAGGAATTATGTGATCCTTACTAGCTGGAAGTAAGGGAGATGGGGCATGAAGTTATTTCTAGGAGTTGGACACATACCAAGTTTAGCTCAGTTCTGGGCATCTTTGAAATACCTATACAAACTTGTTCCTACATAGTAACTTGCAACTTTGAATGAGAATGTGCTTGCTTACAGCAACGTGGTATATGTTCTGAATGCCCGAATTGGGAATCTGTGTCAAAACTTTGTTAGGAATTATGTGATCCTTACTAGCTGGAAGTAAGGGAGATGGGGCATGAAGTTATTTCTAGGAGTTGGACACATACCAAGTTTAGCTCAGTTCTGGGCATCTTTGAAATACCTATACAAACTTGTTCCTACATAGTAACTTGCATCTTTGAATGAGAATGTGCTTGCTTACAGCAACGTGCTATATGTTCTGAATGCCCGAATTGGCAATCTGTGTCAAAACTTTGTTAGGAATTATGTGATCCTTACTAGCTGGAAGTAAGGGAGATGGGGCATGAAGTTATTTCTAGGAGTTGGACACATACCAAGTTTAGCTCAGTTCTGGGCATCTTTGAAATACCTATACAAACTTGTTACTACATAGTAACTTGCAACTTTGAATGAGAATGTGCTTGCTTACAGCAACGTGCTATATGTTCTGAATGCCCGAATTGGGAATCTGTGTCAAAACTTTGTTAGGAATTATGTGATCCTTACTAGCTGGAAGTAAGGGAGATGGGGCATGAAGTTATTTCTAGGAGTTGGACACATACCAAGTTTAGCTCAGTTCTGGGCATCTTTGAAATACCTATACAAACTTGTTCCTACCTAGTAACTTGCATCTTTGAATGAGAATGTGCTTGCTTACAGCAACGTGCTATATGTTCTGAATGCCCGAATTGGCAATCTGTGTCAAAACTTTGTTAGGAATTATGTGATCCTTACTAGCTGGAAGTAAGGGAGATGGGGCATGAAGTTATTTCTAGGAGTTGGACACATACCAAGTTTAGCTCAGTTCTGGGCATCTTTGAAATACCTATACAAACTTGTTCCTACATAGTAACTTGCATCTTTGAATGAGAATGTGCTTGCTTACAGCAACGTGCTATATGTTCTGAATGCCCGAATTGGCAATCTGTGTCAAAACTGTTAGGAATTATGTGATCCTTAATAGCTGGAAGTAAGGGAGATGGGGCATGAAGTTATTTCTAGGAGTTGGACACATACCAAGTTTAGCTCAGTTCTGGGCATCTTTGAAATACCTATACAAACTTGTTCCTACATAGTAACTTGCATCTTTGAATGAGAATGTGCTTGCTTACAGCAACGTGCTATATGTTCTGAATGCCCGAATTGGGAATCTGAGTCAAAACTTTGTTAGGAATTATGTGATCCTTACTAGCTGGAAGTAAGGGAGATGGGGCATGAAGTTATTTCTAGGAGTTGGACACATACCAAGTTTAGCTCAGTTCTGGGCATCTTTGAAATACCAATACAAACTTGTTCCTACATAGTAACTTGCAACTTTGAATGAGAATGTGCTTGCTTACAGCAACGTGCTATATGTTCTGAATGCCCGAATTGGGAATCTGTGTCAAAACTTTGTTAGGAATTATGTGATCCTTACTAGCTGGAAGTAAGGGAGATGGGGCATGAAGTTATTTCTAGGAGTTGGACACATACCAAGTTTAGCTCAGTTCTGGGCATCTTTGAAATACCTATACAAACTTGTTCCTACATAGTAACTTGCATCTTTGAATGAGAATGTGCTTGCTTACAGCAACGTGCTATATGTTCTGAATGCCCGAATTGGGAATCTGTGTCAAAACTTTGTTAGGAATTATGTGATCCTTACTAGCTGGAAGTAAGGGAGATGGGGCATGAAGTTATTTCTAGGAGTTGGACACATACCAAGTTTAGCTCAGTTCTGGGCATCTTTGAAATACCAATACAAACTTGTTCCCACATAGTAACTTGCATCTTTGAATGGGAATCTGCTTGCTTACAGCAATGTGCTATATGTTCTGAATGCCCGAATTGGGAATATGTGTCAAAACTTTGTTAGGAATTATGTGATCCTTACTAGCTGGAAGTAAGGGAGATGGGGCATGAAGTTATTTCTAGGAGTTGGACACATACCAAGTTTAGCTCAGTTCTGGGCATCTTTGAAATACCAATACAAACTTGTTCCTACATAGTAACTTGCAACTTTGAATGAGAATGTGCTTGCTTACAGCAACGTGCTATATGTTCTGAATGCCCGAATTGGGAATCTGTGTCAAAACTTTGTTAGGAATTATGTGATCCTTACTAGCTGGAAGTAAGGGAGATGGGGCATGAAGTTATTTCTAGGAGTTGGACACATACCAAGTTTAGCTCAGTTCTGGGCATCTTTGAAATACCTATACAAACTTGTTCCTACATAGTAACTTGCATCTTTGAATGAGAATGTGCTTGCTTACAGCAACGTGCTATATGTTCTGAATGCCCGAATTGGGAATCTGTGTCAAAACTTTGTTAGGAATTATGTGATCCTTACTAGCTGGAAGTAAGGGAGATGGGGCATGAAGTTATTTCTAGGAGTTGGACACATAGCAAGTTTAGCTCAGTTCTGGGCATCTTTGAAATACCTATACAAACTTGTTCCTACATAGTAACTTGCATCTTTGAATGGGAATCTGCTTGCTTACAGCAACGTGCTATATGTTCTGAATGCCCGAATTGGGAATATGTGTCAAAACTTTGTTAGGAATTATGTGATCCTTACTAGCTGGAAGTAAGGGAGATGGGGCATGAAGTTATTTCTAGGAGTTGGACACATACCAAGATTAGCTCAGTTCTGGGCATCTTTGAAATACCTATACAAACTTGTTCCTACATAGTAACTTGCATCTTTGAATGAGAATGTGCTTGCTTACAGCAACGTGCTATATGTTCTGAATGCCCGAATTGGCAATCTGTGTCAAAACTTTGTTAGGAATTATGTGATCCTTACTAGCTGGAAGTAAGGGAGATGGGGCATGAAGTTATTTCTAGGAGTTGGACACATACCAAGTTTAGCTCAGTTCTGGGCATCTTTGAAATACCTATACAAACTTGTTCCTACATAGTAACTTGCAACTTTGAATGAGAATGTGCTTGCTTGCAGCAACGTGCTATATGTTCTGAATGCCCGAATAGGGAATCTGTGTCAAAACTTTGTTAGGAATTATGTGATCCTTACTAGCTGGAAGTAAGGGAGATGGGGCATGAAGTTATTTCTAGGAGTTGGACACATACCAAGTTTAGCTCAGTTCTGGGCATCTTTGAAATACCTATACAAACTTGTTCCTACATAGTAACTTGCATCTTTGAATGAGAATGTGCTTGCTTACAGCAACGTGCTATATGTTCCGAATGCCCGAAATGGGAATCTGTGTCAAAACTGTTAGGAATTATGTGATCCTTACTAGCTGGAAGTAAGGGAGACGGGGCATGAAGTTATTTCTAGGAGTTGGACACATAGCAAGTTTAGCTCAGTTCTGGGCATCTTTGAAATACCTATACAAACTTGTTCCTACATAGTAACTTGCAACTTTGAATGAAAATGTGATTGCTTACAGCAACGTGCTATATGTTCTGAATGCCCGAATTGGGAATCTGTGTCAAAACTTTGTTAGGAATTATGTGATCCTTACTAGCTGGAAGTAAGGGAGATGGGGCATGAAGTTATTTCTAGGAGTTGGACACATACCAAGTTTAGCTCAGTTCTGGGCATCTTTGAAATACCTATACAAACTTGTTCCTACATAGTAACTTGCACCTTTGAATGAAAATGTGCTTGCTTACAGCAGCGTGCTATATGTTCTGAATGCCCGAATAGGGAATCTGTGTCAAAACTTTGTTAGGAATTATGTGATCCTTACTAGCTGGAAGTAAGGGAGATGGGGCATGAAGTTATTTCTTGGAGTTGGAGACATACCAAGTTTAGCTCAGTTCTGGGCATCTTTGAAATACCTATACAAACTTGTTCCTACATAGTAACTTGCATCTTTGAATGAGAATGTGCTTGCTTGCAGCAACGTGCTATATGTTCTGAATGCCCGAATAGGGAATCTGTGTCAAAACTTTGTTAGGAATTATGTGATCCTTACTAGGTGGAAGTAAGGGAGATGGGGCATGAAGTTATTTCTAGGAGTTGGACACATACCAAGTTTAGCTCAGTTCTGGGCATCTTTGAAATACCTATACAAACTTGTTCCTACATAGTAACTTGCATCTTTGAATGAGAATGTGCTTGCTTACAGCAACGTGCTATATGTTCTGAATTCCCGAATTGGCAATCTGTGTCAAAACTTTGTTAGGAATTATGTGATCCTTACTAGCTGGAAGTAAGGGAGATGGGGCATGAAGTTATTTCTAGGAGTTGGACACATACCAAGTTTAGCTCAGTTCTGGGCATCTTTGAAATACCAATACAATCTTGTTCCTACATAGTAACTTGCAACTTTGAATGAGAATGTGCTTGCTTACAGCAACGTGCTATATGTTCTGAATGCCCGAATTGGGAATCTGTGTCAAAACTTTGTTAGGAATTATGTGATCCTTACTAGCTGGAAGTAAGGGAGATGGGGCATGAAGTTATTTCTAGGAGTTGGACACATACCAAGTTTAGCTCAGTTCTGGGCATCTTTGAAATACCTATACAAACTTGTTCCTACATAGTAACTTACATCTTTGAATGGGAATCTGCTTGCTTACAGCAACGTGCTATATGTTCTGAATGCCCGAATTGGGAATCTGTGTCAAAACTTTGTTAGGAATTATGTGATCCTTACTAGCTGGAAGTAAGGGAGATGGGGCATGAAGTTATTTCTAGGAGTTGGACACATACCAAGTTTAGCTCAGTTCTGGGCATCTTTGAAATACCAATACAAACTTGTTCCTACATAGTAACTTGCAACTTTGAATGAGAATGTGCTTGCTTACAGCAACGTGCTATATGTTCTGAATGCCCGAATTGGGAATCTGTGTCAAAACTTTGTTAGGAATTATGTGATCCTTACTAGCTGGAAGTAAGGGAGATGGGGCATGAAGTTATTTCTAGGAGTTGGACACATACCAAGTTTAGCTCAGTTCTGGGCATCTTTGAAATACCTATACAAACTTGTTCCTACATAGTAACTTGCATCTTTGAATGAGAATGTGCTTGCTTACAGCAACGTGCTATATGTTCTGAATGCCCGAATTGGGAATCTGTGTCAAAACTTTGTTAGGAATTATGTGATCCTTACTAGCTGGAAGTAAGGGAGATGGGGCATGAAGTTATTTCTAGGAGTTGGACACATAGCAAGTTTAGCTCAGTTCTGGGCATCTTTGAAATACCTATACAAACTTGTTCCTACATAGTAACTTGCATCTTTGAATGGGAATCTGCTTGCTTACAGCAACGTGCTATATGTTCTGAATGCCCGAATTGGGAATCTGTGTCAAAACTTTGTTAGGAATTATGTGATCCTTACTAGCTGGAAGTAAGGGAGATGGGGCATGAAGTTATTTCTAGGAGTTGGACACATACCAAGTTTAGCTCAGTTCTGGGCATCTTTGAAATACCAATACAAACTTGTTCCTACATAGTAACTTGCAACTTTTAATGAGAATGTGCTTGCTTGCAGCAACGTCCTATATGTTCTGAATGCCCGAATTGGGAATCTGTGTCAAAACTTTGTTAGGAATTATGTGATCCTTACTAGCTGGAAATAAGGGAGATGGGGCATGAAGTTATTTCTAGGAGTTGGACACATACCAAGTTGAGCTCAGTTCTGGGCATCTTTGAAATACCTATACAAACTTGTTCCTACCTAGTAACTTGCATCTTTGAATGAGAATCTGCTTGCTTATAGCAACGTGCTATATGTTCTGAATGCCCGAATAGGGAATCTGTGTCAAAACTTTGTTAGGAATTATGTGATCCTTACTAGCTGGAAGTAAGGGAGATGGGGCATGAAGTTATTTCTAGGAGTTGGACAAATACCAAATTTAGCTCAGTTCTGGGCATCTTTGAAATACCTATACAAACTTGTTCCTACCTAGCAACTTGCAACTTTGAATGAAAATGTGCTTGCTTACAGCAACGTGCTATATGTTCTGAATGCCCGAATAGGGAATCTGTGTCAAAACTTTGTTAGGAATTATGTGATCCTTACTAGCTGGAAGTAAGGGAGATGGGGCATGAAGTTATTTCTAGGAGTTGGACACATACCAAGTTTAGCTCAGTTCTGGGCATCTTTGAAATACCTATACAAACTTGTTCCTACATAGTAACTTGCAACTTTGAATGAGAATGTGCTTGCTTACAGCAACGTGGTATATGTTCTGAATGCCCGAATTGGGAATCTGTGTCAAAACTTTGTTAGGAATTATGTGATCCTTACTAGCTGGAAGTAAGGGAGATGGGGCATGAAGTTATTTCTAGGAGTTGGACACATACCAAGTTTAGCTCAGTTCTGGGCATCTTTGAAATACCTATACAAACTTGTTCCTACATAGTAACTTGCATCTTTGAATGAGAATGTGCTTGCTTACAGCAACGTGCTATATGTTCTGAATGCCCGAATTGGCAATCTGTGTCAAAACTTTGTTAGGAATTATGTGATCCTTACTAGCTGGAAGTAAGGGAGATGGGGCATGAAGTTATTTCTAGGAGTTGGACACATACCAAGTTTAGCTCAGTTCTGGGCATCTTTGAAATACCTATACAAACTTGTTACTACATAGTAACTTGCAACTTTGAATGAGAATGTGCTTGCTTACAGCAACGTGCTATATGTTCTGAATGCCCGAATTGGGAATCTGTGTCAAAACTTTGTTAGGAATTATGTGATCCTTACTAGCTGGAAGTAAGGGAGATGGGGCATGAAGTTATTTCTAGGAGTTGGACACATACCAAGTTTAGCTCAGTTCTGGGCATCTTTGAAATACCTATACAAACTTGTTCCTACCTAGTAACTTGCATCTTTGAATGAGAATGTGCTTGCTTACAGCAACGTGCTATATGTTCTGAATGCCCGAATTGGCAATCTGTGTCAAAACTTTGTTAGGAATTATGTGATCCTTACTAGCTGGAAGTAAGGGAGATGGGGCATGAAGTTATTTCTAGGAGTTGGACACATACCAAGTTTAGCTCAGTTCTGGGCATCTTTGAAATACCTATACAAACTTGTTCCTACATAGTAACTTGCATCTTTGAATGAGAATGTGCTTGCTTACAGCAACGTGCTATATGTTCTGAATGCCCGAATTGGCAATCTGTGTCAAAACTGTTAGGAATTATGTGATCCTTAATAGCTGGAAGTAAGGGAGATGGGGCATGAAGTTATTTCTAGGAGTTGGACACATACCAAGTTTAGCTCAGTTCTGGGCATCTTTGAAATACCTATACAAACTTGTTCCTACATAGTAACTTGCATCTTTGAATGAGAATGTGCTTGCTTACAGCAACGTGCTATATGTTCTGAATGCCCGAATTGGGAATCTGTGTCAAAACTTTGTTAGGAATTATGTCATCCTTACTAGCTGGAAGTAAGGGAGATGGGGCATGAAGTTATTTCTAGGAGTTGGACACATACCAAGTTTAGCTCAGTTCTGGGCATCTTTGAAATACCAATACAAACTTGTTCCTACATAGTAACTTGCAACTTTGAATGAGAATGTGCTTGCTTACAGCAACGTGCTATATGTTCTGAATGCCCGAATTGGGAATCTGTGTCAAAACTTTGTTAGGAATTATGTGATCCTTACTAGCTGGAAGTAAGGGAGATGGGGCATGAAGTTATTTCTAGGAGTTGGACACATACCAAGTTTAGCTCAGTTCTGGGCATCTTTGAAATACCTATACAAACTTGTTCCTACATAGTAACTTGCATCTTTGAATGAGAATGTGCTTGCTTACAGCAACGTGCTATATGTTCTGAATGCCCGAATTGGGAATCTGTGTCAAAACTTTGTTAGGAATTATGTGATCCTTACTAGCTGGAAGTAAGGGAGATGGGGCATGAAGTTATTTCTAGGAGTTGGACACATAGCAAGTTTAGCTCAGTTCTGGGCATCTTTGAAATACCTATACAAACTTGTTCCTACATAGTAACTTGCATCTTTGAATGGGAATCTGCTTGCTTACAGCAACGTGCTATATGTTCTGAAAGCCCGAATTGGGAATATGTGTCAAAACTTTGTTAGGAATTATGTGATCCTTACTAGCTGGAAGTAAGGGAGATGGGGCATGAAGTTATTTCTAGGAGTTGGACACATACCAAGTTTAGCTCAGTTCTGGGCATCTTTGAAATACCAATACAAACTTGTTCCTACATAGTAACTTGCAACTTTTAATGAGAATGTGCTTGCTTGCAGCAACGTCCTATATGTTCTGAATGCCCGAATTGGGAATCTGTGTCAAAACTTTGTTAGGAATTATGTGATCCTTACTAGCTGGAAATAAGGGAGATGGGGCATGAAGTTATTTCTAGGAGTTGGACACATACCAAGTTGAGCTCAGTTCTGGGCATCTTTGAAATACCTATACAAACTTGTTCCTACCTAGTAACTTGCATCTTTGAATGAGAATCTGCTTGCTTATAGCAACGTGCTATATGTTCTGAATGCCCGAATAGGGAATCTGTGTCAAAACTTTGTTAGGAATTATGTGATCCTTACTAGCTGGAAGTAAGGGAGATGGGGCATGAAGTTATTTCTAGGAGTTGGACAAATCCCAAATTTAGCTCAGTTCTGGGCATCTTTGAAATACCTATACAAACTTGTTCCTACCTAGCAACTTGCAACTTTGAATGAAAATGTGCTTGCTTACAGCAACGTGCTATATGTTCTGAATGCCCGAATAGGGAATCTGTGTCAAAACTTTGTTAGGAATTATGTGATCCTTACTAGCTGGAAGTAAGAGAGATGGGGCATGAAGTTATTTCTAGGAGTTGGACACATACCAAGTTTAGCTCAGTTCTGGGCATCTTTGAAATACCTATACGAACTTGTTCCTACATAGTAACTTGCATCTTTGAATGAGAATGTGCTTGCTTACAGCAACGTGCTATATGTTCTGAATGCCCGAATTGGGAATCTGTGTCAAAACTTTGTTAGGAATTATGTGATCCTTACTAGCTGGAAGTAAGGGAGATGGGGCATGAAGTTATTTCTAGGAGTTGGACACATACCAAGTTTAGCTCAGTTCTGGGCATCTTTGAAATACCTATACGAATTTGTTCCTACATAGTAACTTGCATCTTTGAATGAGAATGTGCTTGCTTACAGCAACGTGCTATATGTTCTGAATGCCCGAATTGGGAATCTGTGTCAAAACTTTGTTAGGAATTATGTCATCCTTACTAGCTGGAAGTAAGGGAGATGGGGCATGAAGTTATTTCTAGGAGTTGGACACATAGCAAGTTTAGCTCAGTTCTGGGCATCTTTGAAATACCTATACAAACTTGTTCCTACATAGTAACTTGCATCTTTGAATGGGAATCTGCTTGCTTACAGCAACGTGCTATATGTTCTGAATGCCCGAATTGGGAATATGTGTCAAAACTTTGTTAGGAATTATGTGATCCTTACTAGCTGGAAGTAAGGGAGATGGGGCATGAAGTTATTTCTAGGAGTTGGACACATACCAAGTTTAGCTCAGTTCTGGGCATCTTTGAAATACCAATACAAACTTGTTCCTACATAGTAACTTGCAACTTTTAATGACAATGTGCTTGCTTGCAGCAACGTCCTATATGTTCTGAATGCCCGAATTGGGAATCTGTGTCAAAACTTTGTTAGGAATTATGTGATCCTTACTAGCTGGAAGTAAGGGAGATGGGGCATGAAGTTATTTCTAGGAGTTGGACACATACCAAGTTGAGCTCAGTTCTGGGCATCTTTGAAATACCTATACAAACTTGTTCCTACCTAGTAACTTGCATCTTTGAATGAGAATCTGCTTGCTTATAGCAACGTGCTATATGTTCTGAATGCCCGAATAGGGAATCTGTGTCAAAACTTTGTTAGGAATTATGTGATCCTTACTAGCTGGAAGTAAGAGAGATGGGGCATGAAGTTATTTCTAGGAGTTGGACACATACCAAGTTTAGCTCAGTTCTGGGCATCTTTGAAATACCTATACAAACTTGTTCCTACATAGTAACTTGCATCTTTGAATGAGAATGTGCTTGCTTGCAGCAACGTGCTATATGTTCTGAATGCCCGAATTGGGAATCTGTGTCAAAACTTTGTTAGGAATTATGTCATCCTTACTAGCTGGAAGTATGGGAGATGGGGCATGAAGTTATTTCTAGGAGTTGGACACATACCAAGTTTAGCTCAGTTCTGGGCATCTTTGAAATACCTATACAAACTTGTTCCTACATAGTAACTTGCATCTTTGAATGAGAATGTGCTTGCTTACAACAACGTGCTATATGTTCTGAGCGCCCGAATTGGGAATCTGTGTCAAAACTTTGTTAGGAATTATGTGATCCTTACTAGCTGGAAGTAAGGGAGATGGGGCATGAAGTTATTTCTAGGAGTTGGACACATACCAAGTTTAGCTCAGTTCTGGGCATCTTTGAAATACCTATACAAACTTGTTCCTACATAGTAACTTGCATCTTTGAATGGGAATCTGCTTGCTTACAGCAACGTGCTATATGTTCTGAATGCGCGAATTGGGAATCTGTGTCAAAACTTTGTTAGGAATTATGTGATCCTTACTAGCTGGAAGTAAGGGAGATGGGGCATGAAGTTATTTCTAGGAGTTGGACACATACCAAGTTTAGCTCAGTTCTGGGCATCTTTGAAATACCTATACAAACTTGTTCCTACATAGTAACTTGCAACTTTGAATGAGAATGTGCTTGCTTACAGCAACGTGCTATATGTTCTGAATGCCCGAATTGGGAATCTGTGTCAAAACTTTGTTAGGAATTATGTGATCCTTACTAGCTGGAAGTAAGGGAGATGGGGCATGAAGTTATTTCTAGGAGTTGGACACATACCATGTTTAGCTCAGTTCTGGGCATCTTTGAAATACCTATACAAACTTGTTCCTACATAGTAACTTGCATCTTTGAATGAGAATGTGCTTGCTTACAGCAACGTGCTATATGTTCTGAATGCCCGAATTGGCAATCTGTGTCAAAACTTTGTTAGGAATTATGTGATCCTTACTAGCTGGAAGTAAGAGAGATGAGGAGTGAAGTTATTTCTAGGAGTTGGACACATACCAAGTTTAGCTCAGTTCTGGGCATCTTTGAAATACCTATACAAACTTGTTGCTACATAGTAACTTGCAGCATTAATGAGAATCTGCTTGCTTACAGCAACGTGCTATATGTTCTGAATGCCCGAATTGGCAATCTATGTCAAAACTTTGTTAGGAATTATGTGATCCTTACTACCTGGAAGTAATGGAGATGGGGCATGAAGTTATTTCTAGGAGTTGGACACATACCAAGTTTAGCTCAGTTCTGGGCATCTTTGAAATACCTATACAAACTTGTTCCTACATAGTAACTTGCAACTTTGAATGAGAATGTGCTTGCTTACAGCAACGTGCTATATGTTCTGAATGCCCGAATTGGGAATCTGTGTCAAAACTTTGTTAGGAATTATGTGATCCTTACTAGCTGGAAGTAAGGGAGATGGGGCATGAAGTTATTTCTAGGAGTTGGACACATACCAAGTTTAGCTCAGTTCTGGGCATCTTTGAAATACCTATACAAACTTGTTCCTACCTAGTAACTTGCATCTTTGAATGAGAATCTGCTTGCTTATAGCAACGTGCTATATGTTCTGAATGCCCGAATAGGGAATCTGTGTCAAAACTTTGTTAGGAATTATGTGATCCTTACCAGCTGGAAGTAAGAGAGATGGGGCATGAAGTTATTTCTAGGAGTTGGACACATACCAAGTTTAGCTCAGTTCTGGGCATCTTTGAAATACCTATACAAACTTGTTCCTACATAGTAACTTGCATCTTTGAATGAGAATGTGCTTGCTTGCAGCAACGTGCTATATGTTCTGAATGCCCGAATTGGGAATCTGTGTCAAAACTTTGTTAGGAATTATGTGATCCTTACTAGCTGGAAGTAAGGGAGATGGGGCATGAAGTTATTTCTAGGAGTTGGACACATACCAAGTTTAGCTCAGTTCTGGGCATCTTTGAAATACCTATACAAACTTGTTCCTACATAGTAACTTGCATCTTTGAATGAGAATGTGCTTGCTTACAACAACGTGCTATATGTTCTGAGCGCCCGAATTGGGAATCTGTGTCAAAACTTTGTTAGGAATTATGTGATCCTTACTAGCTGGAAGTAAGGGAGATGGGGCATGAAGTTATTTCTAGGAGTTGGACACATACCAAGTTTAGCTCAGTTCTGGGCATCATTGAAATACCTATACAAACTTGTTCCTACATAGTAACTTGCATCTTTGAATGAGAATGTGCTTGCTTGCAGCAACGTGCTATATGTTCTGAGCGCCCGAATTGGCAATCTGTGTCAAAACTTTGTTAGGAATTATGTGATCCTTACTAGCTGGAAGTAAGGGAGATGGGGCATGAAGTTATTTCTAGGAGTTGGACAAATACCAAGTTTAGCTCAGTTCTGGGCATCTTTGAAATACCTATACAAACTTGTTCCTACCTAGTAACTTGCATCTTTGAATGAAAATGTGCTTGCTTGCAGCAACGTGCTATATGTTCTGAATGCCCGAATAGGGAATCTGTGTCAAAACTTTGTTAGGAATTATGTGATCCTTACTAGCTGGAAGTAAGGGAGATGGGGCCTGAAGTTATTTCTGGGAGTTGGACACATACCAAGTTTAGCTCAGTTCTGGGCATCTTTGAAATACCTATACAAACTTGTTCCTACCTAGTAACTTGCATCTTTGAATGAGAATCTGCTTGCTTATAGCAACGTGCTATATGTTCTGAATGCCCGAATTGGGAATCTGTGTCAAAACTTTGTTAGGAATTATGTCATCCTTACTAGCTGGAAGTAAGGGAGATGGGGCATGAAGTTATTTCTAGGAGTTGGACACATACCAAGTTTAGCTCAGTTCTGGGCATCTTTGAAATACCTATACAAACTTGTTCCTACATAGTAACTTGCATCTTTGAATGAGAATGTGCTTGCTTACAGCAACGTGCTATATGTTCTGAATGCCCGAATTGGCAATCTGTGTCAAAACTGTTAGGAATTATGTGATCCTTAATAGCTGGAAGTAAGGGAGATGGGGCATGAAGTTATTTCTAGGAGTTGGACACATACAAAGTTTAGCTCAGTTCTGGGCATCTTTGAAATACCTATACAAACTTGTTCCTACATAGTAACTTGCAACGTTGAATGAAAATGTGCTTGCTTACAGCAACGTGCTATATGTTCTGAATGCCCGAATTGGGAATCTGTGTCAAAACTTTGTTAGGAATTATGTGATCCTTACTAGCTGGAAGTAAGGGAGATGGGGCATGAAGTTATTTCTAGGAGTTGGACACAAACAACGTTTAGCTCAGTTCTGGGCATCTTTGAAATACCTATACAAACTTGTTCCTACATAGTAACTTACAACTTTGAATGAAAATGTGCTTGCTTACAGCAACGTGCTATATGTTCTGAATGCCCGAATTGGGAATCTGTGTCAAAACTTTGTTAGGAATTATGTGATCCTTACTAGCTGGAAGTAAGGGAGATGGGGCATGAAGTTATTTCTAGGAGTTGGACACATACCAAGTTTAGCTCAGTTCTGGGCATCTTTGAAATACCTATACAAACTTGTTCCTACATAGTAACTTGCAACTTTGAATGAGAATGTGCTTGCTTACAGCAACGTGCTATATGTTCTGAATGCCCGAATTGGGAATCTGTGTCAAAACTTTGTTAGGAATTATGTCATCCTTACTAGCTGGAAGTAAGGGAGATGGGGCATGAAGTTATTTCTAGGAGTTGGACACATAGCAAGTTTAGCTCAGTTCTGGGCATCTTTGAAATACCTATACAAACTTGTTCCTACATAGTAACTTGCATCTTTGAATGAGAATGTGCTTGCTTACAGCAACGTGCTATATGTTCTGAATGCCCGAATTGGGAATCTGTGTCAAAACTTTGTTAGGAATTATGTCATCCTTACTAGCTGGAAGTAAGGGAGATGGGGCATGAAGTTATTTCTAGGAGTTGGACACATAGCAAGTTTAGCTCAGTTCTGGGCATCTTTGAAATACCTATACAAACTTGTTCCTACATAGTAACTTGCATCTTTGAATGGGAATCTGCTTGCTTACAGCAACGTGCTATATGTTCTGAATGCCCGAATTGGGAATCTGTGTCAAAACTTTGTTAGGAATTATGTGATCCTTACTAGCTGGAAGTAAGGGAGATGGGGCATGAAGTTATTTCTAGGAGTTGGACACATACCAAGTTTAGCTCAGTTCTGGGCATCTTTGAAATACCTATACAAACTTGTTCCTACATAGTAACTTGCATCTTTTAATGGGAATCTGCTTGCTTACAGCAACGTGCTATATGTTCTGAATGCGCGAATTGGGAATCTGTGTCAAAACTTTGTTAGGAATTATGTGATCCTTACTAGCTGGAAGTAAGGGAGATGGGGCATGAAGTTATTTCTAGGAGTTGGACACATACCAAGTTTAGCTCAGTTCTGGGCATCTTTGAAATACCTATACAAACTTGTTCCTACATAGTAACTTGCAACTTTGAATGAGAATGTGCTTGCTTACAGCAACGTGCTATATGTTCTGAATGCCCGAATTGGGAATCTGTGTCAAAACTTTGTTAGGAATTATGTGATCCTTACTAGCTGGAAGTAAGGGAGATGGGGCATGAAGTTATTTCTAGGAGTTGGACACATACCAAGTTTAGCTCAGTTCTGGGCATCTTTGAAATACCTATACAAACTTGTTCGTACATAGTAACTTGCATCTTTGAATGAGAATGTGCTTGCTTACAGCAACGTGCTATATGTTCTGAATGCCCGAATTGGCAATCTGTGTCAAAACTTTGTTAGGAATTATGTGATCCTTACTAGCTGGAAGTAAGAGAGATGAGGCATGAAGTTATTTCTAGGAGTTGGACACATACCAAGTTTAGCTCAGTTCTGGGCATCTTTGAAATACCTATACAAACTTGTTGCTACATAGTAACTTGCAGCATTAATGAGAATCTGCTTGCTTACAGCAACGTGCTATATGTTCTGAATGCCCGAATTGGCAATCTGTGTCAAAACTTTGTTAGGAATTATGTGATCCTTACTACCTGGAAGTAAGGGAGATGGGGCATGAAGTTATTTCTAGGAGTTGGACACATACCAAGTTTAGCTCAGTTCTGGGCATCTTTGAAATACCTATACAAACTTGTTCCTACATAGTAACTTGCAACTTTGAATGAGAATGTGCTTGCTTACAGCAACGTGCTATATGTTCTGAATGCCCGAATTGGGAATCTGTGTCAAAACTTTGTTAGGAATTATGTGATCCTTACTAGCTGGAAGTAAGGGAGATGGGGCATGAAGTTATTTCTAGGAGTTGGACACATACCAAGTTTAGCTCAGTTCTGGGCATCTTTGAAATACCTATACAAACTTGTTCCTACATAGTAACTTGCAACTTTGAATGAGAATGTGCTTGCTTACAGCAACGTGCTATATGTTCTGAATGCCCGAATTGGGAATCTGTGTCAAAACTTTGTTAGGAATTATGTGATCCTTACTAGCTGGAAGTAAGGGAGATGGGGCATGAAGTTATTTCTAGGAGTTGGACACATACCAAGTTTTGCTCAGTTCTGGGCATCTTTGAAATACCTATACAAACTTGTTCCTACATAGTAACTTGCATCTTTGAATGAGAATGTGCTTGCTTACAGCAACGTGCTATATGTTCTGAATGCCCGAATTGGCAATCTGTGTCAAAACTTTGTTAGGAATTATGAGATCCTTACTAGCTGGAAGTAAGAGAGATGAGGCATGAAGTTATTTCTAGGAGTTGGACACATACCAAGTTTAGCTCAGTTCTGGGCATCTTTGAAATACCTATACAAACTTGTTGCTACATAGTAACTTGCAGCATTATGAGAATCTGCTTGCTTACAGCAACGTGCTATATGTTCTGAATGCCCGAATTGGCAATCTGTGTCAAAACTTTGTTAGGAATTATGTGATCCTTACTACCTGGAAGTAAGGGAGATGGGGCATGAAGTTATTTCTAGGAGTTGGACACATACCAAGTTTAGCTCAGTTCTGGGCATCTTTGAAATACCTATACAAACTTGTTCCTACATAGTAACTTGCAACTTTGAATGAGAATGTGCTTGCTTACAGCAACGTGCTATATGTTCTGAATGCCCGAATTGGGAATCTGTGTCAAAACTTTGTTAGGAATTATGTGATCCTTACTAGCTGGAAGTAAGGGAGATGGGGCATGAAGTTATTTCTAGGAGTTGGACACATACCAAGCTTAGCTCAGTTCTGGGCATCTTTGAAATACCTATACGAACTTGTTCCTACATAGTAACTTGCATCTTTGAATGAGAATGTGCTTGCTTACAGCAACGTGCTATATGTTCTGAATGCCCGAATTGGGAATCTGCGTCAAAACTTTGTTAGGAATTATGTGATCCTTACTAGCTGGAAGTAAGGGAGATGGGGCATGAAGTTATTTCTAGGAGTTGGACACATACCAAGTTTAGCTCAGTTCTGGGCATCTTTGAAATACCTATACGAATTTGTTCCTACATAGTAACTTGCATCTTTGAATGAGAATGTGCTTGCTTACAGCAACGTGCTATATGTTCTGAATGCCCGAATTGGGAATCTGTGTCAAAACTTTGTTAGGAATTATGTCATCCTTACTAGCTGGAAGTAAGGGAGATGGGGCATGAAGTTATTTCTAGGAGTTGGACACATACCAAGTTTAGCTCAGTTCTGGGCATCTTTGAAATACCTATACAAACTTGTTCCTACATAGTAACTTGCATCTTTGAATGGGAATCTGCTTGCTTACAGCAACGTGCTATATGTTCTGAATGCCCGAATTGGGAATATGTGTCAAAACTTTGTTAGGAATTATGTGATCCTTACTAGCTGGAAGTAAGGGAGATGGGGCATGAAGTTATTTCTAGGAGTTGGACACATACCAAGTTTAGCTCAGTTCTGGGCATCTTTGAAATACCAATACAAACTTGTTCCTACATAGTAACTTGCAACTTTTAATGAGAATGTGCTTGCTTGCAGCAACGTCCTATATGTTCTGAATGCCCGAATTGGGAATCTGTGTCAAAACTTTGTTAGGAATTATGTGATCCTTACTAGCTGGAAGTAAGGGAGATGGGGCATGAAGTTATTTCTAGGAGTTGGACACATACCAAGTTTAGCTCAGTTCTGGGCATCTTTGAAATACCTATACAAACTTGTTCCTACATAGTAACTTGCAACTTTGAATGAGAATGTGCTTGCTTACAGCAACGTGCTATATGTTCTGAATGCCCGAATTGGGAATCTGTGTCAAAACTTTGTTAGGAATTATGTCATCCTTACTAGCTGGAAGTAAGGGAGATGGGGCATGAAGTTATTTCTAGGAGTTGGACACATAGCAAGTTTAGCTCAGTTCTGGGCATCTTTGAAATACCTATACAAACTTGTTCCTACATAGTAACTTGCATCTTTGAATGAGAATGTGCTTGCTTACAGCAACGTGCTATATGTTCTGAATGCCCGAATTGGGAATCTGTGTCAAAACTTTGTTAGGAATTATGTCATCCTTACTAGCTGGAAGTAAGGGAGATGGGGCATGAAGTTATTTCTAGGAGTTGGACACATAGCAAGTTTAGCTCAGTTCTGGGCATCTTTGAAATACCTATACAAACTTGTTCCTACATAGTAACTTGCATCTTTGAATGGGAATCTGCTTGCTTACAGCAACGTGCTATATGTTCTGAATGCCCGAATTGGGAATCTGTGTCAAAACTTTGTTAGGAATTATGTGATCCTTACTAGCTGGAAGTAAGGGAGATGGGGCATGAAGTTATTTCTAGGAGTTGGACACATACCAAGTTTAGCTCAGTTCTGGGCATCTTTGAAATACCTATACAAACTTGTTCCTACATAGTAACTTGCATCTTTTAATGGGAATCTGCTTGCTTACAGCAACGTGCTATATGTTCTGAATGCGCGAATTGGGAATCTGTGTCAAAACTTTGTTAGGAATTATGTGATCCTTACTAGCTGGAAGTAAGGGAGATGGGGCATGAAGTTATTTCTAGGAGTTGGACACATACCAAGTTTAGCTCAGTTCTGGGCATCTTTGAAATACCTATACAAACTTGTTCCTACATAGTAACTTGCAACTTTGAATGAGAATGTGCTTGCTTACAGCAACGTGCTATATGTTCTGAATGCCCGAATTGGGAATCTGTGTCAAAACTTTGTTAGGAATTATGTGATCCTTACTAGCTGGAAGTAAGGGAGATGGGGCATGAAGTTATTTCTAGGAGTTGGACACATACCAAGTTTAGCTCAGTTCTGGGCATCTTTGAAATACCTATACAAACTTGTTCCTACATAGTAACTTGCATCTTTGAATGAGAATGTGCTTGCTTACAGCAACGTGCTATATGTTCTGAATGCCCGAATTGGCAATCTGTGTCAAAACTTTGTTAGGAATTATGTGATCCTTACTAGCTGGAAGTAAGAGAGATGAGGCATGAAGTTATTTCTAGGAGTTGGACACATACCAAGTTTAGCTCAGTTCTGGGCATCTTTGAAATACCTATACAAACTTGTTGCTACATAGTAACTTGCAGCATTAATGAGAATCTGCTTGCTTACAGCAACGTGCTATATGTTCTGAATGCCCGAATTGGCAATCTGTGTCAAAACTTTGTTAGGAATTATGTGATCCTTACTACCTGGAAGTAAGGGAGATGGGGCATGAAGTTATTTCTAGGAGTTGGACACATACCAAGTTTAGCTCAGTTCTGGGCATCTTTGAAATACCTATACAAACTTGTTCCTACATAGTAACTTGCAACTTTGAATGAGAATGTGCTTGCTTACAGCAACGTGCTATATGTTCTGAATGCCCGAATTGGGAATCTGTGTCAAAACTTTGTTAGGAATTATGTGATCCTTACTAGCTGGAAGTAAGGGAGATGGGGCATGAAGTTATTTCTAGGAGTTGGACACATACCAAGTTTAGCTCAGTTCTGGGCATCTTTGAAATACCTATACAAACTTGTTCCTACATAGTAACTTGCAACTTTGAATGAGAATGTGCTTGCTTACAGCAACGTGCTATATGTTCTGAATGCCCGAATTGGGAATCTGTGTCAAAACTTTGTTAGGAATTATGTGATCCTTACTAGCTGGAAGTAAGGGAGATGGGGCATGAAGTTATTTCTAGGAGTTGGACACATACCAAGTTTTGCTCAGTTCTGGGCATCTTTGAAATACCTATACAAACTTGTTCCTACATAGTAACTTGCATCTTTGAATGAGAATGTGCTTGCTTACAGCAACGTGCTATATGTTCTGAATGCCCGAATTGGCAATCTGTGTCAAAACTTTGTTAGGAATTATGAGATCCTTACTAGCTGGAAGTAAGAGAGATGAGGCATGAAGTTATTTCTAGGAGTTGGACACATACCAAGTTTAGCTCAGTTCTGGGCATCTTTGAAATACCTATACAAACTTGTTGCTACATAGTAACTTGCAGCATTATGAGAATCTGCTTGCTTACAGCAACGTGCTATATGTTCTGAATGCCCGAATTGGCAATCTGTGTCAAAACTTTGTTAGGAATTATGTGATCCTTACTACCTGGAAGTAAGGGAGATGGGGCATGAAGTTATTTCTAGGAGTTGGACACATACCAAGTTTAGCTCAGTTCTGGGCATCTTTGAAATACCTATACAAACTTGTTCCTACATAGTAACTTGCAACTTTGAATGAGAATGTGCTTGCTTACAGCAACGTGCTATATGTTCTGAATGCCCGAATTGGGAATCTGTGTCAAAACTTTGTTAGGAATTATGTGATCCTTACTAGCTGGAAGTAAGGGAGATGGGGCATGAAGTTATTTCTAGGAGTTGGACACATACCAAGCTTAGCTCAGTTCTGGGCATCTTTGAAATACCTATACGAACTTGTTCCTACATAGTAACTTGCATCTTTGAATGAGAATGTGCTTGCTTACAGCAACGTGCTATATGTTCTGAATGCCCGAATTGGGAATCTGCGTCAAAACTTTGTTAGGAATTATGTGATCCTTACTAGCTGGAAGTAAGGGAGATGGGGCATGAAGTTATTTCTAGGAGTTGGACACATACCAAGTTTAGCTCAGTTCTGGGCATCTTTGAAATACCTATACGAATTTGTTCCTACATAGTAACTTGCATCTTTGAATGAGAATGTGCTTGCTTACAGCAACGTGCTATATGTTCTGAATGCCCGAATTGGGAATCTGTGTCAAAACTTTGTTAGGAATTATGTCATCCTTACTAGCTGGAAGTAAGGGAGATGGGGCATGAAGTTATTTCTAGGAGTTGGACACATACCAAGTTTAGCTCAGTTCTGGGCATCTTTGAAATACCTATACAAACTTGTTCCTACATAGTAACTTGCATCTTTGAATGGGAATCTGCTTGCTTACAGCAACGTGCTATATGTTCTGAATGCCCGAATTGGGAATATGTGTCAAAACTTTGTTAGGAATTATGTGATCCTTACTAGCTGGAAGTAAGGGAGATGGGGCATGAAGTTATTTCTAGGAGTTGGACACATACCAAGTTTAGCTCAGTTCTGGGCATCTTTGAAATACCAATACAAACTTGTTCCTACATAGTAACTTGCAACTTTTAATGAGAATGTGCTTGCTTGCAGCAACGTCCTATATGTTCTGAATGCCCGAATTGGGAATCTGTGTCAAAACTTTGTTAGGAATTATGTGATCCTTACTAGCTGGAAGTAAGGGAGATGGGGCATGAAGTTATTTCTAGGAGTTGGACACATACCAAGTTGAGCTCAGTTCTGGGCATCTTTGAAATACCTATACAAACTTGTTCCTACCTAGTAACTTGCATCTTTGAATGAGAATCTGCTTGCTTATAGCAACGTGCTATATGTTCTGAATGCCCGAATAGGGAATCTGTGTCAAAACTTTGTTAGGAATTATGTGATCCTTACTAGCTGGAAGTAAGAGAGATGGGGCATGAAGTTATTTCTAGGAGTTGGACACATACCAAGTTTAGCTCAGTTCTGGGCATCTTTGAAATACCTATACAAACTTGTTCCTACATAGTAACTTGCATCTTTGAATGAGAATGTGCTTGCTTGCAGCAACGTGCTATATGTTCTGAATGCCCGAATTGGGAATCTGTGTCAAAACTTTGTTAGGAATTATGTGATCCTTACTAGCTGAAAGTAAGGGAGATGTGGCATGAAGTTATTTCTAGGAGTTGGACACATACCAAGTTTAGCTCAGTTCTGGGCATCTTTGAAATACCTATACAAACTTGTTCCTACATAGTAACTTGCATCTTTGAATGAGAATGTGCTTGCTTACAACAACGTGCTATATGTTCTGAGCGCCCGAATTGGGAATCTGTGTCAAAACTTTGTTAGGAATTATGTGATCCTTACTAGCTGGAAGTAAGGGAGATGGGGCATGAAGTTATTTCTAGGAGTTGGACACATACCAAGTTTAGCTCAGTTCTGGGCATCTTTGAAATACCTATACAAACTTGTTCCTACATAGTAACTTGCATCTTTGAATGGGAATCTGCTTGCTTACAGCAACGTGCTATATGTTCTCAATGCGCGAATTGGGAATCTGTGTCAAAACTTTGTTAGGAATTATGTGATCCTTACTAGCTGGAAGTAAGGGAGATGGGGCATGAAGTTATTTCTAGGAGTTGGACACATACCAAGTTTAGCTCAGTTCTGGGCATCTTTGAAATACCTATACAAACTTGTTCCTACATAGTAACTTGCAACTTTGAATGAGAATGTGCTTGCTTACAGCAACGTGCTATATGTTCTGAATGCCCGAATTGGGAATCTGTGTCAAAACTTTGTTAGGAATTATGTGATCCTTACTAGCTGGAAGTAAGGGAGATGGGGCATGAAGTTATTTCTAGGAGTTGGACACATACCAAGTTTAGCTCAGTTCTGGGCATCTTTGAAATACCTATACAAACTTGTTCCTACATAGTAACTTGCATCTTTGAATGAGAATGTGCTTGCTTACAGCAACGTGCTATATGTTCTGAATGCCCGAATTGGCAATCTGTGTCAAAACTTTGTTAGGAATTATGTGATCCTTACTAGCTGGAAGTAAGAGAGATGAGGCATGAAGTTATTTCTAGGAGTTGGACACATACCAAGTTTAGCTCAGTTCTGGGCATCTTTGATATACCTATACAAACTTGTTGCTACATAGTAACTTGCAGCATTAATGAGAATCTGCTTGCTTACAGCAACGTGCTATATGTTCTGAATGCCCGAATTGGCAATCTGTGTCAAAACTTTGTTAGGAATTATGTGATCCTTACTACCTGGAAGTAAGGGAGATGGGGCATGAAGTTATTTCTAGGAGTTGGACACATACCAAGTTTAGCTCAGTTCTGGGCATCTTTGAAATACCTATACAAACTTGTTCCTACATAGTAACTTGCAACTTCGAATGAGAATGTGCTTGCTTACAGCAACGTGCTATATGTTCTGAATGCCCGAATAGGGAATCTGTGTCAAAACTTTGTTAGGAATTATGTGATCCTTACTAGCTGGAAGTAAGGGAGATGGGGCATGAAGTTATTTCTAGGAGTTGGACACATACCAAGTTTAGCTCAGTTCTGGGCATCTTTGAAATACCTATACAAACTTGTTCCTACATAGTAACTTGCAACTTTGAATGAGAATGTGCTTGCTTACAGCAACGTGCTATATGTTCTGAATGCCCGAATTGGGAATCTGTGTCAAAACTTTGTTAGGAATTATGTGATCCTTACTAGCTGGAAGTAAGGGAGATGGGGCATGAAGTTATTTCTAGGAGTTGGACACATACCAAGTTTAGCTCAGTTCTGGGCATCTTTGAAATACCTATACAAACTTGTTCCTACATAGTAACTTGCATCTTTGAATGAGAATGTGCTTGCTTACAGCAACGTGCTATATGTTCTGAATGCCCGAATTGGCAATCTGTGTCAAAACTTTGTTAGGAATTATGTGATCCTTACTAGCTGGAAGTAAGGGAGATGAGGCATGAAGTTATTTCTAGGAGTTGGACACATACCAAGTTTAGCTCAGTTCTGGGCATCTTTGAAATACCTATACAAACTTGTTGCTACATAGTAACTTGCAGCATTAATGAGAATCTGCTTGCTTACAGCAACGTGCTATATGTTCTGAATGCCCGAATTGGCAATCTGTGTCAAAACTTTGTTAGGAATTATGTGATCCTTACTACCTGGAAGTAAGGGAGATGGGGCATGAAGTTATTTCTAGGAGTTGGACACATACCAAGTTTAGCTCAGTTCTGGGCATCTTTGAAATACCTATACAAACTTGTTCCTACATAGTAACTTGCAACTTTGAATGAGAATGTGCTTGCTTACAGCAACGTGCTATATGTTCTGAATGCCCGAATTGGGAATCTGTGTCAAAACTTTGTTAGGAATTATGTGATCCTTACTAGCTGGAAGTAAGGGAGATGGGGCATGAAGTTATTTCTAGGAGTTGGACACATACCAAGTTTAGCTCAGTTCTGGGCATCTTTGAAATACCTATACGAACTTGTTCCTACATAGTAACTTGCATCTTTGAATGAGAATGTGCTTGCTTACAGCAACGTGCTATATGTTCTGAATGCCCGAATTGGGAATCTGTGTCAAAACTTTGTTAGGAATTATGTGATCCTTACTAGCTGGAAGTAAGGGAGATGGGGCATGAAGTTATTTCTAGGAGTTGGACACATACCAAGTTTAGCTCAGTTCTGGGCATCTTTGAAATACCTATACGAACTTGTTCCTACATAGTAACTTGCATCTTTGAATGAGAATGTGCTTGCTTACAGCAACGTGCTATATGTTCTGAATGCCCGAATTGGGAATCTGTGTCAAAACTTTGTTAGGAATTATGTCATCCTTACTAGCTGGAAGTAAGGGAGATGGGGCATGAAGTTATTTCTAGGAGTTGGACACATACCAAGTTTAGCTCAGTTCTGGGCATCTTTGAAATACCTATACGAACTTGTTCCTACATAGTAACTTGCATCTTTGAATGGGAATCTGCTTGCTTACAGCAACGTGCTATATGTTCTGAATGCCCGAATTGGGAATATGTGTCAAAACTTTGTTAGGAATTATGTGATCCTTACTAGCTGGAAGTAAGGGAGATGGGGCATGAAGTTATTTCTAGGAGTTGGACACATACCAAGTTTAGCTCAGTTCTGGGCATCTTTGAAATACCAATACAAACTTGTTCCTACATAGTAACTTGCAACTTTTAATGAGAATGTGCTTGCTTGCAGCAACGTCCTATATGTTCTGAATGCCCGAATTGGGAATCTGTGTCAAAACTTTGTTAGGAATTATGTGATCCTTACTAGCTGGAAGTAAGGGAGATGGGGCATGAAGTTATTTCTAGGAGTTGGACACATACCAAGTTGAGCTCAGTTCTGGGCATCTTTGAAATACCTATACAAACTTGTTCCTACCTAGTAACTTGCATCTTTGAATGAGAATGTGCTTGCTTGCAGCAACGTGCTATATGTTCTGAATGCCCGAATTGGGAATCTGTGTCAAAACTTTGTTAGGAATTATGTGATCCTTACTAGCTGGAAGTAAGGGAGATGGGGCATGAAGTTATTTCTAGGAGTTGGACACATACCAAGTTTAGCTCAGTTCTGGGCATCTTTGAAATACCTATACAAACTTGTTCCTACATAGTAACTTGCATCTTTGAATGAGAATGTGCTTGCTTACAACAACGTGCTATATGTTCTGAGCGCCCGAATTGGGAATCTGTGTCAAAACTTTGTTAGGAATTATGTGATCCTTACTAGCTGGAAGTAAGGGAGATGGGGCATGAAGTTATTTCTAGGAGTTGGACACATACCAAGTTTAGCTCAGTTCTGGGCATCATTGAAATACCTATACAAACTTGTTCCTACATAGTAACTTGCATCTTTGAATGAGAATGTGCTTGCTTGCAGCAACGTGCTATATGTTCTGAGCGCCCGAATTGGCAATCTGTGTCAAAACTTTGTTAGGAATTATGTGATCCTTACTAGCTGGAAGTAAGGGAGATGGGGCATGAAGTTATTTCTAGGAGTTGGACACATACCAAGTTTAGCTCAGTTCTGGGCATCTTTGAAATACCTATACAAACTTGTTCCTACATAGTAACTTGCATCTTTGAATGAGAATGTGCTTGCTTGCAGCAACGTGCTATATGTTCTGAATGCCCGAATTGGGAATCTGTGTCAAAACTTTGTTAGGAATTATGTGATCCTTACTAGCTGGAAGTAAGGGAGATGGGGCATGAAGTTATTCCTTGGAGTTGGACACATACCAAGTTTAGCTCAGTTCTGGGCATCTTTGAAATACCTATACAAACTTGTTCCTACATAGTAACTGGCATCTTTGAATGAGAATGTGCTTGCTTGCAGCAACGTGCTATATGTTCTGAATGCCCGAATAGGGAATCTGTGTCAAAACTTTGTTAGGAATTATGTGATCCTTACTAGCTGGAAGTAAGGGAGATGGGGCATGAAGTTATTTCTAGGAGTTGGACACATACCAAGTTTAGCTCAGTTCTGGGCATCTTTGAAATACCTATACAAACTTGTTCCTACCTAGTAACTTGCATCTTTGAATGAAAATGTGCTTGCTTGCAGCAACGTGCTATATGTTCTGAATGCCCGAATAGGGAATCTGTGTCAAAACTTTGTTAGGAATTATGTGATCCTTACTAGCTGGAAGTAAGGTAGATGGGGCATGAAGTTATTTCTGGGAGTTGGACACATACCAAGTTTAGCTCAGTTCTGGGCATCTTTGAAATACCTATACAAACTTGTTCCTACCTAGTAACTTGCATCTTTGAATGAGAATCTGCTTTCTTATAGCAACGTGCTATATGTTCTGAATGCCCGAATTGGGAATCTGTGTCAAAACTTTGTTAGGAATTATGTGATCCTTACTAGCTGGAAGTAAGGTAGATGGGGCATGAAGTTATTTCTAGGAGTTGGACACATACCAAGTTTAGCTCAGTTCTGGGCATCTTTGAAATACCTATACAAACTTGTTCCTACATAGTAACTTGCATCTTTGAATGAGAATGTGCTTGCTTGCAGCAACGTGCTATATGTTCTGAATGCCCGAATTGGGAATCTGTGTCAAAACTTTGTTAGGAATTATGTGATCCTTACTAGCTGGAAGTAAGGGAGATGGGGCATGAAGTTATTTCTAGGAGTTGGACACATACCAAGTTTAGCTCAGTTCTGGGAATTTTTGAAATACCTATACAAACTTGTTCCTACATAGTAACTTGCATCTTTGAATGAGAATGTGCTTGCTTGCAGCAACGTGCTATATGTGCTGAATGCCCGAATTGGGAATCTGTGTCAAAACTTTGTTAGGAATTATGTTATCCTTACTAGCTGGAAGTAAGGGAGATGGGGCATGAAGTTATTTCTTGGAGTTGGACACATACCAAGTTTAGCTCAGTTCTGGGCATCTTTGAAATACCTATACAAACTTGTTCCTACCTAGTAACTTGCATCTTTGAATGAGAATGTGCTTGCTTGCAGCAACGTGCTATATGTTCTGAATGCCCGAATAGGGAATCTGTGTCAAAACGTTGTTAGGAATTATGTGATCCTTACTAGCTGGAAGTAAGGGAGATGGGGCATGAAGTTATTTCTAGGAGTTGGACACATACCAAGTTTAGCTCAGTTCTGGGCATCTTTGAAATACCTATACAAACTTGTTCCTACCTAGTAACTTGCATCTTTGAATGAGAATCTGCTAGCTTGCAGCAACGTGCTATATGTTCTGAATTCCCGAATAGGGAATCTGTGTCAAAACTTTGTTAGGAATTATGTGATCCTTACAAGCTGGAAGTAAGGGAGATGGGGCATGAAGTTATTTCTAGGAGTTGGACACATACCAAGTTTAGCTCAGTTCTGGGCATCTTTGAAATACCTATACAAACTTGTTCCTACATAGTAACTTGCATCTTTGAATGAGAATGTGCTTGCTTACAGCAACGTGCTATATGTTCTGAATGCCCGAATTGGGAATCTGTGTCAAAACTTTGTTAGGAATTATGTGATCCTTACTAGCTGGAAGTAAGGGAGATGGGGCATGAAGTTATTTCTAGGAGTTGGACACATACCAAGTTTAGCTCAGTTCTGGGCATCTTTGAAATACCTATACAAACTTGTTCCTACATAGTAACTTGCAACTTTGAATGAGAATGTGCTTGCTTACAGCAAAGTGCTATATGTTCTGAATGCCCGAATTGGGAATCTGTGCCAAAACTGTTAGGAATTATGTGATCCTTACTAGCTGGAAGTAAGGGAGATGGGGCATGAAGTTATTTCTAGGAGTTGGACACATACCAAGTTTAGCTCAGTTCTGGGCATCTTTGAAATACCTATACAAACTTGTTCCTACATAGTAACTTGCATCTTTGAATGAGAATGTGCTTGCTTGCAGCAACGTGCTATATGTTCTGAATGCCCGAATAGGGAATCTGTGTCAAAACTTTGTTAGGAATTATGTGATCCTTACTAGCTGGAAGTAAGGGAGATGGGGCATGAAGTTATTTCTAGGAGTTGGACACATACCAAGTTTAGCTCAGTTCTGGGCATCTTTGAAATACCTATACAAACTTGTTCCTACATAGTAACTTGCATCTTTGAATGAGAATGTGCTTGCTTACAGCAACGTGCTATATGTTCTGAATGCCCGAATTGGGAATCTGTGTCAAAACTTTGTTAGGAATTATGTGATCCTTACTAGCTGGAAGTAAGGGAGATGGGGCATGAAGTTATTTCTAGGAGTTGGACACATACCAAGTTTAGCTCAGTTCTGGGCATCTTTGAAATACCTATACAAACTTGTTCCTACATAGTAACTTGCATCTTTGAATGAGAATGTGCTTGCTTGCAGCAACGTGCTATATGTTCTTAATGCCCGAATTGGGAATCTGTGTCAAAACTTTGTTAGGAATTATGTGATCCTTACTAGCTGGAAGTAAGGGAGATGGGGCATGAAGTTATTTCTTGGAGTTGGACACATAACAAGTTTAGCTCAGTTCTGGGCATCTTTGAAATACCTATACCAACTTGTTCCTACCTAGTAACTTGCATCTTTGAATGAAAATGTGCTTGCTTGCAGCAACGTGCTATATGTTCTGAATGCCCGACTTTGGAATCTGTGTCAAAACTTTGTTAGGAATTATGTGATCCTTACTAGCTGGAAGTAAGGGAGATGGGGCATGAAGTTATTTCTAGGAGTTGGACACATACCAAGTTTAGCTCAGTTCTGGGCATCTTTGAAATACCTATACAAACTTGTTCCTACCTAGTAACTTGCATCTTTGAATGAGAATCTGCTTGCTTATAGCAACGTGCTATATGTTCTGAATGCCCGAATTGGGAATCTGTGTCAAAACTTTGTTAGGAATTATGTGATCCTTACTAGCTGGAAGTAAGGGAGATGGGGCATGAAGTTATTTCTAGGAGTTGGACACATACCAAGTTTAGCTCAGTTCTGGGCATCTTTGAAATACCTATACAAACTTGTTCCTACATAGTAACTTGCATCTTTGAATGAGAATGTGCTTGCTTGCAGCAACGTGCTATATGTTCTGAATGCCCGAATTGGGAATCTGTGTCAAAACTTTGTTAGGAATTATGTGATCCTTACTAGCTGGAAGTAAGGGAGATGGGGCATGAAGTTATTTCTAGGAGTTGGACACATACCAAGTTTAGCTCAGTTCTGGGCATCTTTGAAATACCTATACAAACTTGTTCCTACATAGTAACTTGCATCTTTGAATGAGAATGTGCTTGCTTACAGCAACGTGCTATATGTTCTGAGCGCCCGAATTGGGAATCTGTGTCAAAACTTTGTTAGGAATTATGTGATCCTTACTAGCTGGAAGTAAGGGAGATGGGGCATGAAGTTATTTCTAGGAGTTGGACACATACCAAGTTTAGCTCAGTTCTGGGCATCTTTGAAATACCTATACAAACTTGTTCCTACATAGTAACTTGCATCTTTGAATGAGAATGTGCTTGCTTGCAGCAACGTGCTATATGTTCTGAGCGCCCGAATTGGCAATCTGTGTCAAAACTTTGTTAGGAATTATGTGATCCTTACTAGCTGGAAGTAAGGGAGATGGGGCATGAAGTTATTTCTAGGAGTTGGACACATACCAAGTTTAGCTCAGTTCTGGGCATTTTTGAAATACCTATACAAACTTGTTCCTACATAGTAACTTGCATCTTTGAATGAGAATGTGCTTGCTTGCAGCAACGTGCTATATGTTCTGAATGCCCGAATTGGGAATCTGTGTCAAAACTTTGTTAGGAATTATGTGATCCTTACTAGCTGGAAGTAAGGGAGATGGGGCATGAAGTTATTTCTTGGAGTTGGATACATACCAAGTTTAGCTCAGTTCTGGGCATCTTTGAAATACCTATACAAACTTGTTCCTACCTAGTAACTGGCATCTTTGAATGAGAATGTGCTTGCTTGCAGCAACGTGCTATATGTTCTGAATGCCCGAATAGGGAATCTGTGTCAAAACTTTGTTAGGAATTATGTGATCCTTACTAGCTGGAAGTAAGGGAGATGGGGCATGAAGTTATTTCTAGGAGTTGGACACATACCAAGTTTAGCTCAGTTCTGGGCATCTTTGAAATACCTATACAAACTTGTTCCTACATAGTAACTTGCAACTTTGAATGAGAATGTGCTTGCTTACAGCAACGTGCTATATGTTCTGAATGCCCGAATAGGGAATCTGTGTCAAAACTTTGTTAGGAATTATGTGATCCTTACTAGCTGGAAGTAAGGGAGATGGGGCATGAAGTTATTTCTAGGAGTTGGACACATACCAAGTTTAGCTCAGTTCTGGGCATCTTTGAAATACCTATACAAACTTGTTCCTACATAGTAACTTGCATCTTTGAATGAGAATGTGCTTGCTTGCAGCAACGTGCTATATGTTCTGAATGCCCGAATAGGGAATCTGTGTCAAAACTTTGTTAGGAATTATGTGATCCTTACTAGCTGGAAGTAAGGGAGATGGGGCATGAAGAAGAATGCCCGAATAGGGAATCTGTGTCAAAACTTTGTTAGGAATTATGTGATCCTTACTAGCTGGAAGTAAGGGAGATGGGGCATGAAGTTATTTCTAGGAGTTGGACACATAAAACGTTTAGCTCAGTTCTGGGCATCTTTGAAATACCTATACAAACTTGTTCCTACCTAGTAACTTGCATCTTTGAATGAGAATCTGCTTGCTTGCAGCAACGTGCTATATGTTCTGAATGCCCGAATTGGGAATCTGTGTCAAAACTTTGTTAGGAATTATGTGATCCTTACTAGCTGGAAGTAAGGGAGATGGGGCATGAAGTTATTTCTAGGAGTTGGACACATACCAAGTTTAGCTCAGTTCTGGGCATCTTTGAAATACCTATACAAACTTGTTCCTACATAGTAACTTGCATCTTTGAATGAGAATGTGCTTGCTTACAGCAACGTGCTATATGTTCTGAATGCCCGAATTGGGAATCTGTGTCAAAACTTTGTTAGGAATTATGTGATCCTTACTAGCTGGAAGTAAGGGAGATGGGGCATGAAGTTATTTCTAGGAGTTGGACACATACCAAGTTTAGCTCAGTTCTGGGCATCTTTGAAATACCTATACAAACTTGTTCCTACATAGTAACTTGCAACTTTGAATGAGAATGTGCTTGCTTACAGCAAAGTGCTATATGTTCTGAATGCCCGAATTGGGAATCTGTGCCAAAACTGTTAGGAATTATGTGATCCTTACTAGCTGGAAGTAAGGGAGATGGGGCATGAAGTTATTTCTAGGAGTTGGACACATACCAAGTTTAGCTCAGTTCTGGGCATCTTTGAAATACCTATACAAACTTGTTCCTACATAGTAACTTGCATCTTTGAATGAGAATGTGCTTGCTTGCAGCAACGTGCTATATGTTCTGAATGCCCGAATTGGGAATCTGTGTCAAAACTTTGTTAGGAATTATGTGATCCTTACTAGCTGGAAGTAAGGGAGATGGGGCATGAAGTTATTTCTCGGAGTTGGACACATACCAAGTTTAGCTCAGTTCTGGGCATCTTTGAAATACCTATACAAACTTGTTCCTACATAGTAACTTGCATCTTTGAATGAGAATGTGCTTGCTTACAGCAACGTGCTATATGTTCTGAGCGCCCGAATTGGGAATCTGTGTCAAAACTTTGTTAGGAATTATGTGATCCTTACTAGCTGGAAGTAAGGGAGATGGGGCATGAAGTTATTTCTAGGAGTTGGACACATACCAAGTTTAGCTCAGTTCTGGGCATTTTTGAAATACCTATACAAACTTGTTCCTACATAGTAACTTGCATCTTTGAATGAGAATGTGCTTGCTTGCAGCAACGTGCTATATGTTCTGAGCGCCCGAATTGGCAATCTGTGTCAAAACTTTGTTAGGAATTATGTGATCCTTACTAGCTGGAAGTAAGGGAGATGGGGCATGAAGTTATTTCTAGGAGTTGGACACATACCAAGTTTAGCTCAGTTCTGGGCATTTTTGAAATACCTATACATACTTGTTCCTACCTAGTAACTTGCATCTTTGAATGAGAATGTGCTTGCTTGCAGCAACGTGCTATATGTTCTGAATGCCCGAATTGGGAATCTGTGTCAAAACTTTGTTAGGAATTATGTGATCCTTACTAGCTGGAAGTAAGGGAGATGGGGCATGAAGTTATTTCTTGGAGTTGGACACATACCAAGTTTAGCTCAGTTCTGGGCATCTTTGAAATACCTATACAAACTTGTTCCTACCTAGTAACTTGCATCTTTGAATGAGAATGTGCTTGCTTGCAGCAACGTGCTATATGTTCTGAATGCCCGAATTGGGAATCTGTGTCAAAACTTTGTTAGGAATTATGTGATCCTTACTAGCTGGAAGTAAGGAAGATGGGGCATGAAGTTATTTCTAGGAGTTGGACACATACAACGTTTAGCTCAGTTCTGGGCATCTTTGAAATACCTATACAAACTTGTTCCTACCTAGTAACTTGCATCTTTGAATGAGAATCTGCTTGCTTGCAGCAACGTGCTATATGTTCTGAATGCCCGAATTGGGAATCTGTTCAAAACTTTGTTAGGAATTATGTGATCCTTACTAGCTGGAAGTAAGGGAGATGGGGCATGAAGTTATTTCTAGGAGTTGGACACATACCAAGTTTAGCTCAGTTCTGGGCATCTTTGAAATACCTATACAAACTTGTTGCTACATAGTAACTTGCATCTTTGAATCAGAATGTGCTTGCTTACAGCAACGTGCTATATGTTCTGAATGCCCGAATTGGGAATCTGTGTCAAAACTTTGTTAGGAATTATGTGACCCTTACTACCTGGAAGTAAGGGAGATGGGGCATGAAGTTATTTCTAGGAGTTGGACACATACCAAGTTTAGCTCAGTTCTGGGCATCTTTGAAATACCTATACAAACTTGTTCCTACATAGTAACTTGCAACTTTGAATGAGAATGTGCTTGCTTACAGCAACGTGCTATATGTTCTGAATGCCCGAATTGGGAATCTGTGTCAAAACTCTTTTAGGAATTATGTGATCCTTACTAGCTGGAAGTAAGGGAGATGGGGCATGAAGTTATTTCTAGGAGTTGGACACATACCAAGTTTAGCTCAGTTCTGGGCATCTTTGAAATACCTATACAAACTTGTTCCTACATAGTAACTTGCAACTTTGAATGAGAATGTGCTTGCTTACAGCAACGTGCTATATGTTCTGAATGCCCGAATTGGGAATCTGTGTCAAAACTTTGTTAGGAATTATGTGATCCTTACTAGCTGGAAGTAAGGGAGATGGGGCATGAAGTTATTTCTAGGAGTTGGACACATACCAAGTTTAGCTCAGTTCTGGGCATCTTTGAAATACCTATACAAACTTGTTCCTACATAGTAACTTGCATCTTTGAATGAGAATGTGCTTGCTTGCAGCAACGTGCTATATGTTCTGAATGCCCGAATAGGGAATCTGTGTCAAAACTTTGTTAGGAATTATGTGATCCTTACTAGGTGGAAGTAAGGTAGATGGGGCATGAAGTTATTTCTAGGAGTTGGACACATACCAAGTTTAGCTCAGTTCTGGGCATCTGTGAAATACCTATACAAACTTGTTGCTACATAGTAACTTGCATCTTTGAATGAGAATGTGCTTGCTTACAGCAACGTGCTATATGTTGTGAATGCCCGAATTGGGAATCTGTGTCAAAACTTTGTTAGGAATTATGTGATCCTTACTAGCTGGAAGTAAGGGAGATGGGGCATGAAGTTATTTCTAGGAGTTGGACACATACCAAGTTTAGCTCAGTTCTGGGCATCTTTGAAATACCTATACAAACTTGTTCCTACATAGTAACTTGCAACTTTGAATGAGAATGTGCTTGCTTACAGCAACGTGCTATATGTTCTGAATGCCCGAATTGGGAATCTGTGTCAAAACTTTGTTAGGAATTATGTGATCCTTACTAGCTGGAAGTAAGGGAGATGGGGCATGAAGTTATTTCTAGGAGTTGGACACATACCAAGTTTAGCTCAGTTCTGGGCATCTTTGAAATACCTATACAAACTTGTTCCTACATAGTAACTTGCAACTTTGAATGAAAATGTGCTTGCTTACAGCAACGTGCTATATGTTCTGAATGCCCGAATAGGGAATCTGTGTCAAAACTTTGTTAGGAATTATGTGATCCTTACTAGCTGGAAGTAAGGGAGATGGGGCATGAAGTTATTTCTAGGAGTTGGACACATACCAAGTTTAGCTCAGTTCTGGGCATCTTTGAAATACCTATACAAACTTGTTCCTACATAGTAACTTGCATCTTTGAATGAGAATGTTCTTCCTTACAGCAACGTGCTATATGTTCTGAATGCCCGAATTGGCAATCTGTGTCAAAACTTTGTTAGGAATTATGTGATCCTTACTAGCTGGAAGTAAGGGAGATGGGGCATGAAGTTATTTCTAGGAGTTGGACACATACCAAGTTTAGCTCAGTTCTGGGCATCTTTGAAATACCTATACAAACTTGTTCCTACATAGTAACTTGCAACTTTGAATGAGAATGTGCTTGCTTACAGCAACGTGCTATATGTTCTGAATGCCCGAATTGTGAATCTGTGTCAAAACTTTGTTAGGAATTATGTGATCCTTACTAGCTGGAAGTAAGGGAGATGGGGCATGAAGTTATTTCTAGGAGTTGGACACATACCAAGTTTAGCTCAGTTCTGGGCATCTTTGAAATACCTATGCAAACTTGTTCCTACATAGTAACTTGCATCTTTGAATGAGAATGTGCTTGCTTACAGCAACGTGCTATATGTTCTGAATGCGCGAATTGGGAATCTGTGTCAAAACTTTGTTAGGAATTATGTGATCCTTACTAGCTGGAAGTAAGGGAGATGGGGCATGAAGTTATTTCTAGGAGTTGGACACATACCAAGTTTAGCTCAGTTCTGGGCATCTTTGAAATACCTATACAAACTTGTTCCTACATAGTAACTTGCATCTTTGAATGGGAATCTGCTTGCTTACAGCAACGTGCTATATGTTCTGAATGCCCGAATTGGGAATATGTGTCAAAACTTTGTTAGGAATTATGTCATCCTTACTAGCTGGAAGTAAGGGAGATGGGGCATGAAGTTATTTCTAGGAGTTGGACACATACCAAGTTTAGCTCAGTTCTGGGCATCTTTGAAATACCTATACAAACTTGTTCCTACATAGTAACTTGCATCTTTGAATGAGAATGTGCTTGCTTACAGCAACGTGCTATATGTTCTGAATGCCCGAATTGGGAATCTGTGTCAAAACTTTGTTAGGAATTATGTGATCCTTACTAGCTGGAAGTAAGGGAGATGGGGCATGAAGTTATTTCTAGGAGTTGGACACATAGCAAGTTTAGCTCAGTTCTGGGCATCTTTGAAATACCTATACAAACTTGTTCCTACATAGTAACTTGCATCTTTGAATGGGAATCTGCTTGCTTACAGCAACGTGCTATATGTTCTGAATGCCCGAATTGGGAATCTGTGTCAAAACTTTGTTAGGAATTATGTGATCCTTACTAGCTGGAAGTAAGGGAGATGGGGCATGAAGTTATTTCTAGGAGTTGGACACATACCAAGTTTAGCTCAGTTCTGGGCATCTTTGAAATACCTATACAAACTTGTTCCTACATAGTAACTTGCATCTTTGAATGAGAATGTGCTTGCTTACAGCAACGTGCTATATGTTCTGAATGCGCGAATTGGGAATCTGTGTCAAAACTTTGTTAGGAATTATGTGATCCTTACTAGCTGGAAGTAAGGGAGATGGGGCATGAAGTTATTTCTAGGAGTTGGACACATACCAAGTTTAGCTCAGTTCTGGGCATCTTTGAAATACCTATACAAACTTGTTCCTACATAGTAACTTGCATCTTTGAATGAGAATGTGCTTGCTTACAGCAACGTGCTATATGTTCTGAATGCGCGAATTGGGAATCTGTGTCAAAACTTTGTTAGGAATTATGTGATCCTTACTAGCTGGAAGTAAGGGAGATGGGGCATGAAGTTATTTCTAGGAGTTGGACACATACCAAGTTTAGCTCAGTTCTGGGCATCTTTGAAATACCTATACAAACTTGTTCCTACATAGTAATTTGCATCTTTGAATGGGAATCTGCTTGCTTACAGCAACGTGCTATATGTTCTGAATGCCCGAATTGGGAATATGTGTCAAAACTTTGTTAGGAATTATGTCATCCTTACTAGCTGGAAGTAAGGGAGATGGGGCATGAAGTTATTTCTAGGAGTTGGACACATACCAAGTTTAGCTCAGTTCTGGGCATCTTTGAAATACCTATACAAACTTGTTCCTACATAGTAACTTGCATCTTTGAATGAGAATGTGCTTGCTTACAGCAACGTGCTATATGTTCTGAATGCCCGAATTGGGAATCTGTGTCAAAACTTTGTTAGGAATTATGTGATCCTTACTAGCTGGAAGTAAGGGAGATGGGGCATGAAGTTATTTCTAGGAGTTGGACACATAGCAAGTTTAGCTCAGTTCTGGGCATCTTTGAAATACCTATACAAACTTGTTCCTACATAGTAACTTGCATCTTTGAATGGGAATCTGCTTGCTTACAGCAACGTGCTATATGTTCTGAATGCCCGAATTGGGAATCTGTGTCAAAACTTTGTTAGGAATTATGTGATCCTTACTAGCTGGAAGTAAGGGAGATGTGGCATGAAGTTATTTCTAGGAGTTGGACACATACCAAGTTTAGCTCAGTTCTGGGCATCTTTGAAATACCTATACAAACTTGTTCCTACATAGTAGCTTGCATCTTTGAATGAGAATGTTCTTCCTTACAGCAACGTGCTATATGTTCTGAATGCCCGAATTGGCAATCTGTGTCAAAACTTTGTTAGGAATTATGTGATCCTTACTAGCTGGAAGTAAGGGAGATGGGGCATGAAGTTATTTCTAGGAGTTGGACACATACCAAGTTTAGCTCAGTTCTGGGCATCTTTGAAATACCTATACAAACTTGTTCCTACATAGTAACTTGCAACTTTGAATGAGAATGTGCTTGCTTACAGCAACGTGCTATATGTTCTGAATGCCCGAATTGTGAATCTGTGTCAAAACTTTGTTAGGAATTATGTGATCCTTACTAGCTGGAAGTAAGGGAGATGGGGCATGAAGTTATTTCTAGGAGTTGGACACATACCAAGTTTAGCTCAGTTCTGGGCATCTTTGAAATACCTATACAAACTTGTTCCTACATAGTAACTTGCATCTTTGAATGGGAATCTGCTTGCTTACAGCAACGTGCTATATGTTCTGAATGCCCGAATTGGGAATATGTGTCAAAACTTTGTTAGGAATTATGTGATCCTTACTAGCTGGAAGTAAGGGAGATGGGGCATGAAGTTATTTCTAGGAGTTGGACACATACCAAGTTTAGCTCAGTTCTGGGCATATTTGAAATACCAATACAAACTTGTTCCTACATAGTAACTTGCAACTTTGAATGAGAATGTGCTTGCTTACAGCAACGTGCTATATGTTCTGAATGCCCGAATTGGGAATCTGTGTCAAAACTTTGTTAGGAATTATGTGATCCTTACTAGCTGGAAGTAAGGGAGATGGGGCATGAAGTTATTTCTAGGAGTTGGACACATACCAAGTTTAGCTCAGTTCTGGGCATCTTTGAAATACCTATACAAACTTGTTCCTACATAGTAACTTGCATCTTTGAATGAGAATGTGCTTGCTTACAGCAACGTGCTGTATGTTCTGAATGCCCGAATTGGGAATCTGTGTCAAAACTTTGTTAGGAATTATGTGATCCTTACTAGCTGGAAGTAAGGGAGATGGGGCATGAAGTTATTTCTAGGAGTTGGACACATAGCAAGTTTAGCTCAGTTCTGGGCATCTTTGAAATACCTATACAAACTTGTTCCTACATAGTAACTTGCATCTTTGAATGGGAATCTGCTTACTTACAGCAACGTGCTATATGTTCTGAATGCCCGAATTGGGAATATGTGTCAAAACTTTGTTAGGAATTATGTGATCCTTACTAGCTGGAAGTAAGGGAGATGGGGCAAGAAGTTATTTCTAGGAGTTGGACACATACCAAGTTTAGCTCAGTTCTGGGCATCTTTGAAATACCAATACAAACTTGTTCCTACATAGTAACTTGCAACTTTGAATGAGAATGTGCTTGCTTACAGCAACGTGCTATATGTTCTGAATGCCCGAATTGGGAATCTGTGTCAAAACTTTGTTAGGAATTATGTGATCCTTACTAGCTGGAAGTAAGGGAGATTGGGCATGAAGTTATTTCTAGGAGTTGGACACATACCAAGTTTAGCTCAGTTCTGGGCATCTTTGAAATACCTATACAAACTTGTTCCTACATAGTAACTTGCATCTTTGAATGAGAATGTGCTTGCTTACAGCAACCTGCTATATGTTCTGAATGCCCGAAATGGGAATCTGTGTCAAAACTGTTAGGAATTATGTGATCCTTACTAGCTGGAAGTAAGGGAGATGGGGCATGAAGTTATTTCTAGGAGTTGGACACATACCAAGTTTAGCTCAGTTCTGGGCATCTTTGAAATACCTATACAAACTTGTTCCTACATAGTAACTTGCACCTTTGAATGAAAATGTGCTTGCTTACAGCAACGTGCTATATGTTCTGAATGCCCGAATTGGGAATCTGTGTCAAAACTTTGTTAGGAATTATGTGATCATTACTAGCTGGAAGTAAGGGAGATGGGGCATGAAGTTATTTCTAGGAGTTGGACACATACCAAGTTTAGCTCAGTTCGGGGCATCTTTGAAATACCTATACAAACTTGTTCCTACATAGTAACTTGCATCTTTGAATGAGAATCTGCTTGCTTACAGCAACGTGCTATATGTTCTGAATGCCCGAATTGGGAATCTGTGTCAAAACTTTGTTAGGAATTATGTGATCCTTACTAGCTGGAAGTAAGGGAGATGGGGCATGAAGTTATTTCTAGGAGTTGGACGCATACCAAGTTTAGCTCAGTTCTGGGCATCTTTGAAATACCTATACAAACTTGTTCCTACATAGTAACTTGCATCTTTGAATGAGCATGTGCTTGCTTGCAGCAACGTGCTATATGTTCTGAATGCCCGAATAGGGAATCTGTGTCAAAACTTTGTTAGGAATTATGTGATCCTTACTAGCTGGAAGTAAGGGAGATGGGGCATGAAGTTATTTCTAGGAGTTGGACACATACCAAGTTTAGCTCAGTTCTGGGCATCTTTGAAATACCTATACAAACTTGTTCCTACCTAGTAACTTGCATCTTTGAATGGGAATCTGCTTGCTTACAGCAACGTGCTATATGTTCTGAATGCCCGAATTGGGAATCTGTGTCAAAACTTTGTTAGGAATTATGTGATCCTTACTAGCTGGAAGTAAGGGAGATGGGGCATGAAGTTATTTCTAGGAGTTGGACACATACCAAGTTTAGCTCAGTTCTGGGCATCTTTGAAATACCTATACAAACTTGTTCCTACATAGTAACTTGCATCTTTGAATGAGAATGTGCTTGCTTGCAGCAACGTGCTATATGTTCTGAATGCCCGAATAGGGAATCTGTGTCAAAACTTTGTTAGGAATTATGTGATCCTTACTAGCTGCAAGTAAGGGAGATGGGGCATGAAGTTATTTCTAGGAGTTGGACACATACAACGTTTAGCTGAGTTCTGGGCATCTTTGAAATACCTATACAAACTTGTTCCTACCTAGTAACTTGCATCTTTGAATGAGAATCTGCTTGCTTGCAGCAACGTGCTATATGTTCTGAATGCCCGAATTGGGAATCTGTGTCAAAACTTTGTTAGGAATTATGTGATCCTTACTAGCTGGAAGTAAGGAAGATGGGGCATGAAGTTATTTCTAGGAGTTGGACACATACCAAGTTTAGCTCAGTTCTGGGCATCTTTGAAATACCTATACAAACTTGTTCCTACATAGTAACTTGCATCTTTGAATGAGAATGTGCTTGCTTACTGAAACGTGCTATATGTTCTGAATGCCCGAATTGGCAATCTGTGTCAAAACTTTGTTAGGAATTATGTGATCCTTACTAGCTGGAAGTAAGGGAGATGGGGCATGAAGTTATTTCTAGGACTTGGACACATACCAAGTTTAGCTCAGTTCTGGGCATCTTTGAAATACCTATACAAACTTGTTCCTACATAGTAACTTGCATCTTTGAATGGGAATCTGCTTGCTTACAGCAACGTGCCATATGTTCTGAATGCCCGAATTGGGAATCTGTGTCAAAACTTTGTTAGGAATTATGTGATCCTTACTAGCTGGAAGTAAGGGAGATGGGGCATGAAGTTATTTCTAGGAGTTGGACACATACCAAGTTTAGCTCAGTTCTGGGCATCTTTGAAATACCTATACAAACTTGTTCCTACATAGTAACTTGCATCTTTGAATGGGAATCTGCTTGCTTACAGCAACGTGCTATATGTTCTGAATGCGCGAATTGGGAATCTGTGTCAAAACTTTGTTAGGAATTATGTGATCCTTACTAGCTGGAAGTAAGGGAGATGGGGCATGAAGTTATTTCTAGGAGTTGGACACATACCAAGTTTAGCTCAGTTCTGGGCATCTTTGAAATACCTATACAAACTTGTTCCTACATAGTAACTTGCATCTTTGAATGAGAATGTGCTTGCTTACAGCAACGTGCTATATGTTCTGAATGCCCGAATTGGCAATCTGTGTCAAAACTGTTAGGAATTATGTGATCCTTAATAGCTGGAAGTAAGGGAGATGGGGCATGAAGTTATTTCTAGGAGTTGGACACATACCAAGTTTAGCTCAGTTCTGGGCATCTTTGAAATACCTATACAAACTTGTTCCTACCTAGTAACTTGCAACTTTGAATGAAAATGTGCTTGCTTACAGCAACGTGCTATATGTTCTGAATGCCCGAATTGGGAATCTGTGTCAAAACTTTGTTAGGAATTATGTGATCCTTACTAGCTGGAAGTAAGGGAGATGGGGCATGAAGTTATTTCTAGGAGTTGGACACATACCAAGTTTAGCTCAGTTCTGGGCATCTTTGAAATACCTATACAAACTTGTTCCTACATAGTAACTTACAACTTTGAATGAAAATGTGCTTGCTTACAGCAACGTGCTATATGTTCTGAATGCCCGAATTGGGAATCTGTGTCAAAACTTTGTTAGGAATTATGTGATCCTTACTAGCTGGAAGTAAGGGAGATGGGGCATGAAGTTATTTCTAGGAGTTGGACACATACCAAGTTTAGCTCAGTTCTGGGCATCTTTGAAATACCTATACAAACTTGTTCCTACATAGTAACTTGCAACTTTGAATGAGAATGTGCTTGCTTACAGCAACGTGCTATATGTTCTGAATGCCCGAATTGGGAATTTGTGTCAAAACTTTGTTAGGAATTATGTGATCCTTACTAGCTGGAAGTAAGGGAGATGGGGCATGAAGTTATTTCTAGGAGTTGGACACATACCAAGTTTAGCTCAGTTCTGGGCATCTTTGAAATACCTATACAAACTTGTTCCTACATAGTAACTTGCATCTTTGAATGAGAATGTGCTTGCTTGCAGCAACGTGCTATATGTTCTGAATGCCCGAATTGGGAATCTGTGTCAAAACTTTGTTAGGAATTATGTCATCCTTACTAGCTGGAAGTAAGGGAGATGGGGCATGAAGTTATTTCTAGGAGTTGGACACATAGCAAGTTTAGCTCAGTTCTGGGCATCTTTGAAATACCTATACAAACTTGTTCCTACATAGTAACTTGCATCTTTGAATGGGAATCTGCTTGCTTACAGCAACGTGCTATATGTTCTGAATGCCCGAATTGGGAATCTGTGTCAAAACTTTGTTAGGAATTATGTGATCCTTACTAGCTGGAAGTAAGGGAGATGGGGCATGAAGTTATTTCTAGGAGTTGGACACATACCAAGTTTAGCTCAGTTCTGGGCATCTTTGAAATACCTATACAAACTTGTTCCTACATAGTAACTTGCATCTTTGAATGGGAATCTGCTTGCTTACAGCAACGTGCTATATGTTCTGAATGCGCGAATTGGGAATCTGTGTCAAAACTTTGTTAGGAATTATGTGATCCTTACTAGCTGGAAGTAAGGGAGATGGGGCATGAAGTTATTTCTAGGAGTTGGACACATACCAAGTTTAGCTCAGTTCTGGGCATCTTTGAAATACCTATACAAACTTGTTCCTACATAGTAACTTGCAACTTTGAATGAGAATGTGCTTGCTTACAGCAACGTGCTATATGTTCTGAATGCCCGAATTGGGAATCTGTGTCAAAACTTTGTTAGGAATTATGTGATCCTTACTAGCTGGAAGTAAGGGAGATGGGGCATGAAGTTATTTCTAGGAGTTGGACACATACCAAGTTTAGCTCAGTTCTGGGCAGCTTTGAAATACCTATACAAACTTATTCCTACATAGTAACTTGCATCTTTGAATGAGAATGTGCTTGCTTACAGCAACGTGCTATATGTTCTGAATGCCCGAATTGACAATCTGTGTCAAAACTTTGTTAGGAATTATGTGATCCTTACTAGCTGGAAGTAAGAGAGATGAGGCATGAAGTTATTTCTAGGAGTTGGACACATACCAAGTTTAGCTCAGTTCTGGGCATCTTTGAAATACCTATACAAACTTGTTGCTACATAGTAACTTGCAGCATTAATGAGAATCTGCTTGCTTACAGCAACGTGCTATATGTTCTGAATGCCCGAATTGGCAATCTGTGTCAAAACTTTGTTAGGAATTATGTGATCCTTACTACCTTGAAGTAAGGGAGATGGGGCATGAAGTTATTTCTAGGAGTTGGACACATACCAAGTTTAGCTCAGTTCTGGGCATCTTTGAAATACCTATACGAACTTGTTCCTACATAGTAACTTGCATCTTTGAATGAGAATGTGCTTGCTTACAGCAACGTGCTATATGTTCTGAATGCCCGAATTGGGAATCTGTGTCAAAACTTTGTTAGGAATTATGTGATCCTTACTAGCTGGAAGTAAGGGAGATGGGGCATGAAGTTATTTCTAGGAGTTGGACACATACCAAGTTTAGCTCAGTTCTGGGCATCTTTGAAATACCTATACGAACTTGTTCCTACATAGTAACTTGCATCTTTGAATGAGAATGTGCTTGCTTACAGCAACGTGCTATATGTTCTGAATGCCCGAATTGGGAATCTGTGTCAAAACTTTGTTAGGAATTATGTCATCCTTACTAGCTGGAAGTAAGGGAGATGGGGCATGAAGTTATTTCTAGGAGTTGGACACATAGCAAGTTTAGCTCAGTTCTGGGCATCTTTGAAATACCTATACAAACTTGTTCCTACATAGTAACTTGCATCTTTGAATGGGAATCTGCTTGCTTACAGCAACGTGCTATATGTTCTGAATGCCCGAATTGGGAATATGTGTCAAAACTTTGTTAGGAATTATGTGATCCTTACTAGCTGGAAGTAAGGGAGATGGGGCATGAAGTTATTTCTAGGAGATGGACACATACCAAGTTTAGCTCAGTTCTGGGCATCTTTGAAATACCAATACAAACTTGTTCCTACATAGTAACTTGCAACTTTTAATGAGAATGTGCTTGCTTGCAGCAACGTCCTATATGTTCTGAATGCCCGAATTGGGAATCTGTGTCAAAACTTTGTTAGGAATTATGTGATCCTTACTAGCTGGAAGTAAGGGAGATGGGGCATGAAGTTATTTCTAGGAGTTGGACACATACCAAGTTGAGCTCAGTTCTGGGCATCTTTGAAATACCTATACAAACTTGTTCCTACCTAGTAACTTGCATCTTTGAATGAGAATCTGCTTGCTTATAGCAACGTGCTATATGTTCTGAATGCCCGAATAGGGAATCTGTGTCAAAACTTTGTTAGGAATTATGTGATCCTTACTAGCTGGAAGTAAGAGAGATGGGGCATGAAGTTATTTCTAGGAGTTGGACACATACCAAGTTTAGCTCAGTTCTGGGCATCTTTGAAATACCTATACAATCTTGTTCCTATATAGTAACTTGCATCTTTGAATGAGAATGTGCTTGCTTGCAGCAACGTGCTATATGTTCTGAATGCCCGAATTGGGAATCTGTGTCAAAACTTTGTTAGGAATTATGTGATCCTTACTAGCTGGAAGTAAGGGAGATGGGGCATGAAGTTATTTCTAGGAGTTGGACACATACCAAGTTTAGCTCAGTTCTGGGCATCTTTGAAATACCTATACAAACTTGTTCCTACATAGTAACTTGCATCTTTGAATGAGAATGTGCTTGCTTACAACAACGTGCTATATGTTCTGAGCGCCCGAATTGGGAATCTGTGTCAAAACTTTGTTAGGAATTATGTGATCCTTACTAGCTGGAAGTAAGGGAGATGGGGCATGAAGTTATTTCTAGGAGTTGGACACATACCAAGTTTAGCTCAGTTCTGGGCATCATTGAAATACCTATACAAACTTGTTCCTACATAGTAACTTGCATCTTTGAATGAGAATGTGCTTGCTTGCAGCAACGTGCTATATGTTCTGAGCGCCCGAATTGGCAATCTGTGTCAAAACTTTGTTAGGAATTATGTGATCCTTACTAGCTGGAAGTAAGGGAGATGGGGCATGAAGTTATTTCTAGGAGTTGGACACATACCAAGTTTAGCTCAGTTCTGGGCATCTTTGAAATACCTATACAAACTTGTTCCTACATAGTAACTTGCATCTTTGAATGAGAATGTGCTTGCTTGCAGCAACGTGCTATATGTTCTGAATGCCCGAATTGGGAATCTGTGTCAAAACTTTGTTAGGAATTATGTGATCCTTACTAGCTGGAAGTAAGGGAGATGGGGCATGAAGTTATTCCTTGGAGTTGGACACATACCAAGTTTAGCTCAGTTCTGGGCATCTTTGAAATACCTATACAAACTTGTTCCTACCTAGTAACTGGCATCTTTGAATGAGAATGTGCTTGCTTGCAGCAACGTGCTATATGTTCTGAATGCCCGAATAGGGAATCTGTGTCAAAACTTTGTTAGGAATTATGTGATCCTTACTAGCTGGAAGTAAGGGAGATGGGGCATGAAGTTATTTCTAGGAGTTGGACACATACCAAGTTTAGCTCAGTTCTGGGCATCTTTGAAATACCTATACAAACTTGTTCCTACCTAGTAACTTGCATCTTTGAATGAAAATGTGCTTGTTTGCAGCAACGTGCTATATGTTCTGAATGCCCGAATAGGGAATCTGTGTCAAAACTTTGTTAGGAATTATGTGATCCTTACTAGCTGGAAGTAAGGTAGATGGGGCATGAAGTTATTTCTGGGAGTTGGACACATACCAAGTTTAGCTCAGTTCTGGGCATCTTTGAAATACCTATACAAACTTGTTCCTACCTAGTAACTTGCATCTTTGAATGAGAATCTGCTTTCTTATAGCAACGTGCTATATGTTCTGAATGCCCGAATTGGGAATCTGTGTCAAAACTTTGTTAGGAATTATGTGATCCTTACTAGCTGGAAGTAAGGTAGATGGGGCATGAAGTTATTTCTAGGAGTTGGACACATACCAAGTTTAGCTCAGTTCTGGGCATCTTTGAAATACCTATACGAACTTGTTCCTACATAGTAACTTGCATCTTTGAATGAGAATGTGCTTGCTTACAGCAACGTGCTATATGTTCTGAATGCCCGAATTGGGAATCTGTGTCAAAACTTTGTTAGGAATTATGTCATCCTTACTAGCTGGAAGTAAGGGAGATGGGGCATGAAGTTATTTCTAGGAGTTGGACACATAGCAAGTTTAGCTCAGTTCTGGGCATCTTTGAAATACCTATACAAACTTGTTCCTACATAGTAACTTGCATCTTTGAATGGGAATCTGCTTGCTTACAGCAACGTGCTATATGTTCTGAATGCCCGAATTGGGAATATGTGTCAAAACTTTGTTAGGAATTATGTGATCCTTACTAGCTGGAAGTAAGGGAGATGGGGCATGAAGTTATTTCTAGGAGATGGACACATACCAAGTTTAGCTCAGTTCTGGGCATCTTTGAAATACCAATACAAACTTGTTCCTACATAGTAACTTGCAACTTTTAATGAGAATGTGCTTGCTTGCAGCAACGTCCTATATGTTCTGAATGCCCGAATTGGGAATCTGTGTCAAAACTTTGTTAGGAATTATGTGATCCTTACTAGCTGGAAGTAAGGGAGATGGGGCATGAAGTTATTTCTAGGAGTTGGACACATACCAAGTTGAGCTCAGTTCTGGGCATCTTTGAAATACCTATACAAACTTGTTCCTACCTAGTAACTTGCATCTTTGAATGAGAATCTGCTTGCTTATAGCAACGTGCTATATGTTCTGAATGCCCGAATAGGGAATCTGTGTCAAAACTTTGTTAGGAATTATGTGATCCTTACTAGCTGGAAGTAAGAGAGATGGGGCATGAAGTTATTTCTAGGAGTTGGACACATACCAAGTTTAGCTCAGTTCTGGGCATCTTTGAAATACCTATACAATCTTGTTCCTATATAGTAACTTGCATCTTTGAATGAGAATGTGCTTGCTTGCAGCAACGTGCTATATGTTCTGAATGCCCGAATTGGGAATCTGTGTCAAAACTTTGTTAGGAATTATGTGATCCTTACTAGCTGGAAGTAAGGGAGATGGGGCATGAAGTTATTTCTAGGAGTTGGACACATACCAAGTTTAGCTCAGTTCTGGGCATCTTTGAAATACCTATACAAACTTGTTCCTACATAGTAACTTGCATCTTTGAATGAGAATGTGCTTGCTTACAACAACGTGCTATATGTTCTGAGCGCCCGAATTGGGAATCTGTGTCAAAACTTTGTTAGGAATTATGTGATCCTTACTAGCTGGAAGTAAGGGAGATGGGGCATGAAGTTATTTCTAGGAGTTGGACACATACCAAGTTTAGCTCAGTTCTGGGCATCATTGAAATACCTATACAAACTTGTTCCTACATAGTAACTTGCATCTTTGAATGAGAATGTGCTTGCTTGCAGCAACGTGCTATATGTTCTGAGCGCCCGAATTGGCAATCTGTGTCAAAACTTTGTTAGGAATTATGTGATCCTTACTAGCTGGAAGTAAGGGAGATGGGGCATGAAGTTATTTCTAGGAGTTGGACACATACCAAGTTTAGCTCAGTTCTGGGCATCTTTGAAATACCTATACAAACTTGTTCCTACATAGTAACTTGCATCTTTGAATGAGAATGTGCTTGCTTGCAGCAACGTGCTATATGTTCTGAATGCCCGAATTGGGAATCTGTGTCAAAACTTTGTTAGGAATTATGTGATCCTTACTAGCTGGAAGTAAGGGAGATGGGGCATGAAGTTATTCCTTGGAGTTGGACACATACCAAGTTTAGCTCAGTTCTGGGCATCTTTGAAATACCTATACAAACTTGTTCCTACCTAGTAACTGGCATCTTTGAATGAGAATGTGCTTGCTTGCAGCAACGTGCTATATGTTCTGAATGCCCGAATAGGGAATCTGTGTCAAAACTTTGTTAGGAATTATGTGATCCTTACTAGCTGGAAGTAAGGGAGATGGGGCATGAAGTTATTTCTAGGAGTTGGACACATACCAAGTTTAGCTCAGTTCTGGGCATCTTTGAAATACCTATACAAACTTGTTCCTACCTAGTAACTTGCATCTTTGAATGAAAATGTGCTTGCTTGCAGCAACGTGCTATATGTTCTGAATGCCCGAATAGGGAATCTGTGTCAAAACTTTGTTAGGAATTATGTGATCCTTACTAGCTGGAAGTAAGGTAGATGGGGCATGAAGTTATTTCTGGGAGTTGGACACATACCAAGTTTAGCTCAGTTCTGGGCATCTTTGAAATACCTATACAAACTTGTTCCTACCTAGTAACTTGCATCTTTGAATGAGAATCTGCTTTCTTATAGCAACGTGCTATATGTTCTGAATGCCCGAATTGGGAATCTGTGTCAAAACTTTGTTAGGAATTATGTGATCCTTACTAGCTGGAAGTAAGGTAGATGGGGCATGAAGTTATTTCTAGGAGTTGGACACATACCAAGTTTAGCTCAGTTCTGGGCATCTTTGAAATACCTATACAAACTTGTTCCTACATAGTAACTTGCATCTTTGAATGAGAATGTGCTTGCTTGCAGCAACGTGCTATATGTTCTGAATGCCCGAATTGGGAATCTGTGTCAAAACTTTGTTAGGAATTATGTGATCCTTACTAGCTGGAAGTAAGGGAGATGGGGCATGAAGTTATTTCTAGGAGTTGGACACATACCAAGTTTAGCTCAGTTCTGGGAATTTTTGAAATACCTATACAAACTTGTTCCAACATAGTAACTTGCATCTTTGAATGAGAATGTGCTTGCTTGCAGCAACGTGCTATATGTGCTGAATGCCCGAATTGGGAATCTGTGTCAAAACTTTGTTAGGAATTATGTTATCCTTACTAGCTGGAAGTAAGGGAGATGGGGCATGAAGTTATTTCTTGGAGTTGGACACATACCAAGTTTAGCTCAGTTCTGGGCATCTTTGAAATACCTATACAAACTTGTTCCTACCTAGTAACTTGCATCTTTGAATGAGAATGTGCTTGCTTGCAGCAACGTGCTATATGTTCTGAATGCCCGAATAGGGAATCTGTGTCAAAACGTTGTTAGGAATTATGTGATCCTTACTAGCTGGAAGTAAGGGAGATGGGGCATGAAGTTATTTCTAGGAGTTGGACACATACCAAGTTTAGCTCAGTTCTGGGCATCTTTGAAATACCTATACAAACTTGTTCCTACCTAGTAACTTGCATCTTTGAATGAGAATCTGCTTGCTTGCAGCAACGTGCTATATGTTCTGAATTCCCGAATAGGGAATCTGTGTCAAAACTTTGTTAGGAATTATGTGATCCTTACAAGCTGGAAGTAAGGGAGATGGGGCATGAAGTTATTTCTAGGAGTTGGACACATACCAAGTTTAGCTCAGTTCTGGGCATCTTTGAAATACCTATACAAACTTGTTCCTACATAGTAACTTGCATCTTTGAATGAGAATGTGCTTGCTTACAGCAACGTGCTATATGTTCTGAATGCCCGAATTGGGAATCTGTGTCAAAACTTTGTTAGGAATTATGTGATCCTTACTAGCTGGAAGTAAGGGAGATGGGGCATGAAGTTATTTCTAGGAGTTGGACACATACCAAGTTTAGCTCAGTTCTGGGCATCTTTGAAATACCTATACAAACTTGTTCCTACATAGTAACTTGCAACTTTGAATGAGAATGTGCTTGCTTACAGCAAAGTGCTATATGTTCTGAATGCCCGAATAGGGAATCTGTGTCAAAACTTTGTTAGGAATTATGTGATCCTTACTAGCTGGAAGTAAGGGAGATGGGGCATGAAGTTATTTCTAGGAGTTGGACACATACCAAGTTTAGCTCAGTTCTGGGCATCTTTGAAATACCTATACAAACTTGTTCCTACATAGTAACTTGCATCTTTGAATGAGAATGTGCTTGCTTGCAGCAACGTGCTATATGTTCTGAATGCCCGAATAGGGAATCTGTGTCAAAACTTTGTTAGGAATTATGTGATCCTTACTAGCTGGAAGTAAGGGAGATGGGGCATGGAGAAGAATGCCCGAATAGGGAATCTGTGCCAAAACTGTTAGGAATTATGTGATCCTTACTAGCTGGAAGTAAGGGAGATGGGGCATGAAGTTATTTCTAGGAGTTGGACACATACCAAGTTTAGCTCAGTTCTGGGCATCTTTGAAATACCTATACAAACTTGTTCCTACATAGTAACTTGCATCTTTGAATGAGAATGAGCTTGCTTGCAGCAACGTGCTATATGTTCTGAATGCCCGAATTGGGAATCTGTGTCAAAACTTTGTTAGGAATTATGTGATCCTTACTAGCTGGAAGTAAGGGAGATGGGGCATTAAGTTATTTCTCGGAGTTGGACACATACCAAGTTTAGCTCAGTTCTGGGCATCTTTGAAATACCTATACAAACTTGTTCCTACATAGTAACTTGCATCTTTGAATGAGAATGTGCTTGCTTACAGCAACGTGCTATATGTTCTGAGCGCCCGAATTGGGAATCTGTGTCAAAACTTTGTTAGGAATTATGTGATCCTTACTAGCTGGAAGTAAGGGAGATGGGGCATGAAGTTATTTCTAGGAGTTGGACACATACCAAGTTTAGCTCAGTTCTGGGCATTTTTGAAATACCTATACAAACTTGTTCCTACATAGTAACTTGCATCTTTGAATGAGAATGTGCTTGCTTGCAGCAACGTGCTATATGTTCTGAGCGCCCGAATTGGCAATCTGTGTCAAAACTTTTTTAGGAATTATGTGATCCTTACTAGCTGGAAGTAAGGGAGATGGGGCATGAAGTTATTTCTAGGAGTTGGACACATACCAAGTTTAGCTCAGTTCTGGGCATTTTTGAAATACCTATACAAACTTGTTCCTACCTAGTAACTTGCATCTTTGAATGAGAATGTGCTTGCTTGCAGCAACGTGCTATATGTTCTGAATGCCCGAATTGGGAATCTGTGTCAAAACTTTGTTAGGAATTATGTGATCCTTACTAGCTGGAAGTAAGGGAGATGGGGCATGAAGTTATTTCTAGGAGTTGGACACATACCAAGATTAGCTCAGTTCTGGGCATCTTTGAAATACCTATACAAACTTGTTCCTACATAGTAACTTGCAACTTTGAATGAGAATGTGCTTGCTTACAGCAACGTGCTATATGTTCTGAATGCCCGAATTGGGAATCTGTGTCAAAACTTTGTTAGGAATTATGTGATCCTTACTAGCTGGAAGTAAGGGAGATGGGGCATGAAGTTATTTCTAGGAGTTGGACACATACCAAGTTTAGCTCAGTTCTGGGCATCTTTGAAATACCTATACAAACTTGTTCCTACATAGTAACTTGCAACTTTGAATGAAAATGTGCTTGCTTACAGCAACGTGCTATATGTTCTGAATGCCCGAATAGGGAATCTGTGTCAAAACTTTGTTAGGAATTATGTGATCCTTACTAGCTGGAAGTAAGGGAGATGGGGCATGAAGTTATTTCTAGGAGTTGGACACATACCAAGTTTAGCTCAGTTCTGGGCATCTTTGAAATACCTATACAAACTTGTTCCTACATAGTAACTTGCATCTTTGAATGAGAATGTTCTTCCTTACAGCAACGTGCTATATGTTCTGAATGCCCGAATTGGCAATCTGTGTCAAAACTTTGTTAGGAATTATGTGATCCTTACTAGCTGGAAGTAAGGGAGATGGGGCATGAAGTTATTTCTAGGAGTTGGACACATACCAAGTTTAGCTCAGTTCTGGGCATCTTTGAAATACCTATACAAACTTGTTCCTACATAGTAACTTGCAACTTTGAATGAGAATGTGCTTGCTTACAGCAACGTGCTATATGTTCTGAATGCCCGAATTGTGAATCTGTGTCAAAACTTTGTTAGGAATTATGTGATCCTTACTAGCTGGAAGTAAGGGAGATGGGGCATGAAGTTATTTCTAGGAGTTGGACACATACCAAGTTTAGCTCAGTTCTGGGCATCTTTGAAATACCTATGCAAACTTGTTCCTACATAGTAACTTGCATCTTTGAATGAGAATGTGCTTGCTTACAGCAACGTGCTATATGTTCTGAATGCGCGAATTGGGAATCTGTGTCAAAACTTTGTTAGGAATTATGTGATCCTTACTAGCTGGAAGTAAGGGAGATGGGGCATGAAGTTATTTCTAGGAGTTGGACACATAGCAAGTTTAGCTCAGTTCTGGGCATCTTTGAAATACCTATACAAACTTGTTCCTACATAGTAACTTGCATCTTTGAATGGGAATCTGCTTGCTTACAGCAACGTGCTATATGTTCTGAATGCCCGAATTGGGAATATGTGTCAAAACTTTGTTAGGAATTATGTCATCCTTACTAGCTGGAAGTAAGGGAGATGGGGCATGAAGTTATTTCTAGGAGTTGGACACATACCAAGTTTAGCTCAGTTCTGGGCATCTTTGAAATACCTATACAAACTTGTTCCTACATAGTAACTTGCATCTTTGAATGAGAATGTGCTTGCTTACAGCAACGTGCTATATGTTCTGAATGCCCGAATTGGGAATCTGTGTCAAAACTTTGTTAGGAATTATGTCATCCTTACTAGCTGGAAGTAAGGGAGATGGGGCATGAAGTTATTTCTAGGAGTTGGACACATAGCAAGTTTAGCTCAGTTCTGGGCATCTTTGAAATACCTATACAAACTTGTTCCTACATAGTAACTTGCATCTTTGAATGGGAATCTGCTTGCTTACAGCAACGTGCTATATGTTCTGAATGCCCGAATTGGGAATCTGTGTCAAAACTTTGTTAGGAATTATGTGATCCTTACTAGCTGGAAGTAAGGGAGATGGGGCATGAAGTTATTTCTAGGAGTTGGACACATACCAAGTTTAGCTCAGTTCTGGGCATCTTTGAAATACCTATACAAACTTGTTCCTACATAGTAACTTGCATCTTTGAATGAGAATGTGCTTGCTTACAGCAACGTGCTATATGTTCTGAATGCGCGAATTGGGAATCTGTGTCAAAACTTTGTTAGGAATTATGTGATCCTTACTAGCTGGAAGTAAGGGAGATGGGGCATGAAGTTATTTCTAGGAGTTGGACACATACCAAGTTTAGCTCAGTTCTGGGCATCTTTGAAATACCTATACAAACTTGTTCCTACATAGTAACTTGCATCTTTGAATGAGAATGTGCTTGCTTACAGCAACGTGCTATATGTTCTGAATGCGCGAATTGGGAATCTGTGTCAAAACTTTGTTAGGAATTATGTGATCCTTACTAGCTGGAAGTAAGGGAGATGGGGCATGAAGTTATTTCTAGGAGTTGGACACATACCAAGTTTAGCTCAGTTCTGGGCATCTTTGAAATACCTATACAAACTTGTTCCTACATAGTAACTTGCATCTTTGAATGGGAATCTGCTTGCTTACAGCAACGTGCTATATGTTCTGAATGCCCGAATTGGGAATATGTGTCAAAACTTTGTTAGGAATTATGTCATCCTTACTAGCTGGAAGTAAGGGAGATGGGGCATGAAGTTATTTCTAGGAGTTGGACACATACCAAGTTTAGCTCAGTTCTGGGCATCTTTGAAATACCTATACAAACTTGTTCCTACATAGTAACTTGCATCTTTGAATGAGAATGTGCTTGCTTACAGCAACGTGCTATATGTTCTGAATGCCCGAATTGGGAATCTGTGTCAAAACTTTGTTAGGAATTATGTGATCCTTACTAGCTGGAAGTAAGGGAGATGGGGCATGAAGTTATTTCTAGGAGTTGGACACATAGCAAGTTTAGCTCAGTTCTGGGCATCTTTGAAATACCTATACAAACTTGTTCCTACATAGTAACTTGCATCTTTGAATGGGAATCTGCTTGCTTACAGCAACGTGCTATATGTTCTGAATGCCCGAATTGGGAATCTGTGTCAAAACTTTGTTAGGAATTATGTGATCCTTACTAGCTGGAAGTAAGGGAGATGGGGCATGAAGTTATTTCTAGGAGTTGGACACATACCAAGTTTAGCTCAGTTCTGGTCATCTTTGAAATACCTATACAAACTTGTTCCTACATAGTAACTTGCATCTTTGAATGAGAATGTTCTTCCTTACAGCAACGTGCTATATGTTCTGAATGCCCGAATTGGCAATCTGTGTCAAAACTTTGTTAGGAATTATGTGATCCTTACTAGCTGGAAGTAAGGGAGATGGGGCATGAAGTTATTTCTAGGAGTTGGACACATACCAAGTTTAGCTCAGTTCTGGGCATCTTTGAAATACCTATACAAACTTGTTCCTACATAGTAACTTGCAACTTTGAATGAGAATGTGCTTGCTTACAGCAACGTGCTATATGTTCTGAATGCCCGAATTGTGAATCTGTGTCAAAACTTTGTTAGGAATTATGTGATCCTTACTAGCTGGAAGTAAGGGAGATGGGGCATGAAGTTATTTCTAGGAGTTGGACACATACCAAGTTTAGCTCAGTTCTGGGCATCTTTGAAATACCTATACAAACTTGTTCCTACATAGTAACTTGCATCTTTGAATGAGAATGTGCTTGCTTACAGCAACGTGCTATATGTTCTGAATGCGCGAATTGGGAATCTGTGTCAAAACTTTGTTAGGAATTATGTGATCCTTACTAGCTGGAAGTAAGGGAGATGGGGCATGAAGTTATTTCTAGGAGTTGGACACATACCAAGTTTAGCTCAGTTCTGGGCATCTTTGAAATACCTATACAAACTTGTTCCTACATAGTAACTTGCATCTTTGAATGGGAATCTGCTTGCTTACAGCAACGTGCTATATGTTCTGAATGCCCGAATTGGGAATCTGTGTCAAAACTTTGTTAGGAATTATGTGATCCTTACTAGCTGGAAGTAAGGGAGATGGGGCATGAAGTTATTTCTAGGAGTTGGACACATACCAAGTTTAGCTCAGTTCTGGGCATCTTTGAAATACCTATACAAACTTGTTCCTACATAGTAACTTGCATCTTTGAATGAGAATGTGCTTGCTTACAGCAACGTGCTGTATGTTCTGAATGCCCGAATTGGGAATCTGTGTCAAAACTTTGTTAGGAATTATGTGATCCTTACTAGCTGGAAGTAAGGGAGATGGGGCATGAAGTTATTTCTAGGAGTTGGACACATAGCAAGTTTAGCTCAGTTCTGGGCATCTTTGAAATACCTATACAAACTTGTTCCTACATAGTAACTTGCATCTTTGAATGGGAATCTGCTTACTTACAGCAACGTGCTATATGTTCTGAATGCCCGAATTGGGAATATGTGTCAAAACTTTGTTAGGAATTATGTGATCCTTACTAGCTGGAAGTAAGGGAGATGGGGCAAGAAGTTATTTCTAGGAGTTGGACACATACCAAGTTTAGCTCAGTTCTGGGCATCTTTGAAATACCAATACAAACTTGTTCCTACATAGTAACTTGCAACTTTGAATGAGAATGTGCTTGCTTACAGCAACGTGCTATATGTTCTGAATGCCCGAATTGGGAATCTGTGTCAAAACTTTGTTAGGAATTATGTGATCCTTACTAGCTGGAAGTAAGGGAGATTGGGCATGAAGTTATTTCTAGGAGTTGGACACATACCAAGTTTAGCTCAGTTCTGGGCATCTTTGAAATACCTATACAAACTTGTTCCTACATAGTAACTTGCATCTTTGAATGAGAATGTGCTTGCTTACAGCAACGTGCTATATGTTCTGAATGCCCGAAATGGGAATCTGTGTCAAAACTGTTAGGAATTATGTGATCCTTACTAGCTGGAAGTAAGGGAGATGGGGCATGAAGTTATTTCTAGGAGTTGGACACATACCAAGTTTAGCTCAGTTCTGGGCATCTTTGAAATACCTATACAAACTTGTTCCTACATAGTAACTTGCACCTTTGAATGAAAATGTGCTTGCTTACAGCAACGTGCTATATGTTCTGAATGCCCGAATTGGGAATCTGTGTCAAAACTTTGTTAGGAATTATGTGATCCTTACTAGCTGGAAGTAAGGGAGATGGGGCATGAAGTTATTTCTAGGAGTTGGACACATACCAAGTTTAGCTCAGTTCGGGGCATCTTTGAAATACCTATACAAACTTGTTCCTACATAGTAACTTGCATCTTTGAATGAGAATCTGCTTGCTTACAGCAACGTGCTATATGTTCTGAATGCCCGAATTGGGAATCTGTGTCAAATCTTTGTTAGGAATTATGTGATCCTTACTAGCTGGAAGTAAGGGAGATGGGGCATGAAGTTATTTCTAGGAGTTGGACGCATACCAAGTTTAGCTCAGTTCTGGGCATCTTTGAAATACCTATACAAACTTGTTCCTACATAGTAACTTGCATCTTTGAATGAGAATGTGCTTGCTTGCAGCAACGTGCTATATGTTCTGAATGCCCGAATAGGGAATCTGTGTCAAAACTTTGTTAGGAATTATGTGATCCTTACTAGCTGGAAGTAAGGGAGATGGGGCATGAAGTTATTTCTAGGAGTTGGACACATACCAAGTTTAGCTCAGTTCTGGGCATCTTTGAAATACCTATACAAACTTGTTCCTACATAGTAACTTGCATCTTTGAATGGGAATCTGCTTGCTTACAGCAACGTGCTATATGTTCTGAATGCCCGAATTGGGAATCTGTGTCAAAACTTTGTTAGGAATTATGTGATCCTTACTAGCTGGAAGTAAGGGAGATGGGGCATGAAGTTATTTCTAGGAGTTGGACACATACCAAGTTTAGCTCAGTTCTGGGCATCTTTGAAATACCTATACAAACTTGTTCCTACATAGTAACTTGCATCTTTGAATGAGAATGTGCTTGCTTGCAGCAACGTGCTATATGTTCTGAATGCCCGAATAGGGAATCTGTGTCAAAACTTTGTTAGGAATTATGTGATCCTTACTAGCTGGAAGTAAGGGAGATGGGGCATGAAGTTATTTCTAGGAGTTGGACACATACAACGTTTAGCTGAGTTCTGGGCATCTTTGAAATACCTATACAAACTTGTTCCTACCTAGTAACTTGCATCTTTGAATGAGAATCTGCTTGCTTGCAGCAACGTGCTATATGTTCTGAATGCCCGAATTGGGAATCTGTGTCAAAACTTTGTTAGGAATTATGTGATCCTTACTAGCTGGAAGTAAGGAAGATGGGGCATGAAGTTATTTCTAGGAGTTGGACACATACCAAGTTTAGCTCAGTTCTGGGCATCTTTGAAATACCTATACAAACTTGTTCCTACATAGTAACTTGCATCTTTGAATGAGAATGTGCTTGCTTACTGAAACGTGCTATATGTTCTGAATGCCCGAATTGGCAATCTGTGTCAAAACTTTGTTAGGAATTATGTGATCCTTACTAGCTGGAAGTAAGGGAGATGGGGCATGAAGTTATTTCTAGGACTTGGACACATACCAAGTTTAGCTCAGTTCTGGGCATCTTTGAAATACCTATACGAACTTGTTCCTACATAGTAACTTGCATCTTTGAATGGGAATCTGCTTGCTTACAGCAACGTGCTATATGTTCTGAATGCCCGAATTGGGAATCTGTGTCAAAACTTTGTTAGGAATTATGTGATCCTTACTAGCTGGAAGTAAGGGAGATGGGGCATGAAGTTATTTCTAGGAGTTGGACACATACCAAGTTTAGCTCAGTTCTGGGCATCTTTGAAATACCTATACAAACTTGTTCCTACATAGTAACTTGCATCTTTGAATGGGAATCTGCTTGCTTACAGCAACGTGCTATATGTTCTGAATGCGCGAATTGGGAATCTGTGTCAAAACTTTGTTAGGAATTATGTGATCCTTACTAGCTGGAAGTAAGGGAGATGGGGCATGAAGTTATTTCTAGGAGTTGGACACATACCAAGTTTAGCTCAGTTCTGGGCATCTTTGAAATACCTATACAAACTTGTTCCTACATAGTAACTTGCATCTTTGAATGAGAATGTGCTTGCTTACAGCAACGTGCTATATGTTCTGAATGCCCGAATTGGCAATCTGTGTCAAAACTGTTAGGAATTATGTGATCCTTAATAGCTGGAAGTAAGGGAGATGGGGCATGAAGTTATTTCTAGGAGTTGGACACATACCAAGTTTAGCTCAGTTCTGGGCATCTTTGAAATACCTATACAAACTTGTTCCTACCTAGTAACTTGCAACTTTGAATGAAAATGTGCTTGCTTACAGCAACGTGCTATATGTTCTGAATGCCCGAATTGGGAATCTGTGTCAAAACTTTGTTAGGAATTATGTGATCCTTACTAGCTGGAAGTAAGGGAGATGGGGCATGAAGTTATTTCTAGGAGTTGGACACATACCAAGTTTAGCTCAGTTCTGGGCATCTTTGAAATACCTATACAAACTTGTTCCTACATAGTAACTTACAACTTTGAATGAAAATGTGCTTGCTTACAGCAACGTGCTATATGTTCTGAATGCCCGAATTGGGAATCTGTGTCAAAACTTTGTTAGGAATTATGTGATCCTTACTAGCTGGAAGTAAGGGAGATGGGGCATGAAGTTATTTCTAGGAGTTGGACACATACCAAGTTTAGCTCAGTTCTGGGCATCTTTGAAATACCTATACAAACTTGTTCCTACATAGTAACTTGCAACTTTGAATGAGAATGTGCTTGCTTACAGCAACGTGCTATATGTTCTGAATGCCCGAATTGGGAATCTGTGTCAAAACTTTGTTAGGAATTATGTGATCCTTACTAGCTGGAAGTAAGTGAGATGGGGCATGAAGTTATTTCTAGGAGTTGGACACATACCAAGTTTAGCTCAGTTCTGGGCATCTTTGAAATACCTATACAAACTTGTTCCTACATAGTAACTTGCATCTTTGAATGAGAATGTGCTTGCTTACAGCAACGTGCTATATGTTCTGAATGCCCGAATTGGGAATCTGTGTCAAAACTTTGTTAGGAATTATGTCATCCTTACTAGCTGGAAGTAAGGGAGATGGGGCATGAAGTTATTTCTAGGAGTTGGACACATAGCAAGTTTAGCTCTGTTCTGGGCATCTTTGAAATACCTATACAAACTTGTTCCTACATAGTAACTTGCATCTTTGAATGGGAATCTGCTTGCTTACAGCAACGTGCTATATGTTCTGAATGCCCGAATTGGGAATCTGTGTCAAAACTTTGTTAGGAATTATGTGATCCTTACTAGCTGGAAGTAAGGGAGATGGGGCATGAAGTTATTTCTAGGAGTTGGACACATACCAAGTTTAGCTCAGTTCTGGGCATCTTTGAAATACCTATACAAACTTGTTCCTACATAGTAACTTGCATCTTTGAATGGGAATCTGCTTGCTTACAGCAACGTGCTATATGTTCTGAATGCGCGAATTGGGAATCTGTGTCAAAACTTTGTTAGGAATTATGTGATCCTTACTAGCTGGAAGTAAGGGAGATGGGGCATGAAGTTATTTCTAGGAGTTGGACACATACCAAGTTTAGCTCAGTTCTGGGCATCTTTGAAAAACCTATACAAACTTGTTCCTACATAGTAACTTGCAACTTTGAATGAGAATGTGCTTGCTTACAGCAACGTGCTATATGTTCTGAATGCCCGAATTGGGAATCTGTGTCAAAACTTTGTTAGGAATTATGTGATCCTTACTAGCTGGAAGTAAGGGAGATGGGGCATGAAGTTATTTCTAGGAGTTGGACACATACCAAGTTTAGCTCAGTTCTGGGCATCTTTGAAATACCTATACAAACTTGTTCCTACATAGTAACTTGCATCTTTGAATGAGAATGTGCTTGCTTACAGCAACGTGCTATATGTTCTGAATGCCCGAATTGACAATCTGTGTCAAAACTTTGTTAGGAATTATGTGATCCTTACTAGCTGGAAGTAAGAGAGATGAGGCATGAAGTTATTTCTAGGAGTTGGACACATACCAAGTTTAGCTCAGTTCTGGGCATCTTTGAAATACCTATACAAACTTATTGCTACATAGTAACTTGCAGCATTAATGAGAATCTGCTTGCTTACAGCAACGTGCTATATGTTCTGAATGCCCGAATTGGCAATCTGTGTCAAAACTTTGTTAGGAATTATGTGATCCTTACTACCTGGAAGTAAGGGAGATGGGGCATGAAGTTATTTCTAGGAGTTGGACACATACCAAGTTTAGCTCAGTTCTGGGCATCTTTGAAATACCTATACAAACTTGTTCCTACATAGTAACTTGCAACTTTGAATGAGAATGTGCTTGCTTACAGCAACGTGCTATATGTTCTGAATGCCCGAATTGGGAATCTGTGTCAAAACTTTGTTAGGAATTATGTGATCCTTACTAGCTGGAAGTAAGGGAGATGGGGCATGAAGTTATTTCTAGGAGTTGGACACATACCAAGTTTAGCTCAGTTCTGGGCATCTTTGAAATACCTATACGAACTTGTTCCTACATAGTAACTTGCATCTTTGAATGAGAATGTGCTTGCTTACAGCAACGTGCTATATGTTCTGAATGCCCGAATTGGGAATCTGTGTCAAAACTTTGTTAGGAATTATGTGATCCTTACTAGCTGGAAGTAAGGGAGATGGGGCATGAAGTAATTTCTAGGAGTTGGACACATACCAAGTTTAGCTGAGTTCTGGGCATCTTTGAAATACCTATACGAACTTGTTCCTACATAGTAACTTGCATCTTTGAATGAGAATGTGCTTGCTTACAGCAACGTGCTATATGTTCTGAATGCCCGAATAGGGAATCTGTGTCAAAACTTTGTTAGGAATTATGTCATCCTTACTAGCTGGAAGTAAGGGAGATGGGGCATGAAGTTATTTCTAGGAGTTGGACACATAGCAAGTTTAGCTCACTTCTGGGCATCTTTGAAATACCTATACAAACTTGTTCCTACATAGTAACTTGCATCTTTGAATGGGAATCTGCTTGCTTACAGCAACGTGCTATATGTTCTGAATGCCCGAATTGGGAATATGTGTCAAAACTTTGTTAGGAATTATGTGATCCTTACTAGCTGGAAGTAAGGGAGATGGGGCATGAAGTTATTTCTAGGAGTTGGACACATACCAAGTTTAGCTCAGTTCTGGGCATCTTTGAAATACCAATACAAACTTGTTCCTACATAGTAACTTGCAACTTTTAATGAGAATGTGCTTGCTTGCAGCAACGTCCTATATGTTCTGAATGCCCGAATTGGGAATCTGTGTCAAAACTTTGTTAGGAATTATGTGATCCTTACTAGCTGGAAGTAAGGGAGATGGGGCATGAAGTTATTTCTAGGAGTTGGACACATACCAAGTTTAGCTCAGTTCTGGGCATCTTTGAAATACCTATACAAACTTGTTCCTACCTAGTAACTTGCATCTTTGAATGAGAATCTGCTTGCTTATAGCAACGTGCTATATGTTCTGAATGCCCGAATAGGGAATCTGTGTCAAAACTTTGTTAGGAATTATGTGATCCTTACTAGCTGGAAGTAAGAGAGATGGGGCATGAAGTTATTTCTAGGAGTTGGACACATACCAAGTTTAGCTCAGTTCTGGGCATCTTTGAAATACCTATACAAACTTGTTACTACATAGTAACTTGCAACTTTGAATGAGAATGTGCTTGCTTACAGCAACGTGCTATATGTTCTGAATGCCCGAATTGACAATCTGTGTCAAAACTTTGTTAGGAATTATGTGATCCTTACTAGCTGGAAGTAAGGGAGATGGGGCATGAAGTTATTTCTAGGAGTTGGACACATACCAAGTTTAGCTCAGTTCTGGGCATCTTTGAAATACCTATACAAACTTGTTCCTACATAGTAACTTGCATCTTTGAATGAGAATGTGCTTGCTTGCAGCAACGTGCTATATGTTCTGAATGCCCGAATTGGGAATCTGTGTCAAAACTTTGTTAGGAATTATGTGATCCTTACTAGCTGGAAGTAAGGGAGATGGGGCATGAAGTTATTTCTAGGAGTTGGACACATACCAAGTTTAGCTCAGTTCTGGGCATCTTTGAAATACCTATACAAACTTGTTCCTACATAGTAACTTGCATCTTTGAATGAGAATGTGCTTGCTTACAACAACGTGCTATATGTTCTGAGCGCCCGAATTGGGAATCTGTGTCAAAACTTTGTTAGGAATTATGTGATCCTTACTAGCTGGAAGTAAGGGAGATGGGGCATGAAGTTATTTCTAGGAGTTGGACACATACCAAGTTTAGCTCAGTTCTGGGCATCTTTGAAATACCTATACAAACTTGTTCCTACCTAGTAAGTGGCATCTTTGAATGAGAATGTGCTTGCTTGCAGCAACGTGCTATATGTTCTGAATGCCCGAATAGGGAATCTGTGTCAAAACTTTGTTAGGAATTATGTGATCCTTACTAGCTGGAAGTAAGGGAGATGGGGCATGAAGTTATTTCTAGGAGTTGGACACATACCAAGTTTAGCTCAGTTCTGGGCATCTTTGAAATACCTATACAAACTTGTTCCTACCTAGTAACTTGCATCTTTGAATGAAAATGTGCTTGCTTGCAGCAACGTGCTATATGTTCTGAATGCCCGAATAGGGAATCTGTGTCAAAACTTTGTTAGGAATTATGTGATCCTTACTAGCTGGAAGTAAGGTAGATGGGGCATGAAGTTATTTCTAGGAGTTGGACACATACCAAGTTTAGCTCAGTTCTGGGCATCTTTGAAATACCTATACAAACTTGTTCCTACCTAGTAACTTGCATCTTTGAATGAGAATCTGCTTGCTTATAGCAACGTGCTATATGTTCTGAATGCCCGAATTGGGAATCTGTGTCAAAACTTTGTTAGGAATTATGTGATCCTTACTAGCTGGAAGTAAGGTAGATGGGGCATGAAGTTATTTCTAGGAGTTGGACACATACCAAGTTTAGCTCAGTTCTGGGCATCTTTGAAATACCTATACAAACTTGTTCCTACATAGTAACTTGCATCTTTGAATGAGAATGTGCTTGCTTGCAGCAACGTGCTATATGTTCTGAATGCCCGAATTGGGAATCTGTGTCAAAACTTTGTTAGGAATTATGTGATCCTTACTAGCTGGAAGTAAGGGAGATGGGGCATGAAGTTATTTCTAGGAGTTGGACACATACCAAGTTTAGCTCAGTTCTGGGAATTTTTGAAATACCTATACAAACTTGTTCCTACATAGTAACTTGCCTCTTTGAATGAGAATGTGCTTGCTTGCAGCAACGTGCTATATGTTCTGAATGCCCGAATTGGGAATCTGTGTCAAAACTTTGTTAGGAATTATGTGATCCTTACTAGCTGGAAGTAAGGGAGATGGGGCATGAAGTTATTTCTTGGAGTTGGACACATACCAAGTTTAGCTCAGTTCTGGGCATCTTTGAAATACCTATACAAACTTGTTCCTACCTAGTAACTTGCATCTTTGAATGAGAATGTGCTTGCTTGCAGCAACGTGCTATATGTTCTGAATGCCCGAATAGGGAATCTGTGTCAAAACGTTGTTAGGAATTATATGATCCTTACTAGCTGGAAGTAAGGGAGATGGGGCATGAAGTTATTTCTAGGAGTTGGACACATACCAAGTTTAGCTCAGTTCTGGGCATCTTTGAAATACCTATACAAATTTGTTCCTACCTAGTAACTTGCATCTTTGAATGAGAATCTGCTTGCTTGCAGCAACGTGCTATATGTTCTGAATGCCCGAATAGGGAATCTGTGTCAAAACTTTGTTAGGAATTATGTGATCCTTACAAGCTGGAAGTAAGGGAGATGGGGCATGAAGTTATTTCTAGGAGTTGGACACATACCAAGTTTAGCTCAGTTCTGGGCATCTTTGAAATACCTATACAAACTTGTTCCTACATAGTAACTTGCATCTTTGAATGAGAATGTGCTTGCTTACAGCAACGTGCTATATGTTCTGAATGCCCGAATTGGGAATCTGTGTCAAAACTTTGTTAGGAATTATGTGATCCTTACTAGCTGGAAGTAAGGGAGATGGGGCATGAAGTTATTTCTAGGAGTTGGACACATACCAAGTTTAGCTCAGTTCTGGGCATCTTTGAAATACCTATACAAACTTGTTCCTACATAGTAACTTGCAACTTTGAATGAGAATGTGCTTGCTTACAGCAAAGTGCTATATGTTCTGAATGCCCGAATTGGGAATCTGTGCCAAAACTGTTAGGAATTATGTGATCCTTACTAGCTGGAAGTAAGGGAGATTGGGCATGAAGTTATTTCTAGGAGTTGGACACATACCAAGTTTAGCTCAGTTCTGGGCATCTTTGAAATACCTATACAAACTTGTTCCTACATAGTAACTTGCATCTTTGAATGAGAATGTGCTTGCTTGCAGCAACGTGCTATATGTTCTGAATGCCCGAATTGGGAATCTGTGTCAAAACTTTGTTAGGAATTATGTGATCCTTACTAGCTGGAAGTAAGGGAGATGGGGCATCAAGTTATTTCTAGGAGTTGGACACATACCAAGTTTAGCTCAGTTCTCGGCATCTTTGAAATACCTATACAAACTTGTTCCTACATAGTAACTTGCATCTTTGAATGAGAATGTGCTTGCTTACAGCAACGTGCTATATGTTCTGAATGCCCGAATTGGGAATCTGTGTCAAAACTTTGTTAGGAATTATGTGATCCTTACTAGCTGGAAGTAAGGGAGATGGGGCATGAAGTTATTTCTAGGAGTTGGACACATACCAAGTTTAGCTCAGTTCTGGGCATCTTTGAAATACCTATACAAACTTGTTCCTACATAGTAACTTGCATCTTTGAATGAGAATGTGCTTGCTTGCAGCAACGTGCTATATGTTCTGAATGCCCGAATAGGGAATCTGTGTCAAAACTTTGTTAGGAATTATGTGATCCTTACTAGCTGGAAGTAAGGGAGATGGGGCATGAAGTTATTTCTAGGAGTTGGACACATACAACGTTTAGCTCAGTTCTGGGCATCTTTGAAATACCTATACAAACTTGTTCCTACCTAGTAACTTGCATCTTTGAATGAGAATCTGCTTGCTTGCAGCAACGTGCTATATGTTCTGAATGCCCGAATTGGGAATCTGTGTCAAAACTTTGTTAGGAATTATGTGATCCTTACTAGCTGGAAGTAAGGGAGATGGGGCATGAAGTTATTTCTAGGAGTTGGACTCATACCAAGTTTAGCTCAGTTCTGGGCATCTTTGAAATACCTATACAAACTTGTTCCTACATAGTAACTTGCATCTTTGAATGAGAATGTGCTTGCTTACAGCAACGTGCTATATGTTCTGAATGCCCGAATTGGGAATCTGTGTCAAAACTTTGTTAGGAATTATGTGATCCTTACTAGCTGGAAGTAAGGGAGATGGGGCATGAAGTTATTTCTAGGAGTTGGACACATACCAAGTTTAGCTCAGTTCTGGGCATCTTTGAAATACCTATACAAACTTGTTCCTACATAGTAACTTGCAACTTTGAATGAGAATGTGCTTGCTTACAGCAAAGTGCTATATGTTCTGAATGCCCGAATTGGGAATCTGTGCCAAAACTGTTAGGAATTATGTGATCCTTACTAGCTGGAAGTAAGGGAGATGGGGCATGAAGTTATTTCTAGGAGTTGGACACATACCAAGTTTAGCTCAGTTCTGGGCATCTTTGAAATACCTATACAAACTTGTTCCTACATAGTAACTTGCATCTTTGAATGAGAATGTGCTTGCTTGCAGCAACGTGCTATATGTTCTGAATGCCCGAATTGGGAATCTGTGTCAAAACTTTGTTAGGAATTATGTGATCCTTACTAGCTGGAAGTAAGGGAGATGGGGCATTAAGTTATTTCTCGGAGTTGGACACATACCAAGTTTAGCTCAGTTCTGGGCATCTTTGAAATACCTATACAAACTTGTTCCTACATAGTAACTTGCATCTTTGAATGAGAATGTGCTTGCTTACAGCAACGTGCTATATGTTCTGAGCGCCCGAATTGGGAATCTGTGTCAAAACTTTGTTAGGAATTATGTGATCCTTACTAGCTGGAAGTAAGGGAGATGGGGCATGAAGTTATTTCTAGGAGTTGGACACATACCAAGTTTAGCTCAGTTCTGGGCATCTTTGAAATACCTATACAAACTTGTTCCTACCTAGTAACTTGCATCTTTGAATGAGAATGTGCTTGCTTGCAGCAACGTGCTATATGTTCTGAATGCCCGAATTGGGAATCTGTGTCAAAACTTTGTTAGGAATTATGTGATCCTTACTAGCTGGAAGTAAGGAAGATGGGGCATGAAGTTATTTCTAGGAGTTGGACACATACAACGTTTAGCTCAGTTCTGGGCATCTTTGAAATACCTATACAAACTTGTTCCTACCTAGTAACTTGCATCTTTGAATGAGAATCTGCTTGCTTGCAGCAACGTGCTATATGTTCTGAATGCCCGAATTGGGAATCTGTGTCAAAACTTTGTTAGGAATTATGTGATCCTTACTAGCTGGAAGTAAGGGAGATGGGGCATGAAGTTATTTCTAGGAGTTGGACACATACCATGTTTAGCTCAGTTCTGGGCATCTTTGAAATACCTATACAAACTTGTTCCTACATAGTAACTTGCAACTTTGAATGAGAATGTGCTTGCTTACAGCAACGTGCTATATGTTCTGAATGCCCGAATTGGGAATCTGTGTCAAAACTTTGTTAGGAATTATGTGATCCTTACTAGCTGGAAGTAAGGGAGATGGGGCATGAAGTTATTTCTAGGAGTTGGACACATACCAAGTTTAGCTCAGTTCTGGGCATCTTTGAAATACCTATACAAACTTGTTCCTACATAGTAACTTGCAACTTTGAATGAAAATGTGCTTGCTTACAGCAACGTGCTATATGTTCTGAATGCCCGAATTGGGAATCTGTGTCAAAACTTTGTTAGGAATTATGTGATCCTTACTAGGTGGAAGTAAGGGAGATGGGGCATGAAGTTATTTCTAGGAGTTGGACACATACCAAGTTTAGCTCAGTTCTGGGCATCTTTGAAATACCTATACAAACTTGTTCCTACATAGTAACTTGCATCTTTGAATGAGAATGTGCTTGCTTGCAGCAACGTGCTATATGTTCTGAATGCCCGAATTGGGAATCTGTGTCAAAACTTTGTTAGGAATTATGTGATCCTTACTAGCTGGAAGTAAGGGAGATGGGGCATTAAGTTATTTCTAGGAGTTGGACACATACCAAGTTTAGCTCAGTTCTGGGCATCTTTGAAATACCTATACAAACTTGTTCCTACATAGTAACTTGCATCTTTGAATGAGAATGTGCTTGCTTGCAGCAACGTGCTATATGTTCTGAATGCCCGAATTGGGAATCTGTGTCAAAACTTTGTTAGGAATTATGTGATCCTTACTAGCTGGAAGTAAGGGAGATGGGGCATTAAGTTATTTCTCGGAGTTGGACACATACCAAGTTTAGCTCAGTTCTGGGCATCTTTGAAATACCTATACAAACTTGTTCCTACCTAGTAACTTGCATCTTTGAATGAGAATCTGCTTGCTTGCAGCAACGTGCTATATGTTCTGAATGCACGAATTGGGACTCTGTGTCAAAACTTTGTTAGGAATTATGTGATCCTTACTAGCTGGAAGTAAGGGAGATGGGGCATGAAGTTATTTCTAGGAGTTGGACACATACCAAGTTTAGCTCAGTTCTGGGCATCTTTGAAATACCTATACAAACTTGTTCCTACCTAGTAACTTGCATCTTTGAATGAGAATGTGCTTGCTTGCAGCAACGTGCTATATGTTCTGAATGCCCGAATTGGGAATCTGTGTCAAAACTTTGTTAGGAATTATGTGATCCTTACTAGCTGGAAGTAAGGAAGATGGGGCATGAAGTTATTTCTAGGAGTTGGACACATACAACGTTTAGCTCAGTTCTGGGCATCTTTGAAATACCTATACAAACTTGTTCCTACCTAGTAACTTGCATCTTTGAATGAGAATCTGCTTGCTTGCAGCAACGTGCTATATGTTCTGAATGCCCGAATTGGGAATCTGTGTCAAAACTTTGTTAGGAATTATGTGATCCTTACTAGCTGGAAGTAAGGGAGATGGGGCATGAAGTTATTTCTAGGAGTTGGACACATACCATGTTTAGCTCAGTTCTGGGCATCTTTGAAATACCTATACAAACTTGTTCCTACATAGTAACTTGCAACTTTGAATGAGAATGTGCTTGCTTACAGCAACGTGCTATATGTTCTGAATGCCCGAATTGGGAATCTGTGTCAAAACTTTGTTAGGAATTATGTGATCCTTACTAGCTGGAAGTAAGGGAGATGGGGCATGAAGTTATTTCTAGGAGTTGGACACATACCAAGTTTAGCTCAGTTCTGGGCATCTTTGAAATACCTATACAAACTTGTTCCTACATAGTAACTTGCAACTTTGAATGAAAATGTGCTTGCTTACAGCAACGTGCTATATGTTCTGAATGCCCGAATTGGGAATCTGTGTCAAAACTTTGTTAGGAATTATGTGATCCTTACTAGGTGGAAGTAAGGGAGATGGGGCATGAAGTTATTTCTAGGAGTTGGACACATACCAAGTTTAGCTCAGTTCTGGGCATCTTTGAAATACCTATACAAACTTGTTCCTACATAGTAACTTGCATCTTTGAATGAGAATGTGCTTGCTTGCAGCAACGTGCTATATGTTCTGAATGCCCGAATAGGGAATCTGTGTCAAAACTTTGTTAGGAATTATGTGATCCTTACTAGCTGGAAGTAAGGGAGATGGGGCATGAAGTTATTTCTAGGAGTTGGACACATACAACGTTTAGCTCAGTTCTGGGCATCTTTGAAATACCTATACAAACTTGTTCCTACCTAGTAACTTGCATCTTTGAATGAGAATCTGCTTGCTTGCAGCAACGTGCTATATGTTCTGAATGCACGAATTGGGACTCTGTGTCAAAACTTTGTTAGGAATTATGTGATCCTTACTAGCTGGAAGTAAGGGAGATGGGGCATGAAGTTATTTCTAGGAGTTGGACACATACCAAGTTTAGCTCAGTTCTGGGCATCTTTGAAATACCTATACAAACATGTTCCTACATAGTAACTTGCAACTTTGAATGAGAATGTGCTTGCTTACAGCAACGTGCTATATGTTCTGAATGCCCGAATTGTGAATCTGTGTCAAAACTTTGTTAGGAATTATGTGATCCTTACTAGCTGGAAGTAAGGGAGATGGGGCATGAAGTTATTTCTAGGAGTTGGACACATACCAAGTTTAGCTCAGTTCTGGGCATCTTTGAAATACCTATACAAACTTGTTCCTACATAGTAACTTGCATCTTTGAATGAGAATGCGCTTGCTTACAGCAACGTGCCTTATGTTCTGAATGCCCGAATTGGGAATCTGTGTCAAAACTTTGTTAGGAATTATGTGATCCTTACTAGCTGGAAGTAAGGGAGATGGGGCATGAAGTTATTTCTAGGAGTTGGACACATACCAAGTTTAGCTCAGTTCTGGGCATCTTTGAAATACCAATACAAACTTGTTCCCACATAGTAACTTGCATCTTTGAATGGGAATCTGCTTGCTTACAGCAATGTGCTATATGTTCTGAATGCCCGAATTGGGAATATGTGTCAAAACTTTGTTAGGAATTATGTGATCCTTACTAGCTGGAAGTAAGGGAGATGGGGCATGAAGTTATTTCTAGGAGTTGGACACATACCAAGTTTAGCTCAGTTCTGGGCATCTTTGAAATACCAATACAAACTTGTTCCTACATAGTAACTTGCAACTTTGAATGAGAATGTGCTTGCTTACAGCAACGTGCTATATGTTCTGAATGCCCGAATTGGGAATCTGTGTCAAAACTTTGTTAGGAATTATGTGATCCTTACTAGCTGGAAGTAAGGGAGATGGGGCATGAAGTTATTTCTAGGAGTTGGACACATACCAAGTTTAGCTCAGTTCTGGGCATCTTTGAAATACCTATACAAACTTGTTCCTACATAGTAACTTGCATCTTTGAATGAGAATGTGCTTGCTTACAGCAACGTGCTATATGTTCTGAATGCCCGAATTGGGAATCTGTGTCAAAACTTTGTTAGGAATTATGTGATCCTTACTAGCTGGAAGTAAGGGAGATGGGGCATGAAGTTATTTCTAGGAGTTGGACACATACCAAGTTTAGCTCAGTTCTGGGCATCTTTGAAATACCTATACAAACTTGTTCCTACATAGTAACTTGCATCTTTGAATGGGAATTTGCTTGCTTACAGCAACGTGCTATATGTTCTGAATGCCCGAATTGGGAATATGTGTCAAAACTTTGTTAGGAATTATGTGATCCTTACTAGCTGGAAGTAAGGGAGATGGGGCATGAAGTTATTTCTAGGAGTTGGACACATACAACGTTTAGCTCAGTTCTGGGCATCTTTGAAATACCTATACAAACTTGTTCCTACCTAGTAACTTGCATCTTTGAATGAGAATGTGCTTGCTTACAGCAACGTGCTATATGTTCTGAATGCCCGAATTGGCAATCTGTGTCAAAACTTTGATAGGAATTATGTGATCCTTACTAGCTGGAAGTAAGGGAGATGGGGCATGAAGTTATTTCTAGGAGTTGGACACATACCAAGTTTAGCTCAGTTCTGGGCATCTTTGAAATACCTATACAAACTTGTTCCTACATAGTAACTTGCAACTTTGAATGAGAATGTGCTTGCTTACAGCAAAGTGCTATATGTTCTGAATGCCCGAATTGGGAATCTGTGCCAAAACTGTTAGGAATTATGTGATCCTTACTAGCTGGAAGTAAGGGAGATTGGGCATGAAGTTATTTCTAGGAGTTGGACACATACCAAGTTTAGCTCAGTTCTGGGCATCTTTGAAATACCTATACAAACTTGTTCCTACATAGTAACTTGCATCTTTGAATGAGAATGTGCTTGCTTGCAGCAACGTGCTATATGTTCTGAATGCCCGAATTGGGAATCTGTGTCAAAACTTTGTTAGGAATTATGTGATCCTTACTAGCTGGAAGTAAGGGAGATGGGGCATCAAGTTATTTCTAGGAGTTGGACACATACCAAGTTTAGCTCAGTTCTGGGCATCTTTCAAATACCTATACAAACTTGTTCCTACATAGTAACTTGCATCTTTGAATGAGAATGTGCTTGCTTACAGCAACGTGCTATATGTTCTGAATGCCCGAATTGGGAATCTGTGTCAAAACTTTGTTAGGAATTATGTGATCCTTACTAGCTGGAAGTAAGGGAGATGGGGCATGAAGTTATTTCTAGGAGTTGGACACATACCAAGTTTAGCTCAGTTCTGGGCATCTTTGAAATACCTATACAAACTTGTTCCTACATAGTAACTTGCATCTTTGAATGAGAATGTGCTTGCTTGCAGCAACGTGCTATATGTTCTGAATGCCCGAATAGGGAATCTGTGTCAAAACTTTGTTAGGAATTATGTGATCCTTACTAGCTGGAAGTAAGGGAGATGGGGCATGAAGTTATTTCTAGGAGTTGGACACATACAACGTTTAGCTCAGTTCTGGGCATCTTTGAAATACCTATACAAACTTGTTCCTACCTAGTAACTTGCATCTTTGAATGAGAATCTGCTTGCTTGCAGCAACGTGCTATATGTTCTGAATGCCCGAATTGGGAATCTGTGTCAAAACTTTGTTAGGAATTATGTGATCCTTACTAGCTGGAAGTAAGGGAGATGGGGCATGAAGTTATTTCTAGGAGTTGGACTCATACCAAGTTTAGCTCAGTTCTGGGCATCTTTGAAATACCTATACAAACTTGTTCCTACATAGTAACTTGCATCTTTGAATGAGAATGTGCTTGCTTACAGCAACGTGCTATATGTTCTGAATGCCCGAATTGGGAATCTGTGTCAAAACTTTGTTAGGAATTATGTGATCCTTACTAGCTGGAAGTAAGGGAGATGGGGCATGAAGTTATTTCTAGGAGTTGGACACATACCAAGTTTAGCTCAGTTCTGGGCATCTTTGAAATACCTATACAAACTTGTTCCTACATAGTAACTTGCAACTTTGAATGAGAATGTGCTTGCTTACAGCAAAGTGCTATATGTTCTGAATGCCCGAATTGGGAATCTGTGCCAAAACTGTTAGGAATTATGTGATCCTTACTAGCTGGAAGTAAGGGAGATGGGGCATGAAGTTATTTCTAGGAGTTGGACACATACCAAGTTTAGCTCAGTTCTGGGCATCTTTGAAATACCTATACAAACTTGTTCCTACATAGTAACTTGCATCTTTGAATGAGAATGTGCTTGCTTGCAGCAACGTGCTATATGTTCTGAATGCCCGAATTGGGAATCTGTGTCAAAACTTTGTTAGGAATTATGTGATCCTTACTAGCTGGAAGTAAGGGAGATGGGGCATTAAGTTATTTCTCGGAGTTGGACACATACCAAGTTTAGCTCAGTTCTGGGCATCTTTGAAATACCTATACAAACTTGTTCCTACATAGTAACTTGCATCTTTGAATGAGAATGTGCTTGCTTACAGCAACGTGCTATATGTTCTGAGCGCCCGAATTGGGAATCTGTGTCAAAACTTTGTTAGGAATTATGTGATCCTTACTAGCTGGAAGTAAGGGAGATGGGGCATGAAGTTATTTCTAGGAGTTGGACACATACCAAGTTTAGCTCAGTTCTGGGCATCTTTGAAATACCTATACAAACTTGTTCCTACCTAGTAACTTGCATCTTTGAATGAGAATGTGCTTGCTTGCAGCAACGTGCTATATGTTCTGAATGCCCGAATTGGGAATCTGTGTCAAAACTTTGTTAGGAATTATGTGATCCTTACTAGCTGGAAGTAAGGAAGATGGGGCATGAAGTTATTTCTAGGAGTTGGACACATACAACGTTTAGCTCAGTTCTGGGCATCTTTGAAATACCTATACAAACTTGTTCCTACCTAGTAACTTGCATCTTTGAATGAGAATCTGCTTGCTTGCAGCAACGTGCTATATGTTCTGAATGCCCGAATTGGGAATCTGTGTCAAAACTTTGTTAGGAATTATGTGATCCTTACTAGCTGGAAGTAAGGGAGATGGGGCATGAAGTTATTTCTAGGAGTTGGACACATACCAAGTTTAGCTCAGTTCTGGGCATCTTTGAAATACCTATACAAACTTGTTGCTACATAGTAACTTGCATCTTTGAATGAGAATGTGCTTGCTTACACCAACGTGCTATATGTTCTGAATGCCCGAATTGGGAATCTGTGTCAAAACTTTGTTAGGAATTATGTGATCCTTACTAGCTGGAAGTAAGGGAGATGGGGCATGAAGTTATTTCTAGGAGTTGGACACATACCATGTTTAGCTCAGTTCTGGGCATCTTTGAAATACCTATACAAACTTGTTCCTACATAGTAACTTGCAACTTTGAATGAGAATGTGCTTGCTTACAGCAACGTGCTATATGTTCTGAATGCCCGAATTGGGAATCTGTGTCAAAACTTTGTTAGGAATTATGTGATCCTTACTAGCTGGAAGTAAGGGAGATGGGGCATGAAGTTATTTCTAGGAGTTGGACACATACCAAGTTTAGCTCAGTTCTGGGCATCTTTGAAATACCTATACAAACTTGTTCCTACATAGTAACTTGCAACTTTGAATGAAAATGTGCTTGCTTACAGCAACGTGCTATATGTTCTGAATGCCCGAATTGGGAATCTGTGTCAAAACTTTGTTAGGAATTATGTGATCCTTACTAGGTGGAAGTAAGGGAGATGGGGCATGAAGTTATTTCTAGGAGTTGGACACATACCAAGTTTAGCTCAGTTCTGGGCATCTTTGAAATACCTATACAAACTTGTTCCTACATAGTAACTTGCATCTTTGAATGAGAATGTGCTTGCTTGCAGCAACGTGCTATATGTTCTGAATGCCCGAATAGGGAATCTGTGTCAAAACTTTGTTAGGAATTATGTGATCCTTACTAGCTGGAAGTAAGGGAGATGGGGCATGAAGTTATTTCTAGGAGTTGGACACATACAACGTTTAGCTCAGTTCTGGGCATCTTTGAAATACCTATACAAACTTGTTCCTACCTAGTAACTTGCATCTTTGAATGAGAATCTGCTTGCTTGCAGCAACGTGCTATATGTTCTGAATGCCCGAATTGGGACTCTGTGTCAAAACTTTGTTAGGAATTATGTGATCCTTACTAGCTGGAAGTAAGGGAGATGGGGCATGAAGTTATTTCTAGGAGTTGGACACATACCAAGTTTAGCTCAGTTCTGGGCATCTTTGAAATACCTATACAAACATGTTCCTACATAGTAACTTGCAACTTTGAATGAGAATGTGCTTGCTTACAGCAACGTGCTATATGTTCTGAATGCCCGAATTGTGAATCTGTGTCAAAACTTTGTTAGGAATTATGTGATCCTTACTAGCTGGAAGTAAGGGAGATGGGGCATGAAGTTATTTCTAGGAGTTGGACACATACCAAGTTTAGCTCAGTTCTGGGCATCTTTGAAATACCTATACAAACTTGTTCCTACATAGTAACTTGCATCTTTGAATGAGAATGCGCTTGCTTACAGCAACGTGCCTTATGTTCTGAATGCCCGAATTGGGAATCTGTGTCAAAACTTTGTTAGGAATTATGTGATCCTTACTAGCTGGAAGTAAGGGAGATGGGGCATGAAGTTATTTCTAGGAGTTGGACACATACCAAGTTTAGCTCAGTTCTGGGCATCTTTGAAATACCAATACAAACTTGTTCCCACATAGTAACTTGCATCTTTGAATGGGAATCTGCTTGCTTACAGCAATGTGCTATATGTTCTGAATGCCCGAATTGGGAATATGTGTCAAAACTTTGTTAGGAATTATGTGATCCTTACTAGCTGGAAGTAAGGGAGATGGGGCATGAAGTTATTTCTAGGAGTTGGACACATACCAAGTTTAGCTCAGTTCTGGGCATCTTTGAAATACCAATACAAACTTGTTCCTACATAGTAACTTGCAACTTTGAATGAGAATGTGCTTGCTTACAGCAACGTGCTATATGTTCTGAATGCCCGAATTGGGAATCTGTGTCAAAACTTTGTTAGGAATTATGTGATCCTTACTAGCTGGAAGTAAGGGAGATGGGGCATGAAGTTATTTCTAGGAGTTGGACACATACCAAGTTTAGCTCAGTTCTGGGCATCTTTGAAATACCTATACAAACTTGTTCCTACATTGTAACTTGCATCTTTGAATGAGAATGTGCTTGCTTACAGCAACGTGCTATATGTTCTGAATGCCCGAATTGGGAATCTGTGTCAAAACTTTGTTAGGAATTATGTGATCCTTACTAGCTGGAAGTAAGGGAGATGGGGCATGAAGTTATTTCTAGGAGTTGGACACATACCAAGTTTAGCTCAGTTCTGGGCATCTTTGAAATACCTATACAAACTTGTTCCTACATAGTAACTTGCATCTTTGAATGGGAATCTGCTTGCTTACAGCAACGTGCTATATGTTCTGAATGCCCGAATTGGGAATATGTGTCAAAACTTTGTTAGGAATTATGTGATCCTTACTAGCTGGAAGTAAGGGAGATGGGGCATGAAGTTATTTCTAGGAGTTGGACACATACAACGTTTAGCTCAGTTCTGGGCATCTTTGAAATACCTATACAAACTTGTTCCTACCTAGTAACTTGCATCTTTGAATGAGAATGTGCTTGCTTACAGCAACGTGCTATATGTTCTGAATGCCCGAATTGGCAATCTGTGTCAAAACTTTGATAGGAATTATGTGATCCTTACTAGCTGGAAGTAAGGGAGATGGGGCATGAAGTTATTTCTAGGAGTTGGACACATACCAAGTTTAGCTCAGTTCTGGGCATCTTTGAAATACCTATACAAACTTGTTCCTACATAGTAACTTGCAACTTTGAATGAGAATGTGCTTGCTTGCAGCAACGTGCTATATGTTCTGAATGCCCGAATAGGGAATCTGTGTCAAAACTTTGTTAGGAATTATGTGATCCTTACTAGCTGGAAGTAAGGGAGATGGGGCATGAAGTTATTTCTAGGAGTTGGACACATACCAAGTTTAGCTCAGTTCTGGGCATCTTTGAAATACCTATACAAACTTGTTCCTACATAGTAACTTGCATCTTTGAATGAGAATGTGCTTGCTTACAGCAACGTGCTATATGTTCCGAATGCCCGAAATGGGAATCTGTGTCAAAACTGTTAGGAATTATGTGATCCTTACTAGCTGGAAGTAAGGGAGATGGGGCATGAAGTTATTTCTAGGAGTTGGACACATAGCAAGTTTAGCTCAGTTCTGGGCATCTTTGAAATACCTATACAAACTTGTTCCTACATAGTAACTTGCAACTTTGAATGAAAATGTGATTGCTTACAGCAACGTGCTATATGTTCTGAATGCCCGAATTGGGAATCTGTGTCAAAACTTTGTTAGGAATTATGTGATCCTTACTAGCTGGAAGTAAGGGAGATGGGGCATGAAGTTATTTCTAGGAGTTGGACACATACCAAGTTTAGCTCAGTTCTGGGCATCTTTGAAATACCTATACAAACTTGTTCCTACATAGTAACTTGCACCTTTGAATGAAAATGTGCTTGCTTACAGCAGCGTGCTATATGTTCTGAATGCCCGAATAGGGAATCTGTGTCAAAACTTTGTTAGGAATTATGTGATCCTTACTAGCTGGAAGTAAGGGAGATGGGGCATGAAGTTATTTCTTGGAGTTGGAGACATACCAAGTTTAGCTCAGTTCTGGGCATCTTTGAAATACCTATACAAACTTGTTCCTACATAGTAACTTGCATCTTTGAATGAGAATGTGCTTGCTTGTAGCAACGTGCTATATGTTCTGAATGCCCGAATAGGGAATCTGTGTCAAAACTTTGTTAGGAATTATGTGATCCTTACTAGGTGGAAGTAAGGGAGATGGGGCATGAAGTTATTTCTAGGAGTTGGACACATACCAAGTTTAGCTCAGTTCTGGGCATCTTTGAAATACCTATACAAACTTGTTCCTACATAGTAACTTGCATCTTTGAATGAGAATGTGCTTGCTTACAGCAACTTGCTATATGTTCTGAATGCCCGAATTGGGAATCTGTGTCAAAACTTTGTTAGGAATTATGTGATCCTTACTAGCTGGAAGTAAGGGAGATGGGGCATGAAGTTATTTCTAGGAGTTGGACACATACCAAGTTTAGCTCAGTTCTCGGCATCTTTGAAATACCAATACAAACTTGTTCCTACATAGTAACTTGCAACTTTGAATGAGAATGTGCTTGCTTACAGCAACGTGCTATATGTTCTGAATGCCCGAATTGGGAATCTGTGTCAAAACTTTGTTAGGAATTATGTGATCCTTACTAGCTGGAAGTAAGGGAGATGGGGCATGAAGTTATTTCTAGGAGTTGGACACATACCAAGTTTAGCTCAGTTCTGGGCATCTTTGAAATACCTATACAAACTTGTTCCTACATAGTAACTTGCATCTTTGAATGGGAATCTGCTTGCTTACAGCAACGTGCTATATGTTCTGAATGCCCGAATTGGGAATCTGTGTCAAAACTTTGTTAGGAATTATGTGATCCTTACTAGCTGGAAGTAAGGGAGATGGGGCATGAAGTTATTTCTAGGAGTTGGACACATACCAAGTTTAGCTCAGTTCTGGGCATCTTTGAAATACCTATACAAACTTGTTCCTACATAGTAACTTGCATCTTTGAATGGGAATCTGCTTGCTTACAGCAACGTGCTATATGTTCTGAATGCCCGAATTGGGAATATGTGTCAAAACTTTGTTAGGAATTATGTGATCCTTACTAGCTGGAAGTAAGGGAGATGGGGCATGAAGTTATTTCTAGGAGTTGGACACATACAACGTTTAGCTCAGTTCTGGGCATCTTTGAAATACCTATACAAACTTGTTCCTACCTAGTAACTTGCATCTTTGAATGAGAATGTGCTTGCTTACAGCAACGTGCTATATGTTCTGAATGCCCGAATTGGCAATCTGTGTCAAAACTTTGATAGGAATTATGTGATCCTTACTAGCTGGAAGTAAGGGAGATGGGGCATGAAGTTATTTCTAGGAGTTGGACACATACCAAGTTTAGCTCAGTTCTGGGCATCTTTGAAATACCTATACAAACTTGTTCCTACATAGTAACTTGCAACTTTGAATGAGAATGTGCTTGCTTGCAGCAACGTGCTATATGTTCTGAATGCCCGAATAGGGAATCTGTGTCAAAACTTTGTTAGGAATTATGTGATCCTTACTAGCTGGAAGTAAGGGAGATGGGGCATGAAGTTATTTCTAGGAGTTGGACACATACCAAGTTTAGCTCAGTTCTGGGCATCTTTGAAATACCTATACAAACTTGTTCCTACATAGTAACTTGCATCTTTGAATGAGAATGTGCTTGCTTACAGCAACGTGCTATATGTTCCGAATGCCCGAAATGGGAATCTGTGTCAAAACTGTTAGGAATTATGTGATCCTTACTAGCTGGAAGTAAGGGAGATGGGGCATGAAGTTATTTCTAGGAGTTGGACACATAGCAAGTTTAGCTCAGTTCTGGGCATCTTTGAAATACCTATACAAACTTGTTCCTACATAGTAACTTGCAACTTTGAATGAAAATGTGATTGCTTACAGCAACGTGCTATATGTTCTGAATGCCCGAATTGGGAATCTGTGTCAAAACTTTGTTAGGAATTATGTGATCCTTACTAGCTGGAAGTAAGGGAGATGGGGCATGAAGTTATTTCTAGGAGTTGGACACATACCAAGTTTAGCTCAGTTCTGGGCATCTTTGAAATACCTATACAAACTTGTTCCTACATAGTAACTTGCACCTTTGAATGAAAATGTGCTTGCTTACAGCAGCGTGCTATATGTTCTGAATGCCCGAATAGGGAATCTGTGTCAAAACTTTGTTAGGAATTATGTGATCCTTACTAGCTGGAAGTAAGGGAGATGGGGCATGAAGTTATTTCTTGGAGTTGGAGACATACCAAGTTTAGCTCAGTTCTGGGCATCTTTGAAATACCTATACAAACTTGTTCCTACATAGTAACTTGCATCTTTGAATGAGAATGTGCTTGCTTGTAGCAACGTGCTATATGTTCTGAATGCCCGAATAGGGAATCTGTGTCAAAACTTTGTTAGGAATTATGTGATCCTTACTAGGTGGAAGTAAGGGAGATGGGGCATGAAGTTATTTCTAGGAGTTGGACACATACCAAGTTTAGCTCAGTTCTGGGCATCTTTGAAATACCTATACAAACTTGTTCCTACATAGTAACTTGCATCTTTGAATGAGAATGTGCTTGCTTACAGCAACGTGCTATATGTTCTGAATGCCCGAATTGGGAATCTGTGTCAAAACTTTGTTAGGAATTATGTGATCCTTACTAGCTGGAAGTAAGGGAGATGGGGCATGAAGTTATTTCTAGGAGTTGGACACATACCAAGTTTAGCTCAGTTCTGGGCATCTTTGAAATACCAATACAAACTTGTTCCTACATAGTAACTTGCAACTTTGAATGAGAATGTGCTTGCTTACAGCAACGTGCTATATGTTCTGAATGCCCGAATTGGGAATCTGTGTCAAAACTTTGTTAGGAATTATGTGATCCTTACTAGCTGGAAGTAAGGGAGATGGGGCATGAAGTTATTTCTAGGAGTTGGACACATACCAAGTTTAGCTCAGTTCTGGGCATCTTTGAAATACCTATACAAACTTGTTCCTACATAGTAACTTACATCTTTGAATGGGAATCTGCTTGCTTACAGCAACGTGCTATATGTTCTGAATGCCCGAATTGGGAATCTGTGTCAAAACTTTGTTAGGAATTATGTGATCCTTACTAGCTGGAAGTAAGGGAGATGGGGCATGAAGTTATTTCTAGGAGTTGGACACATACCAAGTTTAGCTCAGTTCTGGGCATCTTTGAAATACCAATACAAACTTGTTCCTACATAGTAACTTGCAACTTTGAATGAGAATGTGCTTGCTTACAGCAACGTGCTATATGTTCTGAATGCCCGAATTGGGAATCTGTGTCAAAACTTTGTTAGGAATTATGTGATCCTTACTAGCTGGAAGTAAGGGAGATGGGGCATGAAGTTATTTCTAGGAGTTGGACACATACCAAGTTTAGCTCAGTTCTGGGCATCTTTGAAATACCTATACAAACTTGTTCCTACATAGTAACTTGCATCTTTGAATGAGAATGTGCTTGCTTACAGCAACGTGCTATATGTTCTGAATGCCCGAATTGGGAATCTGTGTCAAAACTTTGTTAGGAATTATGTGATCCTTACTAGCTGGAAGTAAGGGAGATGGGGCATGAAGTTATTTCTAGGAGTTGGACACATAGCAAGTTTAGCTCAGTTCTGGGCATCTTTGAAATACCTATACAAACTTGTTCCTACATAGTAACTTGCATCTTTGAATGGGAATCTGCTTGCTTACAGCAACGTGCTATATGTTCTGAATGCCCGAATTTTGAATATGTGTCAAAACTTTGTTAGGAATTATGTGATCCTTACTAGCTGGAAGTAAGGGAGATGGGGCATGAAGTTATTTCTAGGAGTTGGACACATACCAAGTTTAGCTCAGTTCTGGGCATCTTTGAAATACCAATACAAACTTGTTCCTACATAGTAACTTGCAACTTTTAATGAGAATGTGCTTGCTTGCAGCAACGTCCTATATGTTCTGAATGCCCGAATTGGGAATCTGTGTCAAAACTTTGTTAGGAATTATGTGATCCTTACTAGCTGGAAATAAGGGAGATGGGGCATGAAGTTATTTCTAGGAGTTGGACACATACCAAGTTGAGCTCAGTTCTGGGCATCTTTGAAATACCTATACAAACTTGTTCCTACCTAGTAACTTGCATCTTTGAATGAGAATCTGCTTGCTTATAGCAACGTGCTATATGTTCTGAATGCCCGAATAGGGAATCTGTGTCAAAACTTTGTTAGGAATTATGTGATCCTTACTAGCTGGAAGTAAGGGAGATGGGGCATGAAGTTATTTCTAGGAGTTGGACAAATACCAAATTTAGCTCAGTTCTGGGCATCTTTGAAATACCTATACAAACTTGTTCCTACATAGTAACTTGCATCTTTGAATGAGAATGTGCTTGCTTACAGCAACGTGCAATATGTTCTGAATGCCCGAATTGGGAATCTGTGTCAAAACTTTGATAGGAATTATGTCATCCTTACTAGCTGGAAGTAAGGGAGATGGGGCATGAAGTTATTTCTAGGAGTTGGACACATAGCAAGTTTAGCTCAGTTCTGGGCATCTTTGAAATACCTATACAAACTTGTTCCTACATAGTAACTTGCATCTTTGAATGGGAATCTGCTTGCTTACAGCAACGTGCTATATGTTCTGAATGCCCGAATTGGGAATCTGTGTCAAAACTTTGTTAGGAATTATGTGATCCTTACTAGCTGGAAGTAAGGGAGATGGGGCATGAAGTTATTTTTAGGAGTTGGACACATACCAAGTTTAGCTCAGTTCTGGGCATCTTTGAAATACCTATACAAACTTGTTCCTACATAGTAACTTGCATCTTTGAATGGGAATCTGCTTGCTTACAGCAACGTGCTATATGTTCTGAATGCGCGAATTGGGAATCTGTGTCAAAACTTTGTTAGGAATTATGTGATCCTTACTAGCTGGAAGTAAGGGAGATGGGGCATGAAGTTATTTCTAGGAGTTGGACACATAGCAAGTTTAGCTCAGTTCTGGGCATCTTTGAAATACCTATACAAACTTGTTCCTACATAGTAACTTGCAACTTTGAATGAGAATGTGCTTGCTTACAGCAACGTGCTATATGTTCTGAATGCCCGAATAGGGAATCTGTGTCAAAACTTTGTTAGGAATTATGTGATCCTTACTAGCTGGAAGTAAGGGAGATGGGGCATGAAGTTATTTCTAGGAGTTGGACACATACCAAGTTTAGCTCAGTTCTGGGCATCTTTGAAATACCTATACAAACTTGTTCCTACATAGTAACTTGCATCTTTGAATGAGAATGTGCTTGCTTACAGCAACGTGCTATATGTTCTGAATGCCCGAATTGGCAATCTGTGTCAAAACTTTGTTAGGAATTATGTGATCCTTACTAGCTGGAAGTAAGAGAGATGAGGCATGAAGTTATTTCTAGGAGTTGGACACATACCAAGTTTAGCTCAGTTCTGGGCATCTTTGAAATACCTATACAAACTTGTTGCTACATAGTAACTTGCAGCATTAATGAGAATCTGCTTGCTTACAGCAACGTGCTATATGTTCTGAATGCCCGAATTGGCAATCTGTGTCAAAACTTTGTTAGGAATTATGTGATCCTTACTACCTGGAAGTAAGGGAGATGGGGCATGAAGTTATTTCTAGGAGTTGGACACATACCAAGTTTAGCTCAGTTCTGGGCATCTTTGAAATACCTATACAAACTTGTTCCTACATAGTAACTTGCAACTTTGAATGAGAATGTGCTTGCTTACAGCAACGTGCTATATGTTCTGAATGCCCGAATTGGGAATCTGTGTCAAAACTTTGTTAGGAATTATGTGATCCTTACTAGCTGGAAGTAAGGGAGATGGGGCATGAAGATATTTCTAGGAGTTGGACACATACCAAGTTTAGCTCAGTTCTGGGCATCTTTGAAATACCTATACAAACTTGTTCCTACATAGTAACTTGCAACTTTGAATGAGAATGTGCTTGCTTACAGCAACGTGCTATATGTTCTGAATGCCCGAATTGGGAATCTGTGTCAAAACTTTGTTAGGAATTATGTGATCCTTACTAGCTGGAAGTAAGGGAGATGGGGCATGAAGTTATTTCTAGGAGTTGGACACATACCAAGTTTTGCTCAGTTCTGGGCATCTTTGAAATACCTATACAAACTTGTTCCTACATAGTAACTTGCATCTTTGAATGAGAATGTGCTTGCTTACAGCAACGTGCTATATGTTCTGAATGCCCGAATTGGCAATCTGTGTCAAAACTTTGTTAGGAATTATGTGATCCTTACTAGCTGGAAGTAAGAGAGATGAGGCATGAAGTTATTTCTAGGAGTTGGACACATACCAAGTTTAGCTCAGTTCTGGGCATCTTTGAAATACCTATACAAACTTGTTGCTACATAGTAACTTGCAGCATTAATGAGAATCTGCTTGCTTACAGCAACGTGCTATATGTTCTGAATGCCCGAATTGGCAATCTGTGTCAAAACTTTGTTAGGAATTATGTGATCCTTACTACCTGGAAGTAAGGGAGATGGGGCATGAAGTTATTTCTAGGAGTTGGACACATACCAAGTTTAGCTCAGTTCTGGGCATCTTTGAAATACCTATACAAACTTGTTCCTACATAGTAACTTGCAACTTTGAATGAGAATGTGCTTGCTTACAGCAACGTGCTATATGTTCTGAATGCCCGAATTGGGAATCTGTGTCAAAACTTTGTTAGGAATTATGTGATCCTTACTAGCTGGAAGTAAGGGAGATGGGGCATGAAGTTATTTCTAGGAGTTGGACACATACCAAGTTTAGCTCAGTTCTGGGCATCTTTGAAATACCTATACGAACTTGTTCCTACATAGTAACTTGCATCTTTGAATGAGAATGTGCTTGCTTACAGCAACGTGCTATATGTTCTGAATGCCCGAATTGGGAATCTGTGTCAAAACTTTGTTAGGAATTATGTGATCCTTACTAGCTGGAAGTAAGGGAGATGGGGCATGAAGTTATTTCTAGGAGTTGGACACATTCCAAGTTTAGCTCAGTTCTGGGCATCTTTGAAATACCTATACGAACTTGTTCCTACATAGTAACTTGCATCTTTGAATGAGAATGTGCTTGCTTACAGCAACGTGCTATATGTTCTGAATGCCCGAATTGGGAATCTGTGTCAAAACTTTGTTAGGAATTATGTCATCCTTACTAGCTGGAAGTAAGGGAGATGGGGCATGAAGTTATTTCTAGGAGTTGGACACATAGCAAGTTTAGCTCAGTTCTGGGCATCTTTGAAATACCTATACAAACTTGTTCCTACATAGTAACTTGCATCTTTGAATGGGAATCTGCTTGCTTACAGCAACGTGCTATATGTTCTGAATGCCCGAATTGGGAATATGTGTCAAAACTTTGTTAGGAATTATGTGATCCTTACTAGCTGGAAGTAAGGGAGATGGGGCATGAAGTTATTTCTAGGAGTTGGACACATACCAAGTTTAGCTCAGTTCTGGGCATCTTTGAAATACCAATACAAACTTGTTCCTACATAGTAACTTGCATCTTTGAATGAGAATGTGCTTGCTTGCAGCAACGTGCTATATGTTCTGAATGCCCGAATTGGGAATCTGTGTCAAAACTTTGTTAGGAATTATGTGATCCTTACTAGCTGGAAGTAAGGGAGATGGGGCATGAAGTTATTTCTAGGAGTTGGACACATACCAAGTTTAGCTCAGTTCTGGGCATCTTTGAAATACCTATACAAACTTGTTCCTACATAGTAACTTGCATCTTTGAATGAGAATGTGCTTGCTTACAACAACGTGCTATATGTTCTGAGCGCCCGAATTGGGAATCTGTGTCAAAACTTTGTTAGGAATTATGTGATCCTTACTAGCTGGAAGTAAGGGAGATGGGGCATGAAGTTATTTCTAGGAGTTGGACACATACCAAGTTTAGCTCAGTTCTGGGCATCTTTGAAATACCTATACAAACTTGTTCCTACATAGTAACTTGCATCTTTGAATGGGAATCTGCTTGCTTACAGCAACGTGCTATATGTTCTGAATGCGCGAATTGGGAATCTGTGTCAAAACTTTGTTAGGAATTATGTGATCCTTACTAGCTGGAAGTAAGGGAGATGGGGCATGAAGTTATTTCTAGGAGTTGGACACATACCAAGTTTAGCTCAGTTCTGGGCATCTTTGAAATACCTATACAAACTTGTTCCTACATAGTAACTTGCAACTTTGAATGAGAATGTGCTTGCTTACAGCAACGTGCTATATGTTCTGAATGCCCGAATTGGGAATCTGTGTCAAAACTTTGTTAGGAATTATGTGATCCTTACTAGCTGGAAGTAAGGGAGATGGGGCATGAAGTTATTTCTAGGAGTTGGACACATACCAAGTTTAGCTCAGTTCTGGGCATCTTTGAAATACCTATACAAACTTGTTCCTACATAGTAACTTGCATCTTTGAATGAGAATGTGCTTGCTTACAGCAACGTGCTATATGTTCTGAATGCCCGAATTGGCAATCTGTGTCAAAACTTTGTTAGGAATTATGTGATCCTTACTAGCTGGAAGTAAGAGAGATGAGGCATGAAGTTATTTCTAGGAGTTGGACACATACCAAGTTTAGCTCAGTTCTGGGCATCTTTGAAATACCTATACAAACTTGTTGCTACATAGTAACTTGCAGCATTAATGAGAATCTGCTTGCTTACAGCAACGTGCTATATGTTCTGAATGCCCGAATTGGCAATCTGTGTCAAAACTTTGTTAGGAATTATGTGATCCTTACTACCTGGAAGTAAGGGAGATGGGGCATGAAGTTATTTCTAGGAGTTGGACACATACCAAGTTTAGCTCAGTTCTGGGCATCTTTGAAATACCTATACAAACTTGTTCCTACATAGTAACTTGCAACTTTGAATGAGAATGTGCTTGCTTACAGCAACGTGCTATATGTTCTGAATGCCCGAATTGGGAATCTGTGTCAAAACTTTGTTAGGAATTATGTGATCCTTACTAGCTGGAAGTAAGGGAGATGGGGCATGAAGTTATTTCTAGGAGTTGGACACATAGCAAGTTTAGCTCAGTTCTGGGCATCTTTGAAATACCTATACAAACTTGTTCCTACATAGTAACTTGCATCTTTGAATGGGAATCTGCTTGCTTACAGCAACGTGCTATATGTTCTGAATGCCCGAATTGGGAATATGTGTCAAAACTTTGTTAGGAATTATGTGATCCTTACTAGCTGGAAGTAAGGGAGATGGGGCATGAAGTTATTTCTAGGAGTTGGACACATACCAAGTTTAGCTCAGTTCTGGGCATCTTTGAAATACCAATACAAACTTGTTCCTACATAGTAACTTGCAACTTTTAATGAGAATGTGCTTGCTTGCAGCAACGTCCTATATGTTCTGAATGCCCGAATTGGGAATCTGTGTCAAAACTTTGTTAGGAATTATGTGATCCTTACTAGCTGGAAGTAAGGGAGATGGGGCATGAAGTTATTTCTAGGAGTTGGACACATACCAAGTTGAGCTCAGTTCTGGGCATCTTTGAAATACCTATACAAACTTGTTCCTACCTAGTAACTTGCATCTTTGAATGAGAATCTGCTTGCTTATAGCAACGTGCTATATGTTCTGAATGCCCGAATAGGGAATCTGTGTCAAAACTTTGTTAGGAATTATGTGATCCTTACTAGCTGGAAGTAAGAGAGATGGGGCATGAAGTTATTTCTAGGAGTTGGACACATACCAAGTTTAGCTCAGTTCTGGGCATCTTTGAAATACCTATACAAACTTGTTCCTACATAGTAACTTGCATCTTTGAATGAGAATGTGCTTGCTTGCAGCAACGTGCTATATGTTCTGAATGCCCGAATTGGGAATCTGTGTCAAAACTTTGTTAGGAATTATGTGATCCTTACTAGCTGGAAGTAAGGGAGATGGGGCATGAAGTTATTTCTAGGAGTTGGACACATACCAAGTTTAGCTCAGTTCTGGGCATCTTTGAAATACCTATACAAACTTGTTCCTACATAGTAACCTGCATCTTTGAATGAGAATGTGCTTGCTTACAACAACGTGCTATATGTTCTGAGCGCCCGAATTGGGAATCTGTGTCAAAACTTTGTTAGGAATTATGTGATCCTTACTAGCTGGAAGTAAGGGAGATGGGGCATGAAGTTATTTCTAGGAGTTGGACACATACCAAGTTTAGCTCAGTTCTGGGCATCTTTGAAATACCTATACAAACTTGTTCCTACATAGTAACTTGCATCTTTGAATGGGAACCTGCTTGCTTACAGCAACGTGCTATATGTTCTGAATGCGCGAATTGGGAATCTGTGTCAAAACTTTGTTAGGAATTATGTGATCCTTACTAGCTGGAAGTAAGGGAGATGGGGCATGAAGTTATTTCTAGGAGTTGGACACATACCAAGTTTAGCTCAGTTCTGGGCATCTTTGAAATACCTATACAAACTTGTTCCTACATAGTAACTTGCAACTTTGAATGAGAATGTGCTTGCTTACAGCAACGTGCTATATGTTCTGAATGCCCGAATTGGGAATCTGTGTCAAAACTTTGTTAGGAATTATGTGATCCTTACTAGCTGGAAGTAAGGGAGATGGGGCATGAAGTTATTTCTAGGAGTTGGACACATACCAAGTTTAGCTCAGTTCTGGGCATCTTTGAAATACCTATACAAACTTGTTCCTACATAGTAACTTGCATCTTTGAATGAGAATGTGCTTGCTTACAGCAACGTGCTATATGTTCTGAATGCCCGAATTGGCAATCTGTGTCAAAACTTTGTTAGGAATTATGTGATCCTTACTAGCTGGAAGTAAGAGAGATGAGGCATGAAGTTATTTCTAGGAGTTGGACACATACCAAGTTTAGCTCAGTTCTGGGCATCTTTGAAATACCTATACAAACTTGTTGCTACATAGTAACTTGCAGCATTAATGAGAATCTGCTTGCTTACAGCAACGTGCTATATGTTCTGAATGCCCGAATTGGCAATCTGTGTCAAAACTTTGTTAGGAATTATGTGATCCTTACTACCTGGAAGTAAGGGAGATGGGGCATGAAGTTATTTCTAGGAGTTGGACACATACCAAGTTTAGCTCAGTTCTGGGCATCTTTGAAATACCTATACAAACTTGTTCCTACATAGTAACTTGCAACTTTGAATGAGAATGTGCTTGCTTACAGCAACGTGCTATATGTTCTGAATGCCCGAATTGGGAATCTGTGTCAAAACTTTGTTAGGAATTATGTGATCCTTACTAGCTGGAAGTAAGGGAGATGGGGCATGAAGTTATTTCTAGGAGTTGGACACATAGCAAGTTTAGCTCAGTTCTGGGCATCTTTGAAATACCTATACAAACTTGTTCCTACATAGTAACTTGCATCTTTGAATGGGAATCTGCTTGCTTACAGCAACGTGCTATATGTTCTGAATGCCCGAATTGGGAATATGTGTCAAAACTTTGTTAGGAATTATGTGATCCTTACTAGCTGGAAGTAAGGGAGATGGGGCATGAAGTTATTTCTAGGAGTTGGACACATACCAAGTTTAGCTCAGTTCTGGGCATCTTTGAAATACCAATACAAACTTGTTCCTACATAGTAACTTGCAACTTTTAATGAGAATGTGCTTGCTTGCAGCAACGTCCTATATGTTCTGAATGCCCGAATTGGGAATCTGTGTCAAAACTTTGTTAGGAATTATGTGATCCTTACTAGCTGGAAGTAAGGGAGATGGGGCATGAAGTTATTTCTAGGAGTTGGACACATACCAAGTTGAGCTCAGTTCTGGGCATCTTTGAAATACCTATACAAACTTGTTCCTACCTAGTAACTTGCATCTTTGAATGAGAATCTGCTTGCTTATAGCAACGTGCTATATGTTCTGAATGCCCGAATAGGGAATCTGTGTCAAAACTTTGTTAGGAATTATGTGATCCTTACTAGCTGGAAGTAAGAGAGATGGGGCATGAAGTTATTTCTAGGAGTTGGACACATACCAAGTTTAGCTCAGTTCTGGGCATCTTTGAAATACCTATACAAACTTGTTCCTACATAGTAACTTGCATCTTTGAATGAGAATGTGCTTGCTTGCAGCAACGTGCTATATGTTCTGAATGCCCGAATTGGGAATCTGTGTCAAAACTTTGTTAGGAATTATGTGATCCTTACTAGCTGGAAGTAAGGGAGATGGGGCATGAAGTTATTTCTAGGAGTTGGACACATACCAAGTTTAGCTCAGTTCTGGGCATCTTTGAAATACCTATACAAACTTGTTCCTACATAGTAACCTGCATCTTTGAATGAGAATGTGCTTGCTTACAACAACGTGCTATATGTTCTGAGCGCCCGAATTGGGAATCTGTGTCAAAACTTTGTTAGGAATTATGTGATCCTTACTAGGTGGAAGTAAGGGAGATGGGGCATGAAGTTATTTCTAGGAGTTGGACACATACCAAGTTTAGCTCAGTTCTGGGCATCATTGAAATACCTATACAAACTTGTTCCTACATAGTAACTTGCATCTTTGAATGAGAATGTGCTTGCTTGCAGCAACGTGCTATATGTTCTGAGCGCCCGAATTGGCAATCTGTGTCAAAACTTTGTTAGGAATTATGTGATCCTTACTAGCTGGAAGTAAGGGAGATGGGGCATGAAGTTATTTCTAGGAGTTGGACACATACCAAGTTTAGCTCAGTTCTGGGCATCTTTGAAATACCTATACAAACTTGTTCCTACATAGTAACTTGCATCTTTGAATGAGAATGTGCTTGCTTGCAGCAACGTGCTATATGTTCTGAATGCCCGAATTGGGAATCTGTGTCAAAACTTTGTTAGGAATTATGTGATCCTTACTAGCTGGAAGTAAGGGAGATGGGGCATGAAGTTATTTCTTGGAGTTGGACACATACCAAGTTTAGCTCAGTTCTGGGCATCTTTGAAATACCTATACAAACTTGTTCCTACCTAGTAACTGGCATCTTTGAATGAGAATGTGCTTGCTTGCAGCAACGTGCTATATGTTCTGAATGCCCGAATAGGGAATCTGTGTCAAAACTTTGTTAGGAATTATGTGATCCTTACTAGCTGGAAGTAAGGGAGATGGGGCATGAAGTTATTTCTAGGAGTTGGACACATACCAAGTTTAGCTCAGTTCTGGGCATCTTTGAAATACCTATACAAACTTGTTCCTACCTAGTAACTTGCATCTTTGAATGAAAATGTGCTTGCTTGCAGCAACGTGCTATATGTTCTGAATGCCCGAATAGGGAATCTGTGTCAAAACTTTGTTAGGAATTATGTGATCCTTACTAGCTGGAAGTAAGGTAGATGGGGCATGAAGTTATTTCTGGGAGTTGGACACATACCAAGTTTAGCTCAGTTCTGGGCATCTTTGAAATACCTATACAAACTTGTTCCTACCTAGTAACTTGCATCTTTGAATGAGAATCTGCTTGCTTATAGCAACGTGCTATATGTTCTGAATGCCCGAATTGGGAATCTGTGTCAAAACTTTGTTAGGAATTATGTGATCCTTACTAGCTGGAAGTAAGGTAGATGGGGCATGAAGTTATTTCTAGGAGTTGGACACATACCAAGTTTAGCTCAGTTCTGGGCATCTTTGAAATACCTATACAAACTTGTTCCTACATATTAACTTGCATCTTTGAATGAGAATGTGCTTGCTTGCAGCAACGTGCTATATGTTCTGAATGCCCGAATTGGGAATCTGTGTCAAAACTTTGTTAGGAATTATGTGATCCTTACTAGCTGGAAGTAAGGGAGATGGGGCATGAAGTTATTTCTAGGAGTTGGACACATACCAAGTTTAGCTCAGTTCTGGGCATCTTTGAAATACCTATACGAACTTGTTCCTACATAGTAACTTGCATCTTTGAATGAGAATGTGCTTGCTTACAGCAACGTGCTATATGTTCTGAATGCCCGAATTGGGAATCTGTGTCAAAACTTTGTTAGGAATTATGTCATCCTTACTAGCTGGAAGTAAGGGAGATGGGGCATGAAGTTATTTCTAGGAGTTGGACACATAGCAAGTTTAGCTCAGTTCTGGGCATCTTTGAAATACCTATACAAACTTGTTCCTACATAGTAACTTGCATCTTTGAATGGGAATCTGCTTGCTTACAGCAACGTGCTATATGTTCTGAATGCCCGAATTGGGAATATGTGTCAAAACTTTGTTAGGAATTATGTGATCCTTACTAGCTGGAAGTAAGGTAGATGGGGCATGAAGTTATTTCTAGGAGTTGGACACATACCAAGTTTAGCTCAGTTCTGGGCATCTTTGAAATACCAATACAAACTTGTTCCTACATAGTAACTTGCAACTTTTAATGAGAATGTGCTTGCTTGCAGCAACGTCCTATATGTTCTGAATGCCCGAATTGGGAATCTGTGTCAAAACTTTGTTAGGAATTATGTGATCCTTACTAGCTGGAAGTAAGGGAGATGGGGCATGAAGTTATTTCTAGGAGTTGGACACATACCAAGTTGAGCTCAGTTCTGGGCATCTTTGAAATACCTATACAAACTTGTTCCTACCTAGTAACTTGCATCTTTGAATGAGAATCTGCTTGCTTATAGCAACGTGCTATATGTTCTGAATGCCCGAATAGGGAATCTGTGTCAAAACTTTGTTAGGAATTATGTGATCCTTACTAGCTGGAAGTAAGGGAGATGGGGCATGAAGTTATTTCTAGGAGTTGGACACATACCAAGTTTAGCTCAGTTCTGGGCATCTTTGAAATACCTATACAAACTTGTTCCTACATAGTAACTTGCATCTTTGAATGAGAATGTGCTTGCTTGCAGCAACGTGCTATATGTTCTGAATGCCCGAATTGGGAATCTGTGTCAAAACTTTGTTAGGAATTATGTGATCCTTACTAGCTGGAAGTAAGGGAGATGGGGCATGAAGTTATTTCTAGGAGTTGGACACATACCAAGTTTAGCTCAGTTCTGGGCATCTTTGAAATACCTATACAAACTTGTTCCTACATAGTAACCTGCATCTTTGAATGAGAATGTGCTTGCTTACAACAACGTGCTATATGTTCTGAGCGCCCGAATTGGGAATCTGTGTCAAAACTTTGTTAGGAATTATGTGATCCTTACTAGCTGGAAGTAAGGGAGATGGGGCATGAAGTTATTTCTAGGAGTTGGACACATACCAAGTTTAGCTCAGTTCTGGGCATCATTGAAATACCTATACAAACTTGTTCCTACATAGTAACTTGCATCTTTGAATGAGAATGTGCTTGCTTGCAGCAACGTGCTATATGTTCTGAGCGCCCGAATTGGCAATCTGTGTCAAAACTTTGTTAGGAATTATGTGATCCTTACTAGCTGGAAGTAAGGGAGATGGGGCATGAAGTTATTTCTAGGAGTTGGACACATACCAAGTTTAGCTCAGTTCTGGGCATCTTTGAAATACCTATACAAACTTGTTCCTACATAGTAACTTGCATCTTTGAATGAGAATGTGCTTGCTTGCAGCAACGTGCTATATGTTCTGAATGCCCGAATTGGGAATCTGTGTCAAAACTTTGTTAGGAATTATGTGATCCTTACTAGCTGGAAGTAAGGGAGATGGGGCATGAAGTTATTTCTTGGAGTTGGACACATACCAAGTTTAGCTCAGTTCTGGGCATCTTTGAAATACCTATACAAACTTGTTCCTACCTAGTAACTGGCATCTTTGAATGAGAATGTGCTTGCTTGCAGCAACGTGCTATATGTTCTGAATGCCCGAATAGGGAATCTGTGTCAAAACTTTGTTAGGAATTATGTGATCCTTACTAGCTGGAAGTAAGGGAGATGGGGCATGAAGTTATTTCTAGGAGTTGGACACATACCAAGTTTAGCTCAGTTCTGGGCATCTTTGAAATACCTATACAAACTTGTTCCTACCTAGTAACTTGCATCTTTGAATGAAAATGTGCTTGCTTGCAGCAACGTGCTATATGTTCTGAATGCCCGAATAGGGAATCTGTGTCAAAACTTTGTTAGGAATTATGTGATCCTTACTAGCTGGAAGTAAGGTAGATGGGGCATGAAGTTATTTCTGGGAGTTGGACACATACCAAGTTTAGCTCAGTTCTGGGCATCTTTGAAATACCTATACAAACTTGTTCCTACCTAGTAACTTGCATCTTTGAATGAGAATCTGCTTGCTTATAGCAACGTGCTATATGTTCTGAATGCCCGAATTGGGAATCTGTGTCAAAACTTTGTTGGGAATTATGTGATCCTTACTAGCTGGAAGTAAGGTAGATGGGGCATGAAGTTATTTCTAGGAGTTGGACACATACCAAGTTTAGCTCAGTTCTGGGCATCTTTGAAATACCTATACAAACTTGTTCCTACATAGTAACTTGCATCTTTGAATGAGAATGTGCTTGCTTACAGCAACGTGCTATATGTTCTGAATGCCCGAATTGGCAATCTGTGTCAAAACTTTGTTAGGAATTATGTGATCCTTACTAGCTGGAAGTAAGAGAGATGAGGCATGAAGTTATTTCTAGGAGTTGGACACATACCAAGTTTAGCTCAGTTCTGGGCATCTTTGAAATACCTATACAAACTTGTTGCTACATAGTAACTTGCAGCATTAATGAGAATCTGCTTGCTTACAGCAACGTGCTATATGTTCTGAATGCCCGAATTGGCAATCTGTGTCAAAACTTTGTTAGGAATTATGTGATCCTTACTACCTGGAAGTAAGGGAGATGGGGCATGAAGTTATTTCTAGGAGTTGGACACATACCAAGTTTAGCTCAGTTCTGGGCATCTTTGAAATACCTATACAAACTTGTTCCTACATAGTAACTTGCAACTTTGAATGAGAATGTGCTTGCTTACAGCAACGTGCTATATGTTCTGAATGCCCGAATTGGGAATCTGTGTCAAAACTTTGTTAGGAATTATGTGATCCTTACTAGCTGGAAGTAAGGGAGATGGGGCATGAAGTTATTTCTAGGAGTTGGACACATACCAAGTTTAGCTCAGTTCTGGGCATCTTTGAAATACCTATACGAACTTGTTCCTACATAGTAACTTGCATCTTTGAATGAGAATGTGCTTGCTTACAGCAACGTGCTATATGTTCTGAATGCCCGAATTGGGAATCTGTGTCAAAACTTTGTTAGGAATTTTGTGATCCTTACTAGCTGGAAGTAAGGGAGATGGGGCATGAAGTTATTTCTAGGAGTTGGACACATACCAAGTTTAGCTCAGTTCTGGGCATCTTTGAAATACCTATACGAACTTGTTCCTACATAGTAACTTGCATCTTTGAATGAGAATGTGCTTGCTTACAGCAACGTGCTATATGTTCTGAATGCCCGAATTGGGAATCTGTGTCAAAACTTTGTTAGGAATTATGTCATCCTTACTAGCTGGAAGTAAGGGAGATGGGGCATGAAGTTATTTCTAGGAGTTGGACACATAGCAAGTTTAGCTCAGTTCTGGGCATCTTTGAAATACCTATACAAACTTGTTCCTACATAGTAACTTGCATCTTTGAATGGGAATCTGCTTGCTTACAGCAACGTGCTATATGTTCTGAATGCCCGAATTGGGAATATGTGTCAAAACTTTGTTAGGAATTATGTGATCCTTACTAGCTGGAAGTAAGGGAGATGGGGCATGAAGTTATTTCTAGGAGTTGGACACATACCAAGTTTAGCTCAGTTCTGGGCATCTTTGAAATACCAATACAAACTTGTTCCTACATAGTAACTTGCAACTTTGAATGAGAATGTGCTTGCTTGCAGCAACGTCCTATATGTTCTGAATGCCCGAATTGGGAATCTGTGTCAAAACTTTGTTAGGAATTATGTGATCCTTACTAGCTGGAAGTAAGGGAGATGGGGCATGAAGTTATTTCTAGGAGTTGGACACATCCCAAGTTGAGCTCAGTTCTGGGCATCTTTGAAATACCTATACAAACTTGTTCCTACCTAGTAACTTGCATCTTTGAATGAGAATCTGCTTGCTTATAGCAACGTGCTATATGTTCTGAATGCCCGAATAGGGAATCTGTGTCAAAACTTTGTTAGGAATTATGTGATCCTTACTAGCTGGAAGTAAGAGAGATGGGGCATGAAGTTATTTCTAGGAGTTGGACACATACCAAGTTTAGCTCAGTTCTGGGCATCTTTGAAATACCTATACAAACTTGTTCCTACATAGTAACTTGCATCTTTGAATGAGAATGTGCTTGCTTGCAGCAACGTGCTATATGTTCTGAATGCCCGAATTGGGAATCTGTGTCAAAACTTTGTTAGGAATTATGTGATCCTTACTAGCTGGAAGTAAGGGAGATGGGGCATGAAGTTATTTCTAGGAGTTGGACACATACCAAGTTTAGCTCAGTTCTGGGCATCTTTGAAATACCTATACAAACTTGTTCCTACATAGTAACCTGCATCTTTGAATGAGAATGTGCTTGCTTACAACAACGTGCTATATGTTCTGAGCGCCCGAATTGGGAATGTGTCAAAACTTTGTTAGGAATTATGTGATCCTTACTAGCTGGAAGTAAGGGAGATGGGGCATGAAGTTATTTCTAGGAGTTGGACACATACCAAGTTTAGCTCAGTTCTGGGCATCATTGAAATACCTATACAAACTTGTTCCTACATAGTAACTTGCATCTTTGAATGAGAATGTGCTTGCTTGCAGCAACGTGCTATATGTTCTGAGCGCCCGAATTGGCAATCTGTGTCAAAACTTTGTTAGGAATTATGTGATCCTTACTAGCTGGAAGTAAGGGAGATGGGGCATGAAGTTATTTCTAGGAGTTGGACACATACCAAGTTTAGCTCAGTTCTGGGCATCTTTGAAATACCTATACAAACTTGTTCCTACATAGTAACTTGCAACTTTGAATGAGAATGTGCTTGCTTGCAGCAACGTGCTATATGTTCTGAATGCCCGAATTGGGAATCTGTGTCAAAACTTTGTTAGGAATTATGTGATCCTTACTAGCTGGAAGTAAGGGAGATGGGGCATGAAGTTATTTCTTGGAGTTGGACACATACCAAGTTTAGCTCAGTTCTGGGCATCTTTGAAATACCTATACAAACTTGTTCCTACCTAGTAACTGGCATCTTTGAATGAGAATGTGCTTGCTTGCAGCAACGTGCTATATGTTCTGAATGCCCGAATAGGGAATCTGTGTCAAAACTTTGTTAGGAATTATGTGATCCTTACTAGCTGGAAGTAAGGGAGATGGGGCATGAAGTTATTTCTAGGAGTTGGACACATACCAAGTTTAGCTCAGTTCTGGGCATCTTTGAAATACCTATACAAACTTGTTCCTACCTAGTAACTTGCATCTTTGAATGAAAATGTGCTTGCTTGCAGCAACGTGCTATATGTTCTGAATGCCCGAATAGGGAATCTGTGTCAAAACTTTGTTAGGAATTATGTGATCCTTACTAGCTGGAAGTAAGGTAGATGGGGCATGAAGTTATTTCTGGGAGTTGGACACATACCAAGTTTAGCTCAGTTCTGGGCATCTTTGAAATACCTATACAAACTTGTTCCTACCTAGTAACTTGCATCTTTGAATGAGAATCTGCTTGCTTATAGCAACGTGCTATATGTTCTGAATGCCCGAATTGGGAATCTGTGTCAAAACTTTGTTAGGAATTATGTGATCCTTACTAGCTGGAAGTAAGGTAGATGGGGCATGAAGTTATTTCTAGGAGTTGGACACATACCAAGTTTAGCTCAGTTCTGGGCATCTTTGAAATACCTATACAAACTTGTTCCTACATAGTAACTTGCATCTTTGAATGAGAATGTGCTTGCTTGCAGCAACGTGCTATATGTTCTGAATGCCCGAATTGGGAATCTGTGTCAAAACTTTGTTAGGAATTATGTGATCCTTACTAGCTGGAAGTAAGGGAGATGGGGCATGAAGTTATTTCTAGGAGTTGGACACATACCAAGTTTAGCTCAGTTCTGGGAATTTTTGAAATACCTATACAAACTTGTTCCTACATAGTAACTTGCATCTTTGAATGAGAATGTGCTTGCTTGCAGCAACGTGCTATATGTTCTGAATGCCCGAATTGGGAATCTGTGTCAAAACTTTGTTAGGAATTATGTTATCCTTACTAGCTGGAAGTAAGGGAGATGGGGCATGAAGTTATTTCTTGGAGTTGGACACATACCAAGTTTAGCTCAGTTCTGGGCATCTTTGAAATACCTATACAAACTTGTTCCTACCTAGTAACTTGCATCTTTGAATGAGAATGTGCTTGCTTGCAGCAACGTGCTATATGTTCTGAATGCCCGAATAGGGAATCTGTGTCAAAACTTTGTTAGGAATTATGTGATCCTTACTAGCTGGAAGTAAGGGAGATGGGGCATGAAGTTATTTCTTGGAGTTGGAGACATACCAAGTTTAGCTCAGTTCTGGGCATCTTTGAAATACCTATACAAACTTGTTCCTACATAGTAACTTGCATCTTTGAATGAGAATGTGCTTGCTTGCAGCAACGTGCTATATGTTCTGAATGCCCGAATAGGGAATCTGTGTCAAAACTTTGTTAGGAATTATGTGATCCTTACTAGGTGGAAGTAAGGAAGATGGGGCATGAAGTTATTTCTAGGAGTTGGACACATACCAAGTTTAGCTCAGTTCTGGGCATCTTTGAAATACCTATACAAACTTGTTGCTACATAGTAACTTGCATCTTTGAATGAGAATGTGCTTGCTTACAGCAACGTGCTATATGTTCTGAATGCCCGAATTGGGAATCTGTGTCAAAACTCTTTTAGGAATTATGTGATCCTTACTAGCTGGAAGTAAGGGAGATGGGGCATGAAGTTATTTCTAGGAGTTGGACACATGCCAAGTTTAGCTCAGTTCTGGGCATCTTTGAAATACCTATACAAACTTGTTCCTACATAGTAACTTGCAACTTTGAATGAGAATGTGCTTGCTTACAGCAACGTGCTATATGTTCTGAATGCCCGAATTGGGAATCTGTGTCAAAACTTTGTTAGGAATTATGTGATCCTTACTAGCTGGAAGTAAGGGAGATGGGGCATGAAGTTATTTCTAGGAGTTGGACACATACCAAGTTTAGCTCAGTTCTGGGCATCTTTGAAATACCTATACAAACTTGTTCCTACATAGTAACTTGCATCTTTGAATGAGAATGTGCTTGCTTGCAGCAACGTGCCATATGTTCTGAATGCCCGAATAGGGAATCTGTGTCAAAACTTTGTTAGGAATTATGTGATCCTTACTAGGTGGAAGTAAGGGAGATGTGGCATGAAGTTATTTCTAGGAGTTGGACACATACCAAGTTTAGCTCAGTTCTGGGCATCTTTGAAATACCTATACAAACTTGTTGCTACATAGTAACTTGCATCTTTGAATGAGAATGTGCTTGCTTACAGCAACGTGCTATATGTTCTGAATGCCCGAATTGGGAATCTGTGTCAAAACTTTGTTAGGAATTATGTGATCCTTACTAGCTGGATGTAAGGGAGATGGGGCATGAAGTTATTTCTAGGAGTTGGACACATACCAAGTTTAGCTCAGTTCTGGGCATCTTTGAAATACCTATACAAACTTGTTCCTACATAGTAACTTGCAACTTTGAATGAGAATGTGCTTGCTTACAGCAACGTGCTATATGTTCTGAATGCCCGAATTGGGAATCTGTGTCAAAACTTTGTTAGGAATTATGTGATCCTTACTAGCTGGAAGTAAGGGAGATGGGGCATGAAGTTATTTCTAGGAGTTGGACACATACCAAGTTTAGCTCAGTTCTGGGCATCTTTGAAATACCTATACAAACTTGTTCCTACATAGTAACTTGCAACTTTGAATGAAAATGTGCTTGCTTACAGCAACGTGCTATATGTTCTGAATGCCCGAATAGGGAATCTGTGTCAAAACTTTGTTAGGAATTATGTGATCCTTACTAGCTGGAAGTAAGGGAGATGGGGCATGAAGTTATTTCTAGGAGTTGGACACATACCAAGTTTAGCTCAGTTCTGGGCATCTTTGAAATACCTATACAAACTTGTTCCTACATAGTAACTTGCAACTTTGAATGAAAATGTGCTTGCTTACAGCAACGTGCTATATGTTCTGAATGCCCGAATTGGGAATGTGTGTCAAAACTTTGTTAGGAATTATGTCATCCTTACTAGCTGGAAGTAAGGGAGATGGGGCATGAAGTTATTTCTAGGAGTTGGACACATACCAAGTTTAGCTCAGTTCTGGGCATCTTTGAAATATCTATACAAACTTGTTCCTACATAGTAACTTGCATCTTTGAATGAGAATGTGCTTGCTTACAGCAACGTGCTATATGTTCTGAATGCCCGATTTGGGAATCTGTGTCAAAACTTTGTTAGGAATTATGTGATCCTTACTAGCTGGAAGTAAGGGAGATGGGGCATGAAGTTATTTCTAGGAGTTGGACACATAGCAAGTTTAGCTCAGTTCTGGGCATCTTTGAAATACCTATACAAACTTGTTCCTACATAGTAACTTGCATCTTTGAATGGGAATCTGCTTGCTTACAGCAACGTGCTATATGTTCTGAATGCCCGAATTGGGAATCTGTGTCAAAACTTTGTTAGGAATTATGTGATCCTTACTAGCTGGAAGTAAGGGAGATGGGGCATGAAGTTATTTCTAGGAGTTGGACACATACCAAGTTTAGCTCAGTTCTGGGCATCTTTGAAATACCTATACAAACTTGTTCCTACATAGTAACTTGCATCTTTGAATGAGAATGTTCTTCCTTACAGCAACGTGCTATATGTTCTGAATGCCCGAATTGGCAATCTGTGTCAAAACTTTGTTAGGAATTATGTGATCCTTACTAGCTGGAAGTAAGGGAGATGGGGCATGAAGTTATTTCTAGGAGTTGGACACATACCAAGTTTAGCTCAGTTCTGGGCATCTTTGAAATACCTATACAAACTTGTTCCTACATAGTAACTTGCAACTTTGAATGAGAATGTGCTTGCTTACAGCAACGTGCTATATGTTCTGAATGCCCGAATTGTGAATCTGTGTCAAAACTTTGTTAGGAATTATGTGATCCTTACTAGCTGGAAGTAAGGGAGATGGGGCATGAAGTTATTTCTAGGAGTTGGACACATACCAAGTTTAGCTCAGTTCTGGGCATCTTTGAAATACCTATACAAACTTGTTCCTACATAGTAACTTGCATCTTTGAATGAGAATGTGCTTGCTTACAGAAACGTGCTATATGTTCTGAATGCGCGAATTGGGAATCTGTGTCAAAACTTTGTTAGGAATTATGTGATCCTTACTAGCTGGAAGTAAGGGAGATGGGGCATGAAGTTATTTCTAGGAGTTGGACACATACCAAGTTTAGCTCAGTTCTGGGCATCTTTGAAATACCTATACAAACTTGTTCCTACATAGTAACTTGCATCTTTGAATGGGAATCTGCTTGCTTACAGCAACGTGCTATATGTTCTGAATGCCCGAATTGGGTATATGTGTCAAAACTTTGTTAGGAATTATGTGATCCTTACTAGCTGGAAGTAAGGGAGATGGGGCATGAAGTTATTTCTAGGAGTTGGACACATACCAAGTTTAGCTCAGTTCTGGGCATCTTTGAAATACCAATACAAACTTGTTCCTACATAGTAACTTGCAACATTGAATGAGAATGTGCTTGCTTACAGCAACGTGCTATATGTTCTGAATGCCCGAATTGGGAATCTGTGTCAAAACTTTGTTAGGAATTATGTCATCCTTACTAGCTGGAAGTAAGGGAGATTGGGCATGAAGTTATTTCTAGGAGTTGGACACATACCAAGTTTAGCTCAGTTCTGGGCATCTTTGAAATACCTATACAAACTTGTTCCTACATAGTAACTTGCATCTTTGAATGAGAATGTGCTTGCTTACAGCAACGTGCTATATGTTCTGAATGCCCGAAATGGGAATCTGTGTCAAAACTGTTAGGAATTATGTGATCCTTACTAGCTGGAAGTAAGGGAGATGGGGCATGAAGTTATTTCTAGGAGTTGGACACATACCAAGTTTAGCTCAGTTCTGGGCATCTTTGAAATACCTATACAAACTTGTTCCTACATAGTAACTTGCACCTTTGAATGAAAATGTGCTTGCTTACAGCAACGTGCTATATGTTCTGAATGCCCGAATTGGGAATCTGTGTCAAAACTTTGTTAGGAATTATGTGATCCTTACTAGCTGGAAGTAAGGGAGATGGGGCATGAAGTTATTTCTAGGAGTTGGACACATACCAAGTTTAGCTCAGTTCGGGGCATCTTTGAAATACCTATACAAACTTGTTCCTACATAGTAACTTGCATCTTTGAATGAGAATCTGCTTGCTTACAGCAACGTGCTATATGTTCTGAATGCCCGAATTGGGAATCTGTGTCAAAACTTTGTTAGGAATTATGTGATCCTTACTAGCTGGAAGTAAGGGAGATGGGGCATGAAGTTATTTCTAGGAGTTGGACGCATACCAAGTTTAGCTCAGTTCTGGGCATCTTTGAAATACCTATACAAACTTGTTCCTACATAGTAACTTGCATCTTTGAATGAGAATGTGCTTGCTTGCAGCAACGTGCTATATGTTCTGAATGCCCGAATAGGGAATCTGTGTCAAAACTTTGTTAGGAATTATGTGATCCTTACTAGCTGGAAGTAAGGGAGATGGGGCATGAAGTTATTTCTAGGAGTTGGACACATACCAAGTTTAGCTCAGTTCTGGGCATCTTTGAAATACCTATACAAACTTGTTCCTACCTAGTAACTTGCATCTTTGAATGGGAATCTGCTTGCTTACAGCAACGTGCTATATGTTCTGAATGCCCGAATTGGGAATCTGTGTCAAAACTTTGTTAGGAATTATGTGATCCTTACTAGCTGGAAGTAAGGGAGATGGGGCATGAAGTTATTTCTAGGAGTTGGACACATACCAAGTTTAGCTCAGTTCTGGGCATCTTTGAAATACCTATACAAACTTGTTCCTACATAGTAACTTGCAACTTTGAATGAGAATGTGCTTGCTTACAGCAACGTGCTATATGTTCTGAATGCCCGAATAGGGAATCTGTGTCAAAACTTTGTTAGGAATTATGTGATCCTTACTAGCTGGAAGTAAGGGAGATGGGGCATGAAGTTATTTCTAGGAGTTGGACACATACCAAGTTTAGCTCAGTTCTGGGCATCTTTGAAATACCTATACAAACTTGTTCCTACCTAGTAACTTGCATCTTTGAATGGGAATCTGCTTGCTTACAGCAACGTGCTATATGTTCTGAATGCCCGAATTGGGAATCTGTGTCAAAACTTTGTTAGGAATTATGTGATCCTTACTAGCTGGAAGTAAGGGAGATGGGGCATGAAGTTATTTCTAGGAGTTGGACACATACCAAGTTTAGCTCAGTTCTGGGCATCTTTGAAATACCTATACAAACTTGTTCCTACATAGTAACTTCCAACTTTGAATGAGAATGTGCTTGCTTACAGCAACGTGCTATATGTTCTGAATGCCCGAATAGGGAATCTGTGTCAAAACTTTGTTAGGAATTATGTGATCCTTACTAGCTGGAAGTAAGGGAGATGGGGCATGAAGTTATTTCTAGGAGTTGGACACATACCAAGTTTAGCTCAGTTCTGGGCATCTTTGAAATACCTATACAAACTTGTTCCTACATAGTAACTTGCATCTTTGAATGAGAATGTGCTTGCTTGCAGCAACGTGCTATATGTTCTGAATGCCCGAATAGGGAATCTGTGTCAAAACTTTGTTAGGAATTATGTGATCCTTACTAGCTGCAAGTAAGGGAGATGGGGCATGAAGTTATTTCTAGGAGTTGGACACATACAACGTTTAGCTGAGTTCTGGGCATCTTTGAAATACCTATACAAACTTGTTCCTACCTAGTAACTTGCATCTTTGAATGAGAATCTGCTTGCTTGCAGCAACGTGCTATATGTTCTGAATGCCCGAATTGGGAATCTGTGTCAAAACTTTGTTAGGAATTATGTGATCCTTACTAGCTGGAAGTAAGGAAGATGGGGCATGAAGTTATTTCTAGGAGTTGGACACATACCAAGTTTAGCTCAGTTCTGGGCATCTTTGAAATACCTATACAAACTTGTTCCTACATAGTAACTTGCATCTTTGAATGAGAATGTGCTTGCTTACTGAAACGTGCTATATGTTCTGAATGCCCGAATTGGCAATCTGTGTCAAAACTTTGTTAGGAATTATGTGATCCTTACTAGCTGGAAGTAAGGGAGATGGGGCATGAAGTTATTTCTAGGACTTGGACACATACCAAGTTTAGCTCAGTTCTGGGCATCTTTGAAATACCTATACAAACTTGTTCCTACATAGTAACTTGCATCTTTGAATGGGAATCTGCTTGCTTACAGCAACGTGCTATATGTTCTGAATGCCCGAATTGGGAATCTGTGTCAAAACTTTGTTAGGAATTATGTGATCCTTACTAGCTGGAAGTAAGGGAGATGGGGCATGAAGTTATTTCTAGGAGTTGGACACATACCAAGTTTAGCTCAGTTCTGGGCATCTTTGAAATACCTATACAAACTTGTTCCTACATAGTAACTTGCATCTTTGAATGAGAATGTGCTTGCTTACAGCAACGTGCTATATGTTCTGAGCGCCCGAATTGGCAATCTGTGTCAAAACTTTGTTAGGAATTATGTGATCCTTACTAGCTGGAAGTAAGGGAGATGGGGCATGAAGTTATTTCTAGGAGTTGGACACATACCAAGTTTAGCTCAGTTCTGGGCATCTTTGAAATACCTATACAAACTTGTTCCTACATAGTAACTTGCAACTTTGAATGAGAATGTGCTTGCTTACAGCAACGTGCTATATGTTCTGAATGCCCGAATTGGGAATCTGTGTCAAAACTTTGTTAGGAATTATGTGATCCTTACTAGCTGGAAGTAAGGGAGATGGGGCATGAAGTTATTTCTAGGAGTTGGACACATACCAAGTTTAGCTCAGTTCTGGGCATCTTTGAAATACCTATACAAACTTGTTCCTACCTAGTAACTTGCAACTTTGAATGAGAATGTGCTTGCTTACAGCAACGTGCTCTATGTTCTGAGCGCCCGAATTGGCAATCTGTGTCAAAACTTTGTTAGGAATTATGTGATCCTTACTAGCTGGAAGTAAGGGAGATGGGGCATGAAGTTATTTCTAGGAGTTGGACACATACCAAGTTTAGCTCAGTTCTGGGCATCTTTGAAATACCTATACAAACTTGTTCCTACATAGTAACTTGCAACATTGAATGAGAATGTGCTTGCTTACAGCAACGTGCTATATGTTCTGAATGCCCGAATTGGGAATCTGTGTCAAAACTTTGTTAGGAATTATGTGATCCTTACTAGCTGGAAGTAAGGGAGATGGGGCATGAAGTTATTTCTAGGAGTTGGACACATACCAAGTTTAGCTCAGTTCTGGGCATCTTTGAAATACCTATACAAACTTGTTCCTACCTAGTAACTTGCAACTTTGAATGAGAATGTGCTTGCTTACAGCAACGTGCTATATGTTCTGAATGCCCGAATTGGGAATCTGTGTCAAAACTTTGTTAGGAATTATGTGATCCTTACTAGCTGGAAGTAAGGGAGATGGGGCATGAAGTTATTTCTAGGAGTTGGACACATACCAAGTTTAGCTCAGTTCTGGGCATCTTTGAAATACCTATACGAACTTGTTCCTACATAGTAACTTGCATCTTTGAATGAGAATGTGCTTGCTTACAGCAACGTGCTATATGTTCTGAATGCCCGAATTGGGAATCTGTGTCAAAACTTTGTTAGGAATTTTGTGATCCTTACTAGCTGGAAGTAAGGGAGATGGGGCATGAAGTTATTTCTAGGAGTTGGACACATACCAAGTTTAGCTCAGTTCTGGGCATCTTTGAAATACCTATACGAACTTGTTCCTACATAGTAACTTGCATCTTTGAATGAGAATGTGCTTGCTTACAGCAACGTGCTATATGTTCTGAATGCCCGAATTGGGAATCTGTGTCAAAACTTTGTTAGGAATTATGTCATCCTTACTAGCTGGAAGTAAGGGAGATGGGGCATGAAGTTATTTCTAGGAGTTGGACACATACCAAGTTTAGCTCAGTTCTGGGCATCTTTGAAATACCTATACAAACTTGTTCCTACATAGTAACTTGCATCTTTGAATGGGAATCTGCTTGCTTACAGCAACGTGCTATATGTTCTGAATGCCCGAATTGGGAATATGTGTCAAAACTTTGTTAGGAATTATGTGATCCTTACTAGCTGGAAGTAAGGGAGATGGGGCATGAAGTTATTTCTAGGAGTTGGACACATACCAAGTTTAGCTCAGTTCTGGGCATCTTTGAAATACCAATACAAACTTGTTCCTACATAGTAACTTGCAACTTTGAATGAGAATGTGCTTGCTTGCAGCAACGTCCTATATGTTCTGAATGCCCGAATTGGGAATCTGTGTCAAAACTTTGTTAGGAATTATGTGATCCTTACTAGCTGGAAGTAAGGGAGATGGGGCATGAAGTTATTTCTAGGAGTTGGACACATACCAAGTTGAGCTCAGTTCTGGGCATCTTTGAAATACCTATACAAACTTGTTCCTACCTAGTAACTTGCATCTTTGAATGAGAATCTGCTTGCTTATAGCAACGTGCTATATGTTCTGAATGCCCGAATAGGGAATCTGTGTCAAAACTTTGTTAGGAATTATGTGATCCTTACTAGCTGGAAGTAAGAGAGATGGGGCATGAAGTTATTTCTAGGAGTTGGACACATACCAAGTTTAGCTCAGTTCTGGGCATCTTTGAAATACCTATACAAACTTGTTCCTACATAGTAACTTGCATCTTTGAATGAGAATGTGCTTGCTTGCAGCAACGTGCTATATGTTCTGAATGCCCGAATTGGGAATCTGTGTCAAAACTTTGTTAGGAATTATGTGATCCTTACTAGCTGGAAGTAAGGGAGATGGGGCATGAAGTTATTTCTAGGAGTTGGACACATACCAAGTTTAGCTCAGTTCTGGGCATCTTTGAAATACCTATACAAACTTGTTCCTACATAGTAACCTGCATCTTTGAATGAGAATGTGCTTGCTTACAACAACGTGCTATATGTTCTGAGCGCCCGAATTGGGAATGTGTCAAAACTTTGTTAGGAATTATGTGATCCTTACTAGCTGGAAGTAAGGGAGATGGGGCATGAAGTTATTTCTAGGAGTTGGACACATACCAAGTTTAGCTCAGTTCTGGGCATCATTGAAATACCTATACAAACTTGTTCCTACATAGTAACTTGCATCTTTGAATGAGAATGTGCTTGCTTGCAGCAACGTGCTATATGTTCTGAGCGCCCGAATTGGCAATCTGTGTCAAAACTTTGTTAGGAATTATGTGATCCTTACTAGCTGGAAGTAAGGGAGATGGGGCATGAAGTTATTTCTAGGAGTTGGACACATACCAAGTTTAGCTCAGTTCTGGGCATCTTTGAAATACCTATACAAACTTGTTCCTACATAGTAACTTGCATCTTTGAATGAGAATGTGCTTGCTTGCAGCAACGTGCTATATGTTCTGAATGCCCGAATTGGGAATCTGTGTCAAAACTTTGTTAGGAATTATGTGATCCTTACTAGCTGGAAGTAAGGGAGATGGGGCATGAAGTTATTTCTTGGAGTTGGACACATACCAAGTTTAGCTCAGTTCTGGGCATCTTTGAAATACCTATACAAACTTGTTCCTACCTAGTAACTGGCATCTTTGAATGAGAATGTGCTTGCTTGCAGCAACGTGCTATATGTTCTGAATGCCCGAATAGGGAATCTGTGTCAAAACTTTGTTAGGAATTATGTGATCCTTACTAGCTGGAAGTAAGGGAGATGGGGCATGAAGTTATTTCTAGGAGTTGGACACATACCAAGTTTAGCTCAGTTCTGGGCATCTTTGAAATACCTATACAAACTTGTTCCTACCTAGTAACTTGCATCTTTGAATGAAAATGTGCTTGCTTGCAGCAACGTGCTATATGTTCTGAATGCCCGAATAGGGAATCTGTGTCAAAACTTTGTTAGGAATTATGTGATCCTTACTAGCTGGAAGTAAGGTAGATGGGGCATGAAGTTATTTCTGGGAGTTGGACACATACCAAGTTTAGCTCAGTTCTGGGCATCTTTGAAATACCTATACAAACTTGTTCCTACCTAGTAACTTGCATCTTTGAATGAGAATCTGCTTGCTTATAGCAACGTGCTATATGTTCTGAATGCCCGAATTGGGAATCTGTGTCAAAACTTTGTTAGGAATTATGTGATCCTTACTAGCTGGAAGTAAGGTAGATGGGGCATGAAGTTATTTCTGGGAGTTGGACACATACCAAGTTTAGCTCAGTTCTGGGCATCTTTGAAATACCTATACAAACTTGTTCCTACATAGTAACTTGCATCTTTGAATGAGAATGTGCTTGCTTGCAGCAACGTGCTATATGTTCTGAATGCCCGAATTGGGAATCTGTGTCAAAACTTTGTTAGGAATTATGTGATCCTTACTAGCTGGAAGTAAGGGAGATGGGGCATGAAGTTATTTCTAGGAGTTGGACACATACCAAGTTTAGCTCAGTTCTGGGAATTTTTGAAATACCTATACAAACTTGTTCCTACATAGTAACTTGCATCTTTGAATGAGAATGTGCTTGCTTGCAGCAACGTGCTATATGTTCTGAATGCCCGAATTGGGAATCTGTGTCAAAACTTTGTTAGGAATTATGTTATCCTTACTAGCTGGAAGTAAGGGAGATGGGGCATGAAGTTATTTCTTGGAGTTGGACACATACCAAGTTTAGCTCAGTTCTGGGCATCTTTGAAATACCTATACAAACTTGTTCCTACCTAGTAACTTGCATCTTTGAATGAGAATGTGCTTGCTTGCAGCAACGTGCTATATGTTCTGAATGCCCGAATAGGGAATCTGTGTCAAAACGTTGTTAGGAATTATGTGATCCTTACTAGCTGGAAGTAAGGGAGATGGGGCATGAAGTTATTTCTTGGAGTTGGAGACATACCAAGTTTAGCTCAGTTCTGGGCATCTTTGAAATACCTATACAAACTTGTTCCTACATAGTAACTTGCATCTTTGAATGAGAATGTGCTTGCTTGCAGCAACGTGCTATATGTTCTGAATGCCCGAATAGGGAATCTGTGTCAAAACTTTGTTAGGAATTATGTGATCCTTACTAGGTGGAAGTAAGGAAGATGGGGCATGAAGTTATTTCTAGGAGTTGGACACATACCAAGTTTAGCTCAGTTCTGGGCATCTTTGAAATACCTATACAAACTTGTTCCTACATAGTAACTTGCATCTTTGAATGAGAATGTGCTTGCTTACAGCAACGTGCTATATGTTCTGAATGCCCGAATTGGGAATCTGTGTCAAAACTCTTTTAGGAATTATGTGATCCTTACTAGCTGGAAGTAAGGGAGATGGGGCATGAAGTTATTTCTAGGAGTTGGACACATACCAAGTTTAGCTCAGTTCTGGGCATCTTTGAAATACCTATACAAACTTGTTCCTACATAGTAACTTGCAACTTTGAATGAGAATGTGCTTGCTTACAGCAACGTGCTATATGTTCTGAATGCCCGAATTGGGAATCTGTGTCAAAACTTTGTTAGGAATTATGTGATCCTTACTAGCTGGAAGTAAGGGAGATGGGGCATGAAGTTATTTCTAGGAGTTGGACACATACCAAGTTTAGCTCAGTTCTGGGCATCTTTGAAATACCTATACAAACTTGTTCCTACATAGTAACTTGCATCTTTGAATGAGAATGTGCTTGCTTGCAGCAACGTGCCATATGTTCTGAATGCCCGAATAGGGAATCTGTGTCAAAACTTTGTTAGGAATTATGTGATCCTTACTAGGTGGAAGTAAGGGAGATGTGGCATGAAGTTATTTCTAGGAGTTGGACACATACCAAGTTTAGCTCAGTTCTGGGCATCTTTGAAATACCTATACAAACTTGTTGCTACATAGTAACTTGCATCTTTGAATGAGAATGTGCTTGCTTACAGCAACGTGCTATATGTTCTGAATGCCCGAATTGGGAATCTGTGTCAAAACTTTGTTAGGAATTATGTGATCCTTACTAGCTGGATGTAAGGGAGATGGGGCATGAAGTTATTTCTAGGAGTTGGACACATACCAAGTTTAGCTCAGTTCTGGGCATCTTTGAAATACCTATACAAACTTGTTCCTACATAGTAACTTGCAACTTTGAATGAGAATGTGCTTGCTTACAGCAACGTGCTATATGTTCTGAATGCCCGAATTGGGAATCTGTGTCAAAACTTTGTTAGGAATTATGTGATCCTTACTAGCTGGAAGTAAGGGAGATGGGGCATGAAGTTATTTCTAGGAGTTGGACACATACCAAGTTTAGCTCAGTTCTGGGCATCTTTGAAATACCTATACAAACTTGTTCCTACATAGTAACTTGCAACTTTGAATGAAAATGTGCTTGCTTACAGCAACGTGCTATATGTTCTGAATGCCCGAATAGGGAATCTGTGTCAAAACTTTGTTAGGAATTATGTGATCCTTACTAGCTGGAAGTAAGGGAGATGGGGCATGAAGTTATTTCTAGGAGTTGGACACATACCAAGTTTAGCTCAGTTCTGGGCATCTTTGAAATACCTATACAAACTTGTTCCTACATAGTAACTTGCAACTTTGAATGAAAATGTGCTTGCTTACAGCAACGTGCTATATGTTCTGAATGCCCGAATTGGGAATGTGTGTCAAAACTTTGTTAGGAATTATGTCATCCTTACTAGCTGGAAGTAAGGGAGATGGGGCATGAAGTTATTTCTAGGAGTTGGACACATACCAAGTTTAGCTCAGTTCTGGGCATCTTTGAAATATCTATACAAACTTGTTCCTACATAGTAACTTGCATCTTTGAATGAGAATGTGCTTGCTTACAGTAACGTGCTATATGTTCTGAATGCCCGATTTGGGAATCTGTGTCAAAACTTTGTTAGGAATTATGTGATCCTTACTAGCTGGAAGTAAGGGAGATGGGGCATGAAGTTATTTCTAGGAGTTGGACACATAGCAAGTTTAGCTCAGTTCTGGGCATCTTTGAAATACCTATACAAACTTGTTCCTACATAGTAACTTGCATCTTTGAATGGGAATCTGCTTGCTTACAGCAACGTGCTATATGTTCTGAATGCCCGAATTGGGAATCTGTGTCAAAACTTTGTTAGGAATTATGTGATCCTTACTAGCTGGAAGTAAGGGAGATGGGGCATGAAGTTATTTCTAGGAGTTGGACACATACCAAGTTTAGCTCAGTTCTGGGCATCTTTGAAATACCTATACAAACTTGTTCCTACATAGTAACTTGCATCTTTGAATGAGAATGTTCTTCCTTACAGCAACGTGCTATATGTTCTGAATGCCCGAATTGGCAATCTGTGTCAAAACTTTGTTAGGAATTATGTGATCCTTACTAGCTGGAAGTAAGGGAGATGGGGCATGAAGTTATTTCTAGGAGTTGGACACATACCAAGTTTAGCTCAGTTCTGGGCATCTTTGAAATACCTATACAAACTTGTTCCTACATAGTAACTTGCAACTTTGAATGAGAATGTGCTTGCTTACAGCAACGTGCTATATGTTCTGAATGCCCGAATTGTGAATCTGTGTCAAAACTTTGTTAGGAATTATGTGATCCTTACTAGCTGGAAGTAAGGGAGATGGGGCATGAAGTTATTTCTAGGAGTTGGACACATACCAAGTTTAGCTCAGTTCTGGGCATCTTTGAAATACCTATACAAACTTGTTCCTACATAGTAACTTGCATCTTTGAATGAGAATGTGCTTGCTTACAGAAACGTGCTATATGTTCTGAATGCGCGAATTGGGAATCTGTGTCAAAACTTTGTTAGGAATTATGTGATCCTTACTAGCTGGAAGTAAGGGAGATGGGGCATGAAGTTATTTCTAGGAGTTGGACACATACCAAGTTTAGCTCAGTTCTGGGCATCTTTGAAATACCTATACAAACTTGTTCCTACATAGTAACTTGCATCTTTGAATGGGAATCTGCTTGCTTACAGCAACGTGCTATATGTTCTGAATGCCCGAATTGGGTATATGTGTCAAAACTTTGTTAGGAATTATGTGATCCTTACTAGCTGGAAGTAAGGGAGATGGGGCATGAAGTTATTTCTAGGAGTTGGACACATACCAAGTTTAGCTCAGTTCTGGGCATCTTTGAAATACCAATACAAACTTGTTCCTACATAGTAACTTGCAACATTGAATGAGAATGTGCTTGCTTACAGCAACGTGCTATATGTTCTGAATGCCCGAATTGGGAATCTGTGTCAAAACTTTGTTAGGAATTATGTCATCCTTACTAGCTGGAAGTAAGGGAGATTGGGCATGAAGTTATTTCTAGGAGTTGGACACATACCAAGTTTAGCTCAGTTCTGGGCATCTTTGAAATACCTATACAAACTTGTTCCTACATAGTAACTTGCATCTTTGAATGAGAATGTGCTTGCTTACAGCAACGTGCTATATGTTCTGAATGCCCGAAATGGGAATCTGTGTCAAAACTGTTAGGAATTATGTGATCCTTACTAGCTGGAAGTAAGGGAGATGGGGCATGAAGTTATTTCTAGGAGTTGGACACATACCAAGTTTAGCTCAGTTCTGGGCATCTTTGAAATACCTATACAAACTTGTTCCTACATAGTAACTTGCACCTTTGAATGAAAATGTGCTTGCTTACAGCAACGTGCTATATGTTCTGAATGCCCGAATTGGGAATCTGTGTCAAAACTTTGTTAGGAATTATGTGATCCTTACTAGCTGGAAGTAAGGGAGATGGGGCATGAAGTTATTTCTAGGAGTTGGACACATACCAAGTTTAGCTCAGTTCGGGGCATCTTTGAAATACCTATACAAACTTGTTCCTACATAGTAACTTGCATCTTTGAATGAGAATCTGCTTGCTTACAGCAACGTGCTATATGTTCTGAATGCCCGAATTGGGAATCTGTGTCAAAACTTTGTTAGGAATTATGTGATCCTTACTAGCTGGAAGTAAGGGAGATGGGGCATGAAGTTATTTCTAGGAGTTGGACGCATACCAAGTTTAGCTCAGTTCTGGGCATCTTTGAAATACCTATACAAACTTGTTCCTACATAGTAACTTGCATCTTTGAATGAGAATGTGCTTGCTTGCAGCAACGTGCTATATGTTCTGAATGCCCGAATAGGGAATCTGTGTCAAAACTTTGTTAGGAATTATGTGATCCTTACTAGCTGGAAGTAAGGGAGATGGGGCATGAAGTTATTTCTAGGAGTTGGACACATACCAAGTTTAGCTCAGTTCTGGGCATCTTTGAAATACCTATACAAACTTGTTCCTACCTAGTAACTTGCATCTTTGAATGGGAATCTGCTTGCTTACAGCAACGTGCTATATGTTCTGAATGCCCGAATTGGGAATCTGTGTCAAAACTTTGTTAGGAATTATGTGATCCTTACTAGCTGGAAGTAAGGGAGATGGGGCATGAAGTTATTTCTAGGAGTTGGACACATACCAAGTTTAGCTCAGTTCTGGGCATCTTTGAAATACCTATACAAACTTGTTCCTACATAGTAACTTGCAACTTTGAATGAGAATGTGCTTGCTTACAGCAACGTGCTATATGTTCTGAATGCCCGAATAGGGAATCTGTGTCAAAACTTTGTTAGGAATTATGTGATCCTTACTAGCTGGAAGTAAGGGAGATGGGGCATGAAGTTATTTCTAGGAGTTGGACACATACCAAGTTTAGCTCAGTTCTGGGCATCTTTGAAATACCTATACAAACTTGTTCCTACCTAGTAACTTGCATCTTTGAATGGGAATCTGCTTGCTTACAGCAACGTGCTATATGTTCTGAATGCCCGAATTGGGAATCTGTGTCAAAACTTTGTTAGGAATTATGTGATCCTTACTAGCTGGAAGTAAGGGAGATGGGGCATGAAGTTATTTCTAGGAGTTGGACACATACCAAGTTTAGCTCAGTTCTGGGCATCTTTGAAATACCTATACAAACTTGTTCCTTCATAGTAACTTGCAACTTTGAATGAGAATGTGCTTGCTTACAGCAACGTGCTATATGTTCTGAATGCCCGAATAGGGAATCTGTGTCAAAACTTTGTTAGGAATTATGTGATCCTTACTAGCTGGAAGTAAGGGAGATGGGGCATGAAGTTATTTCTAGGAGTTGGACACATACCAAGTTTAGCTCAGTTCTGGGCATCTTTGAAATACCTATACAAACTTGTTCCTACATAGTAACTTGCATCTTTGAATGAGAATGTGCTTGCTTGCAGCAACGTGCTATATGTTCTGAATGCCCGAATAGGGAATCTGTGTCAAAACTTTGTTAGGAATTATGTGATCCTTACTAGCTGCAAGTAAGGGAGATGGGGCATGAAGTTATTTCTAGGAGTTGGACACATACAACGTTTAGCTGAGTTCTGGGCATCTTTGAAATACCTATACAAACTTGTTCCTACCTAGTAACTTGCATCTTTGAATGAGAATCTGCTTGCTTGCAGCAACGTGCTATATGTTCTGAATGCCCGAATTGGGAATCTGTGTCAAAACTTTGTTAGGAATTATGTGATCCTTACTAGCTGGAAGTAAGGAAGATGGGGCATGAAGTTATTTCTAGGAGTTGGACACATACCAAGTTTAGCTCAGTTCTGGGCATCTTTGAAATACCTATACAAACTTGTTCCTACATAGTAACTTGCATCTTTGAATGAGAATGTGCTTGCTTACTGAAACGTGCTATATGTTCTGAATGCCCGAATTGGCAATCTGTGTCAAAACTTTGTTAGGAATTATGTGATCCTTACTAGCTGGAAGTAAGGGAGATGGGGCATGAAGTTATTTCTAGGAGTTGGACACATACCAAGTTTAGCTCAGTTCTGGGCATCTTTGAAATACCTATACAAACTTGTTCCTACATAGTAACTTGCATCTTTGAATGGGAATCTGCTTGCTTACAGCAACGTGCTATATGTTCTGAATGCGCGAATTGGGAATCTGTGTCAAAACTTTGTTAGGAATTATGTGATCCTTACTAGCTGGAAGTAAGGGAGATGGGGCATGAAGTTATTTCTAGGAGTTGGACACATACCAAGTTTAGCTCAGTTCTGGGCATCTTTGAAATACCTATACAAACTTGTTCCTACCTAGTAACTTGCAACTTTGAATGAAAATGTGCTTGCTTACAGCAACGTGCTATATGTTCTGAATGCCCGAATTGGGAATCTGTGTCAAAACTTTGTTAGGAATTATGTGATCCTTACTAGCTGGAAGTAAGGGAGATGGGGCATGAAGTTATTTCTAGGAGTTGGACACATACCAAGTTTAGCTCAGTTCTGGGCATCTTTGAAATACCTATACAAACTTGTTCCTACATAGTAACTTACAACTTTGAATGAAAATGTGCTTGCTTACAGCAACGTGCTATATGTTCTGAATGCCCGAATTGGGAATCTGTGTCAAAACTTTGTTAGGAATTATGTGATCCTTACTAGCTGGAAGTAAGGGAGATGGGGCATGAAGTTATTTCTAGGAGTTGGACACATACCAAGTTTAGCTCAGTTCTGGGCATCTTTGAAATACCTATACAAACTTGTTCCTACATAGTAACTTGCAACTTTGAATGAGAATGTGCTTGCTTACAGCAACGTGCTATATGTTCTGAATGCCCGAATTGGGAATCTGTGTCAAAACTTTGTTAGGAATTATGTGATCCTTACTAGCTGGAAGTAAGGGAGATGGGGCATGAAGTTATTTCTAGGAGTTGGACACATACCAAGTTTAGCTCAGTTCTGGGCATCATTGAAATACCCAAACAAACTTGTTCCTACATAGTAACTTGCATCTTTGAATGAGAATGTGCTTGCTTACAGCAACGTGCTATATGTTCTGAATGCCCGAATTGGGAATCTGTGTCAAAACTTTGTTAGGAATTATGTCATCCTTACTAGCTGGAAGTAAGGGAGATGGGGCATGAAGTTATTTCTAGGAGTTGGACACATAGCAAGTTTAGCTCAGTTCTGGGCATCTTTGAAATACCTATACAAACTTGTTCCTACATAGTAACTTGCATCTTTGAATGGGAATCTGCTTGCTTACAGCAACGTGCTATATGTTCTGAATGCCCGAATTGGGAATCTGTGTCAAAATTTGTTAGGAATTATGTGATCCTTACTAGCTGGAAGTAAGGGAGATGGGGCATGAAGTTATTTCTAGGAGTTGGACACATACCAAGTTTAGCTCAGTTCTGGGCATCTTTGAAATACCTATACGAACTTGTTCCTACATAGTAACTTGCAACTTTGAATGAGAATGTGCTTGCTTACAGCAACGTGCTATATGTTCTGAATGCCCGAATTGGGAATCTGTGTCAAAACTTTGTTAGGAATTATGTGATCCTTACTAGCTGGAAGTAAGGGAGATGGGGCATGAAGTTATTTCTAGGAGTTGGACACATACCAAGTTTAGCTCAGTTCTGGGCATCTTTGAAATACCTATACGAACTTGTTCCTACATAGTAACTTGCATCTTTGAATGAGAATGTGCTTGCTTACAGCAACGTGCTATATGTTCTGAATGCCCGAATTGGGAATCTGTGTCAAAACTTTGTTAGGAATTATGTGATCCTTACTAGCTGGAAGTAAGGGAGATGGGGCATGAAGTTATTTCTAGGAGTTGGACACATACCAAGTTGAGCTCAGTTCTGGGCATCTTTGAAATACCTATACAAACTTGTTCCTACATAGTAACTTGCATCTTTGAATGAGAATGTGCTTGCTTACAGCAACGTGCTATATGTTCTGAATGCCCGAATTGGGAATCTGTGTCAAAACTTTGTTAGGAATTATGTCATCCTTACTAGCTGGAAGTAAGGGAGATGGGACATGAAGTTATTTCTAGGAGTTGGACACATAGCAAGTTTAGCTCAGTTCTGGGCATCTTTGAAATACCTATACAAACTTGTTCCTACATAGTAACTTGCATCTTTGAATGGGAATCTGCTTGCTTACAGCAACGTGCTATATGTTCTGAATACCCGAATTGGGAATATGTGTCAAAACTTTGTTAGGAATTATGTGATCCTTACTAGCTGGAAGTAAGGGAGATGGGGCATGAAGTTATTTCTAGGAGTTGGACACATACCAAGTTTAGCTCAGTTCTGGGCATCTTTGAAATACCTATACAAACTTGTTCCTACATAGTAACTTGCATCTTTGAATGGGAATCTGCTTGCTTACAGCAACGTGCTATATGTTCTGAATGCCCGAATTGGGAATATGTGTCAAAACTTTGTTAGGAATTATGTGATCCTTACTAGCTGGAAGTAAGGGAGATAGGGCATGAAGTTATTTCTAGGAGTTGGACACATACCAAGTTTAGCTCAGTTCTGGGCATCATTGAAATACCTATACAAACTTGTTCCTACATAGTAACTTGCATCTTTGAATGAGAATGTGCTTGCTTGCAGCAACGTGCTATATGTTCTGAGCGCCCGAATTGGGAATCTGTGTCAAAACTTTGTTAGGAATTATGTGATCCTTACTAGCTGGAAGTAAGGGAGATGGGGCATGAAGTTATTTCTAGGAGTTGGACACATACCAAGTTTAGCTCAGTTCTGGGCATCTTTGAAATACCTATACGAACTTGTTCCTACATAGTAACTTGCATCTTTGAATGAGAATGTGCTTGCTTACAGCAACGTGCTATATGTTCTGAATGCCCGAATTGGGAATCTGTGTCAAAACTTTGTTAGGAATTATGTGATCCTTACTAGCTGGAAGTAAGGGAGATGGGGCATGAAGTTATTTCTTGGAGTTGGACACATACCAAGTTTAGCTCAGTTCTGGGCATCTTTGAAATACCTATACCAACTTGTTCCTACCTAGTAACTTGCATCTTTGAATGAAAATGTGCTTGCTTGCAGCAACGTGCTATATGTTCTGAATGCCCGAATAGGGAATCTGTGTCAAAACTTTGTTAGGAATTATGTGATCCTTACTAGCTGGAAGTAAGGGAGATGGGGCATGAAGTTATTTCTAGGAGTTGGACACATACCAAGTTTAGCTCAGTTCTGGGCATCTTTGAAATACCTATACAAACTTGTTCCTACCTAGTAACTTGCATCTTTGAATGAGAATCTGCTTGCTTATAGCAACGTGCTATATGTTCTGAATGCCCGAATTGGGAATCTGTGTCAAAACTTTGTTAGGAATTATGTGATCCTTACTAGCTGGAAGTAAGGGAGATGGGGCATGAAGTTATTTCTAGGAGTTGGACACATACCAAGTTTAGCTCAGTTCTGGGCATCTTTGAAATACCTATACAAACTTGTTCCTACATAGTAACTTGCATCTTTGAATGAGAATGTGCTTGCTTGCAGCAACGTGCTATATGTTCTGAATGCCCGAATTGGGAATCTGTGTCAAAACTTTGTTAGGAATTATGTGATCCTTACTAGCTGGAAGTAAGGGAGATGGGGCATGAAGTTATTTCTAGGAGTTGGACACATACCAAGTTTAGCTCAGTTCTGGGCATCTTTGAAATACCTATACAAACTTGTTCCTACATAGTAACTTGCATCTTTGAATGAGAATGTGCTTGCTTACAGCAACGTGCTATATGTTCTGAGCGCCCGAATTGGGAATCTGTGTCAAAACTTTGTTAGGAATTATGTGATCCTTACTAGCTGGAAGTAAGGGAGATGGGGCATGAAGTTATTTCTAGGAGTTGGACACATACCAAGTTTAGCTCAGTTCTGGGCATCTTTGAAATACCTATACAAACTTGTTCCTACATAGTAACTTGCATCTTTGAATGAGAATGTGCTTGCTTGCAGCAACGTGCTATATGTTCTGAGCGCCCGAATTGGCAATCTGTGTCAAAACTTTGTTAGGAATTATGTGATCCTTACTAGCTGGAAGTAAGGGAGATGGGGCATGAAGTTATTTCTAGGAGTTGGACACATACCAAGTTTAGCTCAGTTCTGGGCATTTTTGAAATACCTATACAAACTTGTTCCTACATAGTAACTTGCATCTTTGAATGAGAATGTGCTTGCTTGCAGCAACGTGCTATATGTTCTGAATGCCCGAATTGGCAATCTGTGTCAAAACTTTGTTAGGAATTATGTGATCCTTACTAGCTGGAAGTAAGGGAGATGGGGCATGAAGTTATTTCTAGGAGTTAGACACATACCAAGTTTAGCTCAGTTCTGGGCATCTTTGAAATACCTATACAAACTTGTTCCTACCTAGTAACTGGCATCTTTGAATGAGAATGTGCTTGCTTGCAGCAACGTGCTATATGTTCTGAATGCCCGAATAGGGAATCTGTGTCAAAACTTTGTTAGGAATTATGTGATCCTTACTAGCTGGAAGTAAGGGAGATGGGGCATGAAGTTATTTCTAGGAGTTGGACACATACCAAGTTTAGCTCAGTTCTGGGCATCTTTGAAATACCTATACAAACTTGTTCCTACATAGTAACTTGCAACTTTGAATGAGAATGTGCTTGCTTACAGCAACGTGCTATATGTTCTGAATGCCCGAATAGGGAATCTGTGTCAAAACTTTGTTAGGAATTATGTCATCCTTACTAGCTGGAAGTAAGGGAGATGGGGCATGAAGTTATTTCTAGGAGTTGGACACACACCAAGTTTAGCTCAGTTCTGGGCATCTTTGAAATACCTATACAATCTTGTTCCTACATAGTAACTTGCATCTTTGAATGAGAATGTGCTTGCTTGCAGCAACGTGCTATATGTTCTGAATGCCCGAATAGGGAATCTGTGTCAAAACTTTGTTAGGAATTATGTGATCCTTACTAGCTGGAAGTAAGGGAGATGGGGCATGAAGTTATTTCTAGGAGTTGGACACATACAACGTTTAGCTCAGTTCTGGGCATCTTTGAAATACCTATACAAACTTGTTCCTACCTAGTAACTTGCATCTTTGAATGAGAATCTGCTTGCTTGCAGCAACGTGCTATATGTTCTGAATGCCCGAATTGGGAATCTGTGTCAAAACTTTGTTAGGAATTATGTGATCCTTACTAGCTGGAAGTAAGGGAGATGGGGCATGAAGTTATTTCTAGGAGTTGGACTCATACCAAGTTTAGCTCAGTTCTGGGCATCTTTGAAATACCTATACAAACTTGTTCCTACATAGTAACTTGCATCTTTGAATGAGAATGTGCTTGCTTACAGCAACGTGCTATATGTTCTGAATGCCCGAATTGGGAATCTGTGTCAAAACTTTGTTAGGAATTATGTGATCCTTACTAGCTGGAAGTAAGGGAGATGGGGCATGAAGTTATTTCTAGGAGTTGGACACATACCAAGTTTAGCTCAGTTCTGGGCATCTTTGAAATACCTATACAAACTTGTTCCTACATAGTAACTTGCAACTTTGAATGAGAATGTGCTTGCTTACAGCAAAGTGCTATATGTTCTGAATGCCCGAATTGGGAATCTGTGCCAAAACTGTTAGGAATTATGTGATCCTTACTAGCTGGAAGTAAGGGAGATGGGACATGAAGTTATTTCTAGGAGTTGGACACATACCAAGTTTAGCTCAGTTCTGGGCATCTTTGAAATACCTATACAAACTTGTTCCTACATAGTAACTTGCATCTTTGAATGAGAATGTGCTTGCTTGCAGCAACGTGCTATATGTTCTGAATGCCCGAATTGGGAATCTGTGTCAAAACTTTGTTAGGAATTATGTGATCCTTACTAGCTGGAAGTAAGGGAGATGGGGCATTAAGTTATTTCTCGGAGTTGGACACATACAAAGTTTAGCTCAGTTCTGGGCATCTTTGAAATACCTATACAAACTTGTTCCTACATAGTAACTTGCATCTTTGAATGAGAATGTGCTTGCTTACAGCAACGTGCTATATGTTCTGAGCGCCCGAATTGGGAATCTGTGTCAAAACTTTGTTAGGAATTATGTGATCCTTACTAGCTGGAAGTAAGGGAGATGGGGCATGAAGTTATTTCTAGGAGTTGGACACATACCAAGTTTAGCTCAGTTCTGGGCATTTTTGAAATACCTATACAAACTTGTTACTACATAGTAACTTGCATCTTTGAATGAGAATGTGCTTGCTTGCAGCAACGTGCTATATGTTCTGAGCGCCCGAATTGGCAATCTGTGTCAAAACTTTGTTAGGAATTATGTGATCCTTACTAGCTGGAAGTAAGGGAGATGGGGCAAGAAGTTATTTCTAGGAGTTGGACACATACCAAGTTTAGCTCAGTTCTGGGCATTTTTGAAATACCTATACAAACTTGTTCCTACCTAGTAACTTGCATCTTTGAATGAGAATGTGCTTGCTTGCAGCAACGTGCTATATGTTCTGAATGCCCGAATTGGGAATCTGTGTCAAAACTTTGTTAGGAATTATGTGATCCTTACTAGCTGGAAGTAAGGGAGATGGGGCATGAAGTTATTTCTTGGAGTTGGACACATACCAAGTTTAGCTCAGTTCTGGGCATCTTTGAAATACCTATACAAACTTGTTCCTACCTAGTAACTTGCATCTTTGAATGAGAATGTGCTTGCTTGCAGCAACGTGCTATATGTTCTGAATGCCCGAATTGGGAATCTGTGTCAAAACTTTGTTAGGAATTATGTGATCCTTACTAGCTGGAAGTAAGGGAGATGGGGCATGAAGTTATTTCTAGGAGTTGGACACATACAACGTTTAGCTCAGTTCTGGGCATCTTTGAAATACCTATACAAACTTGTTCCTACCTAGTAACTTGCATCTTTGAATGAGAATCTGCTTGCTTGCAGCAACGTGCTATATGTTCTGAATGCCCGAATTGGGAATCTGTGTCAAAACTTTGTTAGGATTTATGTGATCCTTACTAGCTGGAAGTAAGGGAGATGGGGCATGAAGTTATTTCTAGGAGTTGGACACATACCAAGTTTAGCTCAGTTCTGGGCATCTTTGAAATACCTATACAAACTTGTTCCTACATAGTAACTTGCAACTTTGAATGAAAATGTGCTTGCTTACAGCAACGTGCTATATGTTCTGAATGCCCGAATTGGGAATCTGTGTCAAAACTTTGTTAGGAATTATGTGATCCTTACTAGCTGGAAGTAAGGGAGATGGGGCATGAAGTTATTTCTAGGAGTTGGACACATACCAAGTTTAGCTCAGTTCTGGGCATCTTTGAAATACCTATACAAACTTGTTCCTACCTAGTAACTTGCATCTTTGAATGAGAATGTGCTTCCTTACAGCAACGTGCTATATGTTCTGAATGCCCGAATTGGGAATCTGTGTCAAAACTTTGTTAGGAATTATGTGATCCTTACTAGCTGGAAGTAAGGGAGATGGGGCATGAAGTTATTTCTAGGAGTTGGACACATACCAAGTTTAGCTCAGTTCTGGGCATCTTTGAAATACCTATACAAACTTGTTCCTACATAGTAACTTGCAACTTTGAATGAGAATGTGCTTGCTTACAGCAACGTGCTATATGTTCTGAATGCCCGAATTGGGAATCTGTGTCAAAACTTTGTTAGGAATTATGTGATCCTTACTAGCTGGAAGTAAGGGAGATGGGGCATGAAGTTATTTCTAGGAGTTGGAGACATACCAAGTTTAGCTCAGTTCTGGGCATCTTTGAAATACCTATACAAACTTGTTCCTACATAGTAACTTGCATCTTTGAATGAGAATGTGCTTGCTTGCAGCAACGTGCTATATGTTCTGAATGCCCGAATAGGGAATCTGTGTCAAAACTTTGTTAGGAATTATGTGATCCTTACTAGCTGGAAGTAAGGGAGATGGGGCATGAAGTTATTTCTAGGAGTTGGACACATACCAAGTTTAGCTCAGTTCTGGGCATCTTTGAAATACCTATACAAACTTGTTCCTACATAGTAACTTGCATCTTTGAATGGGAATCTGCTTGCTTACAGCAACGTGCTATATGTTCTGAATACCCGAATTGGGAATATGTGTCAAAACTTTGTTAGGAATTATGTGATCCTTACTAGCTGGAAGTAAGGGAGATGGGGCATGAAGTTATTTCTAGGAGTTGGACACATACCAAGTTTAGCTCAGTTCTGGGCATCTTTGAAATACCTATACAAACTTGTTCCTACATAGTAACTTGCATCTTTGAATGGGAATCTGCTTGCTTACAGCAACGTGCTATATGTTCTGAATGCCCGAATTGGGAATATGTGTCAAAACTTTGTTAGGAATTATGTGATCCTTACTAGCTGGAAGTAAGGGAGATAGGGCATGAAGTTATTTCTAGGAGTTGGACACATACCAAGTTTAGCTCAGTTCTGGGCATCATTGAAATACCTATACAAACTTGTTCCTACATAGTAACTTGCATCTTTGAATGAGAATGTGCTTGCTTGCAGCAACGTGCTATATGTTCTGAGCGCCCGAATTGGGAATCTGTGTCAAAACTTTGTTAGGAATTATGTGATCCTTACTAGCTGGAAGTAAGGGAGATGGGGCATGAAGTTATTTCTAGGAGTTGGACACATACCAAGTTTAGCTCAGTTCTGGGCATCTTTGAAATACCTATACGAACTTGTTCCTACATAGTAACTTGCATCTTTGAATGAGAATGTGCTTGCTTACAGCAACGTGCTATATGTTCTGAATGCCCGAATTGGGAATCTGTGTCAAAACTTTGTTAGGAATTATGTGATCCTTACTAGCTGGAAGTAAGGGAGATGGGGCATGAAGTTATTTCTTGGAGTTGGACACATACCAAGTTTAGCTCAGTTCTGGGCATCTTTGAAATACCTATACCAACTTGTTCCTACCTAGTAACTTGCATCTTTGAATGAAAATGTGCTTGCTTGCAGCAACGTGCTATATGTTCTGAATGCCCGAATAGGGAATCTGTGTCAAAACTTTGTTAGGAATTATGTGATCCTTACTAGCTGGAAGTAAGGGAGATGGGGCATGAAGTTATTTCTAGGAGTTGGACACATACCAAGTTTAGCTCAGTTCTGGGCATCTTTGAAATACCTATACAAACTTGTTCCTACCTAGTAACTTGCATCTTTGAATGAGAATCTGCTTGCTTATAGCAACGTGCTATATGTTCTGAATGCCCGAATTGGGAATCTGTGTCAAAACTTTGTTAGGAATTATGTGATCCTTACTAGCTGGAAGTAAGGGAGATGGGGCATGAAGTTATTTCTAGGAGTTGGACACATACCAAGTTTAGCTCAGTTCTGGGCATCTTTGAAATACCTATACAAACTTGTTCCTACATAGTAACTTGCATCTTTGAATGAGAATGTGCTTGCTTGCAGCAACGTGCTATATGTTCTGAATGCCCGAATTGGGAATCTGTGTCAAAACTTTGTTAGGAATTATGTGATCCTTACTAGCTGGAAGTAAGGGAGATGGGGCATGAAGTTATTTCTAGGAGTTGGACACATACCAAGTTTAGCTCAGTTCTGGGCATCTTTGAAATACCTATACAAACTTGTTCCTACATAGTAACTTGCATCTTTGAATGAGAATGTGCTTGCTTACAGCAACGTGCTATATGTTCTGAGCGCCCGAATTGGGAATCTGTGTCAAAACTTTGTTAGGAATTATGTGATCCTTACTAGCTGGAAGTAAGGGAGATGGGGCATGAAGTTATTTCTAGGAGTTGGACACATACCAAGTTTAGCTCAGTTCTGGGCATCTTTGAAATACCTATACAAACTTGTTCCTACATAGTAACTTGCATCTTTGAATGAGAATGTGCTTGCTTGCAGCAACGTGCTATATGTTCTGAGCGCCCGAATTGGCAATCTGTGTCAAAACTTTGTTAGGAATTATGTGATCCTTACTAGCTGGAAGTAAGGGAGATGGGGCATGAAGTTATTTCTAGGAGTTGGACACATACCAAGTTTAGCTCAGTTCTGGGCATTTTTGAAATACCTATACAAACTTGTTCCTACATAGTAACTTGCATCTTTGAATGAGAATGTGCTTGCTTGCAGCAACGTGCTATATGTTCTGAATGCCCGAATTGGCAATCTGTGTCAAAACTTTGTTAGGAATTATGTGATCCTTACTAGCTGGAAGTAAGGGAGATGGGGCATGAAGTTATTTCTAGGAGTTAGACACATACCAAGTTTAGCTCAGTTCTGGGCATCTTTGAAATACCTATACAAACTTGTTCCTACCTAGTAACTGGCATCTTTGAATGAGAATGTGCTTGCTTGCAGCAACGTGCTATATGTTCTGAATGCCCGAATAGGGAATCTGTGTCAAAACTTTGTTAGGAATTATGTGATCCTTACTAGCTGGAAGTAAGGGAGATGGGGCATGAAGTTATTTCTAGGAGTTGGACACATACCAAGTTTAGCTCAGTTCTGGGCATCTTTGAAATACCTATACAAACTTGTTCCTACATAGTAACTTGCAACTTTGAATGAGAATGTGCTTGCTTACAGCAACGTGCTATATGTTCTGAATGCCCGAATAGGGAATCTGTGTCAAAACTTTGTTAGGAATTATGTCATCCTTACTAGCTGGAAGTAAGGGAGATGGGGCATGAAGTTATTTCTAGGAGTTGGACACACACCAAGTTTAGCTCAGTTCTGGGCATCTTTGAAATACCTATACAAACTTGTTCCTACATAGTAACTTGCATCTTTGAATGAGAATGTGCTTGCTTGCAGCAACGTGCTATATGTTCTGAATGCCCGAATAGGGAATCTGTGTCAAAACTTTGTTAGGAATTATGTGATCCTTACTAGCTGGAAGTAAGGGAGATGGGGCATGAAGTTATTTCTAGGAGTTGGACACATACAACGTTTAGCTCAGTTCTGGGCATCTTTGAAATACCTATACAAACTTGTTCCTACCTAGTAACTTGCATCTTTGAATGAGAATCTGCTTGCTTGCAGCAACGTGCTATATGTTCTGAATGCCCGAATTGGGAATCTGTGTCAAAACTTTGTTAGGAATTATGTGATCCTTACTAGCTGGAAGTAAGGGAGATGGGGCATGAAGTTATTTCTAGGAGTTGGACTCATACCAAGTTTAGCTCAGTTCTGGGCATCTTTGAAATACCTATACAAACTTGTTCCTACATAGTAACTTGCATCTTTGAATGAGAATGTGCTTGCTTACAGCAACGTGCTATATGTTCTGAATGCCCGAATTGGGAATCTGTGTCAAAACTTTGTTAGGAATTATGTGATCCTTACTAGCTGGAAGTAAGGGAGATGGGGCATGAAGTTATTTCTAGGAGTTGGACACATACCAAGTTTAGCTCAGTTCTGGGCATCTTTGAAATACCTATACAAACTTGTTCCTACATAGTAACTTGCAACTTTGAATGAGAATGTGCTTGCTTACAGCAAAGTGCTATATGTTCTGAATGCCCGAATTGGGAATCTGTGCCAAAACTGTTAGGAATTATGTGATCCTTACTAGCTGGAAGTAAGGGAGATGGGACATGAAGTTATTTCTAGGAGTTGGACACATACCAAGTTTAGCTCAGTTCTGGGCATCTTTGAAATACCTATACAAACTTGTTCCTACATAGTAACTTGCATCTTTGAATGAGAATGTGCTTGCTTGCAGCAACGTGCTATATGTTCTGAATGCCCGAATTGGGAATCTGTGTCAAAACTTTGTTAGGAATTATGTGATCCTTACTAGCTGGAAGTAAGGGAGATGGGGCATTAAGTTATTTCTCGGAGTTGGACACATACAAAGTTTAGCTCAGTTCTGGGCATCTTTGAAATACCTATACAAACTTGTTCCTACATAGTAACTTGCATCTTTGAATGAGAATGTGCTTGCTTACAGCAACGTGCTATATGTTCTGAGCGCCCGAATTGGGAATCTGTGTCAAAACTTTGTTAGGAATTATGTGATCCTTACTAGCTGGAAGTAAGGGAGATGGGGCATGAAGTTATTTCTAGGAGTTGGACACATACCAAGTTTAGCTCAGTTCTGGGCATTTTTGAAATACCTATACAAACTTGTTACTACATAGTAACTTGCATCTTTGAATGAGAATGTGCTTGCTTGCAGCAACGTGCTATATGTTCTGAGCGCCCGAATTGGCAATCTGTGTCAAAACTTTGTTAGGAATTATGTGATCCTTACTAGCTGGAAGTAAGGGAGATGGGGCAAGAAGTTATTTCTAGGAGTTGGACACATACCAAGTTTAGCTCAGTTCTGGGCATTTTTGAAATACCTATACAAACTTGTTCCTACCTAGTAACTTGCATCTTTGAATGAGAATGTGCTTGCTTGCAGCAACGTGCTATATGTTCTGAATGCCCGAATTGGGAATCTGTGTCAAAACTTTGTTAGGAATTATGTGATCCTTACTAGCTGGAAGTAAGGGAGATGGGGCATGAAGTTATTTCTTGGAGTTGGACACATACCAAGTTTAGCTCAGTTCTGGGCATCTTTGAAATACCTATACAAACTTGTTCCTACCTAGTAACTTGCATCTTTGAATGAGAATGTGCTTGCTTGCAGCAACGTGCTATATGTTCTGAATGCCCGAATTGGGAATCTGTGTCAAAACTTTGTTAGGAATTATGTGATCCTTACTAGCTGGAAGTAAGGGAGATGGGGCATGAAGTTATTTCTAGGAGTTGGACACATACAACGTTTAGCTCAGTTCTGGGCATCTTTGAAATACCTATACAAACTTGTTCCTACCTAGTAACTTGCATCTTTGAATGAGAATCTGCTTGCTTGCAGCAACGTGCTATATGTTCTGAATGCCCGAATTGGGAATCTGTGTCAAAACTTTGTTAGGATTTATGTGATCCTTACTAGCTGGAAGTAAGGGAGATGGGGCATGAAGTTATTTCTAGGAGTTGGACACATACCAAGTTTAGCTCAGTTCTGGGCATCTTTGAAATACCTATACAAACTTGTTCCTACATAGTAACTTGCAACTTTGAATGAAAATGTGCTTGCTTACAGCAACGTGCTATATGTTCTGAATGCCCGAATTGGGAATCTGTGTCAAAACTTTGTTAGGAATTATGTGATCCTTACTAGCTGGAAGTAAGGGAGATGGGGCATGAAGTTATTTCTAGGAGTTGGACACATACCAAGTTTAGCTCAGTTCTGGGCATCTTTGAAATACCTATACAAACTTGTTCCTACCTAGTAACTTGCATCTTTGAATGAGAATGTGCTTCCTTACAGCAACGTGCTATATGTTCTGAATGCCCGAATTGGGAATCTGTGTCAAAACTTTGTTAGGAATTATGTGATCCTTACTAGCTGGAAGTAAGGGAGATGGGGCATGAAGTTATTTCTAGGAGTTGGACACATACCAAGTTTAGCTCAGTTCTGGGCATCTTTGAAATACCTATACAAACTTGTTCCTACATAGTAACTTGCAACTTTGAATGAGAATGTGCTTGCTTACAGCAACGTGCTATATGTTCTGAATGCCCGAATTGGGAATCTGTGTCAAAACTTTGTTAGGAATTATGTGATCCTTACTAGCTGGAAGTAAGGGAGATGGGGCATGAAGTTATTTCTAGGAGTTGGAGACATACCAAGTTTAGCTCAGTTCTGGGCATCTTTGAAATACCTATACAAACTTGTTCCTACATAGTAACTTGCATCTTTGAATGAGAATGTGCTTGCTTGCAGCAACGTGCTATATGTTCTGAATGCCCGAATAGGGAATCTGTGTCAAAACTTTGTTAGGAATTATGTGATCCTTACTAGCTGGAAGTAAGGGAGATGGGGCATGAAGTTATTTCTAGGAGTTGGACACATACCAAGTTTAGCTCAGTTCTGGGCATCTTTGAAATACCTATACAAACTTGTTCCTACATAGTAACTTGCATCTTTGAATGAGAATGTGCTTGCTTGCAGCAACGTGCTATATGTTCTGAATGCCCGAATAGGGAATCTGTGTCAAAACTTTGTTAGGAATTATGTGATCCTTACTAGGTGGAAGTAAGGGAGATGGGGCATGAAGTTATTTCTAGGAGTTGGACACATACCAAGTTTAGCTCAGTTCTGGGCATCTTTGAAATACCTATACAAACTTGTTGCTACATAGTAACTTGCATCTTTGAATGAGAATGTGCTTGCTTACAGCAACGTGCTATATGTTCTGAATGCCCGAATTGGGAATCTGTGTCAAAACTCTTTTAGGAATTATGTGATCCTTACTAGCTGGAAGTAAGGGAGATGGGGCATGAAGTTATTTCTAGGAGTTGGACACATACCAAGTTTAGCTCAGTTCTGGGCATCTTTGAAATACCTATACAAACTTGTTCCTACATAGTAACTTGCAACTTTGAATGAGAATGTGCTTGCTTACAGCAACGTGCTATATGTTCTGAATGCCCGAATTGGGAATCTGTGTCAAAACTTTGTTAGGAATTATGTGATCCTTACTAGCTGGAAGTAAGGGAGATGGGGCATGAAGTTATTTCTAGGAGTTGGACACATACCAAGTTTAGCTCAGTTCTGGGCATCTTTGAAATACCTATACAAACTTGTTCCTACATAGTAACTTGCAACTTTGAATGAGAATCTGCTTGCTTACAGCAACGTGCTATATGTTCTGAATGCCCGAATTGGGAATCTGTGTCAAAACTTTGTTAGGAATTATGTGATCCTTACTAGCTGGAAGTAAGGGAGATGGGGCATGAAGTTATTTCTAGGAGTTGGACACATACCAAGTTTAGCTCAGTTCTGGGCATCTTTGAAATACCTATACAAACTTGTTCCTACATAGTAACTTGCAACTTTGAATGAGAATGTGCTTGCTTACAGCAACGTGCTATATGTTCTGAATGCCCGAATAGGGAATCTGTGTCAAAACTTTGTTAGGAATTATGTGATCCTTACTAGCTGGAAGTAAGGGAGATGGGGCATGAAGTTATTTCTAGGAGTTGGAGACATACCAAGTTTAGCTCAGTTCTGGGCATCTTTGAAATACCTATACAAACTTGTTCCTACATAGTAACTTGCATCTTTGAATGAGAATGTGCTTGCTTGCAGCAACGTGCTATATGTTCTGAATGCCCGAATAGGGAATCTGTCTCAAAACTTTGTTAGGAATTATGTGATCCTTACTAGGTGGAAGTAAGGGAGATGGGGCATGAAGTTATTTCTAGGAGTTGGACACATACCAAGTTTAGCTCAGTTCTGGGCATCTTTGAAATACCTATACAAACTTGTTGCTACATAGTAACTTGCATCTTTGAATGAGAATGTGCTTGCTTACAGCAACGTGCTATATGTTCTGAATGCCCGAATTGGGAATCTGTGTCAAAACTTTGTTAGGAATTATGTGATCCTTACTAGCTGGATGTAAGGGAGATGGGGCATGAAGTTATTTCTAGGAGTTGGACACATACCAAGTTTAGCTCAGTTCTGGGCATCTTTGAAATACCTATACAAACTTGTTCCTACATAGTAACTTGCAACTTTGAATGAGAATGTGCTTGCTTACAGCAACGTGCTATATGTTCTGAATGCCCGAATTGGGAATCTGTGTCAAAACTTTGTTAGGAATTATGTGATCCTTACTAGCTGGAAGTAAGGGAGATGGGGCATGAAGTTATTTCTAGGAGTTGGACACATAGCAAGTTTAGCTCAGTTCTGGGCATCTTTGAAATACCTATACAAACTTGTTCCTACATAGTAACTTGCATCTTTGAATGGGAATCTGCTTGCTTACAGCAACGTGCTATATGTTCTGAATGCCCGAATTGGGAATCTGTGTCAAAACTTTGTTAGGAATTATGTGATCCTTACTAGCTGGAAGTAAGGGAGATGGGGCATGAAGTTATTTCTAGGAGTTGGACACATACCAAGTTTAGCTCAGTTCTGGGCATCTTTGAAATACCTATACAAACTTGTTCCTACATAGTAACTTGCATCTTTGAATGAGAATGTTCTTCCTTACAGCAACGTGCTATATGTTCTGAATGCCCGAATTGGCAATCTGTGTCAAAACTTTGTTAGGAATTATGTGATCCTTACTAGCTGGAAGTAAGGGAGATGGGGCATGAAGTTATTTCTAGGAGTTGGACACATACCAAGTTTAGCTCAGTTCTGGGCATCTTTGAAATACCTATACAAACTTGTTCCTACATAGTAACTTGCAACTTTGAATGAGAATGTGCTTGCTTACAGCAACGTGCTATATGTTCTGAATGCCCGAATTGTGAATCTGTGTCAAAACTTTGTTAGGAATTATGTGATCCTTACTAGCTGGAAGTAAGGGAGATGGGGCATGAAGTTATTTCTTGCAGTTGGACACATACCAAGTTTAGCTCAGTTCTGGGCATCTTTGAAATACCTATACAAACTTGTTCCTACATAGTAACTTGCATCTTTGAATGGGAATCTGCTTGCTTACAGCAACGTGCTATATGTTCTGAATGCCCGAATTGGGAATCTGTGTCAAAATTTGTTAGGAATTATGTGATCCTTACTAGCTGGAAGTAAGGGAGATGGGGCATGAAGTTATTTCTAGGAGTTGGACACATACCAAGTTTAGCTCAGTTCTGGGCATCTTTGAAATACCTATACGAACTTGTTCCTACATAGTAACTTGCAACTTTGAATGAGAATGTGCTTGCTTACAGCAACGTGCTATATGTTCTGAATGCCCGAATTGGGAATCTGTGTCAAAACTTTGTTAGGAATTATGTGATCCTTACTAGCTGGAAGTAAGGGAGATGGGGCATGAAGTTATTTCTAGGAGTTGGACACATACCAAGTTTAGCTCAGTTCTGGGCATCTTTGAAATACCTATACGAACTTGTTCCTACATAGTAACTTGCATCTTTGAATGAGAATGTGCTTGCTTACAGCAACGTGCTATATGTTCTGAATGCCCGAATTGGGAATCTGTGTCAAAACTTTGTTAGGAATTATGTGATCCTTACTAGCTGGAAGTAAGGGAGATGGGGCATGAAGTTATTTCTAGGAGTTGGACACATACCAAGTTGAGCTCAGTTCTGGGCATCTTTGAAATACCTATACAAACTTGTTCCTACATAGTAACTTGCATCTTTGAATGAGAATGTGCTTGCTTACAGCAACGTGCTATATGTTCTGAATGCCCGAATTGGGAATCTGTGTCAAAACTTTGTTAGGAATTATGTCATCCTTACTAGCTGGAAGTAAGGGAGATGGGGCATGAAGTTATTTCTAGGAGTTGGACACATAGCAAGTTTAGCTCAGTTCTGGGCATCTTTGAAATACCTATACAAACTTGTTCCTACATAGTAACTTGCATCTTTGAATGGGAATCTGCTTGCTTACAGCAACGTGCTATATGTTCTGAATGCCCGAATTGGGAATATGTGTCAAAACTTTGTTAGGAATTATGTGATCCTTACTAGCTGGAAGTAAGGGAGATGGGGCATGAAGTTATTTCTAGGAGTTGGACACATACCAAGTTTAGCTCAGTTCTGGGCATCTTTGAAATACCTATACAAACTTGTTCCTACATAGTAACTTGCATCTTTGAATGGGAATCTGCTTGCTTACAGCAACGTGCTATATGTTCTGAATGCCCGAATTGGGAATATGTGTCAAAACTTTGTTAGGAATTATGTGATCCTTACTAGCTGGAAGTAAGGGAGATAGGGCATGAAGTTATTTCTAGGAGTTGGACACATACCAAGTTTAGCTCAGTTCTGGGCATCATTGAAATACCTATACAAACTTGTTCCTACATAGTAACTTGCATCTTTGAATGAGAATGTGCTTGCTTGCAGCAACGTGCTATATGTTCTGAGCGCCCGAATTGGGAATCTGTGTCAAAACTTTGTTAGGAATTATGTGATCCTTACTAGCTGGAAGTAAGGGAGATGGGGCATGAAGTTATTTCTAGGAGTTGGACACATACCAAGTTTAGCTCAGTTCTGGGCATCTTTGAAATACCTATACGAACTTGTTCCTACATAGTAACTTGCATCTTTGAATGAGAATGTGCTTGCTTACAGCAACGTGCTATATGTTCTGAATGCCCGAATTGGGAATCTGTGTCAAAACTTTGTTAGGAATTATGTGATCCTTACTAGCTGGAAGTAAGGGAGATGGGGCATGAAGTTATTTCTTGGAGTTGGACACATACCAAGTTTAGCTCAGTTCTGGGCATCTTTGAAATACCTATACCAACTTGTTCCTACCTAGTAACTTGCATCTTTGAATGAAAATGTGCCTGCTTGCAGCAACGTGCTATATGTTCTGAATGCCCGAATAGGGAATCTGTGTCAAAACTTTGTTAGGAATTATGTGATCCTTACTAGCTGGAAGTAAGGGAGATGGGGCATGAAGTTATTTCTAGGAGTTGGACACATACCAAGTTTAGCTCAGTTCTGGGCATCTTTGAAATACCTATACAAACTTGTTCCTACCTAGTAACTTGCATCTTTGAATGAGAATCTGCTTGCTTATAGCAACGTGCTATATGTTCTGAATGCCCGAATTGGGAATCTGTGTCAAAACTTTGTTAGGAATTATGTGATCCTTACTAGCTGGAAGTAAGGGAGATGGGGCATGAAGTTATTTCTAGGAGTTGGACACATACCAAGTTTAGCTCAGTTCTGGGCATCTTTGAAATACCTATACAAACTTGTTCCTACATAGTAACTTGCATCTTTGAATGAGAATGTGCTTGCTTGCAGCAACGTGCTATATGTTCTGAATGCCCGAATTGGGAATCTGTGTCAAAACTTTGTTAGGAATTATGTGATCCTTACTAGCTGGAAGTAAGGGAGATGGGGCATGAAGTTATTTCTAGGAGTTGGACACATACCAAGTTTAGCTCAGTTCTGGGCATCTTTGAAATACCTATACAAACTTGTTCCTACATAGTAACTTGCATCTTTGAATGAGAATGTGCTTGCTTACAGCAACGTGCTATATGTTCTGAGCGCCCGAATTGGGAATCTGTGTCAAAACTTTGTTAGGAATTATGTGATCCTTACTAGCTGGAAGTAAGGGAGATGGGGCATGAAGTTATTTCTAGGAGTTGGACACATACCAAGTTTAGCTCAGTTCTGGGCATCTTTGAAATACCTATACAAACTTGTTCCTACATAGTAACTTGCATCTTTGAATGAGAATGTGCTTGCTTGCAGCAACGTGCTATATGTTCTGAGCGCCCGAATTGGCAATCTGTGTCAAAACTTTGTTAGGAATTATGTGATCCTTACTAGCTGGAAGTAAGGGAGATGGGGCATGAAGTTATTTCTAGGAGTTGGACACATACCAAGTTTAGCTCAGTTCTGGGCATTTTTGAAATACCTATACAAACTTGTTCCTACATAGTAACTTGCATCTTTGAATGAGAATGTGCTTGCTTGCAGCAACGTGCTATATGTTCTGAATGCCCGAATTGGCAATCTGTGTCAAAACTTTGTTAGGAATTATGTGATCCTTACTAGCTGGAAGTAAGGGAGATGGGGCATGAAGTTATTTCTAGGAGTTAGACACATACCAAGTTTAGCTCAGTTCTGGGCATCTTTGAAATACCTATACAAACTTGTTCCTACCTAGTAACTGGCATCTTTGAATGAGAATGTGCTTGCTTGCAGCAACGTGCTATATGTTCTGAATGCCCGAATAGGGAATCTGTGTCAAAACTTTGTTAGGAATTATGTGATCCTTACTAGCTGGAAGTAAGGGAGATGGGGCATGAAGTTATTTCTAGGAGTTGGACACATACCAAGTTTAGCTCAGTTCTGGGCATCTTTGAAATACCTATACAAACTTGTTCCTACATAGTAACTTGCAACTTTGAATGAGAATGTGCTTGCTTACAGCAACGTGCTATATGTTCTGAATGCCCGAATAGGGAATCTGTGTCAAAACTTTGTTAGGAATTATGTCATCCTTACTAGCTGGAAGTAAGGGAGATGGGGCATGAAGTTATTTCTAGGAGTTGGACACACACCAAGTTTAGCTCAGTTCTGGGCATCTTTGAAATACCTATACAAACTTGTTCCTACATAGTAACTTGCATCTTTGAATGAGAATGTGCTTGCTTGCAGCAACGTGCTATATGTTCTGAATGCCCGAATAGGGAATCTGTGTCAAAACTTTGTTAGGAATTATGTGATCCTTACTAGCTGGAAGTAAGGGAGATGGGGCATGAAGTTATTTCTAGGAGTTGGACACATACAACGTTTAGCTCAGTTCTGGGCATCTTTGAAATACCTATACAAACTTGTTCCTACCTAGTAACTTGCATCTTTGAATGAGAATCTGCTTGCTTGCAGCAACGTGCTATATGTTCTGAATGCCCGAATTGGGAATCTGTGTCAAAACTTTGTTAGGAATTATGTGATCCTTACTAGCTGGAAGTAAGGGAGATGGGGCATGAAGTTATTTCTAGGAGTTGGACTCATACCAAGTTTAGCTCAGTTCTGGGCATCTTTGAAATACCTATACAAACTTGTTCCTACATAGTAACTTGCATCTTTGAATGAGAATGTGCTTGCTTACAGCAACGTGCTATATGTTCTGAATGCCCGAATTGGGAATCTGTGTCAAAACTTTGTTAGGAATTATGTGATCCTTACTAGCTGGAAGTAAGGGAGATGGGGCATGAAGTTATTTCTAGGAGTTGGACACATACCAAGTTTAGCTCAGTTCTGGGCATCTTTGAAATACCTATACAAACTTGTTCCTACATAGTAACTTGCAACTTTGAATGAGAATGTGCTTGCTTACAGCAAAGTGCTATATGTTCTGAATGCCCGAATTGGGAATCTGTGCCAAAACTGTTAGGAATTATGTGATCCTTACTAGCTGGAAGTAAGGGAGATGGGACATGAAGTTATTTCTAGGAGTTGGACACATACCAAGTTTAGCTCAGTTCTGGGCATCTTTGAAATACCTATACAAACTTGTTCCTACATAGTAACTTGCATCTTTGAATGAGAATGTGCTTGCTTGCAGCAACGTGCTATATGTTCTGAATGCCCGAATTGGGAATCTGTGTCAAAACTTTGTTAGGAATTATGTGATCCTTACTAGCTGGAAGTAAGGGAGATGGGGCATTAAGTTATTTCTCGGAGTTGGACACATACAAAGTTTAGCTCAGTTCTGGGCATCTTTGAAATACCTATACAAACTTGTTCCTACATAGTAACTTGCATCTTTGAATGAGAATGTGCTTGCTTACAGCAACGTGCTATATGTTCTGAGCGCCCGAATTGGGAATCTGTGTCAAAACTTTGTTAGGAATTATGTGATCCTTACTAGCTGGAAGTAAGGGAGATGGGGCATGAAGTTATTTCTAGGAGTTGGACACATACCAAGTTTAGCTCAGTTCTGGGCATTTTTGAAATACCTATACAAACTTGTTACTACATAGTAACTTGCATCTTTGAATGAGAATGTGCTTGCTTGCAGCAACGTGCTATATGTTCTGAGCGCCCGAATTGGCAATCTGTGTCAAAACTTTGTTAGGAATTATGTGATCCTTACTAGCTGGAAGTAAGGGAGATGGGGCAAGAAGTTATTTCTAGGAGTTGGACACATACCAAGTTTAGCTCAGTTCTGGGCATTTTTGAAATACCTATACAAACTTGTTCCTACCTAGTAACTTGCATCTTTGAATGAGAATGTGCTTGCTTGCAGCAACGTGCTATATGTTCTGAATGCCCGAATTGGGAATCTGTGTCAAAACTTTGTTAGGAATTATGTGATCCTTACTAGCTGGAAGTAAGGGAGATGGGGCATGAAGTTATTTCTTGGAGTTGGACACATACCAAGTTTAGCTCAGTTCTGGGCATCTTTGAAATACCTATACAAACTTGTTCCTACCTAGTAACTTGCATCTTTGAATGAGAATGTGCTTGCTTGCAGCAACGTGCTATATGTTCTGAATGCCCGAATTGGGAATCTGTGTCAAAACTTTGTTAGGAATTATGTGATCCTTACTAGCTGGAAGTAAGGAAGATGGGGCATGAAGTTATTTCTAGGAGTTGGACACATACAACGTTTAGCTCAGTTCTGGGCATCTTTGAAATACCTATACAAACTTGTTCCTACCTAGTAACTTGCATCTTTGAATGAGAATCTGCTTGCTTGCAGCAACGTGCTATATGTTCTGAATGCCCGAATTGGGAATCTGTGTCAAAACTTTGTTAGGATTTATGTGATCCTTACTAGCTGGAAGTAAGGGAGATGGGGCATGAAGTTATTTCTAGGAGTTGGACACATACCAAGTTTAGCTCAGTTCTGGGCATCTTTGAAATACCTATACAAACTTGTTCCTACATAGTAACTTGCAACTTTGAATGAAAATGTGCTTGCTTACAGCAACGTGCTATATGTTCTGAATGCCCGAATTGGGAATCTGTGTCAAAACTTTGTTAGGAATTATGTGATCCTTACTAGCTGGAAGTAAGGGAGATGGGGCATGAAGTTATTTCTAGGAGTTGGACACATACCAAGTTTAGCTCAGTTCTGGGCATCTTTGAAATACCTATACAAACTTGTTCCTACATAGTAACTTGCATCTTTGAATGAGAATGTGCTTCCTTACAGCAACGTGCTATATGTTCTGAATGCCCGAATTGGGAATCTGTGTCAAAACTTTGTTAGGAATTATGTGATCCTTACTAGCTGGAAGTAAGGGAGATGGGGCATGAAGTTATTTCTAGGAGTTGGACACATACCAAGTTTAGCTCAGTTCTGGGCATCTTTGAAATACCTATACAAACTTGTTCCTACATAGTAACTTGCAACTTTGAATGAGAATGTGCTTGCTTACAGCAACGTGCTATATGTTCTGAATGCCCGAATTGGGAATCTGTGTCAAAACTTTGTTAGGAATTATGTGATCCTTACTAGCTGGAAGTAAGGGAGATGGGGCATGAAGTTATTTCTAGGAGTTGGACACATACCAAGTTTAGCTCAGTTCTGGGCATCTTTGAAATACCTATACAAACTTGTTCCTACATAGTAACTTGCATCTTTGAATGAGAATGTGCTTGCTTGCAGCAACGTGCTATATGTTCTGAATGCCCGAATAGGGAATCTGTGTCAAAACTTTGTTAGGAATTATGTGATCCTTACTAGCTGGAAGTAAGGGAGATGGGGCATGAAGTTATTTCTAGGAGTTGGACACATACCAAGTTTAGCTCAGTTCTGGGCATCTTTGAAATACCTATACAAACTTGTTCCTACATAGTAACTTGCATCTTTGAATGAGAATGTGCTTGCTTGCAGCAACGTGCTATATGTTCTGAATGCCCGAATAGGGAATCTGTGTCAAAACTTTGTTAGGAATTATGTGATCCTTACTAGGTGGAAGTAAGGGAGATGGGGCATGAAGTTATTTCTAGGAGTTGGACACATACCAAGTTTAGCTCAGTTCTGGGCATCTTTGAAATACCTATACAAACTTGTTGCTACATAGTAACTTGCATCTTTGAATGAGAATGTGCTTGCTTACAGCAACGTGCTATATGTTCTGAATGCCCGAATTGGGAATCTGTGTCAAAACTCTTTTAGGAATTATGTGATCCTTACTAGCTGGAAGTAAGGGAGATGGGGCATGAAGTTATTTCTAGGAGTTGGACACATAGCAAGTTTAGCTCAGTTCTGGGCATCTTTGAAATACCTATACAAACTTGTTCCTACATAGTAACTTGCAACTTTGAATGAGAATGTGCTTGCTTACAGCAACGTGCTATATGTTCTGAATGCCCGAATTGGGAATCTGTGTCAAAACTTTGTTAGGAATTATGTGATCCTTACTAGCTGGAAGTAAGGGAGATGGGGCATGAAGTTATTTCTAGGAGTTGGACACATACCAAGTTTAGCTCAGTTCTGGGCATCTTTGAAATACCTATACAAACTTGTTCCTACATAGTAACTTGCAACTTTGAATGAGAATCTGCTTGCTTACAGCAACGTGCTATATGTTCTGAATGCCCGAATTGGGAATCTGTGTCAAAACTTTGTTAGGAATTATGTGATCCTTACTAGCTGGAAGTAAGGGAGATGGGGCATGAAGTTATTTCTAGGAGTTGGACACATACCAAGTTTAGCTCAGTTCTGGGCATCTTTGAAATACCTATACAAACTTGTTCCTACATAGTAACTTGCAACTTTGAATGAGAATGTGCTTGCTTACAGCAACGTGCTATATGTTCTGAATGCCCGAATAGGGAATCTGTGTCAAAACTTTGTTAGGAATTATGTGATCCTTACTAGCTGGAAGTAAGGGAGATGGGGCATGAAGTTATTTCTAGGAGTTGGAGACATACCAAGTTTAGCTCAGTTCTGGGCATCTTTGAAATACCTATACAAACTTGTTCCTACATAGTAACTTGCATCTTTGAATGAGAATGTGCTTGCTTGCAGCAACGTGCTATATGTTCTGAATGCCCGAATAGGGAATCTGTCTCAAAACTTTGTTAGGAATTATGTGATCCTTACTAGGTGGAAGTAAGGGAGATGGGGCATGAAGTTATTTCTAGGAGTTGGACACATACCAAGTTTAGCTCAGTTCTGGGCATCTTTGAAATACCTATACAAACTTGTTGCTACATAGTAACTTGCATCTTTGAATGAGAATGTGCTTGCTTACAGCAACGTGCTATATGTTCTGAATGCCCGAATTGGGAATCTGTGTCAAAACTTTGTTAGGAATTATGTGATCCTTACTAGCTGGATGTAAGGGAGATGGGGCATGAAGTTATTTCTAGGAGTTGGACACATACCAAGTTTAGCTCAGTTCTGGGCATCTTTGAAATACCTATACAAACTTGTTCCTACATAGTAACTTGCAACTTTGAATGAGAATGTGCTTGCTTACAGCAACGTGCTATATGTTCTGAATGCCCGAATTGGGAATCTGTGTCAAAACTTTGTTAGGAATTATGTGATCCTTACTAGCTGGAAGTAAGGGAGATGGGGCATGAAGTTATTTCTAGGAGTTGGACACATAGCAAGTTTAGCTCAGTTCTGGGCATCTTTGAAATACCTATACAAACTTGTTCCTACATAGTAACTTGCATCTTTGAATGGGAATCTGCTTGCTTACAGCAACGTGCTATATGTTCTGAATGCCCGAATTGGGAATCTGTGTCAAAACTTTGTTAGGAATTATGTGATCCTTACTAGCTGGAAGTAAGGGAGATGGGGCATGAAGTTATTTCTAGGAGTTGGACACATACCAAGTTTAGCTCAGTTCTGGGCATCTTTGAAATACCTATACAAACTTGTTCCTACATAGTAACTTGCATCTTTGAATGAGAATGTTCTTCCTTACAGCAACGTGCTATATGTTCTGAATGCCCGAATTGGCAATCTGTGTCAAAACTTTGTTAGGAATTATGTGATCCTTACTAGCTGGAAGTAAGGGAGATGGGGCATGAAGTTATTTCTAGGAGTTGGACACATACCAAGTTTAGCTCAGTTCTGGGCATCTTTGAAATACCTATACAAACTTGTTCCTACATAGTAACTTGCAACTTTGAATGAGAATGTGCTTGCTTACAGCAACGTGCTATATGTTCTGAATGCCCGAATTGTGAATCTGTGTCAAAACTTTGTTAGGAATTATGTGATCCTTACTAGCTGGAAGTAAGGGAGATGGGGCATGAAGTTATTTCTTGCAGTTGGACACATACCAAGTTTAGCTCAGTTCTGGGCATCTTTGAAATACCTATACAAACTTGTTCCTACATAGTAACTTGCATCTTTGAATGAGAATGTGCTTGCTTACAGCAACGTGCTATATGTTCTGAATGCGCGAATTGGGAATCTGTGTCAAAACTTTGTTAAGAATTATGTGATCCTTACTAGCTGGAAGTAAGGGAGATGGGGCATGAAGTTATTTCTAGGAGTTGGACACATACCAAGTTTAGCTCAGTTCTGGGCATCTTTGAAATACCTATACAAACTTGTTCCTACATAGTAACTTGCATCTTTGAATGGGAATCTGCTTGCTTACAGCAACGTGCTATATGTTCTGAATGCCCGAATTGGGAATATGTGTCAAAACTTTGTTAGGAATTATGTGATCCTTACTAGCTGGAAGTAAGGGAGATGGGGCATGAAGTTATTTCTAGGAGTTGGACACATACCAAGTTTAGCTCAGTTCTGGGCATCTTTGAAATACCAATACAAACTTGTTCCTACATAGTAACTTGCAACTTTGAATGAGAATGTGCTTGCTTACAGCAACGTGCTATATGTTCTGAATGCCCGAATTGGGAATCTGTGTCAAAACTTTGTTAGGAATTATGTGATCCTTACTAGCTGGAAGTAAGGGAGATGGGGCATGAAGTTATTTCTAGGAGTTGGACACATACCAAGTTTAGCTCAGTTCTGGGCATCTTTGAAATACCTATACAAACTTGTTCCTACATAGTAACTTGCATCTTTGAATGAGAATGTGCTTGCTTACAGCAACGTGCTGTATGTTCTGAATGCCCGAATTGGGAATCTGTGTCAAAACTTTGTTAGGAATTATGTGATCCTTACTAGCTGGAAGTAAGGGAGATGGGGCATGAAGTTATTTCTAGGAGTTGGACACATAGCAAGTTTAGCTCAGTTCTGGGCATCTTTGAAATACCTATACAAACTTTTTCCTACATAGTAACTTGCATCTTTGAATGGGAATCTGCTTGCTTACAGCAACGTGCTATATGTTCTGAATGCCCGAATTGGGAATATGTGTCAAAACTTTGTTAGGAATTATGTGATCCTTACTAGCTGGAAGTAAGGGAGATGGGGCATGAAGTTATTTCTAGGAGTTGGACACATACCAAGTTTAGCTCAGTTCTGGGCATCTTTGAAATACCTATACAAACTTGTTCCTACATAGTAACTTGCATCTTTGAATGAGAATGTGCTTGCTTACAGCAACGTGCTATATGTTCTGAATGCCCGAAATGGGAATCTGTGTCAAAACTGTTAGGAATTATGTGATCCTTACTAGCTGGAAGTAAGGGAGATGGGGCATGAAGTTATTTCTAGGAGTTGGACACATACCAAGTTTAGCTCAGTTCTGGGCATCTTTGAAATACCTATACAAACTTGTTCCTACATAGTAACTTGCATCTTTGAATGAGAATGTGCTTGCTTGCAGCAACGTGCTATATGTTCTGAATGCCCGAATAGGGAATCTGTGTCAAAACTTTGTTAGGAATTATGTGATCCTTACTAGCTGGAAGTAAGGGAGATGGGGCATGAAGTTATTTCTAGGAGTTGGACACATACCAAGTTTAGCTCAGTTCTGGGCATCTTTGAAATACCTATACAAACTTGTTCCTACATAGTAACTTGCATCTTTGAATGAGAATGTGCTTGCTTGCAGCAACGTGCTATATGTTCTGAATGCCCGAATAGGGAATCTGTGTCAAAACTTTGTTAGGAATTATGTGATCCTTACTAGCTGGAAGTAAGGGAGATGGGGCATGAAGTTATTTCTAGGAGTTGGACACATACAACGTTTAGCTCAGTTCTGGGCATCTTTGAAATACCTATACAAACTTGTTCCTACGTAGTAACTTGCATCTTTGAATGAGAATGTGCTTGCATGCAGCAACGTGCTATATGTTCTGAATGCCCGAATAGGGAATCTGTGTCAAAACTTTGTTAGGAATTATGTGATCCTTACTAGCTGGAAGTAAGGGAGATGGGGCATGAAGTTATTTCTAGGAGTTGGACACATACCAAGTTTAGCTCAGTTCTGGGCATCTTTGAAATACCTATACAAACTTGTTCCTACATAGTAACTTACAACTTTGAATGAAAATGTGCTTGCTTACAGCAACGTGCTATATGTTCTGAATGCCCGAATTGGGAATCTGTGTCAAAACTTTGTTAGGAATTATGTGATCCTTACTAGCTGGAAGTAAGGGAGATGGGGCATGAAGTTATTTCTAGGAGTTGGACACATACCAAGTTTAGCTCAGTTCTGGGCATCTTTGAAATACCTATACAAACTTGTTCCTACATAGTAACTTGCAACTTTGAATGAAAATGTGCTTGCTTACAGCAACGTGCTATATGTTCTGAAGCCCGAATTGGGAATCTGTGTCAAAACTTTGTTAGGAATTATGTGATCCTTACTAGCTGGAAGTAAGGGAGATGGGGCATGAAGTTATTTCTAGGAGTTGGACACATAGCAAGTTTAGCTCAGTTCTGGGCATCTTTGAAATACCTATACAAACTTGTTCCTACATAGTAACTTGCATCTTTGAATGAGAATGTGCTTGCTTACAGCAACGTGCTATATGTTCTGAATGCCCGAATTGGCAATCTGTGTCAAATCTTTGTTAGGAATTATGTGATCCTTACTAGCTGGAAGTAAGGGAGATGGGGCATGAAGTTATTTCTAGGAGTTGGACACATACCAAGTTTAGCTCAGTTCTGGGCATCTTTGAAATACCTATACAAACTTGTTCCTACATAGTAACTTGCATCTTTGAATGAGAATGTGCTTGCTTACAGCAACGTGCTATATGTTCTGAATTCCCGAATTGGGAATCTGTGTCAAAACTTTGTTAGGAATTATGTGATCCTTACTAGCTGGAAGTAAGGGAAATGGGGCATGAAGTTATTTCTAGGAGTTGGACACATACCAAGTTTAGCTCAGTTCTGGGCATCTTTGAAATACCTATACAAACTTGTTCCTACATAGTAACATGCAACTTTGAATGAGAATGTGCTTGCTTGCAGCAACGTGCTATATGTTCTGAATGCCCGAATAGGGAATCTGTGTCAAAACTTTGTTAGGAATTATGTGATCCTTACTAGCTGGAAGTAAGGGAGATGGGGCTTGAAGTTATTTCTAGGAGTTGGACACATACCAAGTTTAGCTCAGTTCTGGGCATCTTTGAAATACCTATACAAACTTGTTCCTACATAGTAACTTGCAACTTTGAATGAGAATCTGCTTGCTTACAGCAAGGTGCTATATGTTCTGAATGCCCGAATTGGCAATCTGTGTCAAAACTTTGTTAGGAATTATGTGATCCTTACTAGCTGGAAGTAAGGGAGATGGGGCATGAAGTTATTTCTAGGAGTTGGACACATACCAAGTTTAGCTCAGTTCTGGGCATCTTTGAAATACCTATACAAACTTGTTCCTACATAGTAACTTGCATCTTTGAATGAGAATGTGCTTGCTTACAGCAACGTGCTATATGTTCTGAATGCCCGAATTGGGAATCTGTGTCAAAACTTTGTTAGGAATTATGTGATCCTTACTAGCTGGAAGTAAGGGAGATGGGGCATGAAGTTATTTGAGGAGTTGGACACATACCAAGTTTAGCTCAGTTCTGGGCATTTTTGAAATACCTATACAAACTTGTTCCTACATAGTAACTTGCAACTTTGAATGAGAATGTGCTTGCTTGCAGCAACGTGCTATATGTTCTGAATGCCCGAATAGGGAATCTGTGTCAAAACTTTGTTAGGAATTATGTGATCCTTACTAGCTGGAAGTAAGGGAGATGGAGCATGAAGTTATTTCTTGGAGTTGGACACATACCAAGTTTAGCTCAGTTCTGGGCATCTTTGAAATACCTATACAAACTTGTTCCTACCTAGTAACTTGCATCTTTGAATGAGAATGTGCTTGCTTGCAGCAACGTGCTATATGTTCTGAATGCCCGAATAGGGAATCTGTGTCAAAACATTGTTAGAAATTATGTGATCCTTACTAGCTGGAAGTAAGGGAGATGGGGCATGAAGTTATTTCTAGGAGTTGGACACATACCAAGTTTAGCTCAGTTCTGGGCATCTTTGAAATACCTATACAACTTGTTCCTACCTAGTAACTTGCATCATTGAATGAGAATCTGCTTGCTTATAACAACGTGCTATATGTTCTGAATGCCCGAATAGGGAATCTGTGTCAAAACTTTGTTAGGAATTATGTGATCCTTACTAGCTGGAAGTAAGGGAGATGTTGCATGAAGTTATTTCTAGGAGTTGGACACATACCAAGTTTAGCTCAGTTCTGGGCATCTTTGAAATACCTATACAAACTTGGTCCTACCTAGTAACTTGCAACTTTGAATGAAAATGTGCTTGCTTACAGCAACGTGCTATATGTTCTGAATGCCCGAATTGGGAATCTGTGTCAAAACTTTGTTAGGAATTATGTGATCCTTACTAGCTGGAAGTAAGGGAGATGGGGCATGAAGTTATTTCTAGGAGTTAGACACATACCAAGTTTAGCTCAGTTCTGGGCATCTTTGAAATACCTATACAAACTTGTTCCTACATAGTGACTTGCAACTTTGAATGAAAATGTGCTTGCTTGCAGCAACGTGCTATATGTTCTGATTGCCCGTATTGGGAATCTGTGTCAAAACATTGTTAGGAATTATGTGATCCTTACTAGCTGGAAGTAAGGGAGATGGGGCATGAAGTTATTTCTAGGAGTTGGACACATACCAAGTTTAGCTCAGTTCTGGGCATCTTTGAAATACCTATACAAACTTGTTCCTACCTAGTAACTTGCATCTTTGAATGAGAATCTGCTTGCTTACAGCAACGTGCTATATGTTCTGAATGCCCGAATTGGGAATCTGTGTCAAAACTTTGTTAGGAATTATGTGATCCTTACTAGCTGGAAGTAAGGGAGATGGGGCATGAAGTTATTTCTAGGAGTTGGACACATACCAAGTTTAGCTCAGTTCTGGGCATCTTTGAAATACCTATACAAACTTGTTCCTACATAGTAACTTGCAACTTTGAATGAGAATGTGCTTGCTTACAGCAACGTGCTATATGTTCTGAATGCCCGAAATGGTAATCTGTGTCAAATCTTTGTTAGGAATTATGTGATCCTTACTAGCTGGAAGTAAGGGAGATGGGGCATGAAGTTATTTCTAGGAGTTGGACACATACCAAGTTTAGCTCAGTTCTGGGCATCTTTGAAATACCTATACAAACTTGTTCCTACATAGTAACTTGCAACTTTGAATGAGAATGTGCTTGCTTACAGCAACGTGCTATATGTTCTGAATACCCGAATAGGGAATCTGTGTCAAAACTTTGTTAGGAATTATGTGATCCTTACTAGCTGGAAGTAAGGGAGATGGGGCATGAAGTTATTTCTAGGAGTTGGACACATACAACGTTTAGCTCAGTTCTGGGCATCTTTGAAATACCTATAGAAACTTGTTCCTACATAGTAACTTGCATCTTTGAATGAGAATGTGCTTGCTTGCAGCAACGTGCTATATGTTCTGAATGCCCGAATATGGAATCTGTGTCAAAACTTTGTTAGGAATTATGTGATCCTTACTAGCTGGAAGTAAGGGAGATGGGGCATGAAGTTATTTCTAGGAGTTGGACACATACCAAGTTTAGCTCAGTTCTGGGCATCTTTGAAATACCTATACAAACTTGTTCCTACATAGTAACTTGCATCTTTGAATGAGAATGTGCTTGCTTACAGCAACGTGCTATATGTTTTGAATGCCCGAATAGGCAATCTGTGTCAAAACTTTGTTAGGAATTATGTGATCCTTACTAGCTGGAAGTAAGGGAGATGGGGCATGAAGTTATTTCTAGGAGTTGGACACATACCAAGTTTAGCTCAGTTCTGGGCATCTTTGAAATACCTATACAAACTTGTTCCTACATAGTAACTTGCAACTTTGAATGAGAATGTGCTTGCTTACAGCAACGTGCTATATGTTCTGAATGCCCGAATTGGGAATCTGTGTCACAACTTTGTTAGGAATTATGTGATCCTTACTAGCTGGAAGTAAGGGAGATGGGGCATGAAGTTATTTCTAGGAGTTGGACACATACCAAGTTTAGCTCAGTTCTGGGCATCTTTGAAATACCTATACAAACTTGTTCCTACATAGTAACTTGCATCTTTGAATGAGAATGTGCTTGCTTACAGCAACGTGCTATATGTTCTGAATGCCCGAATTGGGAATCTGTGTCAAAACTTTGTTAGGAATTATGTGATCCTTACTAGCTGGAAGTAAGGGAGATGGGGCATGAAGTTATTTCTAGGAGTTGGACACATACCAAGTTTAGCTCAGTTCTGGGCATCTTTGAAATACCTATACAAACTTGTTCCTACATAGTAACTTGCAACTTTGAATGAGAATGTGCTTGCTTACAGCAACGTGCTATATGTTCTGAATGCCCGAATTGGGAATCTATGTCAAAACTTTGTTAGGAATTATGTGATCCTTACTAGCTGGAAGTAAGGGAGATGGGGCATGAAGTTATTTCTAGGAGTTGGACACATACCAAGTTTAGCTCAGTTCTGGGCATCTTTGAAATACCTATACAAACTTGTTCCTACATAGTAACTTGCAACTTTGAATGAGAATGTGCTTGCTTACAGCAACGTGCTATATGTTCTGAATGCCCGAATAGGGAATCTGTGTCAAAACTTTGTTAGGAATTATGTGATCCTTACTAGCTGGAAGTAAGGGAGATGGGGCATGAAGTTATTTCTAGGAGTTGGACACATACCAAGTTTAGCTCAGTTCTGGGCATCTTTGAAATACCTATACAAACTTGTTCCTACATAGTAAATTGCATCTTTGAATGAGAATGTGCTTGCTTGCAGCAACGTGCTATATGTTCTGAATGCCCGAATAGGGAATCTGTGTCAAAACTTTGTTAGGAATTATGTGATCCTTACTAGCTGGAAGTAAGGGAGATGGGGCATGATGTTATTTCTAGGAGTGGGACACATACCAAGTTTAGCTCTCTTCTGGGCATCTTTGAAATTCCTATACAAACTTGTTCCTACCTAGTAACTTGCATCTTTGAATGAGAATCTGCTTGCTTACAGCAACGTGCTGTATGTTCTGAATGCCCGAATAGGGAATCTGTGTCAAAACTTTGTTAGGAATTATGTGATCCTTACTAGCTGGAAGTAAGGGAGATGGGGCATGAAGTTATTTCTAGGAGTTGGACACATACCAAGTTTAGCTCAGTTCTGGGCATCTTTGAAATACCTATACAAACTTGTTCCTACCTAGTAACTTGCAACTTTGAATGAGAATGTGCTTGCTTACAGCAACGTGCTGTATGTTCTGAATGCCCGAATAGGGAATCTGTGTCAAAACTTTGTTAGGAATTATGTGATCCTTACTAGCTGGAAGTAAGGGAGATGGGGCATGAAGTTATTTCTAGGAGTTGGACACATACCAAGTTTAGCTCAGTTCTGGGCATCTTTGAAATACCTATACAAACTTGTTCCTACACAGTAACTTGCATCTTTGAATGAGAATGTGCTTGCTTACAGCAACGTGCTGTATGTTCTGAATGCCCGAATTGGGAATCTGTGTCAAAACTTTGTTAGGAATTATGTGATCCTTACCAGCTGGAAGTAAGGGAGATGGGGCATGAAGTTATTTCTAGGAGTTGGACACATACCAAGTTTAGCTCAGTTCTGGGCATCTTTGAAATACCTATACAAACTTGTTCCTACATAGTAACTTGCAACTTTGAATGAGAATGTGCTTGCTTACAGCAAAGTGCTATATGTTCTGAATGCCCGAATTGGGAATCTGTGCCAAAACTGTTAGGAATTATGTGATCCTTACTAGCTGGAAGTAAGGGAGATGGGGCATGAAGTTATTTTTAGGAGTTGGACACATACCAAGTTTAGCTCAGTTCTGGGCATCTTTGAAATACCTATACAAACTTGTTCCTACATAGTAACTTGCATCTTTGAATGAGAATGTGCTTGCTTGCACCAACGTGCTATATGTTCTGAATGCCCGAATTGGGAATCTGTGTCAAAACTTTGTTAGGAATTATGTGATCCTTACTAGCTGGAAGTAAGGGAGATGGGGCATGAAGTTATTTCTAGGAGTTGGACACATACCAAGTTTAGCTCAGTTCTGGGCATCTTTGAAATACCTATACAAACTTGTTCCTACATAGTAACTTGCATCTTTGAATGAGAATGTGCTTGCTTACAGCAACGTGCTATATGTTCTAAATGAACGAATTGGCAATCTGTGTCAAAACTTTGTTAGGAATTATGTGATCCTTACTAGCTGGAAGTAAGGGAGATGGGGCATGAAGTTATTTCTAGGAGTTGGACACATACCAAGTTTAGCTAAGTTCTGGGCATCTTTGAAATACCTATACAAACTTGTTCCTACCTAGTAACTTGCAACTTTGAATGAGAATGTGCTTGCTTGCAGCAACGTGCTATATGTTCTGAATGCCCGAATAGGGAATCTGTGTCAAAACTTTGTTAGGAATTATGTGATCCTTACTAGCTGGAAGTAAGGGAGATGGGGCATGAAGCTATTTCTTGGAGTTGGACACATACCAAGTTTAGCTCAGTTCTGGGCATCTTTGAAATACCTATACAAACTTGTTCCTACCTAGTAACTTGCATCTTTGAATGAGAATGTGCTTGCTTACAGCAACGTGCTATATGTTCTGAATGCCCGACTTTGGAATCTGTGTCAAAACTTTGTTAGGAATTATGTGATCCTTACTAGCTGGAAGTAAGGGAGATGGGGCATGAAGTTATTTCTAGGAGTTGGACACATACCAAGTTTAGCTCAGTTCTGGGCATCTTTGAAATACCTATACAAACTTGTTCCTACCTAGTAACTTGCATCTTTGAATGAGAATGTGCTTGCTTACAGCAACGTGCTATATGTTCTGAATGCCCGAATTGGCAATCTGTGTCAAAACTTTGTTAGGAATTATGTGATCCTTACTAGCTGGAAGTAAGGGAGATGGGGCATGAAGTTATTTCTAGGAGTTGGACACATACCAAGTTTAGCTCAGTTCTGGGCATCTTTGAAATACCTATACAAACTTGTTCCTACATAGTAACTTGCATCTTTGAATGAGAATATGCTTTCTTGCAGCAACGTGCTATATGTTCTGAATGCCCGAATAGGGAATCTGTGTCAAAACTTTGTTAGGAATTATGTGATCCTTACTAGCTGGAAGGAAGGCAGATGGGGCATGAAGTTATTTTTAGGAGTTGGACACATACCAGGTTTAGCTCAGTTCTGGGCATCTTTGAAATACCTATACAAACTTGTTCCTACATAGTAACTTGCAACTTTGAATGAGAATGTGCTTGCTTACAGCAACGTGCTATATGTTTTGAATGCCCGAATAGGCAATCTGTGTCAAAACTTTGTTAGGAATTATGTGATCCTTACTAGCTGGAAGTAAGGGAGATGGGGCATGAAGTTATTTCTAGGAGTTGGACACATACCAAGTTTAGCTCAGTTCTGGGCATCTTTGAAATACCTATACAAACTTGTTCCTACATAGTAACTTGCAACTTTGAAAGAGAATGTGCTTGCTTACAGCAACGTGCTATATGTTCTGAATGCCCGAATTGGGAATCTGTGTCACAACTTTGTTAGGAATTATGTAATCCTTACTAGCTGGAAGTAAGGGAGATGGGGCATGAAGTTATTTCTAGGAGTTGGACACATACCAAGTTTAGCTCAGTTCTGGGCATCTTTGAAATACCTATACAAACTTGTTCCTACATAGTAACTTGCATCTTTGAATGAGAATGTGCTTGCTTACAGCAACGTGCTATATGTTCTGAATGCCCGAATTGGGAATCTGTGTCAAAACTTTGTTAGGAATTATGTGATCCTTACTAGCTGGAAGTAAGGGAGATGGGGCATGAAGTTATTTCTAGGAGTTGGACACATACCAAGTTTAGCTCAGTTCTGGGCATCTTTGAAATACCTATACAAACTTGTTCCTACATAGTAACTTGCAACTTTGAATGAGAATGTGCTTGCTTACAGCAACGTGCTATATGTTCTGAATGCCCGAATTGGGAATCTATGTCAAAACTTTGTTAGGAATTATGTGATCCTTACTAGCTGGAAGTAAGGGAGATGGGGCATGAAGTTATTTCTAGGAGTTGGACACATACCAAGTTTAGCTCAGTTCTGGGCATCTTTGAAATACCTATACAAACTTGTTCCTACATAGTAACTTGCAACTTTGAATGAGAATGTGCTTGCTTACAGCAACGTGCTATATGTTCTGAATGCCCGAATAGGGAATCTGTGTCAAAACTTTGTTAGGAATTATGTGATCCTTACTAGCTGGAAGTAAGGGAGATGGGGCATGAAGTTGTTTCTAGGAGTTGGACACATACCAAGTTTAGCTCAGTTCTGGGCATCTTTGAAATACCTATACAAACTTGTTCCTACATAGTAAATTGCATCTTTGAATGAGAATGTGCTTGCTTGCAGCAACGTGCTATATGTTCTGAATGCCCGAATAGGGAATCTGTGTCAAAACTTTGTTAGGAATTATGTGATCCTTACTAGCTGGAAGTAAGGGAGATGGGGCATGATGTTATTTCTAGGAGTGGGACACATACCAAGTTTAGCTCTCTTCTGGGCATCTTTGAAATTCCTATACAAACTTGTTCCTACCTAGTAACTTGCATCTTTGAATGAGAATCTGCTTGCTTACAGCAACGTGCTGTATGTTCTGAATGCCCGAATAGGGAATCTGTGTCAAAACTTTGTTAGGAATTATGTGATCCTTACTAGCTGGAAGTGAGGGAGATGGGGCATGAAGTTATTTCTAGGAGTTGGACACATACCAAGTTTAGCTCAGTTCTGGGCATCTTTGAAATACCTATACAAACTTGTTCCTACCTAGTAACTTGCAACTTTGAATGAGAATGTGCTTGCTTACAGCAACGTGCTGTATGTTCTGAATGCCCGAATAGGGAATCTGTGTCAAAACTTTGTTAGGAATTATGTGATCCTTACTAGCTGGAAGTAAGGGAGATGGGGCATGAAGTTATTTCTAGGAGTTGGACACATACCAAGTTTAGCTCAGTTCTGGGCATCTTTGAAATACCTATACAAACTTGTTCCTACACAGTAACTTGCATCTTTGAATGAGAATGTGCTTGCTTACAGCAACGTGCTATATGTTCTGAATGCCCGAATTGGGAATCTGTGTCAAAACTTTGTTAGGAATTATGTGATCCTTACCAGCTGGAAGTAAGGGAGATGGGGCATGAAGTTATTTCTAGGAGTTGGACACATACCAAGTTTAGCTCAGTTCTGGGCATCTTTGAAATACCTATACAAACTTGTTCCTACATAGTAACTTGCAACTTTGAATGAGAATGTGCTTGCTTACAGCAAAGTGCTATATGTTCTGAATGCCCGAATTGGGAATCTGTGCCAAAACTGTTAGGAATTATGTGATCCTTACTAGCTGGAAGTAAGGGAGATGGGGCATGAAGCTATTTCTTGGAGTTGGACACATACCAAGTTTAGCTCAGTTCTGGGCATCTTTGAAATACCTATACAAACTTGTTCCTACCTAGTAACTTGCATCTTTGAATGAGAATGTGCTTGCTTACAGCAACGTGCTATATGTTCTGAATGCCCGACTTTGGAATCTGTGTCAAAACTTTGTTAGGAATTATGTGATCCTTACTAGCTGGAAGTAAGGGAGATGGGGCATGAAGTTATTTCTAGGAGTTGGACACATACCAAGTTTAGCTCAGTTCTGGGCATCTTTGAAATACCTATACAAACTTGTTCCTACATAGTAACTTGCATCTTTGAATGAGAATATGCTTTCTTGCAGCAACGTGCTATATGTTCTGAATGCCCGAATAGGGAATCTGTGTCAAAACTTTGTTAGGAATTATGTGATCCTTACTAGCTGGAAGGAAGGCAGATGGGGCATGAAGTTATTTTTAGGAGTTGGACACATACCAGGTTTAGCTCAGTTCTGGGCATCTTTGAAATACCTATACAAACTTGTTCCTACATAGTAACTTGCAACTTTGAATGAGAATGTGCTTGCTTACAGCAACGTGCTATATGTTCTGAATGCCCGAATTGGGAATCTGTGTCAAAAATTTGTTAGGAATTATGTGATCCTTACTAGCTGGAAGTAAGGGAGATGGGGCATGAAGTTATTTCTAGGAGTTGGACACATACCAAGTTTAGCTCAGTTCTGGGCATCTTTGAAATACCTATACAAACTTGTTCCTACATAGTAACTTGCAACTTTGAATGAGAATGTGCTTGCTTACAGCAAAGTGCTATATGTTCTGAATGCCCGAATTGGGAATCTGTGTCAAAACTTTGTTAGGAATTATGTGATCCTTACTAGCTGGAAGTAAGGGAGATGGGGCATGAAGTTATTTCTAGGAGTTGGACACATACCAAGTTTATCTCAGTTCTGGGCATCTTTGAAATACCTATACAAACTTGTTCCTACCTAGTAACTTGCATCTTTGAATGAGAATGTGCTTGCTTGCAGCAACGTGCTATATGTTCTGAATGCCCGAATAGGGAATCTGTGTCAAAACTTTGTTAGGAATTATGTGATCCTTACTAGCTGGAAGTAAGGGAGATGGGGCATGATGTTATTTCTAGGAGTGGGACACATACCAAGTTTAGCTCTCTTCTGGGCATCTTTGAAATTCCTATACAAACTTGTTCCTACCTAGTAACTTGCATCTTTGAATGAGAATCTGCTTGCTTACAGCAACGTGCTGTATGTTCTGAATGCCCGAATAGGGAATCTGTGTCAAAACTTTGTTAGGAATTATGTGATCCTTACTAGCTGGAAGTAAGGGAGATGGGGCATGAAGTTATTTCTAGGAGTTGGACACATACCAAGTTTAGCTCAGTTCTGGGCATCTTTGAAATACCTATACAAACTTGTTCCTACCTAGTAACTTGCAACTTTGAATGAGAATGTGCTTGCTTACAGCAACGTGCTCTATGTTCTGAATGCCCGAATAGGGAATCTGTGTCAAAACTTTGTTAGGAATTATGTGATCCTTACTAGCTGGAAGTAAGGGAGATGGGGCATGAAGTTATTTCTAGGAGTTGGACACATACCAAGTTTAGCTCAGTTCTGGGCATCTTTGAAATACCTATACAAACTTGTTCCTACACAGTAACTTGCATCTTTGAATGAGAATGTGCTTGCTTACAGCAACGTGCTATATGTTCTGAATGCCCGAATTGGGAATCTGTGTCAAAACTTTGTTAGGAATTATGTGATCCTTACCAGCTGGAAGTAAGGGAGATGGGGCATGAAGTTATTTCTAGGAGTTGGACACATACCAAGTTTAGCTCAGTTCTGGGCATCTTTGAAATACCTATACAAACTTGTTCCTACATAGTAACTTGCAACTTTGAATGAGAATGTGCTTGCTTACAGCAAGTGCTATATGTTCTGAATGCCCGAATTGGGAATCTGTGCCAAAACTGTTAGGAATTATGTGATCCTTACTAGCTGGAAGTAAGGGAGATGGGGCATGAAGTTATTTTTAGGAGTTGGACACATACCAAGTTTAGCTCAGTTCTGGGCATCTTTGAAATACCTATACAAACTTGTTCCTACATAGTAACTTGCATCTTTGAATGAGAATGTGCTTGCTTGCAGCAACGTGCTATATGTTCTGAATGCCCGAATTGGGAATCTGTGTCAAAACTTTGTTAGGAATTATGTGATCCTTACTAGCTGGAAGTAAGGGAGATGGGGCATGAAGTTATTTCTAGGAGTTGGACACATACCAAGTTTAGCTCAGTTCTGGGCATCTTTGAAATACCTATACAAACTTGTTCCTACATAGTAACTTGCATCTTTGAATGAGAATGTGCTTGCTTACAGCAACGTGCTATATGTTCTAAATGAACGAATTGGCAATCTGTGTCAAAACTTTGTTAGGAATTATGTGATCCTTACTAGCTGGAAGTAAGGGAGATGGGGCATGAAGTTATTTCTAGGAGTTGGACACATACCAAGTTTAGCTCAGTTCTGGGCATCTTTGAAATACCTATACAAACTTGTTCCTACCTAGTAACTTGCAACTTTGAATGAGAATGTGCTTGCTTGCAGCAACGTGCTATATGTTCTGAATGCCCGAATAGGGAATCTGTGTCAAAACTTTGTTAGGAATTATGTGATCCTTACTAGCTGGAAGTAAGGGAGATGGGGCATGAAGCTATTTCTTGGAGTTGGACACATACCAAGTTTAGCTCAGTTCTGGGCATCTTTGAAATACCTATACAAACTTGTTCCTACCTAGTAACTTGCATCTTTGAATGAGAATGTGCTTGCTTACAGCAACGTGCTATATGTTCTGAATGCCCGACTTTGGAATCTGTGTCAAAACTTTGTTAGGAATTATGTGATCCTTACTAGCTGGAAGTAAGGGAGATGGGGCATGAAGTTATTTCTAGGAGTTGGACACATACCAAGTTTAGCTCAGTTCTGGGCATCTTTGAAATACCTATACAAACTTGTTCCTACATAGTAACTTGCATCTTTGAATGAGAATATGCTTTCTTGCAGCAACGTGCTATATGTTCTGAATGCCCGAATAGGGAATCTGTGTCAAAACTTTGTTAGGAATTATGTGATCCTTACTAGCTGGAAGGAAGGCAGATGGGGCATGAAGTTATTTTTAGGAGTTGGACACATACCAGGTTTAGCTCAGTTCTGGGCATCTTTGAAATACCTATACAAACTTGTTCCTACATAGTAACTTGCAACTTTGAATGAGAATGTGCTTGCTTACAGCAACGTGCTATATGTTCTGAATGCCCGAATTGGGAATCTGTGTCAAAAATTTGTTAGGAATTATGTGATCCTTACTAGCTGGAAGTAAGGGAGATGGGGCATGAAGTTATTTCTAGGAGTTGGACACATACCAAGTTTAGCTCAGTTCTGGGCATCTTTGAAATACCTATACAAACTTGTTCCTACATAGTAACTTGCAACTTTGAATGAGAATGTGCTTGCTTACAGCAAAGTGCTATATGTTCTGAATGCCCGAATTGGGAATCTGTGTCAAAACTTTGTTAGGAATTATGTGATCCTTACTAGCTGGAAGTAAGGGAGATGGGGCATGAAGTTATTTCTAGGAGTTGGACACATACCAAGTTTATCTCAGTTCTGGGCATCTTTGAAATACCTATACAAACTTGTTCCTACCTAGTAACTTGCATCTTTGAATGAGAATGTGCTTGCTTGCAGCAACGTGCTATATGTTCTGAATGCCCGAATAGGGAATCTGTGTCAAAACTTTGTTAGGAATTATGTGATCCTTACTTGCTGGAAGTAAGGGAGATGGGGCATGAAGTTATTTCTAGGAGTTGGACACATACAACGTTTAGCTCAGTTCTGGGCATCTTTGAAATACCTATACAAACTTGTTCCTACCTAGTAACTTGCATCTTTGAATGAGAATCTGCTTGCTTGCAGCAACGTGCTATATGTTCTGAATGCCCGAATAGGGAATCTGTGTCAAAACTTTGTTAGGAATTATGTGATCCTTACTAGCTGGAAGTAAGGGAGATGGGGCATGATGTTATTTCTAGGAGTGGGACACATACCAAGTTTAGCTCTCTTCTGGGCATCTTTGAAATTCCTATACAAACTTGTTCCTACCTAGTAACTTGCATCTTTGAATGAGAATCTGCTTGCTTACAGCAACGTGCTGTATGTTCTGAATGCCCGAATAGGGAATCTGTGTCAAAACTTTGTTAGGAATTATGTGATCCTTACTAGCTGGAAGTAAGGGAGATGGGGCATGAAGTTATTTCTAGGAGTTGGACACATACCAAGTTTAGCTCAGTTCTGGGCATCTTTGAAATACCTATACAAACTTGTTCCTACCTAGTAACTTGCAACTTTGAATGAGAATGTGCTTGCTTACAGCAACGTGCTGTATGTTCTGAATGCCCGAATTGGGAATCTGTGTCAAAACTTTGTTAGGAATTATGTGATCCTTACTAGCTGGAAGTAAGGGAGATGGGGCATGAAGTTATTTCTAGGAGTTGGACACATACCAAGTTTAGCTCAGTTCTGGGCATCTTTGAAATACCTATACAAACTTGTTCCTACACAGTAACTTGCATCTTTGAATGAGAATGTGCTTGCTTACAGCAACGTGCTATATGTTCTGAATGCCCGAATTGGGAATCTGTGTCAAAACTTTGTTAGGAATTATGTGATCCTTACCAGCTGGAAGTAAGGGAGATGGGGCATGAAGTTATTTCTAGGAGTTGGACACATACCAAGTTTAGCTCAGTTCTGGGCATCTTTGAAATACCTATACAAACTTGTTCCTACCTAGTAACTTGCAACTTTGAATGAGAATGTGCTTGCTTACAGCAACGTGCTGTATGTTCTGAATGCCCGAATTGGGAATCTGTGTCAAAACTTTGTTAGGAATTATGTGATCCTTACTAGCTGGAAGTAAGGGAGATGGGGCATGAAGTTATTTTTAGGAGTTGGACACATACCAAGTTTAGCTCAGTTCTGGGCATCTTTGAAATACCTATACAAACTTGTTCCTACATAGTAACTTGCATCTTTGAATGAGAATGTGCTTGCTTGCAGCAACGTGCTATATGTTCTGAATGCCCGAATTGGGAATCTGTGTCAAAACTTTGTTAGGAATTATGTGATCCTTACTAGCTGGAAGTAAGGGAGATGGGGCATGAAGTTATTTCTAGGAGTTGGACACATACCAAGTTTAGCTCAGTTCTGGGCATCTTTGAAATACCTATACAAACTTGTTCCTACATAGTAACTTGCATCTTTGAATGAGAATGTGCTTGCTTACAGCAACGTGCTATATGTTCTAAATGAACGAATTGGCAATCTGTGTCAAAACTTTGTTAGGAATTATGTGATCCTTACTAGCTGGAAGTAAGGGAGATGGGGCATGAAGTTATTTCTAGGAGTTGGACACATACCAAGTTTAGCTCAGTTCTGGGCATCTTTGAAATACCTATACAAACTTGTTCCTACCTAGTAACTTGCAACTTTGAATGAGAATGTGCTTGCTTGCAGCAACGTGCTATATGTTCTGAATGCCCGAATAGGGAATCTGTGTCAAAACTTTGTTAGGAATTATGTGATCCTTACTAGCTGGAAGTAAGGGAGATGGGGCATGAAGCTATTTCTTGGAGTTGGACACATACCAAGTTTAGCTCAGTTCTGGGCATCTTTGAAATACCTATACAAACTTGTTCCTACCTAGTAACTTGCATCTTTGAATGAGAATGTGCTTGCTTACAGCAACGTGCTATATGTTCTGAATGCCCGACTTTGGAATCTGTGTCAAAACTTTGTTAGGAATTATGTGATCCTTACTAGCTGGAAGTAAGGGAGATGGGGCATGAAGTTATTTCTAGGAGTTGGACACATACCAAGTTTAGCTCAGTTCTGGGCATCTTTGAAATACCTATACAAACTTGTTCCTACCTAGTAACTTGCATCTTTGAATGAGAATGTGCTTGCTTACAGCAACGTGCTATATGTTCTGAATGCCCGAATTGGCAATCTGTGTCAAAACTTTGTTAGGAATTATGTGATCCTTACTAGCTGGAAGTAAGGGAGATGGGGCATGAAGTTATTTCTAGGAGTTGGACACATACCAAGTTTAGCTCAGTTCTGGGCATCTTTGAAATACCTATACAAACTTGTTCCTACATAGTAACTTGCATCTTTGAATGAGAATATGCTTTCTTGCAGCAACGTGCTATATGTTCTGAATGCCCGAATAGGGAATCTGTGTCAAAACTTTGTTAGGAATTATGTGATCCTTACTAGCTGGAAGGACGGCAGATGGGGCATGAAGTTATTTTTAGGAGTTGGACACATACCAGGTTTAGCTCAGTTCTGGGCATCTTTGAAATACCTATACAAACTTGTTCCTACATAGTAACTTGCAACTTTGAATGAGAATGTGCTTGCTTACAGCAACGTGCTATATGTTCTGAATGCCCGAATTGGGAATCTGTGTCAAAAATTTGTTAGGAATTATGTGATCCTTACTAGCTGGAAGTAAGGGAGATGGGGCATGAAGTTATTTCTAGGAGTTGGACACATACCAAGTTTAGCTCAGTTCTGGGCATCTTTGAAATACCTATACAAACTTGTTCCTACATAGTAACTTGCAACTTTGAATGAGAATGTGCTTGCTTACAGCAAAGTGCTATATGTTCTGAATGCCCGAATTGGGAATCTGTGTCAAAACTTTGTTAGGAATTATGTGATCCTTACTAGCTGGAAGTAAGGGAGATGGGGCATGAAGTTATTTCTAGGAGTTGGACACATACCAAGTTTATCTCAGTTCTGGGCATCTTTGAAATACCTATACAAACTTGTTCCTACCTAGTAACTTGCATCTTTGAATGAGAATGTGCTTGCTTGCAGCAACGTGCTATATGTTCTGAATGCCCGAATAGGGAATCTGTGTCAAAACTTTGTTAGGAATTATGTGATCCTTACTTGCTGGAAGTAAGGGAGATGGGGCATGAAGTTATTTCTAGGAGTTGGACACATACAACGTTTAGCTCAGTTCTGGGCATCTTTGAAATACCTATACAAACTTGTTCCTACCTAGTAACTTGCATCTTTGAATGAGAATCTGCTTGCTTGCAGCAACGTGCTATATGTTCTGAATGCCCGAATTGGGAATCTGTGTCAAAACTTTGTTAGGAATTATGTGATCCTTACTAGCTGGAAGTAAGGGAGATGGGGCATGAAGTTATTTCTAGGAGTTGGACACATACCAAGTTTAGCTCAGTTCTGGGCATCTTTGAAATACCTATACAAACTTGTTCCTACATAGTAACTTGCATCTTTGAATGAGAATGTGCTTGCTTACAGCAACGTGCTATATGTTCTGAATGCCCGAATTGGGAATCTGTGTCAAAACTTTGTTAGGAATTATGTGATCCTTACTAGCTGGAAGTAAGGGAGATGGGGCATGAAGTTATTTCTAGGAGTTGGACACATACCAAGTTTAGCTCAGTTGTGGGCATCTTTGAAATACCTATACAAACTTGTTCCTACATAGTAACTTGCAACTTTGAATGAGAATGTGCTTGCTTACAGCAAAGTGCTATATGTTCTGAATGCCCGAATTGGGAATCTGTGCCAAAACTGTTAGGAATTATGTGATCCTTACTAGCTGGAAGTAAGGGAGATGGGGCATGAAGTTATTTCTAGGAGTTGGACACATACCAAGTTTAGCTCAGTTCTGGGCATCTTTGAAATACCTATACAAACTTGTTCCTACATAGTAACTTGCATCTTTGAATGAGAATGTGCTTGCTTGCAGCAACGTGCTATATGTTCTGAATGCCCGAATTGGGAATCTGTGTCAAAACTTTGTTAGGAATTATGTGATCCTTACTAGCTGGAAGTAAGGGAGATGGGGCATGAAGTTATTTCTAGGAGTTGGACACATACCAAGTTTAGCTCAGTTCTGGGCATCTTTGAAATACCTATACAAACTTGTTCCTACATAGTAACTTGCATCTTTGAATGAGAATGTGCTTGCTTACAGCAACGTGCTATATGTTCTGAATGCCCGAATTGGGAATCTGTGTCAAAACTTTGTTAGGAATTATGTGATCCTTACTAGCTGGAAGTAAGGGAGATGGGGCATGAAGTTATTTCTAGGAGTTGGACACATACCAAGTTTAGCTCAGTTCTGGGCATCTTTGAAATACCTATACAAACTTGTTCCTACCTAGTAACTTGCATCTTTGAATGAGAATGTGCTTGCTTACAGCAACGTGCTATATGTTCTCTGCGCCCGAATTGGCAATCTGTGTCAAAACTTTGTTAGGAATTATGTGATCCTTACTAGCTGGAAGTAAGGGAGATGGGGCATGAAGTTATTTCTAGGAGTTGGACACATACCAAGTTTAGCTCAGTTCTGGGCATTTATGAAATACCTATACAAACTTGTTCCTACATAGTAACTTGCATCTTTGAATGAGAATGTGCTTGCTTGCAGCAACGTGCTATATGTTCTGAATGCCCGAATTGGGAATCTGTGTCAAAACTTTGTTAGGAATTATGTGATCCTTACTAGCTGGAAGTAAGGGAGATGGGGCATAAAGTTATTTCTTGGAGTTGGACACATACCAAGTTTAGCTCAGTTCTGGGCATCTTTGAAATACCTATACAAACTTGTTCCTACCTAGTAACTTGCATCTTTGAATGAAAATGTGCTTGCTTGCAGCAACGTGCTATATGTTCTGAATGCCCGAATAGGGAATCTGTGTCAAAACTTTGTTAGGAATTATGTGATCCTTACTAGCTGGAAGTAAGGGAGATGGGGAATGAAGTTATTTCTAGGAGTTGGACACATACCAAGTTTAGCTCAGTTCTGGGCATCTTTGAAATACCTATACAAACTTGTTCCTACCTAGTAACTTGCATCTTTGAATGAGAATCTGCTTGCTTATAGCAACGTGCTATATGTTCTGAATGCCCGAATTGGGAATCTGTGTCAAAACTTTGTTAGGAATTATGTGATCCTTACTAGCTGGAAGTAAGGGAGATGTGGCATGAAGTTATTTCTAGGAGTTGGACACATACCAAGTTTAGCTCAGTTCTGGGCATCTTTGAAATACCTATACAAACTTGTTCCTACCTAGTAACTTGCAACTTTGAATGAAAATGTGCTTGCTTACAGCAACGTGCTATATGTTCTGAATGCCCGAATTGGCAATCTGTGTCAAAACTTTGTTAGGAATTATGTGATCCTTACTAGCTGGAAGTAAGGGAGATGGGGCATGAAGTTATTTCTAGGAGTTGGACACATACCAAGTTTAGCTCAGTTCTGGGCATCTTTGAAATACCTATACAAACTTGTTCCTACATAGTAACTTGCAACTTTGAATGAGAATCTGCTTGCTTACAGCAACGTGCTATATGTTCTGAGCCCGAATTGGGAATCTGTGTCAAAACTTTGTTAGGAATTATGTGATCCTTACTAGCTGGAAGTAAGGGAGATGGGGCATGAAGTTATTTCTAGGAGTTGGACACATACCAAGTTTAGCTCAGTTCTGGGCATCTTTGAAATACCTATACAAACTTGTTCCTACATAGTAACTTGCATCTTTGAATGAGAATGTGCTTGCTTACAGCAACGTGCTATATGTTCTGAATGCCCGAATTGGGAATCTGTGTCAAAACTTTGTTAGGAATTATGTGATCCTTACTAGCTGGAAGTAAGGGAGATGGGGCATGAAGTTATTTCTAGGAGTTGGACACATACCAAGTTTAGCTCAGTTCTGGGCATCTTTGAAATACCTATACAAACTTGTTCCTACATAGTAACTTGCAACTTTGAATGAGAATGTGCTTGCTTACAGCAACGTGCTATATGTTCTGAATGCCCGAATTGGGAATCTGTGTCAAAACTTTGTTAGGAATTATGTGATCCTTACTAGCTGGAAGTAAGGGAGATGGGGCATGAAGTTATTTCTAGGAGTTGGACACATACCAAGTTTAGCTCAGTTCTGGGCATCTTTGAAATACCTATACAAACTTGTTCCTACATAGTAACTTGCAACTTTGAATGAGAATGTGCTTGCTTACAGCAACGTGCTATATGTTCTGAATGCCCGAATAGGGAATCTGTGTCAAAACTTTGTTAGGAATTATGTGATCCTTACTAGCTGGAAGTAAGGGAGATGGGGCATGAAGTTATTTCTAGGAGTTGGACACATACCAAGTTTAGCTCAGTTCTGGGCATCTTTGAAATACCTATACAAACTTGTTCCTACATAGTAAATTGCATCTTTGAATGAGAATGTGCTTGCTTGCAGCAACGTGCTATATGTTCTGAATGCCCGAATAGGGAATCTGTGTCAAAACTTTGTTAGGAATTATGTGATCCTTACTAGCTGGAAGTAAGGGAGATGGGGCATGATGTTATTTCTAGGAGTGGGACACATACCAAGTTTAGCTCTCTTCTGGGCATCTTTGAAATTCCTATACAAACTTGTTCCTACCTAGTAACTTGCATCTTTGAATGAGAATCTGCTTGCTTACAGCAACGTGCTGTATGTTCTGAATGCCCGAATAGGGAATCTGTGTCAAAACTTTGTTAGGAATTATGTGATCCTTACTAGCTGGAAGTAAGGGAGATGGGGCATGAAGTTATTTCTAGGAGTTGGACACATACCAAGTTTAGCTCAGTTCTGGGCATCTTTGAAATACCTATACAAACTTGTTCCTACCTAGTAACTTGCAACTTTGAATGAGAATGTGCTTGCTTGCAGCAACGTGCTATATGTTCTGAATGCCCGAATTGGGAATCTGTGTCAAAACTTTGTTAGGAATTATGTGATCCTTACTAGCTGGAAGTAAGGGAGATGGGGCATAAAGTTATTTCTTGGAGTTGGACACATACCAAGTTTAGCTCAGTTCTGGGCATCTTTGAAATACCTATACAAACTTGTTCCTACCTAGTAACTTGCATCTTTGAATGAAAATGTGCTTGCTTGCAGCAACGTGCTATATGTTCTGAATGCCCGAATAGGGAATCTGTGTCAAAACTTTGTTAGGAATTATGTGATCCTTACTAGCTGGAAGTAAGGGAGATGGGGAATGAAGTTATTTCTAGGAGTTGGACACATACCAAGTTTAGCTCAGTTCTGGGCATCTTTGAAATACCTATACAAACTTGTTCCTACCTAGTAACTTGCATCTTTGAATGAGAATCTGCTTGCTTATAGCAACGTGCTATATGTTCTGATTGCCCGAATTGGGAATCTGTGTCAAAACTTTGTTAGGAATTATGTGATCCTTACTAGCTGGAAGTAAGGGAGATGTGGCATGAAGTTATTTCTAGGAGTTGGACACATACCAAGTTTAGCTCAGTTCTGGGCATCTTTGAAATACCTATACAAACTTGTTCCTACCTAGTAACTTGCAACTTTGAATGAAAATGTGCTTGCTTACAGCAACGTGCTATATGTTCTGAATGCCCGAATTGGCAATCTGTGTCAAAACTTTGTTAGGAATTATGTGATCCTTACTAGCTGGAAGTAAGGGAGATGGGGCATGAAGTTATTTCTAGGAGTTGGACACATACCAAGTTTAGCTCAGTTCTGGGCATCTTTGAAATACCTATACAAACTTGTTCCTACATAGTAACTTGCAACTTTGAATGAGAATCTGCTTGCTTACAGCAACGTGCTATATGTTCTGAGCCCGAATTGGGAATCTGTGTCAAAACTTTGTTAGGAATTATGTGATCCTTACTAGCTGGAAGTAAGGGAGATGGGGCATGAAGTTATTTCTAGGAGTTGGACACATACCAAGTTTAGCTCAGTTCTGGGCATCTTTGAAATACCTATACAAACTTGTTCCTACATAGTAACTTGCATCTTTGAATGAGAATGTGCTTGCTTACAGCAACGTGCTATATGTTCTGAATGCCCGAATTGGGAATCTGTGTCAAAACTTTGTTAGGAATTATGTGATCCTTACTAGCTGGAAGTAAGGGAGATGGGGCATGAAGTTATTTCTAGGAGTTGGACACATACCAAGTTTAGCTCAGTTCTGGGCATCTTTGAAATACCTATACAAACTTGTTCCTACATAGTAACTTGCAACTTTGAATGAGAATGTGCTTGCTTACAGCAACGTGCTATATGTTCTGAATGCCCGAATTGGGAATCTATGTCAAAACTTTGTTAGGAATTATGTGATCCTTACTAGCTGGAAGTAAGGGAGATGGGGCATGAAGTTATTTCTAGGAGTTGGACACATACCAAGTTTAGCTCAGTTCTGGGCATCTTTGAAATACCTATACAAACTTGTTCCTACATAGTAACTTGCAACTTTGAATGAGAATGTGCTTGCTTACAGCAACGTGCTATATGTTCTGAATGCCCGAATAGGGAATCTGTGTCAAAACTTTGTTAGGAATTATGTGATCCTTACTAGCTGGAAGTAAGGGAGATGGGGCATGAAGTTATTTTTAGGAGTTGGACACATACCAAGTTTAGCTCAGTTCTGGGCATCTTTGAAATACCTATACAAACTTGTTCCTACATAGTAACTTGCATCTTTGAATGAGAATGTGCTTGCTTACAGCAACGTGCTATATGTTCTAAATGAACGAATTGGCAATCTGTGTCAAAACTTTGTTAGGAATTATGTGATCCTTACTAGCTGGAAGTAAGGGAGATGGGGCATGAAGTTATTTCTAGGAGTTGGACACATACCAAGTTTAGCTCAGTTCTGGGCATCTTTGAAATACCTATACAAACTTGTTCCTACATAGTAACTTACATCTTTGAATGGGAATGTGCTTGCTTGCAGCAACGTGCTATATGTTCTGAATGCCCGAATAGGGAATCTGTGTCAAAACTTTGTTAGGAATTATGTGATCCTTACTAGCTGGAAGTAAGGGAGATGGGGCATGAAGCTATTTCTTGGAGTTGGACACATACCAAGTTTAGCTCAGTTCTGGGCATCTTTGAAATACCTATACAAACTTGTTCCTACCTAGTAACTTGCATCTTTGAATGAGAATGTGCTTGCTTGCAGCAACGTGCTATATGTTCTGAATGCCCGACTTTGGAATCTGTGTCAAAACTTTGTTAGGAATTATGTGATCCTTACTAGCTGGAAGTAAGGGAGATGGGGCATGAAGTTATTTCTAGGAGTTGGACACATACCAAGTTTAGCTCAGTTCTGGGCATCTTTGAAATACCTATACAAACTTGTTCCTACCTAGTAACTTGCATCTTTGAATGAGAATGTGCTTGCTTACAGCAACGTGCTATATGTTCTGAATGCCCGAATTGGCAATCTGTGTCAAAACTTTGTTAGGAATTATGTGATCCTTACTAGCTGGAAGTAAGGGAGATGGGGCATGAAGTTATTTCTAGGAGTTGGACACATACCAAGTTTAGCTCAGTTCTGGGCATCTTTGAAATACCTATACAAACTTGTTCCTACATAGTAACTTGCATCTTTGAATGAGAATATGCTTTCTTGCAGCAACGTGCTATATGTTCTGAATGCCCGAATAGGGAATCTGTGTCAAAACTTTGTTAGGAATTATGTGATCCTTACTAGCTGGAAGGAAGGCAGATGGGGCATGAAGTTATTTTTAGGAGTTGGACACATACCAGGTTTAGCTCAGTTCTGGGCATCTTTGAAATACCTATACAAACTTGTTCCTACATAGTAACTTGCAACTTTGAATGAGAATGTGCTTGCTTACAGCAACGTGCTATATGTTCTGAATGCCCGAATTGGGAATCTGTGTCAAAAATTTGTTAGGAATTATGTGATCCTTACTAGCTGGAAGTAAGGGAGATGGGGCATGAAGTTATTTCTAGGAGTTGGACACATACCAAGTTTAGCTCAGTTCTGGGCATCTTTGAAATACCTATACAAACTTGTTCCTACATAGTAACTTGCAACTTTGAATGAGAATGTGCTTGCTTACAGCAAAGTGCTATATGTTCTGAATGCCCGAATTGGGAATCTGTGTCAAAACTTTGTTAGGAATTATGTGATCCTTACTAGCTGGAAGTAAGGGAGATGGGGCATGAAGTTATTTCTAGGAGTTGGACACATACCAAGTTTATCTCAGTTCTGGGCATCTTTGAAATACCTATACAAACTTGTTCCTACCTAGTAACTTGCATCTTTGAATGAGAATGTGCTTGCTTGCAGCAACGTGCTATATGTTCTGAATGCCCGAATAGGGAATCTGTGTCAAAACTTTGTTAGGAATTATGTGATCCTTACTTGCTGGAAGTAAGGGAGATGGGGCATGAAGTTATTTCTAGGAGTTGGACACATACAACGTTTAGCTCAGTTCTGGGCATCTTTGAAATACCTATACAAACTTGTTCCTACCTAGTAACTTGCATCTTTGAATGAGAATCTGCTTGCTTGCAGCAACGTGCTATATGTTCTGAATGCCCGAATAGGGAATCTGTGTCAAAACTTTGTTAGGAATTATGTGATCCTTACTAGCTGGAAGTAAGGGAGATGGGGCATGATGTTATTTCTAGGAGTGGGACACATACCAAGTTTAGCTCTCTTCTGGGCATCTTTGAAATTCCTATACAAACTTGTTCCTACCTAGTAACTTGCATCTTTGAATGAGAATCTGCTTGCTTACAGCAACGTGCTGTATGTTCTGAATGCCCGAATAGGGAATCTGTGTCAAAACTTTGTTAGGAATTATGTGATCCTTACTAGCTGGAAGTAAGGGAGATGGGGCATGAAGTTATTTCTAGGAGTTGGACACATACCAAGTTTAGCTCAGTTCTGGGCATCTTTGAAATACCTATACAAACTTGTTCCTACCTAGTAACTTGCAACTTTGAATGAGAATGTGCTTGCTTACAGCAACGTGCTGTATGTTCTGAATGCCCGAATAGGGAATCTGTGTCAAAACTTTGTTAGGAATTATGTGATCCTTACTAGCTGGAAGTAAGGGAGATGGGGCATGAAGTTATTTCTAGGAGTTGGACACATACCAAGTTTAGCTCAGTTCTGGGCATCTTTGAAATACCTATACAAACTTGTTCCTACACAGTAACTTGCATCTTTGAATGAGAATGTGCTTGCTTACAGCAACGTGCTATATGTTCTGAATGCCCGAATTGGGAATCTGTGTCAAAACTTTGTTAGGAATTATGTGATCCTTACCAGCTGGAAGTAAGGGAGATGGGGCATGAAGTTATTTCTAGGAGTTGGACACATACCAAGTTTAGCTCAGTTCTGGGCATCTTTGAAATACCTATACAAACTTGTTCCTACATAGTAACTTGCAACTTTGAATGAGAATGTGCTTGCTTACAGCAAAGTGCTATATGCTCTGAATGCCCGAATTGGGAATCTGTGCCAAAACTGTTAGGAATTATGTGATCCTTACTAGCTGGAAGTAAGGGAGATGGGGCATGAAGTTATTTTTAGGAGTTGGACACATACCAAGTTTAGCTCAGTTCTGGGCATCTTTGAAATACCTATACAAACTTGTTCCTACATAGTAACTTGCATCTTTGAATGAGAATGTGCTTGCTTGCAGCAACGTGCTATATGTTCTGAATGCCCGAATTGGGAATCTGTGTCAAAACTTTGTTAGGAATTATGTGATCCTTACTAGCTGGAAGTAAGGGAGATGGGGCATGAAGTTATTTCTAGGAGTTGGACACATACCAAGTTTAGCTCAGTTCTGGGCATCTTTGAAATACCTATACAAACTTGTTCCTACATAGTAACTTGCATCTTTGAATGAGAATGTGCTTGCTTACAGCAACGTGCTATATGTTCTAAATGAACGAATTGGCAATCTGTGTCAAAACTTTGTTAGGAATTATGTGATCCTTACTAGCTGGAAGTAAGGGAGATGGGGCATGAAGTTATTTCTAGGAGTTGGACACATACCAAGTTTAGCTCAGTTCTGGGCATCTTTGAAATACCTATACAAACTTGTTCCTACCTAGTAACTTGCAACTTTGAATGAGAATGTGCTTGCTTGCAGCAACGTGCTATATGTTCTGAATGCCCGAATAGGGAATCTGTGTCAAAACTTTGTTAGGAATTATGTGATCCTTACTAGCTGGAAGTAAGGGAGATGGGGCATGAAGCTATTTCTTGGAGTTTGACACATACCAAGTTTAGCTCAGTTCTGGGCATCTTTGAAATACCTATACAAACTTGTTCCTACCTAGTAACTTGCATCTTTGAATGAGAATGTGCTTGCTTACAGCAACGTGCTATATGTTCTGAATGCCCGACTTTGGAATCTGTGTCAAAACTTTGTTAGGAATTATGTGATCCTTACTAGCTGGAAGTAAGGGAGATGGGGCATGAAGTTATTTCTAGGAGTTGGACACATACCAAGTTTAGCTCAGTTCTGGGCATCTTTGAAATACCTATACAAACTTGTTCCTACCTAGTAACTTGCATCTTTGAATGAGAATGTGCTTGCTTACAGCAACGTGCTATATGTTCTGAATGCCCGAATTGGCAATCTGTGTCAAAACTTTGTTAGGAATTATGTGATCCTTACTAGCTGGAAGTAAGGGAGATGGGGCATGAAGTTATTTCTAGGAGTTGGACACATACCAAGTTTAGCTCAGTTCTGGGCATCTTTGAAATACCTATACAAACTTGTTCCTACATAGTAACTTGCATCTTTGAATGAGAATATGCTTTCTTGCAGCAACGTGCTATATGTTCTGAATGCCCGAATAGGGAATCTGTGTCAAAACTTTGTTAGGAATTATGTGATCCTTACTAGCTGGAAGGAAGGCAGATGGGGCATGAAGTTATTTTTAGGAGTTGGACACATACCAGGTTTAGCTCAGTTCTGGGCATCTTTGAAATACCTATACAAACTTGTTCCTACATAGTAACTTGCAACTTTGAATGAGAATGTGCTTGCTTACAGCAACGTGCTATATGTTCTGAATGCCCGAATTGGGAATCTGTGTCAAAAATTTGTTAGGAATTATGTGATCCTTACTAGCTGGAAGTAAGGGAGATGGGGCATGAAGTTATTTCTAGGAGTTGGACACATACCAAGTTTAGCTCAGTTCTGGGCATCTTTGAAATACCTATACAAACTTGTTCCTACATAGTAACTTGCAACTTTGAATGAGAATGTGCTTGCTTACAGCAAAGTGCTATATGTTCTGAATGCCCGAATTGGGAATCTGTGTCAAAACTTTGTTAGGAATTATGTGATCCTTACTAGCTGGAAGTAAGGGAGATGGGGCATGAAGTTATTTCTAGGAGTTGGACACATACCAAGTTTATCTCAGTTCTGGGCATCTTTGAAATACCTATACAAACTTGTTCCTACCTAGTAACTTGCATCTTTGAATGAGAATGTGCTTGCTTGCAGCAACGTGCTATATGTTCTGAATGCCCGAATAGGGAATCTGTGTCAAAACTTTGTTAGGAATTATGTGATCCTTACTTGCTGGAAGTAAGGGAGATGGGGCATGAAGTTATTTCTAGGAGTTGGACACATACAACGTTTAGCTCAGTTCTGGGCATCTTTGAAATACCTATACAAACTTGTTCCTACCTAGTAACTTGCATCTTTGAATGAGAATCTGCTTGCTTGCAGCAACGTGCTATATGTTCTGAATGCCCGAATAGGGAATCTGTGTCAAAACTTTGTTAGGAATTATGTGATCCTTACTAGCTGGAAGTAAGGGAGATGGGGCATGATGTTATTTCTAGGAGTGGGACACATACCAAGTTTAGCTCTCTTCTGGGCATCTTTGAAATTCCTATACAAACTTGTTCCTACCTAGTAACTTGCATCTTTGAATGAGAATCTGCTTGCTTACAGCAACGTGCTGTATGTTCTGAATGCCCGAATAGGGAATCTGTGTCAAAACTTTGTTAGGAATTATGTGATCCTTACTAGCTGGAAGTAAGGGAGATGGGGCATGAAGTTATTTCTAGGAGTTGGACACATACCAAGTTTAGCTCAGTTCTGGGCATCTTTGAAATACCTATACAAACTTGTTCCTACACAGTAACTTGCATCTTTGAATGAGAATGTGCTTGCTTACAGCAACGTGCTATATGTTCTGAATGCCCGAATTGGGAATCTGTGTCAAAACTTTGTTAGGAATTATGTGATCCTTACCAGCTGGAAGTAAGGGAGATGGGGCATGAAGTTATTTCTAGGAGTTGGACACATACCAAGTTTAGCTCAGTTCTGGGCATCTTTGAAATACCTATACAAACTTGTTCCTACATAGTAACTTGCAACTTTGAATGAGAATGTGCTTGCTTACAGCAAAGTGCTATATGTTCTGAATGCCCGAATTGGGAATCTGTGCCAAAACTGTTAGGAATTATGTGATCCTTACTAGCTGGAAGTAAGGGAGATGGGGCATGAAGTTATTTCTAGGAGTTGGACACATACCAAGTTTAGCTCAGTTCTGGGCATCTTTGAAATACCTATACAAACTTGTTCCTACATAGTAACTTGCATCTTTGAATGAGAATCTGCTTGCTTACAGCAACGTGCTATATGTTCTGAGCGCCCGAATTGGCAATCTGTGTCAAAACTTTGTTAGGAATTATGTGATCCTTACTAGCTGGAAGTAAGGGAGATGGGGCATGAAGTTATTTCTAGGAGTTGGACACATACCAAGTTTAGCTCAGTTCTGGGCATCTTTGAAATACCTATACAAACTTGTTCCTACATAGTAACTTGCAACTTTGAATGAGAATGTGCTTGCTTACAGCAACGTGCTATATGTTCTGAATGCCCGAATTCGGAATCTGTGTCAAAACTTTGTTAGGAATTATGTGATCCTTACTAGCTGGAAGTAAGGGAGATGGGGCATGAAGTTATTTCTAGGAGTTGGACACATACCAAGTTTAGCTCAGTTCTGGGCATCTTTGAAATACCTATACAAACTTGTTCCTACATAGTAACTTGCAACTTTGAATGAGAATGTGCTTGCTTACAGCAACGTGCTATATGTTCTGAATGCCCGAATTGGGAATCTGTGTCAAAACTTTGTTAGGAATTATGTGATCCTTACTAGCTGGAAGTAAGGGAGATGGGGCATGAAGTTATTTCTAGGAGTTGGACACATACCAAGTTTAGCTCAGTTCTGGGCATCTTTGAAATACCTATACAAACTTGTTCCTACCTAGTAACTTGCATCTTTGAATGAGAATCTGCTGGCTTATAGCAACGTGCTATATGTTCTGAATGCCCGAATAGGGAATCTGTGTCAAAATTTTGTTAGGAATTATGTGATCCTTACTAGCTGGAAGTAAGGGAGATGTTGCATGAAGTTATTTCTAGGAGTTGGACACATACCAAGTTTAGCTCAGTTCTGGGCATCTTTGAAATACCTATACAAACTTGTTCCTACATAGTAACTTGCAACTTTGAATGAGAATGTACTTGCTTACAGCAACGTGCTATATGTTCTGAATGCCCGAATTGGCAATCTGTGTCAAAACTTTGTTAGGAATTATGTGATCCTTACTAGCTGGAAGTAAGGGAGATGGGGCATGAAGTTATTTCTAGGAGTTGGACACATACCAAGTTTAGCTCAGTTCTGGGCATCTTTGAAATACCTATACAAACTTGTTCCTACATAGTAACTTGCATCTTTGAATGAGAATGTGCTTGCTTACAGCAACGTGCTATATGTTCTGAATGCCCGAATTGGGAATCTGTGTCAAAACTTTGTTAGGAATTATGTGATCCTTACTAGCTGGAAGTAAGGGAGATGGGGCATGAAGTTATTTCTAGGAGTTGGACACATACCAAGTTTAGCTCAGTTGTGGGCATCTTTGAAATACCTATACAAACTTGTTCCTACATAGTAACTTGCAACTTTGAATGAGAATGTGCTTGCTTACAGCAAAGTGCTATATGTTCTGAATGCCCGAATTGGGAATCTGTGCCAAAACTGTTAGGAATTATGTGATCCTTACTAGCTGGAAGTAAGGGAGATGGGGCATGAAGTTATTTCTAGGAGTTGGACACATACCAAGTTTAGCTCAGTTCTGGGCATCTTTGAAATACCTATACAAACTTGTTCCTACATAGTAACTTGCATCTTTGAATGAGAATGTGCTTGCTTGCAGCAACGTGCTATATGTTCTGAATGCCCGAATTGGGAATCTGTGTCAAAACTTTGTTAGGAATTATGTGATCCTTACTAGCTGGAAGTAAGGGAGATGGGGCATGAAGTTATTTCTAGGAGTTGGACACATACCAAGTTTAGCTCAGTTCTGGGCATCTTTGAAATACCTATACAAACTTGTTCCTACATAGTAACTTGCATCTTTGAATGAGAATGTGCTTGCTTGCAGCAACGTGCTATATGTTCTGAATGCCCGAATTGGGAATCTGTGTCAAAACTTTGTTAGGAATTATGTGATCCTTACTAGCTGGAAGTAAGGGAGATGGGGCATGAAGTTATTTCTAGGAGTTGGACACATACCAAGTTTAGCTCAGTTCTGGGCATCTTTGAAATACCTATACAAACTTGTTCCTACATAGTAACTTGCATCTTTGAATGAGAATGTGCTTGCTTACAGCAACGTGCTATATGTTCTGTGCGCCCGAATTGGCAATCTGTGTCAAAACTTTGTTAGGAATTATGTGATCCTTACTAGCTGGAAGTAAGGGAGATGGGGCATGAAGTTATTTCTAGGAGTTGGACACATACCAAGTTTAGCTCAGTTCTGGGCATTTTTGAAATACCTATACAAACTTGTTCCTACATAGTAACTTGCATCTTTGAATGAGAATGTGCTTGCTTGCAGCAACGTGCTATATGTTCTGAATGCCCGAATTGGGAATCTGTGTCAAAACTTTGTTAGGAATTATGTGATCCTTACTAGCTGGAAGTAAGGGAGATGGGGCATGAAGTTATTTCTTGGAGTTGGACACATACCAAGTTTAGCTCAGTTCTGGGCATCTTTGAAATACCTATACAAACTTGTTCCTACCTAGTAACTTGCATCTTTGAATGAGAATCTGCTTGCTTACAGCAACGTGCTATATGTTCTGAGCCCGAATTGGGAATCTGTGTCAAAACTTTGTTAGGAATTATGTGATCCTTACTAGCTGGATGTAAGGGAGATGGGGCATGAAGTTATTTCTAGGAGTTGGACACATACCAAGTTTAGCTCAGTTCTGGGCATCTTTGAAATACCTATACAAACTTGTTCCTACATAGTAACTTGCATCTTTGAATGAGAATCTGCTTGCTTACAGCAACGTGCTATATGTTCTGAGCGCCCGAATTGGCAATCTGTGTCAAAACTTTGTTAGGAATTATGTGATCCTTACTAGCTGGAAGTAAGGGAGATGGGGCATGAAGTTATTTCTAGGAGTTGGACACATACCAAGTTTAGCTCAGTTCTGGGCATCTTTGAAATACCTATACAAACTTGTTCCTACATAGTAACTTGCAACTTTGAATGAGAATGTGCTTGCTTACAGCAACGTGCTATATGTTCTGAATGCCCGAATTCGGAATCTGTGTCAAAACTTTGTTAGGAATTATGTGATCCTTACTAGCTGGAAGTAAGGGAGATGGGGCATGAAGTTATTTCTAGGAGTTGGACACATACCAAGTTTAGCTCAGTTCTGGGCATCTTTGAAATACCTATACAAACTTGTTCCTACATAGTAACTTGCAACTTTGAATGAGAATGTGCTTGCTTACAGCAACGTGCTATATGTTCTGAATGCCCGAATTGGGAATCTGTGTCAAAACTTTGTTAGGAATTATGTGATCCTTACTAGCTGGAAGTAAGGGAGATGGGGCATGAAGTTATTTCTGGGAGTTGGACACATACCAAGTTTAGCTCAGTTCTGGGCATCTTAAAATACCTATACAAACTTGTTCCTACATAGTAACTTGCATCTTTGAATGAGAATGTGCTTGCTTGCAGCAACGTGCTATATGTTCTGAAAGCCCGAATAGGGAATCTGTGTCAAAACTTTGTTAGGAATTATGTGATCCTTACTAGCTGGAAGTAAGGGAGATGGGGCATGAAGTTATTTCTAGGAGTTGGACACATACCAAGTTTAGCTCAGTTCTGGGCATCTTTGAAATACCTATACAAACTTGTTCCTACCTAGTAACTTGCATCTTTGAATGAGAATCTGCTGGCTTATAGCAACGTGCTATATGTTCTGAATGCCCGAATAGGGAATCTGTGTCAAAACTTTGTTAGGAATTATGTGATCCTTACTAGCTGGAAGTAAGGGAGATGTTGCATGAAGTTATTTCTAGGAATTGGACACATACCAAGTTTAGCTCAGTTCTGGGCATCTTTGAAATACCTATACAAACTTGTTCCTACATAGTAACTTGCAACTTTGAATGAGAATGTGCTTGCTTACAGCAACGTGCTATATGTTCTGAATGCCCGAATTGGCAATCTGTGTCAAAACTTTGTTAGGAATTATGTGATCCTTACTAGCTGGAAGTAAGGGAGATGGGGCATGAAGTTATTTCTAGGAGTTGGACACATACCAAGTTTAGCTCAGTTCTGGGCATTTTTGAAATACCTATACAAACTTGTTCCTACATAGTAACTTGCAACTTTGAATGAGAATGTGCTTGCTTACAGCAACGTGCTATATGTTCTGAATGCCCGAATAGGGAATCTGTGTCAAAACATTGTTAGGAATTATGTGATCCTTACTAGCTGGAAGTAAGGGAGATGGGGCATGAAGTTATTTCTAGGAGTTGGACACATACCAAGTTTAGCTCAGTTCTGGGCATCTTTGAAATACCTATACAAACTTGTTGCTACATAGTAACTTGCAACTTTGAATGAGAATGTGCTTGCTTACAGCAACGTGCTATATGTTCTGAATGCCCGAATTGGGAATCTGTGTCAAAACTTTGTTAGGAATTATGTGATCCTTACTAGCTGGAAGTAAGGGAGATGGGGCATGAAGTTATTTCTAGGAGTTGGACACATACCAAGTTTAGCTCAGTTCTGGGCATCTTTGAAATACCTATACAAACTTGTTCCTACCTAGTAACTTGCATCTTTGAATGAGAATCTGCTGGCTTATAGCAACGTGCTATATGTTCTGAATGCCCGAATAGGGAATCTGTGTCAAAACATTGTTAGGAATTATGTGATCCTTACTAGCTGGAAGTAAGGGAGATGGGGCATGAAGTTATTTCTAGGAGTTGGACACATACCAAGTTTAGCTCAGTTCTGGGCATTTTTGAAATACCTATACAAACTTGCTCCTACATAGTAACTTGCAACTTTGAATGAGAATGTGCTTGCTTACAGCAACGTGCTATATGTTCTGAATGCCCGAATAGGGAATCTGTGTCAAAACATTGTTAGGAATTATGTGATCCTTACTAGCTGGAAGTAAGGGAGATGGGGCATGAAGTTATTTCTAGGAGTTGGACACATACCAAGTTTAGCTCAGTTCTGGGCATCTTTGAAATACCTATACAAACTTGTTGCTACATAGTAACTTGCATCTTTGAATGAGAATGTGCTTGCTTACAGCAACGTGCTATATGTTCTGAATGCCCGAATTGGGAATCTGTGTCAAAACTTTGTTAGGAATTATGTGATCCTTACTAGCTGGAAGTAAGGGAGATGGGGCATGAAGTTATTTCTAGGAGTTGGACACATACCAAGTTTAGCTCAGTTCTGGGCATCTTTGAAATACCTATACAAACTTGTTCCTACCTAGTAACTTGCATCTTTGAATGAGAATCTGCTGGCTTATAGCAACGTGCTATATGTTCTGAATGCCCGAATAGGGAATCTGTGTCAAAACTTTGTTAGGAATTATGTGATCCTTACTAGCTGGAAGTAAGGGAGATGTTGCATGAAGTTATTTCTAGGAGTTGGACACATACCAAGTTTAGCTCAGTTCTGGGCATCTTTGAAATACCTATACAAACTTGTTCCTACATAGTAACTTGCAACTTTGAATGAGAATGTGCTTGCTTACAGCAACGTGCTATATGTTCTGAATGCCCGAATTGGCTATCTGTGTCAAAACTTTGTTAGGAATTATGTGATCCTTACTAGCTGGAAGTAAGGGAGATGGGGCATGAAGTTATTTCTAGGAGTTGGACACATACCAAGTTTAGCTCAGTTCTGGGCATTTTTGAAATACCTATACAAACTTGTTCCTACATAGTAACTTGCAACTTTGAATGAGAATGTGCTTGCTTACAGCAACGTGCTATATGTTCTGAATGCCCGAATAGGGAATCTGTGTCAAAACTTTGTTAGGAATTATGTGATCCTTACTAGCTGGAAGTAAGGGAGATGGGGCATGAAGTTATTTCTAGGAGTTGGACACATACCAAGTTTAGCTCAGTTCTGGGCATCTTTGAAATACCTATACAAACTTGTTCCTACATAGTAACTTGCAACTTTGAATGAGAATGTGCTTGCTTACAGCAACGTGCTATATGTTCTGAATGCCCGAATTGGGAATCTGTGTCAAAACTTTGTTAGGAATTATGTGATCCTTACTAGCTGGAAGTAAGGGAGATGGGGCATGAAGTTATTTCTGGGAGTTGGACACATACCAAGTTTAGCTCAGTTCTGGGCATCTTAAAATACCTATACAAACTTGTTCCTACATAGTAACTTGCATCTTTGAATGAGAATGTGCTTGCTTGCAGCAACGTGCTATATGTTCTGAATGCCCGAATAGGGAATCTGTGTCAAAACTTTGTTAGGAATTATGTGATCCTTACTAGCTGGAAGTAAGGGAGATGGGGCATGAAGTTATTTCTAGGAGTTGGACACATACCAAGTTTAGCTCAGTTCTGGGCATCTTTGAAATACCTATACAAACTTGTTCCTACCTAGTAACTTGCATCTTTGAATGAGAATCTGCTGGCTTATAGCAACGTGCTATATGTTCTGAATGCCCGAATAGGGAATCTGTGTCAAAACTTTGTTAGGAATTATGTGATCCTTACTAGCTGGAAGTAAGGGAGATGTTGCATGAAGTTATTTCTAGGAATTGGACACATACCAAGTTTAGCTCAGTTCTGGGCATCTTTGAAATACCTATACAAACTTGTTCCTACATAGTAACTTGCAACTTTGAATGAGAATGTGCTTGCTTACAGCAACGTGCTATATGTTCTGAATGCCCGAATTGGCAATCTGTGTCAAAACTTTGTTAGGAATTATGTGATCCTTACTAGCTGGAAGTAAGGGAGATGGGGCATGAAGTTATTTCTAGGAGTTGGACACATACCAAGTTTAGCTCAGTTCTGGGCATTTTTGAAATACCTATACAAACTTGTTCCTACATAGTAACTTGCAACTTTGAATGAGAATGTGCTTGCTTACAGCAACGTGCTATATGTTCTGAATGCCCGAATAGGGAATCTGTGTCAAAACATTGTTAGGAATTATGTGATCCTTACTAGCTGGAAGTAAGGGAGATGGGGCATGAAGTTATTTCTAGGAGTTGGACACATACCAAGTTTAGCTCAGTTCTGGGCATCTTTGAAATACCTATACAAACTTGTTGCTACATAGTAACTTGCATCTTTGAATGAGAATGTGCTTGCTTACAGCAACGTGCTATATGTTCTGAATGCCCGAATTGGGAATCTGTGTCAAAACTTTGTTAGGAATTATGTGATCCTTACTAGCTGGAAGTAAGGGAGATGGGGCATGAAGTTATTTCTAGGAGTTGGACACATACCAAGTTTAGCTCAGTTCTGGGCATCTTTGAAATACCTATACAAACTTGTTCCTACCTAGTAACTTGCATCTTTGAATGAGAATCTGCTGGCTTATAGCAACGTGCTATATGTTCTGAATGCCCGAATAGGGAATCTGTGTCAAAACATTGTTAGGAATTATGTGATCCTTACTAGCTGGAAGTAAGGGAGATGGGGCATGAAGTTATTTCTAGGAGTTGGACACATACCAAGTTTAGCTCAGTTCTGGGCATTTTTGAAATACCTATACAAACTTGTTCCTACATAGTAACTTGCAACTTTGAATGAGAATGTGCTTGCTTACAGCAACGTGCTATATGTTCTGAATGCCCGAATAGGGAATCTGTGTCAAAACATTGTTAGGAATTATGTGATCCTTACTAGCTGGAAGTAAGGGAGATGGGGCATGAAGTTATTTCTAGGAGTTGGACACATACCAAGTTTAGCTCAGTTCTGGGCATCTTTGAAATACCTATACAAACTTGTTGCTACATAGTAACTTGCATCTTTGAATGAGAATGTGCTTGCTTACAGCAACGTGCTATATGTTCTGAATGCCCGAATTGGGAATCTGTGTCAAAACTTTGTTAGGAATTATGTGATCCTTACTAGCTGGAAGTAAGGGAGATGGGGCATGAAGTTATTTCTAGGAGTTGGACACATACCAAGTTTAGCTCAGTTCTGGGCATCTTTGAAATACCTATACAAACTTGTTCCTACCTAGTAACTTGCATCTTTGAATGAGAATCTGCTGGCTTATAGCAACGTGCTATATGTTCTGAATGCCCGAATAGGGAATCTGTGTCAAAACTTTGTTAGGAATTATGTGATCCTTACTAGCTGGAAGTAAGGGAGATGGGGCATGAAGTTATTTCTAGGAGTTGGACACATACCAAGTTTAGCTCAGTTCTGGGCATCTTTGAAATACCTATACAAACTTGTTCCTACATAGTAACTTGCAACTTTGAATGAGAATGTGCTTGCTTACAGCAACGTGCTATATGTTCTGAATGCCCGAATTGGGAATCTGTGTCAAAACATTGTTAGGAATTATGTGATCCTTACTAGCTGGAAGTAAGGGAGATGGGGCATGAAGTTATTTCTGGGAGTTGGACACATACCAAGTTTAGCTCAGTTCTGGGCATCTTTGAAATACCTATACAAACTTGTTCCTACATAGTAACTTGCAACTTTGAATGAGAATGTGCTTGCTTACAGCAACGTGCTATATGTTCTGAATGCCCGAATAGGGAATCTGTGTCAAAACTTTGTTAGGAATTATGTGATCCTTACTAGCTGGAAGTAAGGGAGATGGGGCATGAAGTTATTTCTAGGAGTTGGACACATACCAAGTTTAGCTCAGTTCTGGGCATCTTTGAAATACCTATACAAACTTGTTCCTACATAGTAACTTGCAACTTTGAATGAGAATGTTCTTGCTTACAGCAACGTGCTATATGATCTGAATGCCCGAATTGGCAATCTGTGTCAAAACTTTGTTAGGAATTATGTGATCCTTACTAGCTGGAAGTAAGGGAGATGTTGCATGAAGTTATTTCTAGGAGTTGGACACATACCAAGTTTAGCTCAGTTCTGGGCATCTTTGAAATACCTATACAAACTTGTTCCTACCTAGTAACTTGCAACTTTGAATGAGAATGTGCTTGCTTACACCAACGTGCTGTATGTTCTGAATGCCCGAATAGGGAATCTGTGTCAAAACTTTGTTAGGAATTATGTGATCCTTACTAGCTGGAAGTAAGGGAGATGGGGCATGAAGTTATTTCTAGGAGTTGGACACATACCAAGTTTAGCTCAGTTCTGGGCATCTTTGAAATACCTATACAAACTTGTTCCTACATAGTAACTTGCATCTTTGAATGAGAATGTGCTTGCTTGCAGCAACGTGCTATATGTTCTGAATGCCCGAATAGGGAATCTGTGTCAAAACTTTGTTAGGAATTATGTGATCCTTACTAGCTGGAAGTAAGGGAGATGGGGCATGATGTTATTTCTAGGAGTGGAACACATACCAAGTTTAGCTCAGTTCTGGGCATCTTTGAAATTCCTATACAAACTTGTTCCTACCTAGTAACTTGCATCTTTGAATGAGAATCTGCTTGCTTACAGCAACGTGCTGTATGTTCTGAATGCCCGAATAGGGAATCTGTGTCAAAACTTTGTTAGGAATTATGTGATCCTTACTAGCTGGAAGTAAGGGAGATGGGGCATGAAGTTATTTCTAGGAGTTGGACACATACCAAGTTTAGCTCAGTTCTGGGCATTTTTGAAATACCTATACAAACTTGTTCCTACATAGTAACTTGCAACTTTGAATGAGAATGTGCTTGCTTACAGCAACGTGCTATATGTTCTGAATGCCCGAATAGGGAATCTGTGTCAAAACATTGTTAGGAATTATGTGATCCTTACTAGCTGGAAGTAAGGGAGATGGGGCATGAAGTTATTTCTAGGAGTTGGACACATACCAAGTTTAGCTCAGTTCTGGGCATCTTTGAAATACCTATACAAACTTGTTGCTACATAGTAACTTGCATCTTTGAATGAGAATGTGCTTGCTTACAGCAACGTGCTATATGTTCTGAATGCCCGAATTGGGAATCTGTGTCAAAACTTTGTTAGGAATTATGTGATCCTTACTAGCTGGAAGTAAGGGAGATGGGGCATGAAGTTATTTCTAGGAGTTGGACACATACCAAGTTTAGCTCAGTTCTGGGCATCTTTGAAATACCTATACAAACTTGTTCCTACATAGTAACTTACAACTTTGAATGAGAATGTGCTTGCTTACAGCAACGTGCTATATGTTCTGAATGCCCGAATTGGGAATCTGTGTCAAAACTTTGTTAGGAATTATGTGATCCTTACTAGCTGGAAGTAAGGGAGATGGGGCATGAAGTTATTTCTGGGAGTTGGACACATACCAAGTTTAGCTCAGTTCTGGGCATCTTTGAAATACCTATACAAACTTGTTCCTACATAGTAACTTGCAACTTTGAATGAGAATGTGCTTGCTTACAGCAACGTGCTATATGTTCTGAATGCCCGAATAGGGAATCTGTGTCAAAACATTGTTAGGAATTATGTGATCCTTACTAGCTGGAAGTAAGGGAGATGGGGCATGAAGTTATTTCTAGGAGTTGGACACATACCAAGTTTAGCTCAGTTCTGGGCATCTTTGAAATACCTATACAAACTTGTTCCTTCCTAGTAACTTGCATCTTTGAATGAGAATCTGCTTGCTTGCAGCAACGTGCTATATGTTCTGAATGCCCGAATTGGGAATCTGTGTCAAAACTTTGTTAGGAATTATGTGATCCTTACTAGCTGGAAGTAAGGGAGATGGGGCATGAAGTTATTTCTAGGAGTTGGACACATACCAAGTTTAGCTCAGTTCTGGCCATCTTTGAAATACCTATACAAACTTGTTCCTACATAGTAACTTGCAACTTTGAATGAGAATGTTCTTGCTTACAGCAACGTGCTATATGATCTGAATGCCCGAATTGGCAATCTGTGTCAAAACTTTGTTAGGAATTATGTGATCCTTACTAGCTGGAAGTAAGGGAGATGTTGCATGAAGTTATTTCTAGGAGTTGGACACATACCAAGTTTAGCTCAGTTCTGGGCATCTTTGAAATACCTATACAAACTTGTTCCTACCTAGTAACTTGCAACTTTGAATGAGAATGTGCTTGCTTACACCAACGTGCTGTATGTTCTGAATGCCCGAATAGGGAATCTGTGTCAAAACTTTGTTAGGAATTATGTGATCCTTACTAGCTGGAAGTAAGGGAGATGGGGCATGAAGTTATTTCTAGGAGTTGGACACATACCAAGTTTAGCTCAGTTCTGGGCATCTTTGAAATACCTATACAAACTTGTTCCTACATAGTAACTTGCAACTTTGAATGAGAATGTGCTTGCTTACAGCAACGTGCTATATGTTCTGAATGCCCGAATAGGGAATCTGTGTCAAAACATTGTTAGGAATTATGTGATCCTTACTAGCTGGAAGTAAGGGAGATGGGGCATGAAGTTATTTCTAGGAGTTGGACACATACCAAGTTTAGCTCAGTTCTGGGCATCTTTGAAATACCTATACAAACTTGTTGCTACTTAGTAACTTGCAACTTTGAATGAGAATGTGCTTGCTTACAGCAACGTGCTATATGTTCTGAATGCCCGAATTGGGAATCTGTGTCAAAACTTTGTTAGGAATTATGTGATCCTTACTAGCTGGAAGTAAGGGAGATGGGGCATGAAGTTATTTCTAGGAGTTGGACACATACCAAGTTTAGCTCAGTTCTGGGCATCTTTGAAATACCTATACAAACTTGTTCCTACCTAGTAACTTGCATCTTTGAATGAGAATCTGCTGGCTTATAGCAACGTGCTATATGTTCTGAATGCCCGAATAGGGAATCTGTGTCAAAACATTGTTAGGAATTATGTGATCCTTACTAGCTGGAAGTAAGGGAGATGGGGCATGAAGTTATTTCTAGGAGTTGGACACATACCAAGTTTAGCTCAGTTCTGGGCATTTTTGAAATACCTATACAAACTTGTTCCTACATAGTAACTTGCAACTTTGAATGAGAATGTGCTTGCTTACAGCAACGTGCTATATGTTCTGAATGCCCGAATAGGGAATCTGTGTCAAAACATTGTTAGGAATTATGTGATCCTTACTAGCTGGAAGTAAGGGAGATGGGGCATGAAGTTATTTCTAGGAGTTGGACACATACCAAGTTTAGCTCAGTTCTGGGCATCTTTGAAATACCTATACAAACTTGTTGCTACATAGTAACTTGCATCTTTGAATGAGAATGTGCTTGCTTACAGCAACGTGCTATATGTTCTGAATGCCCGAATTGGGAATCTGTGTCAAAACTTTGTTAGGAATTATGTGATCCTTACTAGCTGGAAGTAAGGGAGATGGGGCATGAAGTTATTTCTAGGAGTTGGACACATACCAAGTTTAGCTCAGTTCTGGGCATCTTTGAAATACCTATACAAACTTGTTCCTACCTAGTAACTTGCATCTTTGAATGAGAATCTGCTGGCTTATAGCAACGTGCTATATGTTCTGAATGCCCGAATAGGGAATCTGTGTCAAAACTTTGTTAGGAATTATGTGATCCTTACTAGCTGGAAGTAAGGGAGATGTTGCATGAAGTTATTTCTAGGAGTTGGACACATACCAAGTTTAGCTCAGTTCTGGGCATCTTTGAAATACCTATACAAACTTGTTCCTACATAGTAACTTGCAACTTTGAATGAGAATGTGCTTGCTTACAGCAACGTGCTATATGTTCTGAATGCCCGAATTGGCTATCTGTGTCAAAACTTTGTTAGGAATTATGTGATCCTTACTAGCTGGAAGTAAGGGAGATGGGGCATGAAGTTATTTCTAGGAGTTGGACACATACCAAGTTTAGCTCAGTTCTGGGCATTTTTGAAATACCTATACAAACTTGTTCCTACATAGTAACTTGCAACTTTGAATGAGAATGTGCTTGCTTACAGCAACGTGCTATATGTTCTGAATGCCCGAATAGGGAATCTGTGTCAAAACTGTGTTAGGAATTATGTGATCCTTACTAGCTGGAAGTAAGGGAGATGGGGCATGAAGTTATTTCTAGGAGTTGGACACATACCAAGTTTAGCTCAGTTCTGGGCATCTTTGAAATACCTATACAAACTTGTTCCTACATAGTAACTTGCAACTTTGAATGAGAATGTGCTTGCTTACAGCAACGTGCTATATGTTCTGAATGCCCGAATTGGGAATCTGTGTCAAAACTTTGTTAGGAATTATGTGATCCTTACTAGCTGGAAGTAAGGGAGATGGGGCATGAAGTTATTTCTGGGAGTTGGACACATACCAAGTTTAGCTGAGTTCTGGGCATCTTAAAATACCTATACAAACTTGTTCCTACATAGTAACTTGCATCTTTGAATGAGAATGTGCTTGCTTGCAGCAACGTGCTATATGTTCTGAAAGCCCGAATAGGGAATCTGTGTCAAAACTTTGTTAGGAATTATGTGATCCTTACTAGCTGGAAGTAAGGGAGATGGGGCATGAAGTTATTTCTAGGAGTTGGACACATACCAAGTTTAGCTCAGTTCTGGGCATCTTTGAAATACCTATACAAACTTGTTCCTACCTAGTAACTTGCATCTTTGAATGAGAATCTGCTGGCTTATAGCAACGTGCTATATGTTCTGAATGCCCGAATAGGGAATCTGTGTCAAAATTTTGTTAGGAATTATGTGATCCTTACTAGCTGGAAGTAAGGGAGATGTTGCATGAAGTTATTTCTAGGAATTGGACACATACCAAGTTTAGCTCAGTTCTGGGCATCTTTGAAATACCTATACAAACTTGTTCCTACATAGTAACTTGCAACTTTGAATGAGAATGTGCTTGCTTACAGCAACGTGCTATATGTTCTGAATGCCCGAATTGGCAATCTGTGTCAAAACTTTGTTAGGAATTATGTGATCCTTACTAGCTGGAAGTAAGGGAGATGGGGCATGAAGTTATTTCTAGGAGTTGGACACATACCAAGTTTAGCTCAGTTCTGGGCATTTTTGAAATACCTATACAAACTTGTTCCTACATAGTAACTTGCAACTTTGAATGAGAATGTGCTTGCTTACAGCAACGTGCTATATGTTCTGAATGCCCGAATAGGGAATCTGTGTCAAAACATTGTTAGGAATTATGTGATCCTTACTAGCTGGAAGTAAGGGAGATGGGGCATGAAGTTATTTCTAGGAGTTGGACACATACCAAGTTTAGCTCAGTTCTGGGCATCTTTGAAATACCTATACAAACTTGTTGCTACATAGTAACTTGCATCTTTGAATGAGAATGTGCTTGCTTACAGCAACGTGCTATATGTTCTGAATGCCCGAATTGGGAATCTGTGTCAAAACTTTGTTAGGAATTATGTGATCCTTACTAGCTGGAAGTAAGGGAGATGGGGCATGAAGTTATTTCTAGGAGTTGGACACATACCAAGTTTAGCTCAGTTCTGGGCATCTTTGAAATACCTATACAAACTTGTTCCTACCTAGTAACTTGCATCTTTGAATGAGAATCTGCTGGCTTATAGCAACGTGCTATATGTTCTGAATGCCCGAATAGGGAATCTGTGTCAAAACATTGTTAGGAATTATGTGATCCTTACTAGCTGGAAGTAAGGGAGATGGGGCATGAAGTTATTTCTAGGAGTTGGACACATACCAAGTTTAGCTCAGTTCTGGGCATTTTTGAAATACCTATACAAACTTGTTCCTACATAGTAACTTGCAACTTTGAATGAGAATGTGCTTGCTTACAGCAACGTGCTATATGTTCTGAATGCCCGAATAGGGAATCTGTGTCAAAACATTGTTAGGAATTATGTGATCCTTACTAGCTGGAAGTAAGGGAGATGGGGCATGAAGTTATTTCTAGGAGTTGGACACATACCAAGTTTAGCTCAGTTCTGGGCATCTTTGAAATACCTATACAAACTTGTTGCTACATAGTAACTTGCATCTTTGAATGAGAATGTGCTTGCTTACAGCAACGTGCTATATGTTCTGAATGCCCGAATTGGGAATCTGTGTGAAAACTTTGTTAGGAATTATGTGATCCTTACTAGCTGGAAGTAAGGGAGATGGGGCATGAAGTTATTTCTAGGAGTTGGACACATACCAAGTTTAGCTCAGTTCTGGGCATCTTTGAAATACCTATACAAACTTGTTCCTACCTAGTAACTTGCATCTTTGAATGAGAATCTGCTGGCTTATACCAACGTGCTATATGTTCTGAATGCCCGAATAGGGAATCTGTGTCAAAACTTTGTTAGGAATTATGTGATCCTTACTAGCTGGAAGTAAGGGAGATGTTGCATGAAGTTATTTCTAGGAGTTGGACACATACCAAGTTTAGCTCAGTTCTGGGCATCTTTGAAATACCTATACAAACTTGTTCCTACATAGTAACTTGCAACTTTGAATGAGAATGTGCTTGCTTACAGCAACGTGCTATATGTTCTGAATGCCCGAATTGGCAATCTGTGTCAAAACTTTGTTAGGAATTATGTGATCCTTACTAGCTGGAAGTAAGGGAGATGGGGCATGAAGTTATTTCTAGGAGTTGGACACATACCAAGTTTAGCTCAGTTCTGGGCATTTTTGAAATACCTATACAAACTTGTTCCTACATAGTAACTTGCAACTTTGAATGAGAATGTGCTTGCTTACAGCAACGTGCTATATGTTCTGAATGCCCGAATAGGGAATCTGTGTCAAAACATTGTTAGGAATTATGTGATCCTTACTAGCTGGAAGTAAGGGAGATGGGGCATGAAGTTATTTCTGGGAGTTGGACACATACCAAGTTTAGCTCAGTTCTGGGCATCTTTGAAATACCTATACAAACTTGTTCCTACATAGTAACTTGCAACTTTGAATGAGAATGTGCTTGCTTACAGCAACGTGCTATATGTTCTGAATGCCCGAATAGGGAATCTGTGTCAAAACATTGTTAGGAATTATGTGATCCTTACTAGCTGGAAGTAAGGGAGATGGGGCATGAAGTTATTTCTAGGAGTTGGACACATACCAAGTTTAGCTCAGTTCTGGGCATCTTTGAAATACCTATACAAACTTGTTCCTACATAGTAACTTGCAACTTTGAATGAGAATGTTCTTGCTTACAGCAACGTGCTATATGATCTGAATGCCCGAATTGGCAATCTGTGTCAAAACTTTGTTAGGAATTATGTGATCCTTACTAGCTGGAAGTAAGGGAGATGTTGCATGAAGTTATTTCTAGGAGTTGGACACATACCAAGTTTAGCTCAGTTCTGGGCATCTTTGAAATACCTATACAAACTTGTTCCTACCTAGTAACTTGCAACTTTGAATGAGAATGTGCTTGCTTACACCAACGTGCTGTATGTTCTGAATGCCCGAATAGGGAATCTGTGTCAAAACTTTGTTAGGAATTATGTGATCCTTACTAGCTGGAAGTAAGGGAGATGGGGCATGAAGTTATTTCTAGGAGTTGGACACATACCAAGTTTAGCTCAGTTCTGGGCATCTTTGAAATACCTATACAAACTTGTTCCTACATAGTAACTTGCATCTTTGAATGAGAATGTGCTTGCTTGCAGCAACGTGCTATATGTTCTGAATGCCCGAATAGGGAATCTGTGTCAAAACTTTGTTAGGAATTATGTGATCCTTACTAGCTGGAAGTAAGGGAGATGGGGCATGATGTTATTTCTAGGAGTGGAACACATACCAAGTTTAGCTCAGTTCTGGGCATCTTTGAAATTCCTATACAAACTTGTTCCTACCTAGTAACTTGCATCTTTGAATGAGAATCTGCTTGCTTACAGCAACGTGCTGTATGTTCTGAATGCCCGAATAGGGAATCTGTGTCAAAACTTTGTTAGGAATTATGTGATCCTTACTAGCTGGAAGTAAGGGAGATGGGGCATGAAGTTATTTCTAGGAGTTGGACACATACCAAGTTTAGCTCAGTTCTGGGCATTTTTGAAATACCTATACAAACTTGTTCCTACATAGTAACTTGCAACTTTGAATGAGAATGTGCTTGCTTACAGCAACGTGCTATATGTTCTGAATGCCCGAATAGGGAATCTGTGTCAAAACTTTGTTAGGAATTATGTGATCCTTACTAGCTGGAAGTAAGGGAGATGGGGCATGAAGTTATTTCTAGGAGTTGGACACATACCAAGTTTAGCTCAGTTCTGGGCATCTTTGAAATACCTATACAAACTTGTTGCTACATAGTAACTTGCATCTTTGAATGAGAATGTGCTTGCTTACAGCAACGTGCTATATGTTCTGAATGCCCGAATTGGGAATCTGTGTCAAAACTTTGTTAGGAATTATGTGATCCTTACTAGCTGGAAGTAAGGGAGATGGGGCATGAAGTTATTTCTAGGAGTTGGACACATACCAAGTTTAGCTCAGTTCTGGGCATCTTTGAAATACCTATACAAACTTGTTCCTACATAGTAACTTACAACTTTGAATGAGAATGTGCTTGCTTACAGCAACGTGCTATATGTTCTGAATGCCCGAATTGGGAATCTGTGTCAAAACTTTGTTAGGAATTATGTGATCCTTACTAGCTGGAAGTAAGGGAGATGGGGCATGAAGTTATTTCTGGGAGTTGGACACATACCAAGTTTAGCTCAGTTCTGGGCATCTTTGAAATACCTATACAAACTTGTTCCTACATAGTAACTTGCAACTTTGAATGAGAATGTGCTTGCTTACAGCAACGTGCTATATGTTCTGAATGCCCGAATAGGGAATCTGTGTCAAAACATTGTTAGGAATTATGTGATCCTTACTAGCTGGAAGTAAGGGAGATGGGGCATGAAGTTATTTCTAGGAGTTGGACACATACCAAGTTTAGCTCAGTTCTGGGCATCTTTGAAATACCTATACAAACTTGTTCCTTCCTAGTAACTTGCATCTTTGAATGAGAATCTGCTTGCTTGCAGCAACGTGCTATATGTTCTGAATGCCCGAATTGGGAATCTGTGTCAAAACTTTGTTAGGAATTATGTGATCCTTACTAGCTGGAAGTAAGGGAGATGGGGCATGAAGTTATTTCTAGGAGTTGGACACATACCAAGTTTAGCTCAGTTCTGGCCATCTTTGAAATACCTATACAAACTTGTTCCTACATAGTAACTTGCAACTTTGAATGAGAATGTTCTTGCTTACAGCAACGTGCTATATGATCTGAATGCCCGAATTGGCAATCTGTGTCAAAACTTTGTTAGGAATTATGTGATCCTTACTAGCTGGAAGTAAGGGAGATGTTGCATGAAGTTATTTCTAGGAGTTGGACACATACCAAGTTTAGCTCAGTTCTGGGCATCTTTGAAATACCTATACAAACTTGTTCCTACCTAGTAACTTGCAACTTTGAATGAGAATGTGCTTGCTTACACCAACGTGCTGTATGTTCTGAATGCCCGAATAGGGAATCTGTGTCAAAACTTTGTTAGGAATTATGTGATCCTTACTAGCTGGAAGTAAGGGAGATGGGGCATGAAGTTATTTCTAGGAGTTGGACACATACCAAGTTTAGCTCAGTTCTGGGCATCTTTGAAATACCTATACAAACTTGTTCCTACATAGTAACTTGCATCTTTGAATGAGAATGTGCTTGCTTGCAGCAACGTGCTATATGTTCTGAATGCCCGAATAGGGAATCTGTGTCAAAACTTTGTTAGGAATTATGTGATCCTTACTAGCTGGAAGTAAGGGAGATGGGGCATGATGTTATTTCTAGGAGTGGAACACATACCAAGTTTAGCTCAGTTCTGGGCATCTTTGAAATTCCTATACAAACTTGTTCCTACCTAGTAACTTGCATCTTTGAATGAGAATCTGCTTGCTTACAGCAACGTGCTGTATGTTCTGAATGCCCGAATAGGGAATCTGTGTCAAAACTTTGTTAGGAATTATGTGATCCTTACTAGCTGGAAGTAAGGGAGATGGGGCATGAAGTTATTTCTAGGAGTTGGACACATACCAAGTTTAGCTCAGTTCTGGGCATCTTTGAAATACCTATACAAACTTGTTCCTACCTAGTAACTTGCAACTTTGAATGAGAATGTGCTTGCTTACAGCAACGTGCTGTATGTTCTGAATGCCCGAATAGGGAATCTGTGTCAAAACTTTGTTAGGAATTATGTGATCCTTACCAGCTGGAAGTAAGGGAGATGGGGCATGAAGTTATTTCTAGGAGTTGGACACATACCAAGTTTAGCTCAGTTCTGGGCATCTTTGAAATACCTATACAAACTTGTTCCTACATAGTAACTTGCATCTTTGAATGAGAATGTGCTTGCTTACAGCAACGTGCTATATGTTCTGAATGCCCGAATTGGGAATCTGTGTCAAAACTTTGTTAGGAATTATGTGATCCTTACCAGCTGGAAGTAAGGGAGATGGGGCATGAAGTTATTTCTAGGAGTTGGACACATACCAAGTTTAGCTCAGTTCTGGGCATCTTTGAAATACCTATAAAAACTTGTTCCTACATAGTAACTTGCAACTTTGAATGAGAATGTGCTTGCTTACAGCAAAGTGCTATATGTTCTGAATGCCCGAATTGGGAATCTGTGCCAAAACTGTTAGGAATTATGTGATCCTTACTAGCTGGAAGTAAGGGAGATGGGGCATGGAGTTATTTTTAGGAGTTGGACACATACCAAGTTTAGCTCAGTTCTGGGCATCTTTGAAATACCTATACAAACTTGTTCCTACATAGTAACTTGCATCTTTGAATGAGAATCTGCTTGCTTACAGCAACGTGCTATATGTTCTGAATGCCCGAATTGGGAATCTGTGTCAAAACTTTGTTAGGAATTATGTGATCCTTACTAGCTGGAAGGAAGGCAGATGGGGCATGAATTTATTTTTAGGAGTTGGACACATACCAGGTTTAGCTCAGTTCTGGGCATCTTTGAAATACCTATACAAACTTGTTCCTACATAGTAACTTGCAACTTTGAATGAGAATGTGCTTGCTTACAGCAACGTGCTATATGTTCTGAATGCCCGAATTGGGAATCTGTGTCAAAACTTTGTTAGGAATTATGTGATCCTTACTAGCTGGAAGTAAGGGAGATGGGGCATGAAGTTATTTCTAGGAGTTGGACACATACCAAGTTTAGCTCAGTTCTGGGCATCTTTGAAATACCTATACAAACTTGTTCCTACATAGTAACTTGCAACTTTGAATGAGAATGTGCTTGCTTACAGCAAAGTGCTATATGTTCTGAATGCCCGAATTGGGAATCTGTGTCAAAACTTTGTTAGGAATTATGTGATCCTTACTAGCTGGAAGTAAGGGAGATGGGGCATGAAGTTATTTCTAGGAGTTGGACACATACCAAGTTTATCTCAGTTCTGGGCATCTTTGAAATACCTATACAAACTTGTTCCTACCTAGTAACTTGCATCTTTGAATGAGAATGTGCTTGCTTGCAGCAACGTGCTATATGTTCTGAATGCCCGAATAGGGAATCTGTGTCAAAACTTTGTTAGGAATTATGTGATCCTTACTTGCTGGAAGTAAGGGAGATGGGGCATGAAGTTATTTCTAGGAGTTGGACACATACAACGTTTAGCTCAGTTCTGGGCATCTTTGAAATACCTATACAAACTTGTTCCTACCTAGTAACTTGCATCTTTGAATGAGAATCTGCTTGCTTGCAGCAACGTGCTATATGTTCTGAATGCCCGAATTGGGAATCTGTGTCAAAACTTTGTTAGGAATTATGTGATCCTTACTAGCTGGAAGTAAGGGAGATGGGGCATGAAGTTATTTCTAGGAGTTGGACACATACCAAGTTTAGCTCAGTTCTGGGCATCTTTGAAATACCTATACAAACTTGTTCCTACATAGTAACTTGCATCTTTGAATGAGAATGTGCTTGCTTACAGCAACGTGCTATATGTTCTGAATGCCCGAATTGGGAATCTGTGTCAAAACTTTGTTAGGAATTATGTGATCCTTACTAGCTGGAAGTAAGGGAGATGGGGCATGAAGTTATTTCTAGGAGTTGGACACATACCAAGTTTAGCTCAGTTCTGGGCATCTTTGAAATACCTATACAAACTTGTTCCTACATAGTAACTTGCAACTTTGAATGAGAATGTGCTTGCTTACAGCAAAGTGCTATATGTTCTGAATGCCCGAATTGGGAATCTGTGCCAAAACTGTTAGGAATTATGTGATCCTTACTAGCTGGAAGTAAGGGAGATGGGGCATGAAGTTATTTCTAGGAGTTGGACACATACCAAGTTTAGCTCAGTTCTGGGCATCTTTGAAATACCTATACAAACTTGTTCCTACATAGTAACTTGCATCTTTGAATGAGAATGTGCTTGCTTGCAGCAACGTGCTATATGTTCTGAATGCCCGAATTGGGAATCTGTGTCAAAACTTTGTTAGGAATTATGTGATCCTTACTAGCTGGAAGTAAGGGAGATGGGGCATGAAGTTATTTCTAGGAGTTGGACACATACCAAGTTTAGCTCAGTTCTGGGCATCTTTGAAATACCTATACAAACTTGTTCCTACATAGTAACTTGCATCTTTGAATGAGAATGTGCTTGCTTACAGCAACGTGCTATATGTTCTGAATGCCCGAATTGGGAATCTGTGTCAAAACTTTGTTAGGAATTATGTGATCCTTACTAGCTGGAAGTAAGGGAGATGGGGCATGAAGTTATTTCTAGGAGTTGGACACATACCAAGTTTAGCTCAGTTCTGGGCATCTTTGAAATACCTATACAAACTTGTTCCTACATAGTAACTTGCATCTTTGAATGAGAATGTGCTTGCTTACAGCAACGTGCTATATGTTCTGTGCGCCCGAATTGGCAATCTGTGTCAAAACTTTGTTAGGAATTATGTGATCCTTACTAGCTGGAAGTAAGGGAGATGGGGCATGAAGTTATTTCTAGGAGTTGGACACATACCAAGTTTAGCTCAGTTCTGGGCATTTTTGAAATACCTATACAAACTTGTTCCTACATAGTAACTTGCATCTTTGAATGAGAATGTGCTTGCTTGCAGCAACGTGCTATATGTTCTGAATGCCCGAATTGGGAATCTGTGTCAAATCTTTGTTAGGAATTATGTGATCCTTACTAGCTGGAAGTAAGGGAGATGGGGCATGAAGTTATTTCTTGGAGTTGGACACATACCAAGTTTAGCTCAGTTCTGGGCATCTTTGAAATACCTATACAAACTTGTTCCTACCTAGTAACTTGCATCTTTGAATGAAAATGTGCTTGCTTGCAGCAACGTGCTATATGTTCTGAATGCCCGAATAGGGAATCTGTGTCAAAACTTTGTTAGGAATTATGTGATCCTTACTAGCTGGAAGTAAGGGAGATGGGGAATGAAGTTATTTCTAGGAGTTGGACACATACCAAGTTTAGCTCAGTTCTGGGCATCTTTGAAATACCTATACAAACTTGTTCCTACCTAGTAACTTGCATCTTTGAATGAGAATCTGCTTGCTTATAGCAACGTGCTATATGTTCTGAATGCCCGAATTGGGAATCTGTGTCAAAACTTTGTTAGGAATTATGTGATCCTTACTAGCTGGAAGTAAGGGAGATGTGGCATGAAGTTATTTCTAGGAGTTGGACACATACCAAGTTTAGCTCAGTTCTGGGCATCTTTGAAATACCTATACAAACTTGTTCCTACCTAGTAACTTGCAACTTTGAATGAAAATGTGCTTGCTTACAGCAACGTGCTATATGTTCTCAATGCCCGAATTGGCAATCTGTGTCAAAACTTTGTTAGGAATTATGTGATCCTTACTAGCTGGAAGTAAGGGAGATGGGGCATGAAGTTATTTCTAGGAGTTGGACACATACCAAGTTTAGCTCAGTTCTGGGCATCTTTGAAATACCTATACAAACTTGTTCCTACATAGTAACTTGCAACTTTGAATGAGAATCTGCTTGCTTACAGCAACGTGCTATATGTTCTGAGCCCGAATTGGGAATCTGTGTCAAAACTTTGTTAGGAATTATGTGATCCTTACTAGCTGGAAGTAAGGGAGATGGGGCATGAAGTTATTTCTAGGAGTTGGACACATACCAAGTTTAGCTCAGTTCTGGGCATCTTTGAAATACCTATACAAACTTGTTCCTACATAGTAACTTGCATCTTTGAATGAGAATCTGCTTGCTTACAGCAACGTGCTGTATGTTCTGAGCGCCCGAATTGGCAATCTGTGTCAAAACTTTGTTAGGAATTATGTGATCCTTACTAGCTGGAAGTAAGGGAGATGGGGCATGAAGTTATTTCTAGGAGTTGGACACATACCAAGTTTAGCTCAGTTCTGGGCATCTTTGAAATACCTATACAAACTTGTTCCTACATAGTAACTTGCAACTTTGAATGAGAATGTGCTTGCTTACAGCAACGTGCTATATGTTCTGAATGCCCGAATTGGGAATCTGTGTCAAAACTTTGTTAGGAATTATGTGATCCTTACTAGCTGGAAGTAAGGGAGATGGGGCATGAAGTTATTTCTAGGAGTTGGACACATACCAAGTTTAGCTCAGTTCTGGGCATCTTTGAAATACCTATACAAACTTGTTCCTACCTAGTAACTTGCATCTTTGAATGAGAATCTGCTGGCTTATAGCAACGTGCTATATGTTCTGAATGCCCGAATAGGGAATCTGTGTCAAAACTTTGTTAGGAATTATGTGATCCTTACTAGCTGGAAGTAAGGGAGATGTTGCATGAAGTTATTTCTAGGAGTTGGACACATACCAAGTTTAGCTCAGTTCTGGGCATCTTTGAAATACCTATACAAACTTGTTCCTACATAGTAACTTGCAACTTTGAATGAGAATGTGCTTGCTTACAGCAACGTGCTATATGTTCTGAATGCCCGAATTGGCAATCTGTGTCAAAACTTTGTTAGGAATTATGTGATCCTTACTAGCTGGAAGTAAGGGAGATGGGGCATGAAGTTATTTCTAGAAGTTGGACACATACCAAGTTTAGCTCAGTTCTGGGCATTTTTGAAATACCTATACAAACTTGTTCCTACATAGTAACTTGCAACTTTGAATGAGAATGTGCTTGCTTACAGCAACGTGCTATATGTTCTGAATGCCCGAATAGGGAATCTGTGTCAAAACATTGTTAGGAATTATGTGATCCTTACTAGCTGGAAGTAAGGGAGATGGGGCATGAAGTTATTTCTAGGAGTTGGACACATACCAAGTTTAGCTCAGTTCTGGGCATCTTTGAAATACCTATACAAACTTGTTCCTACCTAGTAACTTGCATCTTTGAATGAGAATCTGCTTGCTTGCAGCAACGTGCTATATGTTCTGAATGCCCGAATTGGGAATCTGTGTCAAAACTTTGTTAGGAATTATGTGATCCTTACTAGCTGGAAGTAAGGGAGATGGGGCATGAAGTTATTTCTAGGAGTTGGACACATACCAAGTTTAGCTCAGTTCTGGGCATCTTTGAAATACCTATACAAACTTGTTCCTACATAGTAACTTGCAACTTTGAATGAGAATGTTCTTGCTTACAGCAACGTGCTATATGTTCTGAATGCCCGAATTGGCAATCTGTGTCAAAACTTTGTTAGGAATTATGTGATCCTTACTAGCTGGAAGTAAGGGAGATGTTGCATGAAGTTATTTCTAGGAGTTGGACACATACCAAGTTTAGCTCAGTTCTGGGCATCTTTGAAATACCTATACACACTTGTTCCTACCTAGTAACTTGCAACTTTGAATGAGAATGTGCTTGCTTACAGCAACGTGCTGTATGTTCTGAATGCCCGAATAGGGAATCTGTGTCAAAACTTTGTTAGGAATTATGTGATCCTTACTAGCTGGAAGTAAGGGAGATGGGGCATGAAGTTATTTCTAGGAGTTGGACACATACCAAGTTTAGCTCAGTTCTGGGCATCTTTGAAATACCTATACAAACTTGTTCCTACATAGTAACTTGCATCTTTGAATGAGAATGTGCTTGCTTGCAGCAACGTGCTATATGTTCTGAATGCCCGAATAGGGAATCTGTGTCAAAACTTTGTTAGGAATTATGTGATCCTTACTAGCTGGAAGTAAGGGAGATGGGGCATGAAGTTATTTCTAGGAGTTGGACACATACCAAGTTTAGCTCAGTTCTGGGCATCTTTGAAATACCTATACAAACTTGTTCCTACATAGTAACTTGCATCTTTGAATGAGAATCTGCTTGCTTACAGCAACGTGCTATATGTTCTGAATGCCCGAATTGGGAATCTGTGTCAAAACTTTGTTAGGAATTATGTGATCCTTACTAGCTGGAAGTAAGGGAGATGGGGCATGAAGTTATTTCTAGGAGTTGGACACATACCAAGTTTAGCTCAGTTCTGGGCATCTTTGAAATACCTATACAAACTTGTTCCTACATAGTAACTTGCATCTTTGAATGAGAATGTGCTTGCTTACAGCAACGTGCTATATGTTCTGAATGCCCGAATTGGGAATCTGTGTCAAAACTTTGTTAGGAATTATGTGATCCTTACTAGCTGGAAGTAAGGGAGATGGGGCATGAAGTTATTTCTGGGAGTTGGACACATACCAAGTTTAGCTCAGTTCTGGGCATCTTAAAATACCTATACAAACTTGTTCCTACATAGTAACTTGCATCTTTGAATGAGAATGTGCTTGCTTGCAGCAACGTGCTATATGTTCTGAAAGCCCGAATAGGGAATCTGTGTCAAAACTTTGTTAGGAATTATGTGATCCTTACTAGCTGGAAGTAAGGGAGATGGGGCATGAAGTTATTTCTAGGAGTTGGACACATACCAAGTTTAGCTCAGTTCTGGGCATCTTTGAAATACCTATACAAACTTGTTCCTACCTAGTAACTTGCATCTTTGAATGAGAATCTGCTGGCTTATAGCAACGTGCTATATGTTCTGAATGCCCGAATAGGGAATCTGTGTCAAAACTTTGTTAGGAATTATGTGATCCTTACTAGCTGGAAGTAAGGGAGATGTTGCATGAAGTTATTTCTAGGAGTTGGACACATACCAAGTTTAGCTCAGTTCTGGGCATCTTTGAAATACCTATACAAACTTGTTCCTACATAGTAACTTGCAACTTTGAATGAGAATGTGCTTGCTTACAGCAACGTGCTATATGTTCTGAATGCCCGAATTGGCAATCTGTGTCAAAACTTTGTTAGGAATTATGTGATCCTTACTAGCTGGAAGTAAGGGAGATGGGGCATGAAGTTATTTCTAGGAGTTGGACACATACCAAGTTTAGCTCAGTTCTGGGCATTTTTGAAATACCTATACAAACTTGTTCCTACATAGTAACTTGCAACTTTGAATGAGAATGTGCTTGCTTACAGCAACGTGCTCTATGTTCTGAATGCCCGAATAGGGAATCTGTGTCAAAACATTGTTAGGAATTATGTGATCCTTACTAGCTGGAAGTAAGGGAGATGGGGCATGAAGTTATTTCTAGGAGTTGGACACATACCAAGTTTAGCTCAGTTCTGGGCATCTTTGAAATACCTATACAAACTTGTTCCTACATAGTAACTTGCATCTTTGAATGAGAATGTGCTTGCTTACAGCAACGTGCTATATGTTCTGAATGCCCGAATTGGGAATCTGTGTCAAAACTTTGTTAGGAATTATGTGATCCTTACTAGCTGGAAGTAAGGGAGATGGGGCATGAAGTTATTTCTAGGAGTTGGACACATACCAAGTTTAGCTCAGTTCTGGGCATCTTTGAAATACCTATACAAACTTGTTCCTACCTAGTAACTTGCATCTTTGAATGAAAATGTGCTTGCTTGCAGCAACGTGCTATATGTTCTGAATGCCCGAATAGGGAATCTGTGTCAAAACTTTGTTAGGAATTATGTGATCCTTACTAGCTGGAAGTAAGGGAGATGGGGAATGAAGTTATTTCTAGGAGTTGGACACATACCAAGTTTAGCTCAGTTCTGGGCATCTTTGAAATACCTATACAAACTTGTTCCTACCTAGTAACTTGCATCTTTGAATGAGAATCTGCTTGCTTATAGCAACGTGCTATATGTTCTGAATGCCCGAATTGGGAATCTGTGTCAAAACTTTGTTAGGAATTATGTGATCCTTACTAGCTGGAAGTAAGGGAGATGTGGCATGAAGTTATTTCTAGGAGTTGGACACATACCAAGTTTAGCTCAGTTCTGGGCATCTTTGAAATACCTATACAAACTTGTTCCTACCTAGTAACTTGCAACTTTGAATGAAAATGTGCTTGCTTACAGCAACGTGCTATATGTTCTGAATGCCCGAATTGGCAATCTGTGTCAAAACTTTGTTAGGAATTATGTGATCCTTACTAGCTGGAAGTAAGGGAGATGGGGAATGAAGTTATTTCTAGGAGTTGGACACATACCAAGTTTAGCTCAGTTCTGGGCATCTTTGAAATACCTATACAAACTTGTTCCTACCTAGTAACTTGCATCTTTGAATGAGAATCTGCTTGCTTATAGCAACGTGCTATATGTTCTGAATGCCCGAATTGGGAATCTGTGTCAAAACTTTGTTAGGAATTATGTGATCCTTACTAGCTGGAAGTAAGGGAGATGTGGCATGAAGTTATTTCTAGGAGTTGGACACATACCAAGTTTAGCTCAGTTCTGGGCATCTTTGAAATACCTATACAAACTTGTTCCTACCTAGTAACTTGCAACTTTGAATGAAAATGTGCTTGCTTACAGCAACGTGCTATATGTTCTGAATGCCCGAATTGGCAATCTGTGTCAAAACTTTGTTAGGAATTATGTGATCCTTACTAGCTGGAAGTAAGGGAGATGGGGCATGAAGTTATTTCTAGGAGTTGGACACATACCAAGTTTAGCTCAGTTCTGGGCATCTTTGAAATACCTATACAAACTTGTTCCTACATAGTAACTTGCAACTTTGAATGAGAATCTGCTTGCTTACAGCAACGTGCTATATGTTCTGAGCCCGAATTGGGAATCTGTGTCAAAACTTTGTTAGGAATTATGTGATCCTTACTAGCTGGAAGTAAGGGAGATGGGGCATGAAGTTATTTCTAGGAGTTGGACACATACCAAGTTTAGCTCAGTTCTGGGCATCTTTGAAATACCTATACAAACTTGTTCCTACATAGTAACTTGCATCTTTGAATGAGAATCTGCTTGCTTACAGCAACGTGCTATATGTTCTGAGCGCCCGAATTGGCAATCTGTGTCAAAACTTTGTTAGGAATTATGTGATCCTTACTAGCTGGAAGTAAGGGAGATGGGGCATGAAGTTATTTCTAGGAGTTGGACACATACCAAGTTTAGCTCAGTTCTGGGCATCTTTGAAATACCTATACAAACTTGTTCCTACATAGTAACTTGCAACTTTGAATGAGAATGTGCTTGCTTACAGCAACGTGCTATATGTTCTGAATGCCCGAATTCGGAATCTGTGTCAAAACTTTGTTAGGAATTATGTGATCCTTACTAGCTGGAAGTAAGGGAGATGGGGCATGAAGTTATTTCTAGGAGTTGGACACATACCAAGTTTAGCTCAGTTCTGGGCATCTTTGAAATACCTATACAAACTTGTTCCTACATAGTAACTTGCAACTTTGAATGAGACTGTGCTTGCTTACAGCAACGTGCTATATGTTCTGAATGCCCGAATTGGGAATCTGTGTCAAAACTTTGTTAGGAATTATGTGATCCTTACTAGCTGGAAGTAAGGGAGATGGGGCATGAAGTTATTTCTAGGAGTTGGACACATACCAAGTTTAGCTCAGTTCTGGGCATCTTTGAAATACCTATACAAACTTGTTCCTACCTAGTAACTTGCATCTTTGAATGAGAATCTGCTGGCTTATAGCAACGTGCTATATGTTCTGAATGCCCGAATAGGGAATCTGTGTCAAAACTTTGTTAGGAATTATGTGATCCTTACTAGCTGGAAGTAAGGGAGATGTTGCATGAAGTTATTTCTAGGAGTTGGACACATACCAAGTTTAGCTCAGTTCTGGGCATCTTTGAAATACCTATACAAACTTGTTCCTACATAGTAACTTGCAACTTTGAATGAGAATGTGCTTGCTTACAGCAACGTGCTATATGTTCTGAATGCCCGAATTGGCAATCTGTGTCAAAACTTTGTTAGGAATTATGTGATCCTTACTAGCTGGAAGTAAGGGAGATGGGGCATGAAGTTATTTCTAGAAGTTGGACACATACCAAGTTTAGCTCAGTTCTGGGCATTTTTGAAATACCTATACAAACTTGTTCCTACATAGTAACTTGCAACTTTGAATGAGAATGTGCTTGCTTACAGCAACGTGCTATATGTTCTGAATGCCCGAATAGGGAATCTGTGTCAAAACATTGTTAGGAATTATGTGATCCTTACTAGCTGGAAGTAAGGGAGATGGGGCATGAAGTTATTTCTAGGAGTTGGACACATACAACGTTTAGCTCAGTTCTGGGCATCTTTGAAATACCTATACAAACTTGTTCCTACCTAGTAACTTGCATCTTTGAATGAGAATCTGCTTGCTTGCAGCAACGTGCTATATGTTCTGAATGCCCGAATTGGGAATCTGTGTCAAAACTTTGTTAGGAATTATGTGATCCTTACTAGCTGGAAGTAAGGGAGATGGGGCATGAAGTTATTTCTAGGAGTTGGACACATACCAAGTTTAGCTCAGTTCTGGGCATCTTTGAAATACCTATACAAACTTGTTCCTACATAGTAACTTGCAACTTTGAATGAGAATGTTCTTGCTTACAGCAACGTGCTATATGTTCTGAATGCCCGAATTGGCAATCTGTGTCAAAACTTTGTTAGGAATTATGTGATCCTTACTAGCTGGAAGTAAGGGAGATGTTGCATGAAGTTATTTCTAGGAGTTGGACACATACCAAGTTTAGCTCAGTTCTGGGCATCTTTGAAATACCTATACACACTTGTTCCTACCTAGTAACTTGCAACTTTGAATGAGAATGTGCTTGCTTACAGCAACGTGCTGTATGTTCTGAATGCCCGAATAGGGAATCTGTGTCAAAACTTTGTTAGGAATTATGTGATCCTTACTAGCTGGAAGTAAGGGAGATGGGGCATGAAGTTATTTCTAGGAGTTGGACACATACCAAGTTTAGCTCAGTTCTGGGCATCTTTGAAATACCTATACAAACTTGTTCCTACATAGTAACTTGCATCTTTGAATGAGAATGTGCTTGCTTGCAGCAACGTGCTATATGTTCTGAATGCCCGAATAGGGAATCTGTGTCAAAACTTTGTTAGGAATTATGTGATCCTTACTAGCTGGAAGTAAGGGAGATGGGGCATGAAGTTATTTCTAGGAGTTGGACACATACCAAGTTTAGCTCAGTTCTGGGCATCTTTGAAATACCTATACAAACTTGTTCCTACATAGTAACTTGCATCTTTGAATGAGAATCTGCTTGCTTACAGCAACGTGCTATATGTTCTGAATGCCCGAATTGGGAATCTGTGTCAAAACTTTGTTAGGAATTATGTGATCCTTACTAGCTGGAAGTAAGGGAGATGGGGCATGAAGTTATTTCTAGGAGTTGGACACATACCAAGTTTAGCTCAGTTCTGGGCATCTTTGAAATACCTATACAAACTTGTTCCTACATAGTAACTTGCATCTTTGAATGAGAATGTGCTTGCTTACAGCAACGTGCTATATGTTCTGAATGCCCGAATTGGGAATCTGTGTCAAAACTTTGTTAGGAATTATGTGATCCTTACTAGCTGGAAGTAAGGGAGATGGGGCATGAAGTTATTTCTGGGAGTTGGACACATACCAAGTTTAGCTCAGTTCTGGGCATCTTAAAATACCTATACAAACTTGTTCCTACATAGTAACTTGCATCTTTGAATGAGAATGTGCTTGCTTGCAGCAACGTGCTATATGTTCTGAAAGCCCGAATAGGGAATCTGTGTCAAAACTTTGTTAGGAATTATGTGATCCTTACTAGCTGGAAGTAAGGGAGATGGGGCATGAAGTTATTTCTAGGAGTTGGACACATACCAAGTTTAGCTCAGTTCTGGGCATCTTTGAAATACCTATACAAACTTGTTCCTACCTAGTAACTTGCATCTTTGAATGAGAATCTGCTGGCTTATAGCAACGTGCTATATGTTCTGAATGCCCGAATAGGGAATCTGTGTCAAAACTTTGTTAGGAATTATGTGATCCTTACTAGCTGGAAGTAAGGGAGATGTTGCATGAAGTTATTTCTAGGAGTTGGACACATACCAAGTTTAGCTCAGTTCTGGGCATCTTTGAAATACCTATACAAACTTGTTCCTACATAGTAACTTGCAACTTTGAATGAGAATGTGCTTGCTTACAGCAACGTGCTATATGTTCTGAATGCCCGAATTGGCAATCTGTGTCAAAACTTTGTTAGGAATTATGTGATCCTTACTAGCTGGAAGTAAGGGAGATGGGGCATGAAGTTATTTCTAGGAGTTGGACACATACCAAGTTTAGCTCAGTTCTGGGCATTTTTGAAATACCTATACAAACTTGTTCCTACATAGTAACTTGCAACTTTGAATGAGAATGTGCTTGCTTACAGCAACGTGCTCTATGTTCTGAATGCCCGAATAGGGAATCTGTGTCAAAACATTGTTAGGAATTATGTGATCCTTACTAGCTGGAAGTAAGGGAGATGGGGCATGAAGTTATTTCTAGGAGTTGGACACATACCAAGTTTAGCTCAGTTCTGGGCATCTTTGAAATACCTATACAAACTTGTTCCTACATAGTAACTTGCATCTTTGAATGAGAATGTGCTTGCTTACAGCAACGTGCTATATGTTCTGAATGCCCGAATTGGGAATCTGTGTCAAAACTTTGTTAGGAATTATGTGATCCTTACTAGCTGGAAGTAAGGGAGATGGGGCATGAAGTTATTTCTAGGAGTTGGACACATACCAAGTTTAGCTCAGTTCTGGGCATCTTTGAAATACCTATACAAACTTGTTCCTACATAGTAACTTACAACTTTGAATGAGAATGTGCTTGCTTACAGCAACGTGCTATATGTTCTGAATGCCCGAATTGGGAATCTGTGTCAAAACTTTGTTAGGAATTATGTGATCCTTACTAGCTGGAAGTAAGGGAGATGGGGCATGAAGTTATTTCTGGGAGTTGGACACATACCAAGTTTAGCTCAGTTCTGGGCATCTTTGAAATACCTATACAAACTTGTTCCTACATAGTAACTTGCAACTTTGAATGAGAATGTGCTTGCTTACAGCAACGTGCTATATGTTCTGAATGCCCGAATAGGGAATCTGTGTCAAAACATTGTTAGGAATTATGTGATCCTTACTAGCTGGAAGTAAGGGAGATGGGGCATGAAGTTATTTCTAGGAGTTGGACACATACCAAGTTTAGCTCAGTTCTGGGCATCTTTGAAATACCTATACAAACTTGTTCCTACCTAGTAACTTGCATCTTTGAATGAGAATCTGCTTGCTTGCAGCAACGTGCTATATGTTCTGAATGCCCGAATTGGGAATCTGTGTCAAAACTTTGTTAGGAATTATGTGATCCTTACTAGCTGGAAGTAAGGGAGATGGGGCATGAAGTTATTTCTAGGAGTTGGACACATACCAAGTTTAGCTCAGTTCTGGGCATCTTTGAAATACCTATACAAACTTGTTCCTACATAGTAACTTGCAACTTTGAATGAGAATGTTCTTGCTTACAGCAACGTGCTATATGATCTGAATGCCCGAATTGGCAATCTGTGTCAAAACTTTGTTAGGAATTATGTGATCCTTACTAGCTGGAAGTAAGGGAGATGTTGCATGAAGTTATTTCTAGGAGTTGGACACATACCAAGTTTAGCTCAGTTCTGGGCATCTTTGAAATACCTATACAAACTTGTTCCTACCTAGTAACTTGCAACTTTGAATGAGAATGTGCTTGCTTACACCAACGTGCTGTATGTTCTGAATGCCCGAATAGGGAATCTGTGTCAAAACTTTGTTAGGAATTATGTGATCCTTACTAGCTGGAAGTAAGGGAGATGGGGCATGAAGTTATTTCTAGGAGTTGTACACATACCAAGTTTAGCTCAGTTCTGGGCATCTTTGAAATACCTATACAAACTTGTTCCTACATAGTAACTTGCATCTTTGAATGAGAATCTGCTTGCTTACAGCAACGTGCTATATGTTCTGAATGCCCGAATTGGGAATCTGTGTCAAAACTTTGTTAGGAATTATGTGATCCTTACTAGCTGGAAGTAAGGGAGATGGGGCATGAAGTTATTTCTAGGAGTTGGACACATACCAAGTTTAGCTCAGTTCTGGGCATCTTTGAAATACCTATACAAACTTGTTCCTACATAGTAACTTGCATCTTTGAATGAGAATGTGCTTGCTTACAGCAACGTGCTATATGTTCTGAATGCCCGAATTGGGAATCTGTGTCAAAACTTTGTTAGGAATTATGTGATCCTTACTAGCTGGAAGTAAGGGAGATGGGGCATGAAGTTATTTCTAGGAGTTGGACACATACCAAGTTTAGCTCAGTTCTGGGCATCTTTGAAATACCTATACAAACTTGTTCCTACATAGTAACTTACAACTTTGAATGAGAATGTGCTTGCTTACAGCAACGTGCTATATGTTCTGAATGCCCGAATTGGGAATCTGTGTCAAAACTTTGTTAGGAATTATGTGATCCTTACTAGCTGGAAGTAAGGGAGATGGGGCATGAAGTTATTTCTGGGAGTTGGACACATACCAAGTTTAGCTCAGTTCTGGGCATCTTTGAAATACCTATACAAACTTGTTCCTACATAGTAACTTGCATCTTTGAATGAGAATGTGCTTGCTTGCAGCAACGTGCTATATGTTCTGAAAGCCCGAAAAGGGAATCTGTGTCAAAACTTTGTTAGGAATTATGTGATCCTTACTAGCTGGAAGTAAGGGAGATGGGGCATGAAGTTATTTCTAGGAGTTGGACACATACCAAGTTTAGCTCAGTTCTGGGCATCTTTGAAATACCTATACAAACTTGTTCCTACATAGTAACTTGCATCTTTGAATGAGAATGTGCTTGCTTGCAGCAACGTGCTATATGTTCTGAATGCCCGAATTGGGAATCTGTGTCAAAACTTTGTTAGGAATTATGTGATCCTTACTAGCTGGAAGTAAGGGAGATGGGGCATGAAGTTATTTCTAGGAGTTGGACACATACCAAGTTTAGCTCAGTTCTGGGCATCTTTGAAATACCTATACAAACTTGTTCCTACATAGTAACTTGCATCTTTGAATGAGAATGTGCTTGCTTACAGCAACGTGCTATATGTTCTGAGCGCCCGAATTAGGAATCTGTGTCAAAACTTTGTTAGGAATTATGTGATCCTTACTAGCTGGAAGTAAGGGAGATGGGGCATGAAGTTATTTCTAGGAGTTGGACACATACCAAGTTTAGCTCAGTTCTGGGCATCTTTGAAATACCTATACAAACTTGTTCCTACATAGTAACTTGCATCTTTGAATGAGAATGTGCTTGCTTACAGCAACGTGTTATATGTTCTGAGCGCCCGAATTGGGAATCTGTGTCAAAACTTTGTTAGGAATTATGTGATCCTTACTAGCTGGAAGTAAGGGAGATGGGGCATGAAGTTATTTCTTGGAGTTTGACGCATACCAAGTTTAGCTCAGTTCTGGGCATCTTTGAAATACCTATACAAACTTGTTCCTACCTAGTAACTTGCATCTTTGAATGAAAATGTGCTTGCTTGCAGCAACGTGCTATATGTTCTGAATGCCCGAATAGGGAATCTGTGTCAAAACTTTGTTAGGAATTATGTGATCCTTACTAGCTGGAAGTAAGGGAGATGGGGCATGAAGTTATTTCTAGGAGTTGGACACATACCAAGTTTAGCTCAGTTCTGGGTATCTTTGAAATACCTATACAAACTTGTTCCTACCTAGTAACTTGCATCTTTGAATGAGAATCTGCTTGCTTATAGCAACGTGCTATATGTTCTGAATGCCCGAATTGGGAATCTGTGTCAAAACTTTGTTAGGAATTATGTGATCCTTACTAGCTGGAAGTAAGGGAGATGGGGCATGAAGTTATTTCTAGGAGTTGGACACATACCAAGTTTAGCTCAGTTCTGGGCATCTTTGAAATACCTATACAAACTTGTTCCTACCTAGTAACTTGCAACTTTGAATGAGAATGTGCTTGCTTACAGCAACGTGCTATATGTTCTGAATGCCCGAATTGGGAATCTGTGTCAAAACTTTGTTAGGAATTATGTGATCCTTACTAGCTGGAAGTAAGGGAGATGGGGCATGAAGTTATTTCTAGGAGTTGGACACATACCAAGTTTAGCTCAGTTCTGGGCATCTTTGAAATACCTATACAAACTTGTTCCTACATAGTAACTTGCAACTTTGAATGAGAATCTGCTTGCTTACAGCAACGTGCTATATGATCTGAATGCCCGAATTGGGAATCTGTGTCAAAACTTTGTTAGGAATTATGTGATCCTTACTAGCTGGAAGTAAGGGAGATGGGGCATGAAGTTATTTCTAGGAGTTGGACACATACCAAGTTTAGCTCAGTTCTGGGCATCTTTGAAATACCTATACAAAATTGTTCCTACATAGTAACTTGCATCTTTGAATGAGAATCTGCTTGCTTACAGCAACGTGCTATATGATCTGAGCGCCCGAATTGGCAATCTGTGTCAAAACTTTGTTAGGAATTATGTGATCCTTACTAGCTGGAAGTAAGGGAGATGGGGCATGAAGTTATTTCTAGGAGTTGGACACATACCAAGTTTAGCTCAGTTCTGGGCATCTTTGAAATACCTATACAAACTTGTTCCTACATAGTAACTTGCAACTTTGAATGAGAATGTGCTTGCTTACAGCAACGTGCTATATGTTCTGAATGCCCGAATTGGGAATCTGTGTCAAAACATTGTTAGGAATTATGTGATCCTTACTAGCTGGAAGTAAGGGAGATGGGGCATGAAGTTATTTCTAGGAGTTGGACACATACCAAGTTTAGCTCAGTTCTGGGCATCTTTGAAATACCTATACAAACTTGTTCCTACATAGTAACTTGCAACTTTGAATGAGAATGTGCTTGCTTACAGCAACGTGCTATATGTTCTGAATGCCCGAATTGGGAATCTGTGTCAAAACTTTGTTAGGAATTATGTGATCCTTACTAGCTGGAAGTAAGGGAGATGGGGCATGAAGTTATTTCTAGGAGTTGGACACATACCAAGTTTAGCTCAGTTCTGGGCATCTTTGAAATACCTATACAAACTTGTTCCTACATAGTAACTTGCAACTTTGAATGAGAATGTGCTTGCTTACAGCAACGTGCTATATGTTCTGAATGCCCGAATTGGGAATCTGTGTCAAAACTTTGTTAGGAATTATGTGATCCTTACTAGCTGGAAGTAAGGGAGATGGGGCATGAAGTTATTTCTAGGAGTTGGACACATACCAAGTTTAGCTCAGTTCTGGGCATCTTTGAAATACCTATACAAACTTGTTCCTACATAGTAACTTGCATCTTTGAATGAGAATGTGCTTGCTTACAGCAACGTGCTATATGTTCTGAGCGCCCGAATTGGCAATCTGTGTCAAAACTTTGTTAGGAATTATGTGATCCTTACTAGCTGGAAGTAAGGGAGATGGGGCATGAAGTTATTTCTAGGAGTTGGACACATACCAAGTTTAGCTCAGTTCTGGGCATCTTTGAAATACCTATACAAACTTGTTCCTACATAGTAACTTGCAACTTTGAATGAGAATGTGCTTGCTTACAGCAACGTGCTATATGTTCTGAATGCCCGAATTGGGAATCTGTGTCAAAACTTTGTTAGGAATTATGTGATCCTTACTAGCTGGAAGTAAGGGAGATGGGGCATGAAGTTATTTCTAGGAGTTGGACACATACCAAGTTTAGCTCAGTTCTGGGCATCTTTGAAATACCTATACAAACTTGTTCCTACCTAGTAACTTGCAACTTTGAATGAGAATGTGCTTGCTTACAGCAACGTGCTCTATGTTCTGAGCGCCCGAATTGGCAATCTGTGTCAAAACTTTGTTAGGAATTATGTGATCCTTACTAGCTGGAAGTAAGGGAGATGGGGCATGAAGTTATTTCTAGGAGTTGGACACATACCAAGTTTAGCTCAGTTCTGGGCATCTTTGAAATACCTATACAAACTTGTTCCTACATAGTAACTTGCAACATTGAATGAGAATGTGCTTGCTTACAGCAACGTGCTATATGTTCTGAATGCCCGAATTGGGAATCTGTGTCAAAACTTTGTTAGGAATTATGTGATCCTTACTAGCTGGAAGTAAGGGAGATGGGGCATGAAGTTATTTCTAGGAGTTGGACACATACCAAGTTTAGCTCAGTTCTGGGCATCTTTGAAATACCTATACAAACTTGTTCCTACCTAGTAACTTGCAACTTTGAATGAGAATGTGCTTGCTTACAGCAACGTGCTATATGTTCTGAGCGCCCGAATTGGCAATCTGTGTCAAAACTTTGTTAGGAATTATGTGATCCTTACTAGCTGGAAGTAAGGGAGATGGGGCATGAAGTTATTTCTAGGAGTTGGACACATACCAAGTTTAGCTCAGTTCTGGGCATCTTTGAAATACCTATACAAACTTGTTCCTACATAGTAACTTGCAACTTTGAATGAGAATGTGCTTGCTTACGGCAACGTGCTATATGTTCTGAATGCCCGAATTGGCAATCTGTGTCAAAACTTTGTTAGGAATTATGTGATCCTTACTAGCTGGAAGTAAGGGAGATGGGGCATGAAGTTATTTCTAGGAGTTGGACACATACCAAGTTTAGCTCAGTTCTGGGCATCTTTGAAATACCTATACAAACTTGTTCCTACATAGTAACTTGCATCTTTGAATGAGAATGTGCTTGCTTACGGCAACGTGCTATATGTTCTGAATGCCCTAATTGGGAATCTGTGTCAAAACTTTGTTAGGAATTATGTGATCCTTACTAGCTGGAAGTAAGGGAGATGGGGCATGAAGTTATTTCTAGGAGTTGGACACATACCAAGTTTAGCTCAGTTCTGGGCATCTTTGAAATACCTATACAAACCGTTCCTACATAGTAACTTGCAACTTTGAATGAGAATGTGCTTGCTTACAGCAACGTGCTATATGTTCTGAATGCCCTAATTGGGAATCTGTGTCAAAACTTTGTTAGGAATTATGTGATCCTTACTAGCTGGAAGTAAGGGAGATGGGGCATGAAGTTATTTCTAGGAGTTGGACACATACCAAGTTTAGCTCAGTTCTGGGCATCTTTGAAATACCTATACAAACTTGTTCCTACCTAGTAACTTGCCTCTTTGAATGAAAATGTGCTTGCTTACAGCAACGTGCTATATGTTCTGAATGCCCGAATTGGGAATCTGTGTCAAAACTTTGTTAGGAATTATGTGATCCTTACTAGCTGGAAGTAAGGGAGATGGAGCATGAAGTTATTTCTTGGAGTTGGAGACATACCAAGTTTAGCTCAGTTCTGGGCATCTTTGAAATACCTATACAAACTTGTTCCTACATAGTAACTTGCAACATTTGAATGAGAATGTGCTTGCTTGCAGCAACGTGCTATATGTTCTGAATGCCCGAATTGGGAATCTGTGTCAAAACTTTGTTAGGAATTATGTGATCCTTACTAGCTGGAAGTAAGGGAGATGGGGCATGAAGTTATTTCTAGGAGTTGGACACATACCAAGTTTAGCTCAGTTCTGGGCATCTTTGAAATACCTATACAAACTTGTTCCTACATAGTAACTTGCATCTTTGAATGAGAATGTGCTTGCTTGCAGCAACGTGCTATATGTTCTGAATGCCCGAATAGGGAATCTGTGTCAAAACTTTGTTAGGAATTATGTGATCCTTACTAGCTGGAAGTAAGGGAGATGGGGCATGAAGTTATTTCTAGGAGTTGGAGACATACCAAGTTTAGCTCAGTTCTGGGCATCTTTGAAATACCTATACAAACTTGTTCCTACATAGTAACTTGCAACTTTGAATGAGAATGTGCTTGCTTGCAGCAACGTGCTATATGTTCTGAATGCCCGAATAGGGAATCTGTGTCAAAACTTTGTTAGGAATTATGTGATCCTTACTAGCTGGAAGTAAGGGAGATGGGGCATGAAGTTATTTCTAGGAGTTGGACACATACAACGTTTAGCTCAGTTCTGGGCATCTTTGAAATACCTATACAAACTTATTCCTACATAGTAACTTGCATCTTTGAATGAGAATGTGCTTGCTTGCAGCAACGTACTATATGTTCTGAATGCCCGAATAGGGAATCTGTGTCAAAACTTTGTTAGGAATTATGTGATCCTTACTAGCTGGAAGTAAGGGAGATGGGGCATGAAGTTATTTCTAGGAGTTGGACACATACCAAGTTTAGCTCAGTTCTGGGCATCTTTGAAATACCTATACAAACTTGTTCCTACATAGTAACTTGCATCTTTGAATGAGAATGTGCTTGCTTACAGCAACGTGCTATATGTTCTGAATGCCCGAATTGGGAATCTGTGTCAAAACTTTGTTAGGAATTATGTGATCCTTACTAGCTGGAAGTAAGGGAGATGGGGCATGAAGTTATTTCTAGGAGTTGGACACATACCAAGTTTAGCTCAGTTCTGGGCATCTTTGAAATACCTATACAAACTTGTTCCTACATAGTAACTTGCATCTTTGAATGAGAATGTGCTTGCTTACAGCAACGTGCTATATGTTCTGAGCGCCCGAATTGGCAATCTGTGTCAAAACTTTGTTAGGAATTATGTGATCCTTACTAGCTGGAAGTAAGGGAGATGGGGCATGAAGTTATTTCTAGGAGTTGGACACATACCAAGTTTAGCTCAGTTCTGGGCATCTTTGAAATACCTATACAAACTTGTTCCTACATAGTAACTTGCATCTTTGAATGAGAATGTGCTTGCTTACAGCAACGTGCTATATGTTCTGAATGCCCGAATTGGGAATCTGTGCCAAAACTGTTAGGAATTATGTGATCCTTACTAGCTGGAAGTAAGGGAGATGGGGCATGAAGTTATTTCTAGGAGTTGGACACATACCAAGTTTAGCTCAGTTCTGGGCATCTTTGAAATACCTATACAAACTTGTTCCTACATAGTAACTTGCAACTTTGAATGAGAATGTGCTTGCTTACAGCAACGTGCTATATGTTCTGAATGCCCGAATTGGGAATCTGTGTCAAAACTTTGTTAGGAATTATGTGATCCTTACTAGCTGGAAGTAAGGGAGATGGGGCATGAAGTTATTTCTAGGAGTTGGACACATACCAAGTTTAGCTCAGTTCTGGGCATCTTTGAAATACCTATACAAACTTGTTCCTACATAGTAACTTGCAACTTTGAATGAGAATGTGCTTGCTTGCAGCAACGTGCTATATGTTCTGAATGCCCGAATTGGGAATCTGTGTCAAAACTTTGTTAGGAATTATGTGATCCTTACTAGCTGGAAGTAAGGGAGATGGGGCATGAAGTTATTTCTAGGAGTTGGACACATACCAAGTTTAGCTCAGTTCTGGGCATCTTTGAAATACCTATACAAACTTGTTCCTACATAGTAACTTGCAACTTTGAATGAGAATGTGCTTGCTTACAGCAACGTGCTATATGTTCTGAATGCCCGAATTGGGAATCTGTGCCAAAACTGTTAGGAATTATGTGATCCTTACTAGCTGGAAGTAAGGGAGATGGGGCATGAAGTTATTTCTAGGAGTTGGACACATACCAAGTTTAGCTCAGTTCTGGGCATCTTTGAAATACCTATACAAACTTGTTCCTACATAGTAACTTGCAACTTTGAATGAGAATGTGCTTGCTTGCAGCAACGTGCTATATGTTCTGAATGCCCGAATTGGGAATCTGTGTCAAAACTTTGTTAGGAATTATGTGATCCTTACTAGCTGGAAGTAAGGGAGATGGGGCATGAAGTTATTTCTAGGAGTTGGACACATACCAAGTTTAGCTCAGTTCTGGGCATCTTTGAAATACCTATACAAACTTGTTCCTACCTAGTAACTTGCCTCTTTGAATGAAAATGTGCTTGCTTACAGCAACGTGCTATATGTTCTGAATGCCCGAATTGGGAATCTGTGTCAAAACTTTGTTAGGAATTATGTGATCCTTACTAGCTGGAAGTAAGGGAGATGGAGCATGAAGTTATTTCTTGGAGTTGGAGACATACCAAGTTTAGCTCAGTTCTGGGCATCTTTGAAATACCTATACAAACTTGTTCCTACATAGTAACTTGCAACATTTGAATGAGAATGTGCTTGCTTGCAGCAACGTGCTATATGTTCTGAATGCCCGAATAGGGAATCTGTGTCAAAACTTTGTTAGGAATTATGTGATCCTTACTAGCTGGAAGTAAGGGAGATGGGGCATGAAGTTATTTCTAGGAGTTGGACACATACCAAGTTTAGCTCAGTTCTGGGCATCTTTGAAATACCTATACAAACTTGTTCCTACATAGTAACTTGCATCTTTAAATGAGAATGTGCTTGCTTGCAGCAACGTGCTATATGTTCTGAATGCCCGAATAGGGAATCTGTGTCAAAACTTTGTTAGGAATTATGTGATCCTTACTAGCTGGAAGTAAGGGAGATGTGGCATGAAGTTATTTCTAGGAGTTGGACACATACCAAGTTTAGCTCAGTTCTGGGCATCTTTGAAATACCTATACAAACTTGTTCCTACATAGTAACTTGCATCTTTGAATGAGAATGTGCTTGCTTGCAGCAACGTGCTATATGTTCTGAATGCCCGATTTGGCAATCTGTGTCAAAACTTTGTTAGGAATTATGTGATCCTTACTAGCTGGAAGTAAGGGAGATGGGGCATGAAGTTATTTCTAGGAGTTGGACACATACCAAGTTTAGCTCAGTTCTGGGCATCTTTGAAATACCTATACAAACTTGTTCCTACATAGTAACTTGCAACTTTGAATGAGAATGTGCTTGCTTACAGCAACGTGCTATATGTTCTGAATGCCCGAATTGGGAATCTGTGTCAAAACTTTGTTAGGAATTATGTGATCCTTACTAGCTGGAAGTAAGGGAGATGGGGCATGAAGTTATTTCTAGGAGTTAGACACATACCAAGTTTAGCTCAGTTCTGGGCATCTTTGAAATACCTATACAAACTTGTTCCTACATAGTAACTTGCATCTTTGAATGAGAATGTGCTTGCTTACAGCAACGTGCTATATGTTCTGAATGCCCGAATTGGCAATCTGTGTCAAAACTTTTTTAGGAATTATGTGATCCTTACTAGCTGGAAGTAAGGGAGATGGGGCATGAAGTTATTTCTAGGAGTTGGACACATACCAAGTTTAGCTCAGTTCTGGGCATCTTTGAAATACCTATACAAACTTGTTCCTACATAGTAACTTGCAACTTTGAATGAGAATGTGCTTGCTTACAGCAACGTGCTATATGTTCTGAATGCCCGAATTGGGAATCTGTGTCAAAACTTTGTTAGGAATTATGTGATCCTTACTAGCTGGAAGTAAGGGAGATGGGGCATGAAGTTATTTCTAGGAGTTGGACACATACCAAGTTTAGCTCAGTTCTGGGCATCTTTGAAATACCTATACAAACTTGTTCCTACATAGTAACTTGCATCTTAGAATGAGAATGTGCTTGCTTACAGCAACGTGCTATATGTTCTGAATGCCCGAATTGGGAATCTGTGTCAAAACTTTGTTAGGAATTATGTGATCCTTACTAGCTGGAAGTAAGGGAGATGGGGCATGAAGTTATTTCTAGGAGTTGGACACATACCAAGTTTAGCTCAGTTCTGGGCATCTTTGAAATACCTATACAAACTTGTTCCTACCTAGTAACTTGCATCTTAGAATGAGAATGTGCTTGCTTACAGCAACGTGCTATATGTTCTGAATGCCCGAATAGGGAATCTGTGTCAAAACCTTGTTAGGAATTATGTGATCCTTACTAGCTGGAAGTAAGGGAGATGGGGCATGAAGTTATTTCTAGGAGTTGGACACATACCAAGTTTAGCTCAGTTCTGGGCATCTTTGAAATACCTATACAAACTTGTTCCTACATAGTAACTTGCAACTTTGAATGAGAATGTGCTTGCTTGCAGCAACGTGCTATATGTTCTGAATGCCCGAATTGGGAATCTGTGTCAAAACCTTGTTAGGAATTATGTGATCCTTACTAGCTGGAAGTAAGGGAGATAGGGCATGAAGTTATTTCTAGGAGTTGGACACATACCAAGTTTAGCTCAGTTCTGGGCATCTTTGAAATACCTATACAAACTTGTTCCTACATAGTAACTTGCATCTTTGAATGAGAATGTGCTTGCTTGCAGCAACGTGCTATATGTTCTGAATGCCCGAATTGGGAATCTGTGTCAAAACTTTGTTAGGAATTATGTGATCCTTACTAGCTGGAAGTAAGGGAGATGGGGCATGAAGTTATTTCTAGGAGTTGGACACATACCAAGTTTAGCTCAGTTCTGGGCATCTTTGAAATACCTATACAAACTTGTTCCTACCTAGTAACTTGCATCTTTGAATGAGAATGTGCTTGCTTGCAGCAACGTGCTATATGTTCTGAATGCCCGAATTGGGAATGTGTGTCAAAAACTTTGTTAGGAATTATGTGATCCTTACTAGCTGGAAGTAAGGGAGATGGGGCATGAAGTTATTTCTAGGAGTTGGACACATACCAAGTTTAGCTCAGTTCTGGGCATCTTTGAAATACCTATACAAACTTGTTCCTACATAGTAACTTGCATCTTTGAATGAGAATGTTCTTGCTTACTGCAACGTGCTATATGTTCTGAATGCCCGAATTGGCAATCTGTGTCAAAACTTTGTTAGGAATTATGTGATCCTTACTAGCTGGAAGTAAGGGAGATGTGGCATGAAGTTATTTCTAGGAGTTGGACACATACCAAGTTTAGCTCAGTTCTGGGCATCTTTGAAATACCTATACAAACTTGTACCTACCTAGTAACTTGCCTCTTTGAATGAAAATGTGCTTGCTTACAGCAACGTGCTATATGTTCTGAATGCCCGAATTGGGAATCTGTGTCAAAACTTTGTTAGGAATTATGTGATCCTTACTAGCTGGAAGTAAGGGAGATGGGGCATGAAGTTATTTCTAGGAGTTGGACACATACCAAGTTTAGCTCAGTTCTGGGCATCTTTGAAATACCTATACAAACTTGTTCCTACATAGTAACTTGCAACTTTGAATAAGAATGTGCTTGCTTACAGCAACGTGCTATATGTTCTGAATGCCCGAATTGGGAATCTGTGTCAAAACTTTGTTAGGAATTATGTGATCCTTACTAGCTGGAAGTAAGGGAGATGGGGCATGAAGTTATTTCTTGGAGTTGGAGACATACCAAGTTTAGCTCAGTTCTGGGCATCTTTGAAATACCTATACAAACTTGTTCCTACATAGTAACTTGCAACATTTGAATGAGAATGTGCTTGCTTGCAGCAACGTGCTATATGTTCTGAATGCCCGAATAGGGAATCTGTGTCAAAACTTTGTTAGGAATTATGTGATCCTTACTAGCTGGAATTAAGGGAGATGGGGCATGAAGTTATTTCTAGGAGTTGGACACATACCAAGTTTAGCTCAGTTCTGGGCATCTTTGAAATACCTATACAAACTTGTTCCTACATAGTAACTTGCATCTTTAAATGAGAATGTGCTTGCTTGCAGCAACGTGCTATATGTTCTGAATGCCCGAATAGGGAATCTGTGTCAAAACTTTGTTAGGAATTATGTGATCCTTACTAGCTGGAAGTAAGGGAGATGTGGCATGAAGTTATTTCTAGGAGTTGGACACATACCAAGTTTAGCTCAGTTCTGGGCATCTTTGAAATACCTATACAAACTTGTTCCTACATAGTAACTTGCATCTTTGAATGAGAATGTGCTTGCTTGCAGCAACGTGCTATATGTTCTGAATGCCCGATTTGGCAATCTGTGTCAAAACTTTGTTAGGAATTATGTGATCCTTACTAGCTGGAAGTAAGGGAGATGGGGCATGAAGTTATTTCTAGGAGTTGGACACATACCAAGTTTAGCTCAGTTCTGGGCATCTTTGAAATACCTATACAAACTTGTTCCTACATAGTAACTTGCATCTTTGAATGAGAATCTGCTTGCTTGCAGCAACGTGCTATATGTTCTGAATGCCCGAATTGGGAATCTGTGTCAAAACTTTGTTAGGAATTATGTGATCCTTACTAGCTGGAAGTAAGGGAGATGGGGCATGAAGTTATTTCTAGGAGTTGGACACATACCAAGTTTAGCTCAGTTCTGGGCATCTTTGAAATACCTATACAAACTTGTTCCTACATCGTATCTTGCAACTTTGAATGCGAATGTGCTTGCTTACAGCAACGTGCTACATGTTCTGAATGCCCGAATTGGGAAACTGTGTCAAAACTTTGTTAGGAATTATGTGATCCTTACTAGCTGGAAGTAAGGGAGATGGGGCATGAAGTTATTTCTAGGAGTTGGACACATACCAAGTTTAGCTCAGTTCTGGGCATCTTTGAAATACCTATACAAACTTGTTCCTACATAGTAACTTGCAACTTTGTATGAGAATGTGCTTGCTTGCAGAAACGTGCTATATGTTCTGAATGCCCGAATTGGGAATCTGTGTCAAAACTTTGTTAGGAATTATGTGATCCTTACTAGCTGGAAGTAAGGGAGATGGGGCATGAAGTTATTTCTAGGAGTTGGACACATAACAAGTTTAGCTCAGTTCTGGGCATCTTTGAAATACCTATACAAACTTGTTCCTACATAGTAACTTGCAACTTGGATGAGAATGTGCTTGCTTACAGCAACGTGCTATATGTTCTGAATGCCCGAATTGGGAATCTGTGTCAAAACTTTGTTAGGAATTATGTGATCCTTACTAGCTGGAAGTAAGGGAGATGGGGCATGAAGTTATTTCTAGGAGTTGGACACATACCAAGTTTAGCTCAGTTCTGGGCATCTTTGAAATACCTATACAAACTTGTTCCTACATAGTAACTTGCATCTTAGAATGAGAATGTGCTTGCTTACAGCAACGTGCTATATGTTCTGAATGCCCGAATTGGGAATCTGTGTCAAAACTTTGTTAGGAATTATGTGATCCTTACTAGCTGGAAGTAAGGGAGATGGGGCATGAAGTTATTTCTAGGAGTTGGACACATACCAAGTTTAGCTCAGTTCTGGGCATCTTTGAAATACCTATACAAACTTGTTCCTACCTAGTAACTTGCATCTTAGAATGAGAATATGCTTGCTTACAGCAACGTGCTATATGTTCTGAATGCCCGAATAGGGAATCTGTGTCAAAACCTTGTTAGGAATTATGTGATCCTTACTAGCTGGAAGTAAGGGAGATGGGGCATGAAGTTATTTCTAGGAGTTGGACACATACCAAGTTTAGCTCAGTTCTGGGCATCTTTGAAATACCTATACAAACTTGTTCCTACATAGTAACTTGCAACTTTGAATGAGAATGTGCTTGCTTGCAGCAACGTGCTATATGTTCTGAATGCCCGAATTGGGAATCTGTGTCAAAACCTTGTTAGGAATTATGTGATCCTTACTAGCTGGAAGTAAGGGAGATAGGGCATGAAGTTATTTCTAGGAGTTGGACACATACCAAGTTTAGCTCAGTTCTGGGCATCTTTGAAATACCTATACAAACTTGTTCCTACATAGTAACTTGCATCTTTGAATGAGAATGTGCTTGCTTGCAGCAACGTGCTATATGTTCTGAATGCCCGAATTGGGAATCTGTGTCAAAACTTTGTTAGGAATTATGTGATCCTTACTAGCTGGAAGTAAGGGAGATGGGGCATGAAGTTATTTCTAGGAGTTGGACACATACCAAGTTTAGCTCAGTTCTGGGCATCTTTGAAATACCTATACAAACTTGTTCCTACCTAGTAACTTGCATCTTTGAATGAGAATGTGCTTGCTTGCAGCAACGTGCTATATGTTCTGAATGCCCGAATTGGGAATGTGTGTCAAAAACTTTGTTAGGAATTATGTGATCCTTACTAGCTGGAAGTAAGGGAGATGGGGCATGAAGTTATTTCTAGGAGTTGGACACATACCAAGTTTAGCTCAGTTCTGGGCATCTTTGAAATACCTATACAAACTTGTTCCTACATAGTAACTTGCATCTTTGAATGAGAATGTTCTTGCTTACTGCAACGTGCTATATGTTCTGAATGCCCGAATTGGCAATCTGTGTCAAAACTTTGTTAGGAATTATGTGATCCTTACTAGCTGGAAGTAAGGGAGATGTGGCATGAAGTTATTTCTAGGAGTTGGACACATACCAAGTTAGGCTCAGTTCTGGGCATCTTTGAAATACCTATACAAACTTGTTCCTACCTAGTAACTTGCCTCTTTGAATGAAAATGTGCTTGCTTACAGCAACGTGCTATATGTTCTGAATGCCCGAATTGGGAATCTGTGTCAAAACTTTGTTAGGAATTATGTGATCCTTACTAGCTGGAAGTAAGGGAGATGGGGCATGAAGTTATTTCTAGGAGTTGGACACATACCAAGTTTAGCTCAGTTCTGGGCATCTTTGAAATACCTATACAAACTTGTTCCTACATAGTAACTTGCAACTTTGAATAAGAATGTGCTTGCTTACAGCAACGTGCTATATGTTCTGAATGCCCGAATTGGGAATCTGTGTCAAAACTTTGTTAGGAATTATGTGATCCTTACTAGCTGGAAGTAAGGGAGATGGGGCATGAAGTTATTTCTTGGAGTTGGAGACATACCAAGTTTAGCTCAGTTCTGGGCATCTTTGAAATACCTATACAAACTTGTTCCTACATAGTAACTTGCAACATTTGAATGAGAATGTGCTTGCTTGCAGCAACGTGCTATATGTTCTGAATGCCCGAATAGGGAATCTGTGTCAAAACTTTGTTAGGAATTATGTGATCCTTACTAGCTGGAAGTAAGGGAGATGGGGCATGAAGTTATTTCTAGGAGTTGGACACATACCAAGTTTAGCTCAGTTCTGGGCATCTTTGAAATACCTATACAAACTTGTTCCTACATAGTAACTTGCATCTTTAAATGAGAATGTGCTTGCTTGCAGCAACGTGCTATATGTTCTGAATGCCCGAATAGGGAATCTGTGTCAAAACTTTGTTAGGAATTATGTGATCCTTACTAGCTGGAAGTAAGGGAGATGTGGCATGAAGTTATTTCTAGGAGTTGGACACATACCAAGTTTAGCTCAGTTCTGGGCATCTTTGAAATACCTATACAAACTTGTTCCTACATAGTAACTTGCATCTTTGAATGAGAATGTGCTTGCTTGCAGCAACGTGCTATATGTTCTGAAGGCCCGATTTGGCAATCTGTGTCAAAACTTTGTTAGGAATTATGTGATCCTTACTAGCTGGAAGTAAGGGAGATGGGGCATGAAGTTATTTCTAGGAGTTGGACACATACCAAGTTTAGCTCAGTTCTGGGCATCTTTGAAATACCTATACAAACTTGTTCCTACATAGTAACTTGCATCTTTGAATGAGAATGTTCTTGCTTACTGCAACGTGCTATATGTTCTGAATGCCCGAATTGGCAATCTGTGTCAAAACTTTGTTAGGAATTATGTGATCCTTACTAGCTGGAAGTAAGGGAGATGTGGCATGAAGTTATTTCTAGGAGTTGGACACATACCAAGTTAGGCTCAGTTCTGGGCATCTTTGAAATACCTATACAAACTTGTTCCTACCTAGTAACTTGCCTCTTTGAATGAAAATGTGCTTGCTTACAGCAACGTGCTATATGTTCTGAATGCCCGAATTGGGAATCTGTGTCAAAACTTTGTTAGGAATTATGTGATCCTTACTAGCTGGAAGTAAGGGAGATGGGGCATGAAGTTATTTCTAGGAGTTGGACACATACCAAGTTTAGCTCAGTTCTGGGCATCTTTGAAATACCTATACAAACTTGTTCCTACATAGTAACTTGCAACTTTGAATAAGAATGTGCTTGCTTACAGCAACGTGCTATATGTTCTGAATGCCCGAATTGGGAATCTGTGTCAAAACTTTGTTAGGAATTATGTGATCCTTACTAGCTGGAAGTAAGGGAGATGGGGCATGAAGTTATTTCTTGGAGTTGGAGACATACCAAGTTTAGCTCAGTTCTGGGCATCTTTGAAATACCTATACAAACTTGTTCCTACATAGTAACTTGCAACATTTGAATGAGAATGTGCTTGCTTGCAGCAACGTGCTATATGTTCTGAATGCCCGAATAGGGAATCTGTGTCAAAACTTTGTTAGGAATTATGTGATCCTTACTAGCTGGAAGTAAGGGAGATGGGGCATGAAGTTATTTCTAGGAGTTGGACACATACCAAGTTTAGCTCAGTTCTGGGCATCTTTGAAATACCTATACAAACTTGTTCCTACATAGTAACTTGCATCTTTAAATGAGAATGTGCTTGCTTGCAGCAACGTGCTATATGTTCTGAATGCCCGAATAGGGAATCTGTGTCAAAACTTTGTTAGGAATTATGTGATCCTTACTAGCTGGAAGTAAGGGAGATGTGGCATGAAGTTATTTCTAGGAGTTGGACACATACCAAGTTTAGCTCAGTTCTGGGCATCTTTGAAATACCTATACAAACTTGTTCCTACATAGTAACTTGCATCTTTGAATGAGAATGTGCTTGCTTGCAGCAACGTGCTATATGTTCTGAAGGCCCGATTTGGCAATCTGTGTCAAAACTTTGTTAGGAATTATGTGATCCTTACTAGCTGGAAGTAAGGGAGATGGGGCATGAAGTTATTTCTAGGAGTTGGACACATACCAAGTTTAGCTCAGTTCTGGGCATCTTTGAAATACCTATACAAACTTGTTCCTACATAGTAACTTGCATCTTTGAATGAGAATCTGCTTGCTTGCAGCAACGTGCTATATGTTCTGAATGCCCGAATTGGGAATCTGTGTCAAAACTTTGTTAGGAATTATGTGATCCTTACTAGCTGGAAGTAAGGGAGATGGGGCATGAAGTTATTTCTAGGAGTTGGACACATACCAAGTTTAGCTCAGTTCTGGGCATCTTTGAAATACCTATACAAACTTGTTCCTACATAGTATCTTGCAACTTTGAATGCGAATGTGCTTGCTTACAGCAACGTGCTACATGTTCTGAATGCCCGAATTGGGAATCTGTGTCAAAACTTTGTTAGGAATTATGTGATCCTTACTAGCTGGAAGTAAGGGAGATGGGGCATGAAGTTATTTCTAGGAGTTGGACACATACCAAGTTTAGCTCAGTTCTGGGCATCTTTGAAATACCTATACAAACTTGTTCCTACATAGTAACTTGCAACTTTGAATGAGAATGTGCTTGCTTGCAGAAACGTGCTATATGTTCTGAATGCCCGAATTGGGAATCTGTGTCAAAACTTTGTTAGGAATTATGTGATCCTTACTAGCTGGAAGTAAGGGAGATGGGGCATGAAGTTATTTCTAGGAGTTGGACACATAACAAGTTTAGCTCAGTTCTGGGCATCTTTGAAATACCTATACAAACTTGTTCCTACATAGTAACTTGCAACTTGGATGAGAATGTGCTTGCTTACAGCAACGTGCTATATGTTCTGAATGCCCGAATTGGGAATCTGTGTCAAAACTTTGTTAGGAATTATGTGATCCTTACTAGCTGGAAGTAAGGGAGATGGGGCGTGAAGTTATTTCTAGGAGTTGGACACATACCAAGTTTAGCTCAGTTCTGGGCATCTTTGAAATACCTATACAAACTTGTTCCTACATAGTAACTTGCAACTTTGAATGAGAATGTGCTTGCTTACAGCAACGTGCTATATGTTCTGAATGCCCGAATTGGGAATCTGTGTCAAAACTTTGTTAGGAATTATGTGATCCTTACTAGCTCGAAGTAAGGGAGATGGGGCATGAAGTTATTTCTAGGAGTTGGACACATACCAATTTTAGCTCAGTTCTGGGCATCTTTGAAATACCTATACAAACTTGTTCCTACATAGTAACTTGCATCTTTGAATGAGAATGTGCTTGCTTACAGCAACGTGCTATATGTTCTGAGCGCCCGAATTGGCAATCTGTGTCAAAACTTTGTTAGGAATTATGTGATCCTTACTAGCTGGAAGTAAGGGAGATGGGGCATGAAGTTATTTCTAGGAGTTGGACACATACCAAGTTTAGCTCAGTTCTGGGCATCTTTGAAATACCTATACAAACTTGTTCCTACATAGTAACTTGCATCTTTGAATGAGAATGTGCTTGCTTACAGCAACGTGCTATATGTTCTGAATGCCCGAATTGGGAATCTGTGCCAAAACTGTCAGGAATTATGTGAGCCTTACTAGCTGGAAGTAAGGGAGATGGGGCATGAAGTTATTTCTAGGAGTTGGACACATACCAAGTTTAGCTCAGTTCTGGGCATCTTTGAAATACCTATACAAACTTGTTCCTACATAGTAACTTGCAACTTTGAATGAGAATGTGCTTGCTTGCAGCAACGTGCTATATGTTCTGAATGCCCGAATTGGGAATCTGTGTCAAAAGTTTGTTAGGAATTATGTGATCCTTACTAGCTGGAAGTAAGGGAGATGGGGCATGAAGTTATTTCTAGGAGTTGGACACATACCAAGTTTAGCTCAGTTCTGGGCATCTTTGAAATACCTATACAAACTTGTTCCTACATAGTAACTTGCAACTTTGAATGAGAATGTGCTTGCTTGCAGCAACGTGCTATATGTTCTGAATGCCCGAATTGGGAATGTGTGTCAAAACTTTGTTAGGAATTATGTGATCCTTACTAGCTGGAAGTAAGGGAGATGGGGCATGAAGTTATTTCTAGGAGTTGGACACATACCAAGTTTAGCTCAGTTCTGGGCATCTTTGAAATACCTATACAAACTTGTTCCTACATAGTAACTTGCATCTTTGAATGAGAATGTTCTTGCTTACTGCAACGTGCTATATGTTCTGAATGCCCGAATTGGCAATCTGTGTCAAAACTTTGTTAGGAATTATGTGATCCTTAGTAGCTGGAAGTAAGGGAGATGGGGCATGAAGTTATTTCTAGGAGTTGGACACATACCAAGTTTAGCTCAGTTCTGGGCATCTTTGAAATACCTATACAAACTTGTTCCTACCTAGTAACTTGCCTCTTTGAATGAAAATGTGCTTGCTTACAGCAACGTGCTATATGTTCTGAATGCCCGAATTGGGAATGTGTGTCAAAACTTTGTTAGGAATTATGTGATCCTTACTAGCTGGAAGTAAGGGAGATGGGGCATGTAGTTATTTCTAGGAGTTGGACACATACCAAGTTTAGCTCAGTTCTGGGCATCTTTGAAATACCTATACAAACTTGTTCCTACATAGTAACTTGCAACTTTGAATGAGAATGTGCTTGCTTACACCAACGTGCTATATGTTCTGAATGCCCGAATTGGGAATCTGTGTCAAAACGTTGTTAGGAATTATGTGATCCTTACTAGCTGGAAGTAAGGGAGATGGGGCATGAAGTTATTTCTTGGAGTTGGACACATACCAAGTTTAGCTCAGTTCTGGGCATCTTTGAAATACCTATACAAACTTGTTCCTACATAGTAACTTGCATCTTTGAATGAGAATCTGCTTGCTTACAGCAACGTGCTATATGTTCTGAATGCCCGAATTGGGAATCTGTGTCAAAACTTTGTTAAGAATTATGTGATCCTTACTAGCTGGAAGTAAGGGAGATGGGGCATGAAGTTATTTCTAGGAGTTGGACACATACCAAGTTTAGCTCAGTTCTGGGCATCTTTGAAATACCTATACAAACTTGTTCCTACATAGTAACTTGCATCTTTGAATGAGAATCTGCTTGCTTGCAGCAACGTGCTATATGTTCTGAATGCCCGAATTGGGAATCTGTGTCAAAACTTTGTTAGGAATTATGTGATCCTTACTAGCTGGAAGTAAGGGAGATGGGGCATGAAGTTATTTCTAGGAGTTGGACACATACCAAGTTTAGCTCAGTTCTGGGCATCCTTGAAATACCTATACAAACTTGTTCCTACATAGTATCTTGCAACTTTGAATGAGAATGTGCTTGCTTACAGCAACGTGCTACATGTTCTGAATGCCCGAATTGGGAATCTGTGTCAAAACTTTGTTAGGAATTATGTGATCCTTACTAGCTGGAAGTAAGGGAGATGGGGCATGAAGTTATTTCTAGGAGTTTGACACATACCAAGTTTAGCTCAGTTCTGGGCATCTTTGAAATACCTATACAAACTTGTTCCTACATAATAACTTGCAACTTTGAATGAGAATGTGCTTGCTTACAGCAACGTGCTATATGTTCTGAATGCCCGAATTGGGAATCTGTGTCAAAACTTTGTTAGGAATTATGTGATCCTTACTAGCTGGAAGTAAGGGAGATGGGGCATGAAGTTATTTCTTGGAGTTGGAGACATACCAAGTTTAGCTCAGTTCTGGGCATCTTTGAAATACCTATACAAACTTGTTCCTACATAGTAACTTGCAACATTTGAATGAGAATGTGCTTGCTTGCAGCAACGTGCTATATGTTCTGAATGCCCGAATAGGGAATCTGTGTCAAAACTTTGTTAGGAATTATGTGATCCTTACTAGCTGGAAGTAAGGGAGATGGGGCATGAAGTTATTTCTAGGAGTTGGACACATACCAAGTTTAGCTCAGTTCTGGGCATCTTTGAAATACCTATACAAGCTTGTTCCTACATAGTAACTTGCATCTTTAAATGAGAATGTGCTTGCTTGCAGCAACGTGCTATATGTTCTGAATGCCCGAATAGGGAATCTGTGTCAAAACTTTGTTAGGAATTATGTGATCCTTACTAGCTGGAAGTAAGGGAGATGGGGCATGAAGTTATTTCTAGGAGTTGGACACATACCAAGTTTAGCTCAGTTCTGGGCATCTTTGAAATACCTATACAAACTTGTTCCTACATAGTAACTTGCATCTTTGAATGAGAATGTGCTTGCTTGCAGCAACGTGCTATATGTTCTGAATGCCCGAATTGGCAATCTGTGTCAAAACTTTGTTAGGAATTATGTGATCCTTACTAGCTGGAAGTAAGGGAGATGGGGCATGATGTTATTTCTAGGAGTTGGACACATACCAAGTTTAGCTCAGTTCTGGGCATCTTTGAAATACCTATACAAACTTGTTCCTACATAGTAACTTGCAACTTTGAATGAGAATGTGCTTGCTTACAGCAACGTGCTATATGTTCTGAATGGCCGAATTGGGAATCTGTGTCAAAACTTTGTTAGGAATTATGTGATCCTTACTAGCTGGAAGTAAGGGAGATGGGGCATGAAGTTATTTCTAGGAGTTGGACACATACCAAGTTTAGCTCAGTTCTGGGCATCTTTGAAATACCTTTACAAACTTGTTCCTACATAGTAACTTGCATCTTTGAATGAGAATGTGCTTGCTTACAGCAACGTGCTATATGTTCTGAATGCCCGAATTGGGAATCTGTGTCAAAACTTTGTTAGGAATTATGTGATCCTTACTAGCTGGAAGTAAGGGAGATGGGGCATGAAGTTATTTCTAGGAGTTGGACACATACCAAGTTTAGCTCAGTTCTGGGCATCTTTGAAATACCTATACAAACTTGTTCCTACATAGTAACTTGCAACTTTGAATGAGAATGTGCTTGCTTGCAGCAACGTGCTATATGTTCTGAATGCCCGAATAGGGAATCTGTGTCAAAACTTTGTTAGGAATTATGTGATCCTTACTAGCTGGAAGTAAGGGAGATGCGGCATGAAGTTATTTCTAGGAGTTGGACACATACCAAGTTTAGCTCAGTTCTGGGCATCTTAGAAATACCTATACAAACTTGTTGCTACATAGTAACTTGCAACTTTGAATGAGAATGTGCTTGCTTACAGCAACGTGCTATATGTTCTGAATGCCCGAATTGGGAATCTGTGTCAAAACTTTGTTAGGAATTATGTGATCCTTACTAGCTGGAAGTAAGGGAGATGGGGCATGAAGTTATTTCTAGGAGTTGGACACATAGCAAGTTTAGCTCAGTTCTGGGCATCTTTGAAATACCTATACAAACTTGTTCCTACATAGTAACTTGCATCTTTCAATGAGAATGTGCTTGCTTACAGCAACGTGCTATATGTTCTGAGCGCCCGAATTGGCAATCTGTGTCAAAACTTTGTTAGGAATTATGTGATCCTTACTAGCTGGAAGTAAGGGAGATGGGGCATGAAGTTATTTCTAGGAGTTGGACACATACCAAGTTTAGCTCAGTTCTGGGCATCTTTGAAATACCTATACAAACTTGTTCCTACATAGTAACTTGCATCTTTGAATGAGAATGTGCTTGCTTACAGCAACGTGCTATATGTTCTGAATGCCCGAATTGGGAATCTGTGCCAAAACTGTTAGGAATTATGTGATCCTTTCTAGCTGGAAGTAAGGGAGATGGGGCATGAAGTTATTTCTAGGAGTTGGACACATACCGAGTTTAGCTCAGTTCTGGGCATCTTTGAAATACCTATACAAACTTGTTCCTACATAGTAACTTGCAACTTTGAATGAGAATGTGCTTGCTTACAGCAACGTGCTATATGTTCTTAATGCCCGAATTGGGAATCTGTGTCAAAACTTTGTTAGGAATTATGTGATCCTTACTAGCTGGAAGTAAGGGAGATGGGGCATGAAGTTATTTCTAGGAGTTGGACACATACCAAGTTTAGCTCAGTTCTGGGCATCTTTGAAATACCTATACAAACTTGTTCCTACATAGTAACTTGCAACTTTGAATGAGAATGTGCTTGCTTGCAGCAACGTGCTATATGTTCTGAATGCCCGAATTGGGAATCTGTGTCAAAACTTTGTTAGGAATTATGTGATCCTTACTAGCTGGAAGTAAGGGAGATGGGGCATGAAGTTATTTCTAGGAGTTGGACACATACCAAGTTTAGCTCAGTTCTGGGCATCTTTGAAATACCTATACAAACTTGTTCCTACATAGTAACTTGCAACTTTGAATGAGAATGCGCTTGCTTACAACAACGTGCTATATGTTCTGAGCGCCCGAATTGGCAATCTGTGTCAAAACTTTGTTAGGAATTATGTGATCCTTACTAGCTGGAAGTAAGGGAGATGGGGCATGAAGTTATTTCTAGGAGTTGGACACATACCAAGTTTAGCTCAGTTCTGGGCATCTTTGAAATACCTATACAAACTTGTTCCTACATAGTAACTTGCATCTTTGAATGAGAATGTGCTTGCTTACAGCAACGTGCTATATGTTCTGAATGCCCGAATTGGGAATCTGTGTCAAAACTTTGTTAGGAATTATGTGATCCTTACTAGCTGGAAGTAAGGGAGATGGGGCATGAAGTTATTTCTAGGAGTTGGACACATACCAAGTTTAGCTCAGTTCTGGGCATCTTTGAAATACCTATACAAACTTGTTCCTACATAGTAACTTGCAACTTTGAATGAGAATGTGCTTGCTTGCAGCAACGTGCTATATGTTCTGAATGCCCGAATTGGGAATCTGTGTCAAAACTTTGTTAGGAATTATGTGATCCTTACTAGCTGGAAGTAAGAGAGATGGGGCATGAAGTTATTTCTTGGAGTTGGACACATACCAAGTTTAGCTCAGTTCTGGGCATCTTTGAAATACCTATACAAACTTGTTCCTACCTAGTAACTTGCATCTTTGAATGAGAATGTGCTTGCTTGCAGCAACGTGCTATATGGTCTGAATGCCCGAATTGGGAATGTGTGTCAAAACTTTGTTAGGAATTATGTGATCCTTACTAGCTGGAAGTAAGGGAGATGGGGCATGAAGTTATTTCTAGGAGTTGGACACATACCAAGTTTAGCTCAGTTCTGGGCATCTTTGAAATACCTATACAAACTTGTTCCTACATAGTAACTTGCATCTTTGAATGAGAATGTTCTTGCTTACTGCAACGTGCTATATGTTCTGAATGCCCGAATTGGCAATCTGTGTCAAAACTTTGTTAGGAATTATGTGATCCTTACTAGCTGGAAGTAAGGGAGATGGGGCATGAAGTTATTTCTAGCAGTTGGACACATACCAAGTTTAGCTCAGTTCTGGGCATCTTTGAAATACCTATACAAACTTGTTCCTACCTAGTAACTTGCCTCTTTGAATGAAAATGTGCTTGCTTACAGCAACGTGCTATATGTTCTGAATGCCCGAATTGGGAATCTGTGTCAAAACTTTGTTAGGAATTATGTGATCCTTACTAGCTGGAAGTAAGGGAGATGGGGCATGAAGTTATTTCTAGGAGTTGGACACATACCAAGTTTAGCTCAGTTCTGGGCATCTTTGAAATACCTATACAAACTTGTTCCTACATAGTAACTTGCAACTTTGAATGAGAATGTGCTTGCTTACAGCAACGTGCTATATGTTCTGAATGCCCGAATTGGGAATCTGTGTCAAAACTTTGTTAGGAATTATTTGATCCTTACTAGCTGGAAGTAAGGGAGATGGGGCATGAAGTTATTTCTTGGAGTTGGACACATACCAAGTTTAGCTCAGTTCTGGGCATCTTTGAAATACCTATACAAACTTCTTCCTACATAGTAACTTGCATCTTTGAATGAGAATCTGCTTGCTTACAGCAACGTGCTATATGTTCTGAATGCCCGAATTGGGAATCTGTGTCAAAACTTTGTTAGGAATTATGTGATCCTTATTAGCTGGAAGTAAGGGAGATGGGGCATGAAGTTATTTCTAGGAGTTGGACACATACCAAGTTTAGCTCAGTTCTGGGCATCTTTGAAATACCTATACAAACTTGTTCCTACATAGTAAATTGCATCTTTGAATGAGAATCTGCTTGCTTGCAGCAACGTGCTATATGTTCTGAATGCCCGAATTGGGAATCTGTGTCAAAACTTTGTTAGGAATTATGTGATCCTTACTAGCTGGAAGTAAGGGAGATGGGGCATGAAGTTATTTCTAGGAGTTGGACACATACCAAGTTTAGCTCAGGTCTGGGCATCTTTGAAATACCTATACAAACTTGTTCCTACATAGTATCTTGCAACTTTGAATGAGAATGTGCTTGCTTACAGCAACGTGCTACATGTTCTGAATGCCCGAATTGGGAATCTGTGTCAAAACGTTGTTAGGAATTATGTGATCCTTACTAGCTGGAAGTAAGGGAGATGGGGCATGAAGTTATTTCTAGGAGTTGGACACATACCAAGTTTAGCTCAGTTCTGGGCATCTTTGAAATACCTATACAAACTTGTTCCTACATAGTAACTTGCATCTTTGAATGAGAATGTGCTTGCTTGCAGCAACGTGCTATATGTTCTGAATGCCCGAATTGGCAATCTGTGTCAAAACTTTGTTAGGAATTATGTGATCCTTACTAGCTGGAAGTAAGGGAGATGGGGCATGAAGTTATTTCTAGGAGTTGGACACATACCAAGTTTAGCTCAGTTCTGGGCATCTTTGAAATACCTATACAAACTTGTTCCTACATAGTAACTTGCAACTTTGAATGAGAATGTGCTTGCTTACAGCAACGTGCTATATGTTCTGAATGCCTGAATTGGGAATCTGTGTCAAAACTTTGTTAGGAATTATGTGATCCTTACTAGCTGGAAGTAAGGGAGATGGGGCATGAAGTTATTTCTAGGAGTTGGACACATACCAAGTTTAGCTCAGTTCTGGGCATCTTTGAAATACCTATACAAACTTGTTCCTATATAGTAACTTGCATCTTTGAATGAGAATGTGCTTGCTTACAGCAACGTGCTATATGTTCTGAATGCCCGAATTGGCAATCTGTGTCAAAACTTTTTTAGGAATTATGTGATCCTTACTAGCTGGAAGTAAGGGAGATGGGGCATGAAGTTATTTCTAGGAGTTGGACACATACCAAGTTTAGCTCAGTTCTGGGCATCTTTGAAATACCTATACAAACTTGTTCCTACATAGTAACTTGCAACTTTGAATGAGAATGTGCTTGCTTGCAGCAACGTGCTTTATGTTCTGAATGCCCGAATAGGGAATCTGTGTCAAAACTTTGTTAGGAATTATGTGATCCTTACTAGCTGGAAGTAAGGGAGATGGGGCATGAAGTTATTTCTAGGAGTTGGACACATACCAAGTTTAGCTCAGTTCTGGGCATCTTTGAAATACCTATACAAACTTGTTCCTACATAGTAACTTGCATCTTTGAATGAGAATCTGCTTGCTTACAGCAACGTGCTATATGTTCTGAATGCCCGAATTGGGAATCTGTGTCAAAACTTTGTTAAGAATTATGTGATCCTTACTAGCTGGAAGTAAGGGAGATGGGGCATGAAGTTATTTCTAGGAGTTGGACACATACCAAGTTTAGCTCAGTTCTGGGCATCTTTGAAATACCTATACAAACTTGTTCCTACATAGTAACTTGCATCTTTGAATGAGAATCTGCTTGCTTGCAGCAACGTGCTATATGTTCTGAATGCCCGAATTGGGAATCTGTGTCAAAACTTTGTTAGGAATTATGTGATCCTTACTAGCTGGAAGTAAGGGAGATGGGGCATGAAGTTATTTCTAGGAGTTGGACACATACCAAGTTTAGCTCAGTTCTGGGCATCCTTGAAATACCTATACAAACTTGTTCCTACATAGTAGCTTGCAACTTTGAATGAGAATGTGCTTGCTTACAGCCACGTGCTACATGTTCTGAATGCCCGAATTGGGAATCTGTGTCAAAACTTTGTTAGGAATTATGTGATCCTTACTAGCTGGAAGTAAGGGAGATGGGGCATGAAGTTATTTCTAGGAGGTGGACACATACCAAGTTTAGCTCAGTTCTGGGCATCTTTGAAATACCTATACAAACTTGTTCCTACATAGTAACTTGCAACTTTGAATGAGAATGTGCTTGCTTACAGCAACGTGCTATATGTTCTGAATGCCCGAATTGGGAATCTGTGTCAAAACTTTGTTAGGAATTATGTGATCCTTACTAGCTGGAAGTAAGGGAGATGGGGCATGAAGTTATTTCTTGGAGTTGGAGACATACCAAGTTTAGCTCAGTTATGGGCATCTTTGAAATACCTATACAAACTTGTTCCTACATAGTAACTTGCAACATTTGAATGAGAATGTGCTTGCTTGCAGCAACGTGCTATATGTTCTGAATGCCCGAATAGGGAATCTGTGTCAAAACTTTGTTAGGAATTATGTGATCCTTACTAGCTGGAAGTAAGGGAGATGGGGCATGAAGTTATTTCTAGGAGTTGGACACATACCAAGTTTAGCTCAGTTCTGGGCATCTTTGAAATACCTATACAAACTTGTTCCTACATAGTAACTTGCATCTTTAAATGAGAATGTGCTTGCTTGCAGCAACGTGCTATATGTTCTGAATGCCCGAATAGGGAATCTGTGTCAAAACTTTGTTAGGAATTATGTGATCCTTACTAGCTGGAAGTAAGGGAGATGGGGCATGAAGTTATTTCTAGGAGTTGGACACATACCAAGTTTAGCTCAGTTCTGGGCATCTTTGAAATACCTATACAAACTTGTTCCTACATAGTAACTTGCATCTTTGAATGAGAATGTGCTTGCTTGCAGCAACGTGCTATATGTTCTGAATGCCCGACTTGGCAATCTGTGTCAAAACTTTGTTAGGAATTATGTGATCCTTACTAGCTGGAAGTAAGGGAGATGGGGCATGAAGTTATTTCTAGGAGTTGGACACATACCAAGTTTAGCTCAGTTCTGGGCATCTTTGAAATACCTATACAAACTTGTTCCTACATAGTAACTTGCAACTTTGAATGAGAATGTGCTTGCTTACAGCAACGTGCTATATGTTCTGTATGCCCGAATTGGGAATCTGTGTCAAAACTTTGTTAGGAACTATGTGATCCTTACTAGCTGGAAGTAAGGGAGATGGGGCATGAAGTTATTTCTAGGAGTTGGACACATACCAAGTTTAGCTCAGTTCTGGGCATCTTTGAAATACCTATACAAACTTGTTCCTACATAGTAACTTGCATCTTTGAATGAGAATGTGCTTGCTTACAGCAACGTGCTATATGTTCTGAATGCCCGAATTGGCAATCTGTGTAAAAACTTTTTTAGGAATTATGTGATCCTTACTAGCTGGAAGTAAGGGAGATGGGGCATGAAGTTATTTCTAGGAGTTGGACACATACCAAGTTTAGCTCAGTTCTGGGCATCTTTGAAATACCTATACAAACTTGTTCCTACATAGTAACTTGCATCTTTCAATGAGAATGTGCTTGCTTACAGCAACGTGCTATATGTTCTGAGCGCCCGAATTGGCAATCTGTGTCAAAACTTTGTTAGGAATTATGTGATCCTTACTAGCTGGAAGTAAGGGAGATGGGGCATGAAGTTATTTCTAGGAGTTGGACACATACCAAGTTTAGCTCAGTTCTGGGCATCTTTGAAATACCTATACAAACTTGTTCCTACATAGTAACTTGCATCTTTGAATGAGAATGTGCTTGCTTACAGCAACGTGCTATATGTTCTGAATGCCCGAATTGGGAATCTGTGCCAAAACTGTTAGAAATTATGTGATCCTTACTAGCTGGAAGTAAGGGAGATGGGGCATGAAGTTATTTCTAGGAGTTGGACACATACCAAGTTTAGCTCAGTTCTGGGCATCTTTGAAATACCTATACAAACTTGTTCCTACATAGTAACTTGCAGCTTTGAATGAGAATGTGCTTGCTTACAGCAACGTGCTATATGTTCTGAATGCCCGAATTGGGAATCTGTGTCAAAACTTTGTTAGGAATTATGTGATCCTTACTAGCTGGAAGTAAGGGAGATGGGGCATGAAGTTATTTCTAGGAGTTGGACACATACCAAGTTTAGCTCAGTTCTGGGCATCTTTGAAATACCTATACAAACTTGTTCCTACATAGTAACTTGCAACTTTGAATGAGAATGTGCTTGCTTGCAGCAACGTGCTATATGTTCTGAATGCCCGAATTGGGAATCTGTGTCAAAACTTTGTTAGGAATTATGTGATCCTTACTAGCTGGAAGTAAGGGAGATGGGGCATGAAGTTATTTCTAGGAGTTGGACACATACCAAGTTTAGCTCAGTTCTGGGCATCTTTGAAATACCTATACAAACTTGTTCCTACATAGTAACTTGCAACTTTGAATGAGAATGTGCTTGCTTACAGCAACGTGCTATATGTTCTGAGCGCCCGAATTGGCAATCTGTGTCAAAACTTTGTTAGGAATTATGTGATCCTTACTAGCTGGAAGTAAGGGAGATGGGGCATGAAGTTATTTCTAGGAGTTGGACACATACCAAGTTTAGCTCAGTTCTGGGCATCTTTGAAATACCTATACAAACTTGTTCCTACATAGTAACTTGCATCTTTGAATGAGAATGTGCTTGCTTACAGCAACGTGCTATATGTTCTGAATGCCCGAATTGGGAATCTGTGTCAAAACTTTGTTAGGAATTATGTGATCCTTACTAGCTGGAAGTAAGGGAGATGGGGCATGAAGTTATTTCTAGGAGTTGGACACATACCAAGTTTAGCTCAGTTCTGGGCATCTTTGAAATACCTATACAAACTTGTTCCTACATAGTAACTTGCAACTTTGAATGAGAATGTGCTTGCTTGCAGCAACGTGCTATATGTTCTGAATGCCCGAATTGGGAATCTGTGTCAAAACTTTGTTAGGAATTATGTGATCCTTACTAGCTGGAAGTAAGGGAGATGGAGCATGAAGTTATTTCTTGGAGTTGGACACATACCAAGTTTAGCTCAGTTCTGGGCATCTTTGAAATACCTATACAAACTTGTTCCTACCTAGTAACTTGCATCTTTGAATGAGAATGTGCTTGCTTGCAGCAACGTGCTATATGTTCTGAATGCCCGAATTGGGAATGTGTGTCAAAACTTTGTTAGGAATTATGTGATCCTTACTAGCTGGAAGTAAGGGAGATGGGGCATGAAGTTATTTCTAGGAGTTGGACACATACCAAGTTTAGCTCAGTTCTGGGCATCTTTGAAATACCTATACAAACTTGTTCCTACATAGTAACTTGCATCTTTGAATGAGAATGTTCTTGCTTACTGCAACGTGCTATATGTTCTGAATGCCCGAATTGGCAATCTGTGTCAAAACTTTGTTAGGAATTATGTGATCCTTACTAGCTGGAAGTAAGGGAGATGGGGCATGAAGTTATTTCTAGCAGTTGGACACATACCAAGTTTAGCTCAGTTCTGGGCATCTTTGAAATACCTATACAAACTTGTTCCTACCTAGTAACTTGCCTCTTTGAATGAAAATGTGCTTGCTTACAGCAACGTGCTATATGTTCTGAATGCCCGAATTGGGAATCTGTGTCAAAACTTTGTTAGGAATTATGTGATCCTTACTAGCTGGAAGTAAGGGAGATGGGGCATGAAGTTATTTCTAGGAGTTGGACACATACCAAGTTTAGCTCAGTTCTGGGCATCTTTGAAATACCTATACAAACTTGTTCCTACATAGTAACTTGCAACTTTGAATGAGAATGTGCTTGCTTACACCAACGTGCTATATGTTCTGAATGCCCGAATTGGGAATCTGTGTCAAAACTTTGTTAGGAATTATGTGATCCTTACTAGCTGGAAGTAAGGGAGATGGGGCATGAAGTTATTTCTTGGAGTTGGACACATACCAAGTTTAGCTCAGTTCTGGGCATCTTTGAAATACCTATACAAACTTCTTCCTACATAGTAACTTGCATCTTTGAATGAGAATCTGCTTGCTTACAGCAACGTGCTATATGTTCTGAATGCCCGAATTGGGAATCTGTGTCAAAACTTTGTTAGGAATTATGTGATCCTTACTAGCTGGAAGTAAGGGAGATGGGGCATGAAGTTATTTCTAGGAGTTGGACACATACCAAGTTTAGCTCAGTTCTGGGCATCTTTGAAATACCTATACAAACTTGTTCCTACATAGTAACTTGCATCTTTGAATGAGAATCTGCTTGCTTGCAGCAACGTGCTATATGTTCTGAATGCCCGAATTGGGAATCTGTGTCAAAACTTTGTTAGGAATTATGTGATCCTTACTAGCTGGAAGTAAGGGAGATGGGGCATGAAGTTATTTCTAGGAGTTGGACAAATACCAAGTTTAGCTCAGTTCTGGGCATCTTTGAAATACCTATACAAACTTGTTCCTACATAGTATCTTGCAACTTTGAATGAGAATGTGCTTGCTTACAGCAACGTGCTACATGTTCTGAATGCCCGAATTGGGAAACTGTGTCAAAACTTTGTTAGGAATTATGTGATCCTTACTAGCTGGAAGTAAGGGAGATGGGGCATGAAGTTATTTCTAGGAGTTGGACACATACCAAGTTTAGCTCAGTTCTGGGCATCTTTGAAATACCTATACAAACTTGTTCCTACATAGTAACTTGCATCTTTAAATGAGAATGTGCTTGCTTGCAGCAACGTGCTATATGTTCTGAATGCCCGAATAGGGAATCTGTGTCAAAACTTTGTTAGGAATTATGTGATCCTTACTAGCTGGAAGTAAGGGAGATGGGGCATGAAGTTATTTCTAGGAGTTGGACACATACCAAGTTTAGCTCAGTTCTGGGCATCTTTGAAATACCTATACAAACTTGTTCCTACATAGTAACTTGCATCTTTGAATGAGAATGTGCTTGCTTGCAGCAACGTGCTATATGTTCTGAATGCCCGAATTGGCAATCTGTGTCAAAACTTTGTTAGGAATTATGTGATCCTTACTAGCTGGAAGTAAGGGAGATGGGGCATGAAGTTATTTCTAGGAGTTGGACACATACCAAGTTTAGCTCAGTTCTGGGCATCTTTGAAATACCTATACAAACTTGTTCCTACATAGTAACTTGCAACTTTAAATGAGAATGTGCTTGCTTACAGCAACGTGCTATATGTTCTGAATGCCCGAATTGGCAATCTGTGTCAAAACTTTTTTAGGAATTATGTGATCCTTACTAGCTGGAAGTAAGGGAGATGGGGCATGAAGTTATTTCTAGGAGTTGGACACATACCAAGTTTAGCTCAGTTCTGGGCATCTTTGAAATACCTATACAAACTTGTTCCTACATAGTAACTTGCAACTTTGAATGAGAATGTGCTTGCTTGCAGCAACGTGCTATATGTTCTGAATGCCCGAATAGGGAATCTGTGTCAAAACTTTGTTAGGAATTATGTGATCCTTACTAGCTGGAAGTAAGGGAGATGGGGCATGAAGTTATTTCTAGGAGTTGGACACATACCAAGTTTAGCTCAGTTCTGGGCATCTTTGAAATACCTATACAAACTTGTTCCTACATAGTAACTTGCAACTTTGAATGAGAATATGCCTGCTTGCAGCAACGTGCTATATGTTCTGAATGCCCGAATTGGGAATCTGTGTCAAAACCTTGTTAGGAATTATGTGATCCTTACTAGCTGGAAGTAAGGGAGATGGGGCATGAAGTTATTTCTAGGAGTTGGACACATACCAAGTTTAGCTCAGTTCTGGGCATCTTTGAAATACCTATACAAACTTGTTCCTACATAGTAACTTGCAACTTTGAATGAGAATGTGCTTGCTTGCAGCAACGTGCTATATGTTCTGAATGCCCGAATTGGGAATCTGTGTCAAAACTTTGTTAGGAATTATGTGATCCTTACTAGCTGGAAGTAAGGGAGATGGGGCATGAAGTTATTTCTAGGAGTTGGACACATACCAAGTTTAGCTCAGTTCTGGGCATCTTTGAAATACCTATACAAACTTGTTCCTACATAGTAACTTGCAACTTTGAATGAGAATGTGCTTGCTTACAGCAACGTGCTATATGTTCTGAGCGCCCGAATTGGCAATCTGTGTCAAAACTTTGTTAGGAATTATGTGATCCTTACTAGCTGGAAGTAAGGGAGATGGGGCATGAAGTTATTTCTAGGAGTTGGACACATACCAAGTTTAGCTCAGTTCTGGGCATCTTTGAAATACCTATACAAACTTGTTCCTACATAGTAACTTGCATCTTTGAATGAGAATGTGCTTGCTTACAGCAACGTGCTATATGTTCTGAATGCCCGAATTGGGAATCTGTGTCAAAACTTTGTTAGGAATTATGTGATCCTTACTAGCTGGAAGTAAGGGAGATGGGGCATGAAGTTATTTCTAGGAGTTGGACACATACCAAGTTTAGCTCAGTTCTGGGCATCTTTGAAATACCTATACAAACTTGTTCCTACATAGTAACTTGCAACTTTGAATGAGAATGTGCTTGCTTGCAGCAACGTGCTATATGTTCTGAATGCCCGAATTGGGAATCTGTGTCAAAACTTTGTTAGGAATTATGTGATCCTTACTAGCTGGAAGTAAGGGAGATGGAGCATGAAGTTATTTCTTGGAGTTGGACACATACCAAGTTTAGCTCAGTTCTGGGCATCTTTGAAATACCTATACAAACTTGTTCCTACCTAGTAACTTGCATCTTTGAATGAGAATGTGCTTGCTTGCAGCAACGTGCTATATGTTCTGAATGCCCGAATTGGGAATGTGTGTCAAAACTTTGTTAGGAATTATGTGATCCTTACTAGCTGGAAGTAAGGGAGATGGGGCATGAAGTTATTTCTATGAGTTGGACACATACCAAGTTTAGCTCAGTTCTGGGCATCTTTGAAATACCTATACAAACTTGTTCCTACATAGTAACTTGCATCTTTGAATGAGAATGTTCTTGCTTACTGCAACGTGCTATATGTTCTGAATGCCCGAATTGGCAATCTGTGTCAAAACTTTGTTAGGAATTATGTGATCCTTACTAGCTGGAAGTAAGGGAGATGGGGCATGAAGTTATTTCTAGCAGTTGGACACATACCAAGTTTAGCTCAGTTCTGGGCATCTTTGAAATACCTATACAAACTTGTTCCTACCTAGTAACTTGCCTCTTTGAATGAAAATGTGCTTGCTTACAGCAACGTGCTATATGTTCTGAATGCCCGAATTGGGAATCTGTGTCAAAACTTTGTTAGGAATTATGTGATCCTTACTAGCTGGAAGTAAGGGAGATGGGGCATGAAGTTATTTCTAGGAGTTGGACACATACCAAGTTTAGCTCAGTTCTGGGCATCTTTGAAATACCTATACAAACTTGTTCCTACATAGTAACTTGCAACTTTGAATGAGAATGTGCTTGCTTACACCAACGTGCTATATGTTCTGAATGCCCGAATTGGGAATCTGTGTCAAAACTTTGTTAGGAATTATGTGATCCTTACTAGCTGGAAGTAAGGGAGATGGGGCATGAAGTTATTTCTTGGAGTTGGACACATACCAAGTTTAGCTCAGTTCTGGGCATCTTTGAAATACCTATACAAACTTGTTCCTACATAGTAACTTGCATCTTTGAATGAGAATCTGCTTGCTTACAGCAACGTGCTATATGTTCTGAATGCCCGAATTGGGAATCTGTGTCAAAACTTTGTTAGGAATTATGTGATCCTTACTAGCTGGAAGTAAGGGAGATGGGGCATGAAGTTATTTCTAGGAGTTGGACACATACCAAGTTTAGCTCAGTTCTGGGCATCTTTGAAATACCTATACAAACTTGTTCCTACATAGTAACTTGCATCTTTGAATGAGAATCTGCTTGCTTGCAGCAACGTGCTATATGTTCTGAATGCCCGAATTGGGAATCTGTGTCAAAACTTTGTTAGGAATTATGTGATCCTTACTAGCTGGAAGTAAGGGAGATGGGGCATGAAGTTATTTCTAGGATTTGGACACATACCAAGTTTAGCTCAGTTCTGGGCATCTTTGAAATACCTATACAAACTTGTTCCTACATAGTATCTTGCAACTTTGAATGAGAATGTGCTTGCTTACAGCAACGTGCTACATGTTCTGAATGCCCGAATTGGGAAACTGTGTCAAAACTTTGTTAGGAATTATGTGATCCTTACTAGCTGGAAGTAAGGGAGATGGGGCATGAAGTTATTTCTAGGAGTTGGACACATACCAAGTTTAGCTCAGTTCTGGGCATCTTTGAAATACCTATACAAACTTGTTCCTACATAGTAACTTGCATCTTTAAATGAGAATGTGCTTTCTTGCAGCAACGTGCTATATGTTCTGAATGCCCGAATAGGGAATCTGTGTCAAAACTTTGTTAGGAATTATGTGATCCTTACTAGCTGGAAGTAAGGGAGATGGGGCATGAAGTTATTTCTAGGAGTTGGACACATACCAAGTTTAGCTCAGTTCTGGGCATCTTTGAAATACCTATACAAACTTGTTCCTACATAGTAACTTGCATCTTTGAATGAGAATGTGCTTGCTTGCAGCAACGTGCTATATGTTCTGAATGCCCGAATTGGCAATCTGTGTCAAAACTTTGTTAGGAATTATGTGATCCTTACTAGCTGGAAGTAAGGGAGATGGGGCATGAAGTTATTTCTAGGAGTTGGACACATACCAAGTTTAGCTCAGTTCTGGGCATCTTTGAAATACCTATACAAACTTGTTCCTACATAGTAACTTGCAACTTTGAATGAGAATGTGCTTGCTTACAGCAACGTGCTATATGTTCTGAATGCCCGAATTGGCAATCTGTGTCAAAACTTTGTTAGGAATTATGTGATCCTTACTAGCTGGAAGTAAGGGAGATGGGGCATGAAGTTATTTCTAGGAGTTGGACACATACCAAGTTTAGCTCAGTTCTGGGCATCTTTGAAATACCTATACAAACTTGTTCCTACATAGTAACTTGCAACTTTGAATGAGAATGTGCTTGCTTACAGCAACGTGCTATATGTTCTGAATGCCCGAATTGGGAATCTGTGTCAAAACTTTGTTAGGAATTATGTGATCCTTACTAGCTGGAAGTAAGGGAGATGGGGCATGAAGTTATTTCTAGGAGTTGGACACATACCAAGTTTAGCTCAGTTCTGGGCATCTTTGAAATACCTATACAAACTTGTTCCTACATAGTAACTTGCATCTTTGAATGAGAATGTGCTTGCTTACAGCAACGTGCTATATGTTCTGAATGCCCGAATTGGCAATCTGTGTCAAAACTTTTTTAGGAATTATGTGATCCTTACTAGCTGGAAGTAAGGGAGATGGGGCATGAAGTTATTTCTAGGAGTTGGACACATACCAAGTTTAGCTCAGTTCTGGGCATCTTTGAAATACCTATACAAACTTGTTCCTACATAGTAACTTGCAACTTTGAATGAGAATGTGCTTGCTTGCAGCAACGTGCTATATGTTCTGAATGCCCGAATAGGGAATCTGTGTCAAAAATTTGTTAGGAATTATGTGATCCTTACTAGCTGGAAGTAAGGGAGATGGGGCATGAAGTTATTTCTAGGAGTTGGACACATACCAAGTTTAGCTCAGTTCTGGGCATCTTAGAAATACCTATACAAACTTGTTGCTACATAGTAACTTGCAACTTTGAATGAGAATGTGCTTGCTTACAGCAACGTGCTATATGTTCTGAATGCCCGAATTGGGAATCTGTGTCAAAACTTTGTTAGGAATTATGTGATCCTTACTAGCTGGAAGTAAGGGAGATGGGGCATGAAGTTATTTCTAGGAGTTGGACACATACCAAGTTTAGCTCAGTTCTGGGCATCTTTGAAATACCTATACAAACTTGTTCCTACATAGTAACTTGCATCTTTGAATGAGTTGTGCTTGCTTACAGCAACGTGCTATATGTTCTGAATGCCCGAATTGGGAATCTGTGTCAAAACTTTGTTAGGAATTATGTGATCCTTACTAGCTGGAAGTAAGGGAGATGGGGCATGAAGTTATTTCTAAGAGTTGGACACATACCAAGTTTAGCTCAGTTCTGGGCATCTTTGAAATACCTATACAAACTTGTTCCTACATAGTAACTTGCATCTTTGAATGAGAATCTGCTTGCTTACAGCAACGTGCTATATGTTCTGAATGCCCGAATTGGGAATCTGTGTCAAAACTTTGTTAGGAATTATGTGATCCTTACTAGCTGGAAGTAAGGGAGATGGGGCATGAAGTTATTTCTAGGAGTTGGACACATACCAAGTTTAGCTCAGTTCTGGGCATCTTTGAAATACCTATACAAACTTGTTCCTACATAGTAACTTGCATCTTAGAATGAGAATGTGCTTGCTTACAGCAACGTGCTATATGTTCTGAATGCCCGAATTGGGAATCTGTGTCAAAACTTTGTTAGGAATTATGTGATCCTTACTAGCTGGAAGTGAGGGAGATGGGGCATGAAGTTATTTCTAGGAGTTGGACACATACCAAGTTTAGCTCAGTTCTGGGCATCTTTGAAATACCTATACAAACTTGTTCCTACCTAGTAACTTGCATCTTAGAATGAGAATCTGCTTGCTTACAGCAACGTGCTATATGTTCTGAATGCCCGAATAGGGAATCTGTGTCAAAACCTTGTTAGGAATTATGTGATCCTTACTAGCTGGAAGTAAGGGAGATGGGGCATGAAGTTATTTCTAGGAGTTGGACACATACCAAGTTTAGCTCAGTTCTGGGCATCTTTGAAATACCTATACAAACTTGTTCCTACATAGTAACTTGCAACTTTGAATGAGAATGTGCTTGCTTGCAGCAACGTGCTATATGTTCTGAATGCCCGAATTGGGAATCTGTGTCAAAACCTTGTTAGGAATTATGTGATCCTTACTAGCTGGAAGTAAGGGAGATGGGGCATGAAGTTATTTCTAGGAGTTGGACACATACCAAGTTTAGCTCAGTTCTGGGCATCTTTGAAATACCTATACAAACTTGTTCCTACATAGTAACTTGCATCTTTGAATGAGAATGTGCTTGCTTGCAGCAACGTGCTATATGTTCTGAATGCCCGAATAGGGAATCTGTGTCAAAACTTTGTTAGGAATTATGTGATCCTTACGAGCTGGAAGTAAGGGAGATGGGGCATGAAGTTATTTCTAGGAGTTGGACACATACCAAGTTTAGCTCAGTTCTGGGCATCTTTGAAATACCTATACAACCATGTTCCTACATAGTAACTTGCATCTTTGAATGAGAATCTGCTTGCTTACAGCAACGTGCTATATGTTCTGAATGCCCGAATTGGGAATCTGTGTCAAAACTTTGTTAGGAATTATGTGATCCTTACAAGCTGGAAGTAAGGGAGATGGGGCATGAAGTTATTTCTAGGAGTTGGACACATACCAAGTTTAGCTCAGTTCTGGGCATCTTTGAAATACCTATACAAACTTGTTCCTACATAGTAACTTGCAACTTTGAATGAGAATGTGCTTGCTTACAGCAACGTGCTATATGTTCTGAATGCCCGAATTGGGAATCTGTGTCAAAACTTTGTTAGGAATTATGTGATCCTTACTAGCTGGAAGTAAGGGAGATGGGGCATGAAGTTATTTCTAGGAGTTGGACACATACCAAGTTTAGCTCAGTTCTGGGCATCTTTGAAATACCTATACAAACTTGTTCCTACATAGTAACTTGCATCTTTGAATGAGAATGTGCTTGCTTGCAGCAACGTGCTATATGTTCTGAATGCCCGAATTGGCAATCTGTGTCAAAACTTTGTTAGGAATTATGTGATCCTTACTAGCTGGAAGTAAGGGAGATGGGGCATGAAGTTATTTCTAGGAGTTGGACACATACCAAGTTTAGCTCAGTTCTGGGCATCTTTGAAATACCTATACAAACTTGTTCCTACCTAGTAACTTGCATCTTAGAATGAGAATCTGCTTGCTTACAGCAACGTGCTATATGTTCTGAATGCCCGAATAGGGAATCTGTGTCAAAACTTTGTTAGGAATTATGTGATCCTTACTAGCTGGAAGTAAGGGAGATGGGGCATGAAGTTATTTCTAGGAGTTGGACACATACCAAGTTTACCTCAGTTCTGGGCATCTTTGAAATACCTATACAAACTTGTTCCTACATAGTAACTTGCAACTTTGAATGAGAATGTGCTTGCTTGCAGCAACGTGCTATATGTTCTGAATGCCCGAATTGGGAATCTGTGTCAAAACCTTGTTAGGAATTATGTGATCCTTACTAGCTGGAAGTAAGGGAGATGGGGCATGAAGTTATTTCTAGGAGTTGGACACATACCAAGTTTAGCTCAGTTCTGGGCATCTTTGAAATACCTATACAAACTTGTTCCTACATAGTAACTTGCATCTTTGAATGAGAATCTGCTTGCTTGCAGCAACGTGCTATATGTTCTGAATGCCCGAATTGGGAATCTGTGTCAAAACTTTGTTAGGAATTATGTGATCCTTACTAGCTGGAAGTAAGGGAGATGGGGCATGAAGTTATTTCTAGGAGTTGGACACATACCAAGTTTAGCTCAGTTCTGGGCATCTTTGAAATACCTATACAAACTTGTTCCTACATAGTAACTTGCATCTTTGAATGAAAATGTGCTTGCTTACAGCAACGTGCTATATGTTCTGAATGCCCGAATTGGGAATCTGTGTCAAAACTTTGTTAGGAATTATGTGATCCTTACTAGCTGGAAGTAAGGGAGATGGGGCATGAAGTTATTTCTAGGAGTTGGACACATAGCAAGTTTAGCTCAGTTCTGGGCATCTTTGAAATACCTATACAAACTTGTTCCTACATAGTAACTTGCAACTTTGAATGAGAATGTGCTTGCTTACAGCAACGTGCTATATGTTCTGAATGCCCGAATTGGGAATCTGTGTCAAAACTTTGTTAGGAATTATGTGATCCTTACTAGCTGGAAGTAAGGGAGATGGGGCATGAAGTTATTTCTAGGAGTTGGACACATACCAAGTTTAGCTCAGTTCTGGGCATCTTTGAAATACCTATACAAACTTGTTCCTACATAGTAACTTGCATCTTTGAATGAGAATGTGCTTGCTTACAGCAACGTGCTATATGTTCTGAATGCCCGAATTGGGAATCTGTGTCAAAACTTTGTTAGGAATTATGTGATCCTTACAAGCTGGAAGTAAGGGAGATGGGGCATGAAGTTATTTCTAGGAGTTGGACACATAGCAAGTTTAGCTCAGTTCTGGGCATCTTTGAAATACGTATACAAACTTGTTCCTACATAGTAACTTGCATCTTTGAATGAGAATGTGCTTGCTTGCAGCAACGTGCTATATGTTCTGAATGCCCTAATAGGGAATCTGTGTCAAAACTTTGTTAGGAATTATGTGATCCTTACAAGCTGGAAGTAATGGAGATGGGGCATGAAGTTATTTCTAGGAGTTGGACACATAGCAAGTTTAGCTCAGTTCTTTGCATCTTTGAAATACCTATACAAACTTGTTCCTACATAGTAACTTGCAACTTTAAATGAGAATGTGCTTGCTTGCAGCAACGTGCTATATGTTCTGAATGCCCGAATTGGGATTCTGTGTCAAAACTTTGTTAGGAATTATGTGATCCTTACTAGCTGGAAGTAAGGGAGATGGGGCATGAAGTTATTTCTAGGAGATGGACACATACCAAGTTTAGCTCAGTTCTGGGCATCTTTGAAATACCTATACAAACTTGTTCCTACATAGTAACTTGCAACTTTGAATGAGAATGTGCTTGCTTACAGCAACGTGCTATATGTTCTGAATGCCCGAATTGGGAATCTGTGTCAAAACTTTGTTAGGAATTATGTGATCCTTACTAGCTGGAAGTAAGGGAGATGGGGCATGAAGTTATTTCTAGGAATTGGACACATACCAAGTTTAGCTCAGTTCTGGGCATCTTTGAAATACCTATACAAACTTGTTCCTACATAGTAACTTGCAACTTTGAATGAGAATGTGCAGCTTACAGCAACGTGCTATATGTTCTGAGTGCCCGAATAGGGAATCTGTGTCAAAACTTTGTTAGGAATTATGTGATCCTTACTAGCTGGAAGTAAGGGAGATGGGGCATGAAGTTATTTCTTGGAGTTGGAGACATACCAAGTTTAGCTCAGTTCTGGGCATCTTTGAAATACCTATACAAACTTGTTCCTACATAGTAACTTGCATCTTTGAATGAGAATGTGCTTGCTTGCAGCAACGTGCTATATGTTCTGAATGCCCGAATAGGGAATCTGTGTCAAAACTTTGTTAGGAATTATGTGATCCTTACTAGCTGGAAGTAAGGGAGATGGGGCATGAAGTTACATCTAGGAGTTGGACACATAGCAAGTTTAGCTCAGTTCTGGGCATCTTTGAAATACCTATACAAACTTGTTCCTACATAGTAACTTGCATCTTTGAATGGGAATCTGCTTGCTTACAGCAACGTGCTATGTGTTCTGAATGCCCGAATTGGCAATCTGTGTCAAAACTTTGTTAGGAATTATGTGATCCTTACTAGCTGGAAGTAAGGGAGATGGGGCATGAAGTTATTTCTAGGAGTTGGACACATAGCAAGTTTAGCTCAGTTCTGGGCATCTTTGAAATACCTATACAAACTTGTTCCTACATAGTAACTTGCATCTTTGAATGGGAATCTGCTTGCTTACAGCAACGTGCTATATGTTCTGAATGCCCGAATTGGGAATCTGTGTCTAAACTTTGTTAGGAATTATGTGATCCTTACTAGCTGGAAGTAAGGGAGATGGGGCATGAAGTTATTTCTAGGAGTTGGACACATACCAAGATTAGCTCAGTTCTGGGCATCTTTGAAATACCTATACAAACTTGTTCCTACATAGTAACTTGCAACTTTGAATGGGAATCTGCTTGCTTACAGCAACGTGCTATATGTTCTGAATGCCCGAATTGGGAATCTGTGTCAAAACTTTGTTAGGAATTATGTGATCCTTACTAGCTGGAAGTAAGGGAGATGGGGCATGAAGTTATTTTTAGGAGTTGGACACATACCAAGTTTAGCTCAGTTCTGGGCATCTTTGAAATACCTATACAAACTTGTTCCTACATAGTAACTTGCATCTTTGAATGAGAATGTGCTTGCTTACAGCAACGTGCTATATGTTCTGAATGCCCGAATTGGGAATCTGTGTCAAAACTTTGTTAGGAATTATGTGATCCTTACTAGCTGCAAGTAAGGGAGATGGGACATGAAGTTATTTCTAGGAGTTGGACACATACCAAGTTTAGCTCAGTTCTGGGCATCTTTGAAATACCTATACAAACTTGTTCCTACATAGTAACTTGCATCTTTGAATGAGAATGTGCTTGCTTACAGCAACGTGCTATATGTTCTGAATGCCCGAATTGGCAATCTGTGTCAAAACTTTGTTAGGAATTATGTGATCCTTACTAGCTGGAAGTAAGGGAGATGGGGCATGAAGTTATTTCTAGGAGTTGGACACATACCAAGTTTAGCTCAGTTCTGGGCATTTTTGAAATACCTATACAAACTTGTTCCTACATAGTAACTTGCAACTTTGAATGAGAATGTGCTTGCTTGCAGCAACGTGCTATATGTTCTGAATGCCCGAATAGGGAATCTGTGTCAAAACTTTGTTAGGAATTATGTGATCCTTACTAGCTGGAAGTAAGGGAGATGGAGCATGAAGTTATTTCTTGGAGTTGGACACATACCAATTTTAGCTCAGTTCTGGGCATCTTTGAAATACCTATACAAACTTGTTCCTACCTAGTAACTTGCATTTTGGAATGAGAATGTGCTTGCTTGCAGCAACGTGCTATATGTTCTGAATGCCCGAATAGGGAATCTGTGTCAAAACTTTGTTAGAAATTATGTGATCCTTACTAGCTGGAAGTAAGGGAGATGGGGCATGAAGTTATTTCTAGGAGTTGGACACATACCAAGTTTAGCTCAGTTCTGGGCATCTTTGAAATACCTATACAAACTTGTGCCTACATAGTAACTTGCATCTTTGAATGAGAATCTGCTTGTTTATAGCAACGTGCTATATGTTCTGAATGCCCGAATAGGGAATCTGTGTCAAAACTTTGTTAGGAATTATGTGATCCTTACTAGCTGGAAGTAAGGGAGATGTTGCATGAAGTTATTTCTAGGAGTTGGGCACATACCAAGTTTAGCACAGTTCTGGGCATCTTTGAAATACCTATACAAACTTGTTCCTACCTAGTAACTTGCAACTTTGAATGAAAATGTGCTTGCTTACAGCAACGTGCTATATGTTCTGAATGCCCGAATAGGGAATCTGTGTCAAAACTTTGTTAGGAATTATGTGATCCTTACTAGCTGGAAGGAAGGGAGATGGGGCATGAAGTTATTTCTAGGAGTTGGACACATAGCAAGTTTAGCTCAGTTCTGGGCATCTTTGAAATACCTATACAAACTTGTTCCTACATAGTAACTTGCATCTTTGAATGAGAATGTGCTTGCTTACAGCAACGTGCTATATGTTCTGAATGCCCGAATTGGCAATCTGTGTCAAAACTTTGTTAGGAATTATGTGATCCTTACTAGCTGGAAGTAAGGGAGATGGGGCATGAAGTTATTTCTAGGAGTTGGACACATAGCAAGTTTAGCTCAGTTCTGGGCATCTTTGAAATACCTATACAAACTTGTTCCTACATAGTAACTTGCATCTTTGAATGGGAATCCGCTTGCTTACAGCAACGTGCTATATGTTCTGAATGCCCGAATTGGGAATCTGTGTCAAAACTTTGTTAGGAATTATGTGATCCTTACTAGCTGGAAGTAAGGGAGATGGGGCATGAAGTTATTTCTAGGAGTTGGACACATAGCAAGTTTAGCTCAGTTCTGGGCATCTTTGAAATACCTATACAAACTTGTTCCTACATAGTAACTTGCATCTTTGAATGGGAATCCGCTTGCTTACAGCAACGTGCTATATGTTCTGAATGCCCGAATTGGGAATCTGTGTCAAAACTTTGTTAGGAATTATGTGATCCTTACTAGCTGGAAGTAAGGGAGATGGGGCATGAAGTTATTTCTAGGAGTTGGACACATAGCAAGTTTAGCTCAGTTCTGGGCATCTTTGAAATACCTATACAAACTTGTTCCTACATAGTAACTTGCAACTTTGAATGGGAATCCGCTTGCTTACAGCAACGTGCTATATGTTCTGAATGCCCGAATTGGGAATCTGTGTCAAAACTTTGTTAGGAATTATGTGATCCTTACTAGCTGGAAGTAAGGGAGATGGGGCATGAAGTTATTTCTAGGAGTTGGACACATAGCAAGTTTAGCTCAGTTCTGGGCATCTTTGAAATACGTATACAAACTTGTTCCTACATAGTAACTTGCATCTTTGAATGAGAATGTGCTTGCTTGCAGCAACGTGCTATATGTTCTGAATGCCCGAATTGGGAATCTGTGTCAAAACTTTGTTAGGAATTATGTGATCCTTACTAGCTGGAAGTAAGGGAGATGGGACATGAAGTTATTTCTAGGAGTTGGACACATACCAAGTTTAGCTCAGTTCTGGGCATCTTTGAAATACCTATACAAACTTGTTCCTACATAGTAACTTGCATCTTTGAATGAGAATGTGCTTGCTTACAGCAACGTGCTATATGTTCTGAATGCCCGAATTGGCAATCTGTGTCAAAACTTTGTTAGGAATTATGTGATCCTTACTAGCTGGAAGTAAGGGAGATGGGGCATGAAGTTATTTCTAGGAGTTGGACACATACCAAGTTTAGCTCAGTTCTGGGCATTTTTGAAATACCTATACAAACTTGTTCCTACATAGTAACTTGCAACTTTGAATGAGAATGTGCTTGCTTGCAGCAACGTGCTATATGTTCTGAATGCCCGAATAGGGAATCTGTGTCAAAACTTTGTTAGGAATTATGTGATCCTTACTAGCTGGAAGTAAGGGAGATGGAGCATGAAGTTATTTCTTGGAGTTGGACACATACCAATTTCAGCTCAGTTCTGGGCATCTTTGAAATACCTATACAAGCTTGTTCCTACCTAGTAACTTGCATTTTGGAATGAGAATGTGCTTGCTTGCAGCAACGTGCTATATGTTCTGAATGCCCGAATAGGGAATCTGTGTCAAAACTTTGTTAGGAATTATGTGATCCTTACTAGCTGGAAGTAAGGGAGATGGGGCATGAAGTTATTTCTAGGAGTTGGACACATACCAAGTTTAGCTCAGTTCTGGGCATCTTTGAAATACCTATACAAACTTGTTCCTACATAGTAACTTGCATCTTAGAATGAGAATGTGCTTGCTTACAGCAACGTGCTATATGTTCTGAATGCCCGAATTGGGAATCTGTGTCAAAACTTTGTTAGGAATTATGTGATCCTTACTAGCTGGAAGTGAGGGAGATGGGGCATGAAGTTATTTCTAGGAGTTGGACACATACCAAGTTTAGCTCAGTTCTGGGCATCTTTGAAATACCTATACAAACTTGTTCCTACCTAGTAACTTGCATCTTAGAATGAGAATCTGCTTGCTTACAGCAACGTGCTATATGTTCTGAATGCCCGAATAGGGAATCTGTGTCAAAACCTTGTTAGGAATTATGTGATCCTTACTAGCTGGAAGTAAGGGAGATGGGGCATGAAGTTATTTCTAGGAGTTGGACACATACCAAGTTTAGCTCAGTTCTGGGCATCTTTGAAATACCTATACAAACTTGTTCCTACATAGTAACTTGCAACTTTGAATGAGAATGTGCTTGCTTGCAGCAACGTGCTATATGTTCTGAATGCCCGAATTGGGAATCTGTGTCAAAACCTTGTTAGGAATTATGTGATCCTTACTAGCTGGAAGTAAGGGAGATGGGGCATGAAGTTATTTCTAGGAGTTGGACACATACCAAGTTTAGCTCAGTTCTGGGCATCTTTGAAATACCTATACAAACTTGTTCCTACATAGTAACTTGCATCTTTGAATGAGAATGTGCTTGCTTGCAGCAACGTGCTATATGTTCTGAATGCCCGAATAGGGAATCTGTGTCAAAACTTTGTTAGGAATTATGTGATCCTTACGAGCTGGAAGTAAGGGAGATGGGGCATGAAGTTATTTCTAGGAGTTGGACACATACCAAGTTTAGCTCAGTTCTGGGCATCTTTGAAATACCTATACAACCATGTTCCTACATAGTAACTTGCATCTTTGAATGAGAATCTGCTTGCTTACAGCAACGTGCTATATGTTCTGAATGCCCGAATTGGGAATCTGTGTCAAAACTTTGTTAGGAATTATGTGATCCTTACTAGCTGGAAGTAAGGGAGATGGGGCATGAAGTTATTTCTAGGAGTTGGACACATACCAAGTTTAGCTCAGTTCTGGGCATCTTTGAAATACCTATACAAACTTGTTCCTACATAGTAACTTGCAACTTTGAATGAGAATGTGCTTGCTTACAGCAACGTGCTATATGTTCTGAATGCCCGAATTGGGAATCTGTGTCAAAACTTTGTTAGGAATTATGTGATCCTTACTAGCTGGAAGTAAGGGAGATGGGGCATGAAGTTATTTCTAGGAGTTGGACACATACCAAGTTTAGCTCAGTTCTGGGCATCTTTGAAATACCTATACAAACTTGTTCCTACATAGTAACTTGCATCTTAGAATGAGAATGTGCTTGCTTACAGCAACGTGCTATATGTTCTGAATGCCCGAATTGGGAATCTGTGTCAAAACTTTGTTAGGAATTATGTGATCCTTACTAGCTGGAAGTAAGGGAGATGGGGCATGAAGTTATTTCTAGGAGTTGGACACATACCAAGTTTAGCTCAGTTCTGGGCATCTTTGAAATACCTATACAAACTTGTTCCTACCTAGTAACTTGCATCTTAGAATGAGAATCTGCTTGCTTACAGCAACGTGCTATATGTTCTGAATGCCCGAATAGGGAATCTGTGTCAAAACTTTGTTAGGAATTATGTGATCCTTACTAGCTGGAAGTAAGGGAGATGGGGCATGAAGTTATTTCTAGGAGTTGGACACATACCAAGTTTACCTCAGTTCTGGGCATCTTTGAAATACCTATACAAACTTGTTCCTACATAGTAACTTGCAACTTTGAATGAGAATGTGCTTGCTTGCAGCAACGTGCTATATGTTCTGAATGCCCGAATTGGGAATCTGTGTCAAAACCTTGTTAGGAATTATGTGATCCTTACTAGCTGGAAGTAAGGGAGATGGGGCATGAAGTTATTTCTAGGAGATGGACACATACCAAGTTTAGCTCAGTTCTGGGCATCTTTGAAATACCTATACAAACTTGTTCCTACATAGTAACTTGCATCTTTGAATGAGAATCTGCTTGCTTGCAGCAACGTGCTATATGTTCTGAATGCCCGAATTGGGAATCTGTGTCAAAACTTTGTTAGGAATTATGTGATCCTTACTAGCTGGAAGTAAGGGAGATGGGGCATGAAGTTATTTCTAGGAGTTGGACACATACCAAGTTTAGCTCAGTTCTGGGCATCTTTGAAATACCTATACAAACTTGTTCCTACATAGTAACTTGCATCTTTGAATGAAAATGTGCTTGCTTACAGCAACGTGCTATATGTTCTGAATGCCCGAATTGGGAATCTGTGTCAAAACTTTGTTAGGAATTATGTGATCCTTACTAGCTGGAAGTAAGGGAGATGGGGCATGAAGTTATTTCTAGGAGTTGGACACATACCAAGTTTAGCTCAGTTCTGGGCATCTTTGAAATACCTATACAAACTTGTTCCTACATAGTAACTTGCAACTTTGAATGAGAATGTGCTTGCTTACAGCAACGTGCTATATGTTCTGAATGCCCGAATTGGGAATCTGTGTCAAAACTTTGTTAGGAATTATGTGATCCTTACTAGCTGGAAGTAAGGGAGATGGGGCATGAAGTTATTTCTAGGAGTTGGACACATACCAAGTTTAGCTCAGTTCTGGGCATCTTTGAAATACCTATACAAACTTGTTCCTACATAGTAACTTGCATCTTTGAATGAGAATGTGCTTGCTTACAGCAACGTGCTATATGTTCTGAATGCCCGAATTGGGAATCTGTGTCAAAACTTTGTTAGGAATTATGTGATCCTTACAAGCTGGAAGTAAGGGAGATGGGGCATGAAGTTATTTCTAGGAGTTGGACACATAGCAAGTTTAGCTCAGTTCTGGGCATCTTTGAAATACGTATACAAACTTGTTCCTACATAGTAACTTGCATCTTTGAATGAGAATGTGCTTGCTTGCAGCAACGTGCTATATGTTCTGAATGCCCTAATAGGGAATCTGTGTCAAAACTTTGTTAGGAATTATGTGATCCTTACAAGCTGGAAGTAAGGGAGATGGGGCATGAAGTTATTTCTAGGAGTTGGACACATAGCAAGTTTAGCTCAGTTCTTTGCATCTTTGAAATACCTATACAAACTTGTTCCTACATAGTAACTTGCAACTTTAAATGAGAATGTGCTTGCTTGCAGCAACGTGCTATATGTTCTGAATGCCCGAATTGGGATTCTGTGTCAAAACTTTGTTAGGAATTATGTGATCCTTACTAGCTGGAAGTAAGGGAGATGGGGCATGAAGTTATTTCTAGGAGATGGACACATACCAAGTTTAGCTCAGTTCTGGGCATCTTTGAAATACCTATACAAACTTGTTCCTACATAGTAACTTGCAACTTTGAATGAGAATGTGCTTGCTTACAGCAACGTGCTATATGTTCTGAATGCCCGAATTGGGAATCTGTGTCAAAACTTTGTTAGGAATTATGTGATCCTTACTAGCTGGAAGTAAGGGAGATGGGGCATGAAGTTATTTCTAGGAATTGGACACATACCAAGTTTAGCTCAGTTCTGGGCATCTTTGAAATACCTATACAAACTTGTTCCTACATAGTAACTTGCAACTTTGAATGAGAATGTGCAGCTTACAGCAACGTGCTATATGTTCTGAGTGCCCGAATAGGGAATCTGTGTCAAAACTTTGTTAGGAATTATGTGATCCTTACTAGCTGGAAGTAAGGGAGATGGGGCATGAAGTTATTTCTTGGAGTTGGAGACATACCAAGTTTAGCTCAGTTCTGGGCATCTTTGAAATACCTATACAAACTTGTTCCTACATAGTAACTTGCATCTTTGAATGAGAATGTGCTTGCTTGCAGCAACGTGCTATATGTTCTGAATGCCCGAATAGGGAATCTGTGTCAAAACTTTGTTAGGAATTATGTGATCCTTACTAGCTGGAAGTAAGGGAGATGGGGCATGAAGTTACTTCTAGGAGTTGGACACATAGCAAGTTTAGCTCAGTTCTGGGCATCTTTGAAATACCTATACAAACTTGTTCCTACATAGTAACTTGCATCTTTGAATGGGAATCTGCTTGCTTACAGCAACGTGCTATGTGTTCTGAATGCCCGAATTGGCAATCTGTGTCAAAACTTTGTTAGGAATTATGTGATCCTTACTAGCTGGAAGTAAGGGAGATGGGGCATGAAGTTATTTCTAGGAGTTGGACACATAGCAAGTTTAGCTCAGTTCTGGGCATCTTTGAAATACCTATACAAACTTGTTCCTACATAGTAACTTGCATCTTTGAATGGGAATCTGCTTGCTTACAGCAACGTGCTATATGTTCTGAATGCCCGAATTGGGAATCTGTGTCTAAACTTTGTTAGGAATTATGTGATCCTTACTAGCTGGAAGTAAGGGAGATGGGGCATGAAGTTATTTCTAGGAGTTGGACACATACCAAGATTAGCTCAGTTCTGGGCATCTTCGAAATACCTATACAAACTTGTTCCTACATAGTAACTTGCAACTTTGAATGGGAATCTGCTTGCTTACAGCAACGTGCTATATGTTCTGAATGCCCGAATTGGGAATCTGTGTCAAAACTTTGTTAGGAATTATGTGATCCTTACTAGCTGGAAGTAAGGGAGATGGGGCATGAAGTTATTTTTAGGAGTTGGACACATACCAAGTTTAGCTCAGTTCTGGGCATCTTTGAAATACCTATACAAACTTGTTCCTACATAGTAACTTGCATCTTTGAATGAGAATGTGCTTGCTTACAGCAACGTGCTATATGTTCTGAATGCCCGAATTGGGAATCTGTGTCAAAACTTTGTTAGGAATTATGTGATCCTTACTAGCTGCAAGTAAGGGAGATGGGACATGAAGTTATTTCTAGGAGTTGGACACATACCAAGTTTAGCTCAGTTCTGGGCATCTTTGAAATACCTATACAAACTTGTTCCTACATAGTAACTTGCATCTTTGAATGAGAATGTGCTTGCTTACAGCAACGTGCTATATGTTCTGAATGCCCGAATTGGCAATCTGTGTCAAAACTTTGTTAGGAATTATGTGATCCTTACTAGCTGGAAGTAAGGGAGATGGGGCATGAAGTTATTTCTAGGAGTTGGACAGATACCAAGTTTAGCTCAGTTCTGGGCATTTTTGAAATACCTATACAAACTTGTTCCTACATAGTAACTTGCAACTTTGAATGAGAATGTGCTTGCTTGCAGCAACGTGCTATATGTTCTGAATGCCCGAATAGGGAATCTGTGTCAAAACTTTGTTAGGAATTATGTGATCCTTACTAGCTGGAAGTAAGGGAGATGGAGCATGAAGTTATTTCTTGGAGTTGGACACATACCAATTTTAGCTCAGTTCTGGGCATCTTTGAAATACCTATACAAACTTGTTCCTACCTAGTAACTTGCATTTTGGAATGAGAATGTGCTTGCTTGCAGCAACGTGCTATATGTTCTGAATGCCCGAATAGGGAATCTGTGTCAAAACTTTGTTAGAAATTATGTGATCCTTACTAGCTGGAAGTAAGGGAGATGGGGCATGAAGTTATTTCTAGGAGTTGGACACATACCAAGTTTAGCTCAGTTCTGGGCATCTTTGAAATACCTATACAAACTTGTGCCTACATAGTAACTTGCATCTTTGAATGAGAATCTGCTTGTTTATAGCAACGTGCTATATGTTCTGAATGCCCGAATAGGGAATCTGTGTCAAAACTTTGTTAGGAATTATGTGATCCTTACTAGCTGGAAGTAAGGGAGATGTTGCATGAAGTTATTTCTAGGAGTTGGGCACATACCAAGTTTAGCACAGTTCTGGGCATCTTTGAAATACCTATACAAACTTGTTCCTACCTAGTAACTTGCAACTTTGAATGAAAATGTGCTTGCTTACAGCAACGTGCTATATGTTCTGAATGCCCGAATAGGGAATCTGTGTCAAAACTTTGTTAGGAATTATGTGATCCTTACTAGCTGGAAGGAAGGGAGATGGGGCATGAAGTTATTTCTAGGAGTTGGACACATAGCAAGTTTAGCTCAGTTCTGGGCATCTTTGAAATACCTATACAAACTTGTTCCTACATAGTAACTTGCATCTTTGAATGAGAATGTGCTTGCTTACAGCAACGTGCTATATGTTCTGAATGCCCGAATTGGCAATCTGTGTCAAAACTTTGTTAGGAATTATGTGATCCTTACTAGCTGGAAGTAAGGGAGATCGGGCATGAAGTTATTTCTAGGAGTTGGACACATAGCAAGTTTAGCTCAGTTCTGGGCATCTTTGAAATACCTATACAAACTTGTTCCTACATAGTAACTTGCATCTTTGAATGGGAATCCGCTTGCTTACAGCAACGTGCTATATGTTCTGAATGCCCGAATTGGGAATCTGTGTCAAAACTTTGTTAGGAATTATGTGATCCTTACTAGCTGGAAGTAAGGGAGATGGGGCATGAAGTTATTTCTAGGAGTTGGACACATAGCAAGTTTAGCTCAGTTCTGGGCATCTTTGAAATACCTATACAAACTTGTTCCTACATAGTAACTTGCAACTTTGAATGGGAATCCGCTTGCTTACAGCAACGTGCTATATGTTCTGAATGCCCGAATTGGGAATCTGTGTCAAAACTTTGTTAGGAATTATGTGATCCTTACTAGCTGGAAGTAAGGGAGATGGGGCATGAAGTTATTTCTAGGAGTTGGACACATACCAAGTTTAGCTCAGTTCTGGGCATCTTTGAAATACCTATACAAACTTGTTCCTACATAGTAACTTGCATCTTTGAATGAGAATGTGCTTGCTTACAGCAACGTGCTATATGTTCTGAATGCCCGAATTGGGAATCTGTGTCAAAACTTTGTTAGGAATTATGTGATCCTTACTAGCTGGAAGTAAGGGAGATGGGACATGAAGTTATTTCTAGGAGTTGGACACATACCAAGTTTAGCTCAGTTCTGGGCATCTTTGAAATACCTATACAAACTTGTTCCTACATAGTAACTTGCATCTTTGAATGAGAATGTGCTTGCTTACAGCAACGTGCTATATGTTCTGAATGCCCGAATTGGCAATCTGTGTCAAAACTTTGTTAGGAATTATGTGATCCTTACTAGCTGGAAGTAAGGGAGATGGGGCATGAAGTTATTTCTAGGAGTTGGACACATACCAAGTTTAGCTCAGTTCTGGGCATTTTTGAAATACCTATACAAACTTGTTCCTACATAGTAACTTGCAACTTTGAATGAGAATGTGCTTGCTTGCAGCAACGTGCTATATGTTCTGAATGCCCGAATAGGGAATCTGTGTCAAAACTTTGTTAGGAATTATGTGATCCTTACTAGCTGGAAGTAAGGGAGATGGAGCATGAAGTTATTTCTTGGAGTTGGACACATACCAATTTCAGCTCAGTTCTGGGCATCTTTGAAATACCTATACAAGCTTGTTCCTACCTAGTAACTTGCATTTTGGAATGAGAATGTGCTTGCTTGCAGCAACGTGCTATATGTTCTGAATGCCCGAATAGGGAATCTGTGTCAAAACTTTGTTAGGAATTATGTGATCCTTACTAGCTGGAAGTAAGGGAGATGGGGCATGAAGTTATTTCTAGGAGTTGGACACATACCAAGTTTAGCTCAGTTCTGGGCATCTTTGAAATACCTATACAAACTTGTTCCTACATAGTAACTTGCATCTTAGAATGAGAATGTGCTTGCTTACAGCAACGTGCTATATGTTCTGAATGCCCGAATTGGGAATCTGTGTCAAAACTTTGTTAGGAATTATGTGATCCTTACTAGCTGGAAGTGAGGGAGATGGGGCATGAAGTTATTTCTAGGAGTTGGACACATACCAAGTTTAGCTCAGTTCTGGGCATCTTTGAAATACCTATACAAACTTGTTCCTACCTAGTAACTTGCATCTTAGAATGAGAATCTGCTTGCTTACAGCAACGTGCTATATGTTCTGAATGCCCGAATAGGGAATCTGTGTCAAAACCTTGTTAGGAATTATGTGATCCTTACTAGCTGGAAGTAAGGGAGATGGGGCATGAAGTTATTTCTAGGAGTTGGACACATACCAAGTTTAGCTCAGTTCTGGGCATCTTTGAAATACCTATACAAACTTGTTCCTACATAGTAACTTGCAACTTTGAATGAGAATGTGCTTGCTTGCAGCAACGTGCTATATGTTCTGAATGCCCGAATTGGGAATCTGTGTCAAAACCTTGTTAGGAATTATGTGATCCTTACTAGCTGGAAGTAAGGGAGATGGGGCATGAAGTTATTTCTAGGAGTTGGACACATACCAAGTTTAGCTCAGTTCTGGGCATCTTTGAAATACCTATACAAACTTGTTCCTACATAGTAACTTGCATCTTTGAATGAGAATGTGCTTGCTTGCAGCAACGTGCTATATGTTCTGAATGCCCGAATAGGGAATCTGTGTCAAAACTTTGTTAGGAATTATGTGATCCTTACGAGCTGGAAGTAAGGGAGATGGGGCATGAAGTTATTTCTAGGAGTTGGACACATACCAAGTTTAGCTCAGTTCTGGGCATCTTTGAAATACCTATACAACCATGTTCCTACATAGTAACTTGCATCTTTGAATGAGAATCTGCTTGCTTACAGCAACGTGCTATATGTTCTGAATGCCCGAATTGGGAATCTGTGTCAAAACTTTGTTAGGAATTATGTGATCCTTACTAGCTGGAAGTAAGGGAGATGGGGCATGAAGTTATTTCTAGGAGTTGGACACATACCAAGTTTAGCTCAGTTCTGGGCATCTTTGAAATACCTATACAAACTTGTTCCTACATAGTAACTTGCAACTTTGAATGAGAATGTGCTTGCTTACAGCAACGTGCTATATGTTCTGAATGCCCGAATTGGGAATCTGTGTCAAAACTTTGTTAGGAATTATGTGATCCTTACTAGCTGGAAGTAAGGGAGATGGGGCATGAAGTTATTTCTAGGAGTTGGACACATACCAAGTTTAGCTCAGTTCTGGGCATCTTTGAAATACCTATACAAACTTGTTCCTACATAGTAACTTGCATCTTAGAATGAGAATGTGCTTGCTTACAGCAACGTGCTATATGTTCTGAATGCCCGAATTGGGAATCTGTGTCAAAACTTTGTTAGGAATTATGTGATCCTTACTAGCTGGAAGTAAGGGAGATGGGGCATGAAGTTATTTCTAGGAGTTGGACACATAGCAAGTTTAGCTCAGTTCTGGGCATCTTTGAAATACCTATACAAACTTGTTCCTACATAGTAACTTGCAACTTTGAATGAGAATGTGCTTGCTTACAGCAACGTGCTATATGTTCTGAATGCCCGAATTGGGAATCTGTGTCAAAACTTTGTTAGGAATTATGTGATCCTTACTAGCTGGAAGTAAGGGAGATGGGGCATGAAGTTATTTCTAGGAGTTGGACACATACCAAGTTTAGCTCAGTTCTGGGCATCTTTGAAATACCTATACAAACTTGTTCCTACATAGTAACTTGCATCTTTGAATGAGAATGTGCTTGCTTACAGCAACGTGCTATATGTTCTGAATGCCCGAATTGGGAATCTGTGTCAAAACTTTGTTAGGAATTATGTGATCCTTACAAGCTGGAAGTAAGGGAGATGGGGCATGAAGTTATTTCTAGGAGTTGGACACATAGCAAGTTTAGCTCAGTTCTGGGCATCTTTGAAATACGTATACAAACTTGTTCCTACATAGTAACTTGCATCTTTGAATGAGAATGTGCTTGCTTGCAGCAACGTGCTATATGTTCTGAATGCCCTAATAGGGAATCTGTGTCAAAACTTTGTTAGGAATTATGTGATCCTTACAAGCTGGAAGTAAGGGAGATGGGGCATGAAGTTATTTCTAGGAGTTGGACACATAGCAAGTTTAGCTCAGTTCTTTGCATCTTTGAAATACCTATACAAACTTGTTCCTACATAGTAACTTGCAACTTTAAATGAGAATGTGCTTGCTTGCAGCAACGTGCTATATGTTCTGAATGCCCGAATTGGGATTCTGTGTCAAAACTTTGTTAGGAATTATGTGATCCTTACTAGCTGGAAGTAAGGGAGATGGGGCATGAAGTTATTTCTAGGAGATGGACACATACCAAGTTTAGCTCAGTTCTGGGCATCTTTGAAATACCTATACAAACTTGTTCCTACATAGTAACTTGCAACTTTGAATGAGAATGTGCTTGCTTACAGCAACGTGCTATATGTTCTGAATGCCCGAATTGGGAATCTGTGTCAAAACTTTGTTAGGAATTATGTGATCCTTACTAGCTGGAAGTAAGGGAGATGGGGCATGAAGTTATTTCTAGGAATTGGACACATACCAAGTTTAGCTCAGTTCTGGGCATCTTTGAAATACCTATACAAACTTGTTCCTACATAGTAACTTGCAACTTTGAATGAGAATGTGCAGCTTACAGCAACGTGCTATATGTTCTGAGTGCCCGAATAGGGAATCTGTGTCAAAACTTTGTTAGGAATTATGTGATCCTTACTAGCTGGAAGTAAGGGAGATGGGGCATGAAGTTATTTCTTGGAGTTGGAGACATACCAAGTTTAGCTCAGTTCTGGGCATCTTTGAAATACCTATACAAACTTGTTCCTACATAGTAACTTGCATCTTTGAATGAGAATGTGCTTGCTTGCAGCAACGTGCTATATGTTCTGAATGCCCGAATAGGGAATCTGTGTCAAAACTTTGTTAGGAATTATGTGATCCTTACTAGCTGGAAGTAAGGGAGATGGGGCATGAAGTTACTTCTAGGAGTTGGACACATAGCAAGTTTAGCTCAGTTCTGGGCATCTTTGAAATACCTATACAAACTTGTTCCTACATAGTAACTTGCATCTTTGAATGGGAATCTGCTTGCTTACAGCAACGTGCTATGTGTTCTGAATGCCCGAATTGGCAATCTGTGTCAAAACTTTGTTAGGAATTATGTGATCCTTACTAGCTGGAAGTAAGGGAGATGGGGCATGAAGTTATTTCTAGGAGTTGGACACATAGCAAGTTTAGCTCAGTTCTGGGCATCTTTGAAATACCTATACAAACTTGTTCCTACATAGTAACTTGCATCTTTGAATGGGAATCTGCTTGCTTACAGCAACGTGCTATATGTTCTGAATGCCCGAATTGGGAATCTGTGTCTAAACTTTGTTAGGAATTATGTGATCCTTACTAGCTGGAAGTAAGGGAGATGGGGCATGAAGTTATTTCTAGGAGTTGGACACATACCAAGATTAGCTCAGTTCTGGGCATCTTTGAAATACCTATACAAACTTGTTCCTACATAGTAACTTGCAACTTTGAATGGGAATCTGCTTGCTTACAGCAACGTGCTATATGTTCTGAATGCCCGAATTGGGAATCTGTGTCAAAACTTTGTTAGGAATTATGTGATCCTTACTAGCTGGAAGTAAGGGAGATGGGGCATGAAGTTATTTTTAGGAGTTGGACACATACCAAGTTTAGCTCAGTTCTGGGCATCTTTGAAATACCTATACAAACTTGTTCCTACATAGTAACTTGCATCTTTGAATGAGAATGTGCTTGCTTACAGCAACGTGCTATATGTTCTGAATGCCCGAATTGGGAATCTGTGTCAAAACTTTGTTAGGAATTATGTGATCCTTACTAGCTGCAAGTAAGGGAGATGGGACATGAAGTTATTTCTAGGAGTTGGACACATACCAAGTTTAGCTCAGTTCTGGGCATCTTTGAAATACCTATACAAACTTGTTCCTACATAGTAACTTGCATCTTTGAATGAGAATGTGCTTGCTTACAGCAACGTGCTATATGTTCTGAATGCCCGAATTGGCAATCTGTGTCAAAACTTTGTTAGGAATTATGTGATCCTTACTAGCTGGAAGTAAGGGAGATGGGGCATGAAGTTATTTCTAGGAGTTGGACAGATACCAAGTTTAGCTCAGTTCTGGGCATTTTTGAAATACCTATACAAACTTGTTCCTACATAGTAACTTGCAACTTTGAATGAGAATGTGCTTGCTTGCAGCAACGTGCTATATGTTCTGAATGCCCGAATAGGGAATCTGTGTCAAAACTTTGTTAGGAATTATGTGATCCTTACTAGCTGGAAGTAAGGGAGATGGAGCATGAAGTTATTTCTTGGAGTTGGACACATACCAATTTTAGCTCAGTTCTGGGCATCTTTGAAATACCTATACAAACTTGTTCCTACCTAGTAACTTGCATTTTGGAATGAGAATGTGCTTGCTTGCAGCAACGTGCTATATGTTCTGAATGCCCGAATAGGGAATCTGTGTCAAAACTTTGTTAGAAATTATGTGATCCTTACTAGCTGGAAGTAAGGGAGATGGGGCATGAAGTTATTTCTAGGAGTTGGACACATACCAAGTTTAGCTCAGTTCTGGGCATCTTTGAAATACCTATACAAACTTGTTCCTACATAGTAACTTGCATCTTTGAATGAGAATCTGCTTGTTTATAGCAACGTGCTATATGTTCTGAATGCCCGAATAGGGAATCTGTGTCAAAACTTTGTTAGGAATTATGTGATCCTTACTAGCTGGAAGTAAGGGAGATGTTGCATGAAGTTATTTCTAGGAGTTGGGCACATACCAAGTTTAGCACAGTTCTGGGCATCTTTGAAATACCTATACAAACTTGTTCCTACCTAGTAACTTGCAACTTTGAATGAAAATGTGCTTGCTTACAGCAACGTGCTATATGTTCTGAATGCCCGAATAGGGAATCTGTGTCAAAACTTTGTTAGGAATTATGTGATCCTTACTAGCTGGAAGGAAGGGAGATGGGGCATGAAGTTATTTCTAGGAGTTGGACACATAGCAAGTTTAGCTCAGTTCTGGGCATCTTTGAAATACCTATACAAACTTGTTCCTACATAGTAACTTGCATCTTTGAATGAGAATGTGCTTGCTTACAGCAACGTGCTATATGTTCTGAATGCCCGAATTGGCAATCTGTGTCAAAACTTTGTTAGGAATTATGTGATCCTTACTAGCTGGAAGTAAGGGAGATGGGGCATGAAGTTATTTCTAGGAGTTGGACACATAGCAAGTTTAGCTCAGTTCTGGGCATCTTTGAAATACCTATACAAACTTGTTCCTACATAGTAACTTGCATCTTTGAATGGGAATCCGCTTGCTTACAGCAACGTGCTATATGTTCTGAATGCCCGAATTGGGAATCTGTGTCAAAACTTTGTTAGGAATTATGTGATCCTTACTAGCTGGAAGTAAGGGAGATGGGGCATGAAGTTATTTCTAGGAGTTGGACACATAGCAAGTTTAGCTCAGTTCTGGGCATCTTTGAAATACCTATACAAACTTGTTCCTACATAGTAACTTGCAACTTTGAATGGGAATCCGCTTGCTTACAGCAACGTGCTATATGTTCTGAATGCCCGAATTGGGAATCTGTGTCAAAACTTTGTTAGGAATTATGTGATCCTTACTAGCTGGAAGTAAGGGAGATGGGGCATGAAGTTATTTCTAGGAGTTGGACACATACCAAGTTTAGCTCAGTTCTGGGCATCTTTGAAATACCTATACAAACTTGTTCCTACATAGTAACTTGCATCTTTGAATGAGAATGTGCTTGCTTACAGCAACGTGCTATATGTTCTGAATGCCCGAATTGGGAATCTGTGTCAAAACTTTGTTAGGAATTATGTGATCCTTACTAGCTGGAAGTAAGGGAGATGGGACATGAAGTTATTTCTAGGAGTTGGACACATACCAAGTTTAGCTCAGTTCTGGGCATCTTTGAAATACCTATACAAACTTGTTCCTACATAGTAACTTGCATCTTTGAATGAGAATGTGCTTGCTTACAGCAACGTGCTATATGTTCTGAATGCCCGAATTGGCAATCTGTGTCAAAACTTTGTTAGGAATTATGTGATCCTTACTAGCTGGAAGTAAGGGAGATGGGGCATGAAGTTATTTCTAGGAGTTGGACACATACCAAGTTTAGCTCAGTTCTGGGCATTTTTGAAATACCTATACAAACTTGTTCCTACATAGTAACTTGCAACTTTGAATGAGAATGTGCTTGCTTGCAGCAACGTGCTATATGTTCTGAATGCCCGAATAGGGAATCTGTGTCAAAACTTTGTTAGGAATTATGTGATCCTTACTAGCTGGAAGTAAGGGAGATGGAGCATGAAGTTATTTCTTGGAGTTGGACACATACCAATTTCAGCTCAGTTCTGGGCATCTTTGAAATACCTATACAAGCTTGTTCCTACCTAGTAACTTGCATTTTGGAATGAGAATGTGCTTGCTTGCAGCAACGTGCTATATGTTCTGAATGCCCGAATAGGGAATCTGTGTCAAAACTTTGTTAGAAATTATGTGATCCTTACTAGCTGGAAGTAAGGGAGATGGGGCATGAAGTTATTTCTAGGAGTTGGACACATACCAAGTTTAGCTCAGTTCTGGGCATCTTTGAAATACCTATACAAACTTGTTCCTACATAGTAACTTGCATCTTTGAATGAGAATCTGCTTGTTTATAGCAACGTGCTATATGTTCTGAATGACCGAATAGGGAATCAGTGTCAAAACTTTGTTAGGAATTATGTGATCCTTACTTGCTGGAAGTAAGGGAGATGTTGCATGAAGTTATTTCTAGGAGTTGGGCACATACCAAGTTTAGCTCAGTTCTGGGCATCTTTGAAATACCTATACAAACTTGTTCCTACCTAGTAACTTGCAACTTTGAATGAAAATGTGCTTGCTTACAGCAACGTGCTATATGTTCTGAATGCCCGAATTGGCAATCTGTGTCAAAACTTTGTTAGGAATTATGTGATCCTTACTAGCTGGAAGTAAGGGAGATGGGGCATGAAGTTATTTCTAGGAGTTGGACACATACCAAGTTTAGCTCAGTTCTGGGCATCTTTGAAATACCTATACAAACTTGTTCCTACATAATAACTTGCAACTTTGAATGAAAATGTGCTTGCTTACAGCAACGTGCTATATGTTCTGAATGCCCGAATTGGGAATCTGTGTCAAAACATTGTTAGGAATTATGTGATCCTTACTAGCTGGAAGTAAGGGAGATGGGGCATGAAGTTATTTCTAGGAGTTGGACACATACAACGTTTAGCTCAGTTCTGGGCATCTTTGAAATACCTATACAAACTTGTTCCTACCTAGTAACTTGCATCTTTGAATGAGAATCTGCTTGCTTACAGCAACGTGCTATATGTTCTGAATGCCCGAATTGGGAATCTGTGTCAAAACTTTGTTAGGAATTATGTGATCCTTACTAGCTGGAAGTAAGGGAGATGGGGCATGAAGTTATTTCTAGGAGTTGGACACATACCAAGTTTAGCTCAGTTCTGGGCATCTTTGAAATACCTATACAAACTTGTTCCTACATAGTAACTTGCAACTTTGAATGAGAATGTGCTTGCTTACAGCAACGTGCTATATGTTCTGAATGCCCGAATTGGCAATCTGTGTCAAAACTTTGTTAGGAATTATGTGATCCTTACTAGCTGGAAGTAAGGGAGATGGGGCATGAAGTTATTTCTTGGAGTTGGAGACATACCAAGTTTAGCTCAGTTCTGGGCATCTTTGAAATACCTATACAAACTTGTTCCTACATAGTAACTTGCATCTTTGAATGAGAATGTGCTTGCTTGCAGCAACGTGCTATATGTTCTGATTGCCCGAATAGGGAATCTGTGTCAAAACTTTGTTAGGAATTATGTGATCCTTACTAGCTGGAAGTAAGGGAGATGGGGCATGAAGTTATTTCTAGGAGTTGGACACATACAACGTTTAGCTCAGTTCTGGGCATCTTTGAAATACCTATACAAACTTGTTCCTACATAGTAACTTGCATCTTTGAATGAGAATGTGCTTGCTTGCAGCAACGTGCTATATGTTCTGAATGCCCGAATAGGGAATCTGTGTCAAAACTTTGTTAGGAATTATGTGATCCTTACTAGCTGGAAGTAAGGGAGATGGGGCATGAAGTTATTTCTAGGAGTTGGACACATACCAAGTTCAGCTCAGTTCTGGGCATCTTTGAAATACCTATACAATCTTGTTCCTACATAGTAACTTGCATCTTTGAATGAGAATGTGCTTGCTTACAGCAACGTGCTATATGTTCTGAATGCCCGAATTGGGAATCTGTGTCAAAACTTTGTTAGGAATTATGTGATCCTTACTAGCTGGAAGTAAGGGAGATGGGGCATGAAGTTATTTCTAGCAGTTGGACACATACCAAGTTTAGCTCAGTTCTGGGCATCTTTGAAATACCTATACAAACTTGTTCCTACATAGTAACTTGCATCTTTGAATGAGAATCTGCTTGCTTACAGCAACGTGCTATATGTTCTGAATGCCCGAATTGGGAATCTGTGTCAAAACTTTGTTAGGAATTATGTGATCCTTACTAGCTGGAAGTAAGGGAGATGGGGCATGAAGTTATTTCTAGGAGTTGGACACATACCAAGTTTAGCGCAGTTCTGGGCATCTTTGAAATACCTATACAAACTTGTTCCTACATAGTAACTTGCATCTTTGAATGAGAATGTGCTTGCTTGCAGCAACGTGCTATATGTTCTGAATGCCCGAATAGGGAATCTGTGTCAAAACTTTGTTAGGAATTATGTGATCCTTACTAGCTGGAAGTAAGGGAGATGGGGCATGAAGTTATTTCTAGGAGTTGGACACATACCAAGTTTAGCTCAGTTCTGGGCATCTTTGAAATACCTATACAAACTTGTTCCTACATAGTAACTTGCATCTTTGAATGAGAATCTGCTTGCTTACAGCAACGTGCTATATGTTCTGAATGCCCGAATTGGCAATCTGTGTCAAAACTTTGTTAGGAATTATGTGATCCTTACTAGCTGGAAGTAAGGGAGATGGGGCATGAAGTTATTTCTAGGAGTTGGACACATACCAAGTTTAGCTCAGTTCTGGGCATCTTTGAAATACCTATACAAACTTGTTCCTACATAGTAACTTGCATCTTTGAATGAGAATGTGCTTGCTTGCAGCAACGTGCTATATGTTCTGAATGCCCGAATTGGCAATCTGTGTCAAAACTTTGTTAGGAATTATGTGATCCTTACTAGCTGGAAGTAAGGGAGATGGGGCATGAAGTTATTTCTAGGAGTTGGACACATACCAAGTTTAGCTCAGTTCTGGGCATCTTTGAAATACCTATACAAACTTGTTCCTACATAGTAACTTGCATCTTTGAATGAGAATCTGCTTGCTTACAGCAACGTGCTATATGTTCTGAATGCCCGAATTGGGAATCTCTGTCAAAACTTTGTTAGGAATTATGTGATCCTTACTAGCTGGAAGTAAGGGAGATGGGGCATGAAGTTATATCTAGGAGTTGGACACATAGCAAGTTTAGCTCAGTTCTGGGCATCTTTGAAATACCTATACAAACTTGTTCCTACATAGTAACTTGCATCTTTGAATGAGAATGTGCTTGCTTACAGCAACGTGCTATATGTTCTGAATGCCCGAATTGGGAATCTGTGTCAAAACTTTGTTAGGAATTATGTGATCCTTACTAGCTGGAAGTAAGGGAGATGGGGCATGAAGTTATTTCTAGGAGTTGGACACATACCAAGTTTAGCTCAGTTCTGGGCATCTTTGAAATACCTATACAAACTTGTTCCTACATAGTAACTTGCAACTATGAATGAGAATGTGCTTGCTTACAGCAACGTGCTATATGTTCTGAATGCCCGAATTGGGAATCTGTGTCAAAACTTTGTTAGGAATTATGTGATCCTTAGTAGCTGGAAGTAAGGGAGATGGGGCATGAAGTTATTTCTAGGAGTTGGACACATACCAAGTTTAGCTCAGTTCTGGGCATCTTTGAAATACCTATACAAACTTGTTCCTACATAGTAACTTGCATCTTTGAATGAGAATGTGCTTGCTTACAGCAACGTGCTATATGTTCTGAATGCCCGAATAGGGAATCTGTGTCAAAACTTTGTTAGGAATTATGTGATCCTTACTAGCTGGAAGTAAGGGAGATGGGGCATGAAGTTATTTCTAGGAGTTGGACACATACCAAGTTTAGCTCAGTTCTGGGCATCTTTGAAATACCTATACAAACTTGTTCCTACATAGTCACTTGCATCTTTGAATGAGAATGTGCTTGCTTGCAGCAACGTGCTATATGTTCTGAATGCCCGAATTGGCAATCTGTGTCAAAACTTTGTTAGGAATTATGTGATCCTTACTAGCTGGAAGTAAGGGAGATGGGGCATGAAGTTATTTCTAGGAGTTGGACACACACCAAGTTTAGCTCAGTTCTGGGCATCTTTGAAATACCTATACAAACTTGTTCCTACATAGTAACTTGCATCTTTGAATGAGAATGTGCTTGCTTGCAGCAACGTGCTATATGTTCTGAATGCCCGAATAGGGAATCCGTGTCAAAACTTTGTTAGGAATTATGTGATCCTTACTAGCTGGAAGTAAGGGAGATGGGGCATGAAGTTATTTCTAGGAGTTGGACACATACCAAGTTTAGCTCAGTTCTGGGCATCTTTGAAATACCTATACAAACTTGTTCCTACATAGTAACTTGCAACTTTGAATGAGAATGTGCTTGCTTACAGCAACGTGCTATATGTTCTGAATGCCCGAATTGGGAATCTGTGTCAAAACTTTGTTAGGAATTATGTGATCCTTACTAGCTGGAAGTAAGGGAGATGGGGCATGAAGTTATTTCTAGCAGTTGGACACATACCAAGTTTAGCTCAGTTCTGGGCATCTTTGAAATACCTATACAAACTTGTTCCTACATAGTAACTTGCATCTTTGAATGAGAATCTGCTTGCTTACAGCAACGTGCTATATGTTCTGAATGCCCGAATTGGGAATCTGTGTCAAAACTTTGTTAGGAATTATGTGATCCTTACTAGCTGGAAGTAAGGGAGATGGGGCATGAAGTTATTTCTAGGAGTTGGACACATACCAAGTTTAGCTCAGTTCTGGGCATCTTTGAAATACCTATACAAACTTGTTCCTACATAGTAACTTGCATCTTTGAATGAGAATCTGCTTGCTTACAGCAACGTGCTATATGTTCTGAATGCCCGAATTGGGAATCTGTGTCAAAACTTTGTTAGGAATTATGTGATCCTTACTAGCTGGAAGTAAGGGAGATGGGGCATGAAGTTATTTCTAGGAGTTGGACACATACCAAGTTTAGCTCAGTTCTGGGCATCTTTGAAATACCTATACAAACTTGTTCCTACATAGTAACTTGCATCTTTGAATGAGAATTTGCTTGCTTGCAGCAACGTGCTATATGTTCTGAATGCCCGAATAGGGAATCTGTGTCAAAACTTTGTTAGGAATTATGTGATCCTTACTAGCTGGAAGTAAGGGAGATGGGGCATGAAGTTATTTCTAGGAGTTGGACACATACAACGTTTAGCTCAGTTCTGGGCATCTTTGAAATACCTATACAAACTTGTTTCTACATAGTAACTTGCATCTTTCAATGAGAATGTGCTTGCTTGCAGCAACGTGCTATATGTTCTGAATGCCCGAATAGGGAATCTGTGTCAAAACTTTGTTAGGAATTATGTGATCCTTACTAGCTGGAAGTAAGGGAGATGGGGCATGAAGTTATTTCTAGGAGTTGGACACATACCAAGTTTAGCTCAGTTCTGGGCATCTTTGAAATACCTATACAAACTTGTTCCTACAGAGTAACTTGCATGTTTGAATGAGAATGTTCTTCCTTACAGCAACGTGCTATATGTTCTGAATGCCCGAATTGGCAATCTGTGTCAAATCTTTGTTAGGAATTATGTGATCCTTACTAGCTGGAAGTAAGGGAGATGGGGCATGAAGTTATTTCTAGGAGTTGGAGACATACCAAGCTTAGCTCAGTTCTGGGCATCTTTGAAATACCTATACAAACTTGTTCCTACATAGTAACTTGCATCTTTGAATGAGAATGTGCTTGCTTGCAGCAACGTGCTATATGTTCTGAATGCCCGAATAGGGAATCTGTGTCAAAACTTTGTTAGGAATTATGTGATCCTTACTAGCTGGAAGTAAGGGAGATGGGGCATGAAGTTATTTCTAGGAGTTGGACACATACCAAGTTTAGCTCAGTTCTGGGCATCTTTGAAATACCTATACAAACTTGTTCCTACATAGTAACTTGCATCTTTGAATGAGAATGTGCTTGCTTGCAGCAACGTGCTATATGTTCTGAATGCCCGAATTGGCAATCTGTGTCAAAACTTTGTTAGGAATTATGTGATCCTTACTAGCTGGAAGTAAGGGAGATGGGGCATGAAGTTATTTCTAGGAGTTGGACACATACCAAGTTTAGCTCAGTTCTGGGCATCTTTGAAATACCTATACAAACTTGTTCCTACATAGTAACTTGCATCTTTGAATGAGAATCTGCTTGCTTACAGCAACGTGCTATATGTTCTGAATGCCCGAATTGGGAATCTCTGTCAAAACTTTGTTAGGAATTATGTGATCCTTACTAGCTGGAAGTAAGGGAGATGGGGCATGAAGTTATATCTAGGAGTTGGACACATAGCAAGTTTAGCTCAGTTCTGGGCATCTTTGAAATACCTATACAAACTTGTTCCTACATAGTAACTTGCATCTTTGAATGAGAATGTGCTTGCTTACAGCAACGTGCTATATGTTCTGAATGCCCGAATTGGGAATCTGTGTCAAAACTTTGTTAGGAATTATGTGATCCTTACTAGCTGGAAGTAAGGGAGATGGGGCATGAAGTTATTTCTAGGAGTTGGACACATACCAAGTTTAGCTCAGTTCTGGGCATCTTTGAAATACCTATACAAACTTGTTCCTACATAGTAACTTGCAACTATGAATGAGAATGTGCTTGCTTACAGCAACGTGCTATATGTTCTGAATGCCCGAATTGGGAATCTGTGTCAAAACTTTGTTAGGAATTATGTGATCCTTAGTAGCTGGAAGTAAGGGAGATGGGGCATGAAGTTATTTCTAGGAGTTGGACACATACCAAGTTTAGCTCAGTTCTGGGCATCTTTGAAATACCTATACAAACTTGTTCCTACATAGTAACTTGCATCTTTGAATGAGAATGTGCTTGCTTACAGCAACGTGCTATATGTTCTGAATGCCCGAATAGGGAATCTGTGTCAAAACTTTGTTAGGAATTATGTGATCCTTACTAGCTGGAAGTAAGGGAGATGGGGCATGAAGTTATTTCTAGGAGTTGGACACATACCAAGTTTAGCTCAGTTCTGGGCATCTTTGAAATACCTATACAAACTTGTTCCTACATAGTCACTTGCATCTTTGAATGAGAATGTGCTTGCTTGCAGCAACGTGCTATATGTTCTGAATGCCCGAATTGGCAATCTGTGTCAAAACTTTGTTAGGAATTATGTGATCCTTACTAGCTGGAAGTAAGGGAGATGGGGCATGAAGTTATTTCTAGGAGTTGGACACACACCAAGTTTAGCTCAGTTCTGGGCATCTTTGAAATACCTATACAAACTTGTTCCTACATAGTAACTTGCATCTTTGAATGAGAATGTGCTTGCTTGCAGCAACGTGCTATATGTTCTGAATGCCCGAATAGGGAATCCGTGTCAAAACTTTGTTAGGAATTATGTGATCCTTACTAGCTGGAAGTAAGGGAGATGGGGCATGAAGTTATTTCTAGGAGTTGGACACATACCAAGTTTAGCTCAGTTCTGGGCATCTTTGAAATACCTATACAAACTTGTTCCTACATAGTAACTTGCAACTTTGAATGAGAATGTGCTTGCTTACAGCAACGTGCTATATGTTCTGAATGCCCGAATTGGGAATCTGTGTCAAAACTTTGTTAGGAATTATGTGATCCTTACTAGCTGGAAGTAAGGGAGATGGGGCATGAAGTTATTTCTAGCAGTTGGACACATACCAAGTTTAGCTCAGTTCTGGGCATCTTTGAAATACCTATACAAACTTGTTCCTACATAGTAACTTGCATCTTTGAATGAGAATGTGCTTGCTTACAGCAACGTGCTATATGTTCTGAATGCCCGAATTGGGAATCTGTGTCAAAACTTTGTTAGGAATTATGTGATCCTTACTAGCTGGAAGTAAGGGAGATGGGGCATGAAGTTATTTCTAGGAGTTGGACACATACCAAGTTTAGCTCAGTTCTGGGCATCTTTGAAATACCTATACAAACTTGTTCCTACATAGTAACTTGCATCTTTGAATGAGAATCTGCTTGCTTACAGCAACGTGCTATATGTTCTGAATGCCCGAATTGGGAATCTGTGTCAAAACTTTGTTAGGAATTATGTGATCCTTACTAGCTGGAAGTAAGGGAGATGGGGCATGAAGTTATTTCTAGGAGTTGGACACATACCAAGTTTAGCTCAGTTCTGGGCATCTTTGAAATACCTATACAAACTTGTTCCTACATAGTAACTTGCATCTTTGAATGAGAATTTGCTTGCTTGCAGCAACGTGCTATATGTTCTGAATGCCCGAATAGGGAATCTGTGTCAAAACTTTGTTAGGAATTATGTGATCCTTACTAGCTGGAAGTAAGGGAGATGGGGCATGAAGTTATTTCTAGGAGTTGGACACATACAACGTTTAGCTCAGTTCTGGGCATCTTTGAAATACCTATACAAACTTGTTTCTACATAGTAACTTGCATCTTTCAATGAGAATGTGCTTGCTTGCAGCAACGTGCTATATGTTCTGAATGCCCGAATAGGGAATCTGTGTCAAAACTTTGTTAGGAATTATGTGATCCTTACTAGCTGGAAGTAAGGGAGATGGGGCATGAAGTTATTTCTAGGAGTTGGACACATACCAAGTTTAGCTCAGTTCTGGGCATCTTTGAAATACCTATACAAACTTGTTCCTACAGAGTAACTTGCATGTTTGAATGAGAATGTTCTTCCTTACAGCAACGTGCTATATGTTCTGAATGCCCGAATTGGCAATCTGTGTCAAATCTTTGTTAGGAATTATGTGATCCTTACTAGCTGGAAGTAAGGGAGATGGGGCATGAAGTTATTTCTAGGAGTTGGAGACATACCAAGCTTAGCTCAGTTCTGGGCATCTTTGAAATACCTATACAAACTTGTTCCTACATAGTAACTTGCATCTTTGAATGAGAATGTGCTTGCTTGCAGCAACGTGCTATATGTTCTGAATGCCCGAATAGGGAATCTGTGTCAAAACTTTGTTAGGAATTATGTGATCCTTACTAGGTGGAAGTAAGGGAGATGGGGCATGAAGTTATTTCTAGGAGTTGGACACATACCAAGTTTAGCTCAGTTCTGGGCGTCTTTGAAATACCTATACAAACTTGTTGCTACATAGTAACTTGCATCTTTGAATGAGAATGTGCTTGCTTACAGCAACGTTCTATATGTTCTGAATGCCCGAATTGGGAATCTGTGTCAAAACTTTGTTAGGAATTATGTGATCCTTACTAGCTGGAAGTAAGGGAGATGGGGCATGAAGTTATTTCTAGGAGTTGGACACATACCAAGTTTAGCTCAGTTCTGGGCATCTTTGAAATACCTATACAAACTTGTTCCTACATAGTAACTTGCATCTTTGAATGAGAATGTTCTTCCTTACAGCAACGTGCTATATGTTCTGAATGCCCGAATAGGGAATCTGTGTCAAAACTTTGTTAGGAATTATGTGATCCTTACTAGCTGGAAGTAAGGGAGATGGGGCATGAAGTTATTTCTTGGAGTTGGAGACATACCAAGTTTAGTTCAGTTCTGGGCATCTTTGAAATACCTATACAAACTTGTTCCTACATAGTAACTTGCATCTTTGAATGAGAATGTGCTTGCTTGCAGCAACGTGCTATATGTTCTGAATGCCCGAATAGGGAATCTGTGTCAAAACTTTGTTAGGAATTATGTGATCCTTACTAGCTGGAAGTAAGGGAGATGGGGCATGAAGTTATTTCTAGGAGTTGGACACATACCAAGTTTAGCTCAGTTCTGGGCATCTTTGAAATACCTATACAAACTTGTTGCTACATAGTAACTTTCATCTTTGAATGAGAATGTGCTTGCTTGCAGCAACGTGCTATATGTTCTGAATGCCCGAATTGGGAATCTGTGTCAAAACTTTGTTAGGAATTAAGTGATCCTTACTAGCTGGAAGTAAGGGAGATGGGGCATGAAGTTATTTCTAGGAGTTGGACACATACCAAGTTTAGCTCAGTTCTGGGCATCTTTGAAATACCTATACAAACTTGTTCCTACATAGTAACTTGCAACTTTGAATGAGAATGTGCTTGCTTACATCAACGTGCTATATGTTCTGAATGACCGAATTGGGAATCTGTGTCAAAACTTTGTTAGGAATTATGTGATCCTTACTAGCTGGAAGTAAGGGAGATGGGGCATGAAGTTATTTCTAGGAGTTGGACACATACCAAGTTTAGCTCAGTTCTGGGCATCTTTGAAATACCTATACAAACTTGTTCCTACATAGTAACTTGCAACTTTGAATGAGAATGTGCTTGCTTACAGCAACGTGCTATATGTTCTGAATGCCCGAATTGGGAATCTGTGTCAAAACTTTGTTAGGAATTATGTGATCCTTACTAGCTGGAAGTAAGGGAGATGGGGCATGAAGTTATTTCTAGGAGTTGGACACATACCAAGTTTAGCTCAGTTCTGGGCATCTTTGAAATACCTATACAAACTTGTTCCTACATAGTAACTTGCAACTTTGAATGAGAATGTGCTTGCTTACAGCAACGTGCTATATGTTCTGAATGCCCGAATTGGGAATCTGTGTCAAAACTTTGTTAGGAATTATGTGATCCTTACTAGCTGGAAGTAAGGGAGATGGGGCATGAAGTTATTTCTAGGAGTTGGACACATACCAAGTTTAGCTCAGTTCTGGGCATCTTTGAAATACCTATACAAACTTGTTCCTACATAGTAACTTGCAACTTTGAATGAGAATGTGCTTGCTTACAGCAACGTGCTATATGTTCTGAATGCCCGAATTGGGAATCTGTGTCAAAACTTTGTTAGGAATTATGTCATCCTTACTAGCTGGAAGTAAGGGAGATGGAGCATGAAGTTATTTCTAGGAGTTGGACACATACCAAGTTTAGCTCAGTTCTGGGCATCTTTGAAATACCTATACAAACTTGTTCCTACATAGTAACTTGCATCTTTGAATGAGAATGTGCTTGCTTACAGCAACGTGCTATATGTTCTGAATGCCCGAATTGGGAATCTGTGTCAAAACTTTGTTAGGAATTATGTGATCCTTACTAGCTGGAAGTAAGGGAGATGGGGCATGAAGTTATTTCTAGGAGTTGGACACATACCAAGTTTAGCTCAGTTCTGGGCATCTTTGAAATACCAATACAAACTTGTTCCTACATAGTAACTTGCAACTTTGAATGAGAATGTGCTTGCTTACAGCAACGTGCTATATGTTCTGAATGCCCGAATTGGGAATCTGTGTCAAAACTTTGTTAGGAATTATGTGATCCTTACTAGCTGGAAGTAAGGGAGATGGGGCATGAAGTTATTTCTAGGAGTTGGACACATACCAAGTTTAGCTCAGTTCTGGGCATCTTTGAAATACCTATACAAACTTGTTCCTACATAGTAACTTGCATCTTTGAATGAGAATGTTCTTCCTTACAGCAACGTGCTATATGTTCTGAATGCCCGAATTGGCAATCTGTGTCAAAACTTTGTTAGGAATTATGTGATCCTTACTAGCTGGAAGTAAGGGAGATGGGGCATGAAGTTATTTCTAGGAGTTGGACACATACCAAGTTTAGCTCAGTTCTGGGCATCTTTGAAATACCTATACAAACTTGTTCCTACATAGTAACTTGCAACTTTGAATGAGAATGTGCTTGCTTACAGCAACGTGCTATATGTTCTGAATGCCCGAATTGGCAATCTGTGTCAAAACTTTGTTAGGAATTATGTGATCCTTACTAGCTGGAAGTAAGGGAGATGGGCATGAAGTTATTTCTAGGAGTTGGACACATACCAAGTTTAGCTCAGTTCTGGGCATCTTTGAAATACCTATACAAACTTGTTCCTACATAGTAACTTGCAACTTTCAATGAGAATGTGCTTGCTTACAGCAACGTGCTATATGTTCTGAATGCCCGAATAGGGAATCTGTGTCAAAACTTTGTTAGGAATTATGTGATCCTTACTAACTGGAAGTAAGGGAGATGGGGCATGAAGTTATTTCTTGGAGTTGGAGACATACCAAGTTTAGCTCAGTTCTGGGCATCTTTGAAATACCTATACAAACTTGTTCCTACATAGTAACTTGCCTCTTTGAATGAGAATGTGCTTGCTTGCAGCAACGTGCTATATGTTCTGAATGCCCGAATAGGGAATCTGTGTCAAAACTTTGTTAGGAATTATGTGATCCTTACTAGGTGGAAGTAAGGGAGATGGGGCATGAAGTTATTTCTAGGAGTTGGACACATACCAAGTTTAGCTCAGTTCTGGGCATCTTTGAAATACCTATACAAACTTGTTGCTACATAGTAACTTGCATCTTTGAATGAGAATGTGCTTGCTTGCAGCAACGTGCTATAAGTTCTGAATGCCCGAATTGGGAATCTGTGTCAAAACTTTGTTAGGAATTATGTGATCCTTACTAGCTGGAAGTAAGGGAGATGGGGCATGAAGTTATATCTAGGAGTTGGACACATACCAAGTTTAGCTCAGTTCTGGGCATCTTTGAAATACCAATACAAACTTGTTCCTACATAGTAACTTGCAACTATGAATGAGAATGTGCTTGCTTACAGCAACGTGCTATATGTTCTGAATGCCCGAATTGGGAATCTGTGTCAAAACTTTGTTAGGAATTATGTGATCCTTAGTAGCTGGAAGTAAGGGAGATGGGGCATGAAGTTATTTCTAGGAGTTGGACACATACCAAGTTTAGCTCAGTTCTGGGCATCTTTGAAATACCTATACAAACTTGTTCCTACCTAGTAACTTGCATCTTTGAATGAGAATCTGCTTGCTTACAGCAACGTGCTATATGTTCTGAATGCCCGAATTGGGAATCTGTGTCAAAACTTTGTTAGGAATTATGTGATCCTTACTAGCTGGAAGTAAGGGAGATGGGGCATGAAGTTATTTCTAGGAGTTGGACACATACCAAGTTTAGCTCAGTTCTGGGCATCTTTGAAATACCTATACAAACTTGTTCCTACATAGTAACTTGCAACTTTGAATGAGAATGTGCTTGCTTACAGCAACGTGCTACATGTTCTGAATGCCCGAATTGGGAATCTGTGTCAAAACTTTGTTAGGAATTATGTGATCCTTACTAGCTGGAAGTAAGGGAGATGGGGCATGAAGTTATTTCTAGGAGTTGGACACATACCAAGTTTAGCTCAGTTCTGGGCATCTTTGAAATACCTATACAAACTTGTTCCTACATAGTAACTTGCAACTTTGAATGAGAATGTGCTTGCTTACAGCAACGTGCTATATGTTCTGAATACCCGAATAGGGAATCTGTGTCAAAACTTTGTTAGGAATTATGTGATCCTTACTAGCTGGAAGTAAGGGAGATGGGGCATGAAGTTATTTCTTGGAGTTGGAGACATACCAAGTTTAGCTCAGTTCTGGGCATCTTTGAAATACCTATACAAACTTGTTCCTACATAGTAACTTGCATCTTTGAATGAGAATGTGCTTGCTTGCAGCAACGTGCTATATGTTCTGAATGCCCGAATAGGGAATCTGTGTCAAAACTTTGTTAGGAATTATGTGATCCTTACTAGGTGGAAGTAAGGGAGATGGGGCATGAAGTTATTTCTAGGAGTTGGACACATACCAAGTTTAGCTCAGTTCTGGGCATCTTTGAAATACCTATACAAACTTGTTCCTACATAGTAACTTGCATCTTTGAATGAGAATGTGCTTGCTTGCAGCAACGTGCTATAAGTTCTGAATGCCCGAATTGGGAATCTGTGTCAAAACTTTGTTAGGAATTATGTGATCCTTACTAGCTGGAAGTAAGGGAGATGGGGCATGAAGTTATATCTAGGAGTTGGACACATACCAAGTTTAGCTCAGTTCTGGGCATCTTTGAAATACCAATACAAACTTGTTCCTACATAGTAACTTGCAACTATGAATGAGAATGTGCTTGCTTACAGCAACGTGCTATATGTTCTGAATGCCCGAATTGGGAATCTGTGTCAAAACTTTGTTAGGAATTATGTGATCCTTACTAGCTGGAAGTAAGGGAGATGGGGCATGAAGTTATTTCTAGGAGTTGGACACATACCAAGTTTAGCTCAGTTCTGGGCATCTTTGAAATACCTATACAAACTTGTTCCTACCTAGTAACTTGCATCTTTGAATGAGAATCTGCTTGCTTACAGCAACGTGCTATATGTTCTGAATGCCCGAATTGGGAATCTGTGTCAAAACTTTGTTAGGAATTATGTGATCCTTACTAGCTGGAAGTAAGGGAGATGGGGCATGAAGTTATTTCTAGGAGTTGGACACATACCAAGTTTAGCTCAGTTCTGGGCATCTTTGAAATACCTATACAAACTTGTTCCTACATAGTAACTTGCAACTTTGAATGAGAATGTGCTTGCTTACAGCAACGTGCTACATGTTCTGAATGCCCGAATTGGGAATCTGTGTCAAAACTTTGTTAGGAATTATGTGATCCTTACTAGCTGGAAGTAAGGGAGATGGGGCATGAAGTTATTTCTAGGAGTTGGACACATACCAAGTTTAGCTCAGTTCTGGGCATCTTTGAAATACCTATACAAACTTGTTCCTACATACTAACTTGCAACTTTGAATGAGAATGTGCTTGCTTACAGCAACGTGCTATATGTTCTCAATACCCGAATAGGGAATCTGTGTCAAAACTTTGTTAGGAATTATGTGATCCTTACTAGCTGGAAGTAAGGGAGATGGTGCATGAAGTTATTTCTTGGAGTTGGAGACATACCAAGTTTAGCTCAGTTCTGGGCATCTTTGAAATACCTATACAAACTTGTTCCTACATAGTAACTTGCAACTTTGAATGAGAATGTGCTTGCTTGCAGCAACGTGCTATAAGTTCTGAATGCCCGAATTGGGAATCTGTGTCAAAACTTTGTTAGGAATTATGTGATCCTTACTAGCTGGAAGTAAGGGAGATGGGGCATGAAGTTATATCTAGGAGTTGGACACATACCAAGTTTAGCTCAGTTCTGGGCATCTTTGAAATACCAATACAAACTTGTTCCTACATAGTAACTTGCAACTTTGAATGAGAATGTGCTTGCTTACAGCAACGTGCTATATGTTCTGAATGCCCGAATTGGGAATCTGTGTCAAAACTTTGTTAGGAATTATGTGATCCTTACTAGCTGGAAGTAAGGGAGATGGGGCATGAAGTTATTTCTAGGAGTTGGACACATACCAAGTTTAGCTCAGTTCTGGGCATCTTTGAAATACCTATACAAACTTGTTCCTACATAGTAACTTGCAACTTTGAATGAGAATGTGCTTGCTTACAGCAACGTGCTACATGTTCTGAATGCCCGAATTGGGAATCTGTGTCAAAACTTTGTTAGGAATTATGTGATCCTTACTAGCTGGAAGTAAGGGAGATGGGGCATGAAGTTATTTCTAGGAGTTGGACACATAGCAAGTTTAGCTCAGTTCTGGGCATCTTTGAAATACCTATACAAACTTGTTCCTACATAGTAACTTGCAACTTTGAATGAGAATGTGCTTGCTTACAGCAACGTGCTATATGTTCTGAATACCCGAACAGGGAATCTGTGTCAAAACTTTGTTAGGAATTATGTGATCCTTACTAGCTGGAAGTAAGGGAGATGGGGCATGAAGTTATTTCTTGGAGTTGGAGACATACCAAGTTTAGCTCAGTTCTGGGCATCTTTGAAATACCTATACAAACTTGTTCCTACATAGTAACTTGCATCTTTGAATGAGAATGTGCTTGCTTGCAGCAACGTGCTATATGTTCTGAATGCCCGAATAGGGATTCTGTGTCAAAACTTTGTTAGGAATTATGTGATCCTTACTAGCTGGAAGTAAGGGAGATGGGGCATGAAGTTATTTCTAGGAGTTGGACACATACCAAGTTTAGCTCAGTTCTGGGCATCTTTGAAATACCTATACAAACTTGTTCCTACATAGTAACTTGCATCTTTGAATGAGAATGTGCTTGCTTGCAGCAACGTGCTATATGTTCTGAATGCCCGAATTGGCAATCTGTGTCAAAACTTTGTTAGGAATTATGTGATCCTTACTAGCTGGAAGTAAGGGAGATGGGGCATGAAGTTATTTCTAGGAGTTGGACACATACCAAGTTTAGCTCAGTTCTGGGCATCTTTGAAATACCTATACAAACTTGTTCCTACATAGTAACTTGCAACTTTGAATGAGAATGTGCTTGCTTACAGCAACGTGCTATATGTTCTGAATGCCCGAATTGGCAATCTGTGTCAAAACTTTTTTAGGAATTATGTGATCCTTACTAGCTGGAAGTAAGGGAGATGGGGCATGAAGTTATTTCTAGGAGTTGGACACATACCAAGTTTAGCTCAGTTCTGGGTATCTTTGAAATACCTATACAAACTTGTTCCTACATAGTAACTTGCAACTTTGAATGAGAATGTGCTTGCTTGCAGCAACGTGCTATATGTTCTGAATGCCCGAATAGGGAATCTGTGTCAAAACTTTGTTAGGAATTATGTGATCCTTACTAGCTGGAAGTAAGGGAGATGGGGCATGAAGTTATTTCTAGGAGTTGGACACATACCAAGTTTAGCTCAGTTCTGGGCATCTTTGAAATACCTATACAAACTTGTTCCTACATAGTAACTTGCAACTTTGAATGAGAATATGCTTGCTTGCAGCAACGTGCTATATGTTCTGAATGCCCGAATTGGGAATCTGTGTCAAAACCTTGTTAGGAATTATGTGATCCTTACTAGCTGGAAGTAAGGGAGATGGGGCATGAAGTTATTTCTAGGAGTTGGACACATACCAAGTATAGCTCAGTTCTGGGCATCTTTGAAATACCTATACAAACTTGTTCCTACATAGTAACTTGCATCTTTGAATGAGAATGTGCTTGCTTGCAGCAACGTGCTATATGTTCTGAATGCCCGAATTGGGAATCTGTGTCAAAACTTTGTTAGGAATTATGTGATCCTTACGAGCTGGAAGTAAGGGAGATGGGGCATGAAGTTATTTCTAGGAGTTGGACACATACCAAGTTTAGCTCAGTTCTGGGCATCTTTGAAATACCTATACAACCATGTTCCTACATAGTAACTTGCATCTTTGAATGAGAATCTGCTTGCTTACAGCAACGTGCTATATGTTCTGAATGCCCGAATTGGGAATCTGTGTCAAAACTTTGTTAGGAATTATGTGATCCTTACTAGCTGGAAGTAAGGGAGATGGGGCATGAAGTTATTTCTAGGAGATGGACACATACCAAGTTTAGCTCAGTTCTGGGCATCTTTGAAATACCTATACAAACTTGTTCCTACATAGTAACTTGCAACTTTGAATGAGAATGTGCTTGCTTACAGCAACGTGCTATATGTTCTGAATGCCCGAATTGGGAATCTGTGTCAAAACTTTGTTAGGAATTATGTGATCCTTACTAGCTAGAAGTAAGGGAGATGGGGCATGAAGGTATTTCTAGGAGTTGGACACATACCAAGTTTAGCTCAGTTCTGGGCATCTTTGAAATACCTATACAAACTTGTTCCTACATAGTAACTTGCATCTTAGAATGAGAATGTGCTTGCTTACAGCAACGTGCTATATGTTCTGAATGCCCGAATTGGGAATCTGTGTCAAAACTTTGTTAGGAATTATGTGATCCTTACTAGCTGGAAGTAAGGGAGATGGGGCATGAAGTTATTTCTAGGAGTTGGACACATACCAAGTTTAGCTCAGTTCTGGGCATCTTTGAAATACCTATACAAACTTGTTCCTACATAGTAACTTGCATCTTAGAATGAGAATCTGCTTGCTTACAGCAACGTGCTATATGTTCTGAATGCCCGAATAGGGAATCTGTGTCAAAACTTTGTTAGGAATTATGTGATCCTTACTAGCTGGAAGTAAGGGAGATGGGGCATGAAGTTATTTCTAGGAGTTGGACACATACCAAGTTTACCTCAGTTCTGGGCATCTTTGAAATACCTATACAAACTTGTTCCTACATAGTAACTTGCAACTTTGAATGAGAATGTGCTTGCTTGCAGCAACGTGCTATATGTTCTGAATGCCCGAATTGGGAATCTGTGTCAAAACCTTGTTAGGAATTATGTGATCCTTACTAGCTGGAAGTAAGGGAGATGGGGCATGAAGTTATTTCTAGGAGTTGGACACATACCAAGTTTAGCTCAGTTCTGGGCATCTTTGAAATACCTATACAAACTTGTTCCTACATAGTAACTTGCAACTTTGAATGAGAATGTGCTTGCTTGCAGCAACGTGCTATATGTTCTGAATGCCCGAATTGGGAATCTGTGTCAAAACTTTGTTAGGAATTATGTGATCCTTACTAGCTGGAAGTAAGGGAGATGGAGCATGAAGTTATTTCTTGGAGTTGGACACATACCAAGTTTAGCTCAGTTCTGGGCATCTTTGAAATACCTATACAAACTTGTTCCTACCTAGTAACTTGCATCTTTGAATGAGAATGTGCTTGCTTGCAGCAACGTGCTATATGTTCTGAATGCCCGAATTGGGAATCTGTGTCAAAACTTTGTTAGGAATTATGTGATCCTTACTAGCTGGAAGTAAGGGAGATGGGGCATGAAGTTATTTCTAGGAGTTGGACACATACCAAGTTTAGCTCAGTTCTGGGCATCTTTGAAATACCTATACAAACTTGTTCCTACATAGTAACTTGCATCTTTGAATGAGAATGTTCTTGCTTACTGCAACGTGCTATATGTTCTGAATGCCCGAATTGGCAATCTGTGTCAAAACTTTGTTAGGAATTATGTGATCCTTACTAGCTGGAAGTAAGGGAGATGGGGCATGAAGTTATTTCTAGCAGTTGGACACATACCAAGTTTAGCTCAGTTCTGGGCATCTTTGAAATACCTATACAAACTTGTTCCTACCTAGTAACTTGCCTCTTTGAATGAAAATGTGCTTGCTTACAGCAACGTGCTATATGTTCTGAATGCCCGAATTGGGAATCTGTGTCAAAACTTTGTTAGGAATTATGTGATCCTTACTAGCTGGAAGTAAGGGAGATGGGGCATGAAGTTATTTCTAGGAGTTGGACACATACCAAGTTTAGCTCAGTTCTGGGCATCTTTGAAATACCTATACAAACTTGTTCCTACATAGTAACTTGCATCTTTGAATGAGAATCTGCTTGCTTGCAGCAACGTGCTATATGTTCTGAATGCCCGAATTGGGAATCTGTGTCAAAACTTTGTTAGGAATTATGTGATCCTTACTAGCTGGAAGTAAGGGAGATGGGGCATGAAGTTATTTCTAGGAGTTGGACACATACCAAGTTTAGCTCAGTTCTGGGCATCTTTGAAATACCTATACAAACTTGTTCCTACATAGTATCTTGCAACTTTGAATGAGAATGTGCTTGCTTACAGCAACGTGCTACATGTTCTGAATGCCCGAATTGGGAAACTGTGTCAAAACTTTGTTAGGAATTATGTGATCCTTACTAGCTGGAAGTAAGGGAGATGGGGCATGAAGTTATTTCTAGGAGTTGGACACATACCAAGTTTAGCTCAGTTCTGGGCATCTTTGAAATACCTATACAAACTTGTTCCTACATAGTAACTTGCATCTTTAAATGAGAATGTGCTTGCTTGCAGCAACGTGCTATATGTTCTGAATGCCCGAATAGGGAATCTGTGTCAAAACTTTGTTAGGAATTATGTGATCCTTACTAGCTGGAAGTAAGGGAGATGGGGCATGAAGTTATTTCTAGGAGTTGGACACATACCAAGTTTAGCTCAGTTCTGGGCATCTTTGAAATACCTATACAAACTTGTTCCTACATAGTAACTTGCATCTTTGAATGAGAATGTGCTTGCTTGCAGCAACGTGCTATATGTTCTGAATGCCCGAATTGGCAATCTGTGTCAAAACTTTGTTAGGAATTATGTGATCCTTACTAGCTGGAAGTAAGGGAGATGGGGCATGAAGTTATTTCTAGGAGTTGGACACATACCAAGTTTAGCTCAGTTCTGGGCATCTTTGAAATACCTATACAAACTTGTTCCTACATAGTAACTTGCAACTTTGAATGAGAATGTGCTTGCTTACAGCAACGTGCTATATGTTCTGAATGCCCGAATTGGCAATCTGTGTCAAAACTTTGTTAGGAATTATGTGATCCTTACTAGCTGGAAGTAAGGGAGATGGGGCATGAAGTTATTTCTAGGAGTTGGACACATACCAAGTTTAGCTCAGTTCTGGGCATCTTTGAAATACCTATACAAACTTGTTCCTACATAGTAACTTGCAACTTTGAATGAGAATGTGCTTGCTTACAGCAACGTGCTATATGTTCTGAATGCCCGAATTGGGAATCTGTGTCAAAACTTTGTTAGGAATTATGTGATCCTTACTAGCTGGAAGTAAGGGAGATGGGGCATGAAGTTATTTCTAGGAGTTGGACACATACCAAGTTTAGCTCAGTTCTGGGCATCTTTGAAATACCTATACAAACTTGTTCCTACATAGTAACTTGCATCTTTTAATGAGAATGTGCTTGCTTACAGCAACGTGCTATATGTTCTGAATGCCCGAATTGGCAATCTGTGTCAAAACTTTTTTAGGAATTATGTGATCCTTACTAGCTGGAAGTAAGGGAGATGGGGCATGAAGTTATTTCTAGGAGTTGGACACATACCAAGTTTAGCTCAGTTCTGGGCATCTTTGAAATACCTATACAAACTTGTTCCTACATAGTAACTTGCAACTTTGAATGAGAATGTGCTTGCTTGCAGCAACGTGCTATATGTTCTGAATGCCCGAATAGGGAATCTGTGTCAAAACTTTGTTAGGAATTATGTGATCCTTACTAGCTGGAAGTAAGGGAGATGGGGCATGAAGTTATTTCTAGGAGTTGGACACATACCAAGTTTAGCTCAGTTCTGGGCATCTTAGAAATACCTATACAAACTTGTTGCTACATAGTAACTTGCAACTTTGAATGAGAATGTGCTTGCTTACAGCAACGTGCTATATGTTCTGAATGCCCGAATTGGGAATCTGTGTCAAAACTTTGTTAGGAATTATGTGATCCTTACTAGCTGGAAGTAAGGGAGATGGGGCATGAAGTTATTTCTAGGAGTTGGACACATACCAAGTTTAGCTCAGTTCTGGGCATCTTTGAAATACCTATACAAACTTGTTCCTACATAGTAACTTGCATCTTTGAATGAGTTGTGCTTGCTTACAGCAACGTGCTATATGTTCTGAATGCCCGAATTGGGAATCTGTGTCAAAACTTTGTTAGGAATTATGTGATCCTTACTAGCTGGAAGTAAGGGAGATGGGGCATGAAGTTATTTCTAGGAGTTGGACACATAGCAAGTTTAGCTCAGTTCTGGGCATCTTTGAAATACCTATACAAACTTGTTCCTACATAGTAACTTGCAACTTTGAATGAGAATGTGCTTGCTTACAGCAACGTGCTATATGTTCTGAATGCCCGAATTGGGAATCTGTGTCAAATCTTTGTTAGGAATTATGTGATCCTTACTAGCTGGAAGTAAGGGAGATGGGGCATGAAGTTATTTCTAGGAGTTGGACACATACCAAGTTTAGCTCAGTTCTGGGCATCTTTGAAATACCTATACAAACTTGTTCCTACATAGTAACTTGCATCTTTGAATGAGAATGTGCTTGCTTACAGCAACGTGCTATATGTTCTGAATGCCCGAATTGGGAATCTGTGTCAAAACTTTGTTAGGAATTATGTGATCCTTACAAGCTGGAAGTAAGGGAGATGGGGCATGAAGTTATTTCTAGGAGTTGGACACATAGCAAGTTTAGCTCAGTTCTGGGCATCTTTGAAATACGTATACAAACTTGTTCCTACATAGTAACTTGCATCTTTGAATGAGAATGTGCTTGCTTGCAGCAACGTGCTATATGTTCTGAATGCCCTAATAGGGAATCTGTGTCAAAACTTTGTTAGGAATTATGTGATCCTTACAAGCTGGAAGTAAGGGAGATGGGGCATGAAGTTATTTCTAGGAGTTGGACACATAGCAAGTTTAGCTCAGTTCTTTGCATCTTTGAAATACCTATACAAACTTGTTCCTACATAGTAACTTGCAACTTTAAATGAGAATGTGCTTGCTTGCAGCAACGTGCTATATGTTCTGAATGCCCGAATTGGGATTCTGTGTCAAAACTTTGTTAGGAATTATGTGATCCTTACTAGCTGGAAGTAAGGGAGATGGGGCATGAAGTTATTTCTAGGAGATGGACACATACCAAGTTTAGCTCAGTTCTGGGCATCTTTGAAATACCTATACAAACTTGTTCCTACATAGTAACTTGCAACTTTGAATGAGAATGTGCTTGCTTACAGCAACGTGCTATATGTTCTGAATGCCCGAATTGGGAATCTGTGTCAAAACTTTGTTAGGAATTATGTGATCCTTACTAGCTGGAAGTAAGGGAGATGGGGCATGAAGTTATTTCTAGGAATTGGACACATACCAAGTTTAGCTCAGTTCTGGGCATCTTTGAAATACCTATACAAACTTGTTCCTACATAGTAACTTGCAACTTTGAATGAGAATGTGCAGCTTACAGCAACGTGCTATATGTTCTGAGTGCCCGAATAGGGAATCTGTGTCAAAACTTTGTTAGGAATTATGTGATCCTTACTAGCTGGAAGTAAGGGAGATGGGGCATGAAGTTATTTCTTGGAGTTGGAGACATACCAAGTTTAGCTCAGTTCTGGGCATCTTTGAAATACCTATACAAACTTGTTCCTACATAGTAACTTGCATCTTTGAATGAGAATGTGCTTGCTTGCAGCAACGTGCTATATGTTCTGAATGCCCGAATAGGGAATCTGTGTCAAAACTTTGTTAGGAATTATGTGATCCTTACTAGCTGGAAGTAAGGGAGATGGGGCATGAAGTTACTTCTAGGAGTTGGACACATAGCAAGTTTAGCTCAGTTCTGGGCATCTTTGAAATACCTATACAAACTTGTTCCTACATAGTAACTTGCATCTTTGAATGGGAATCTGCTTGCTTACAGCAACGTGCTATGTGTTCTGAATGCCCGAATTGGCAATCTGTGTCAAAACTTTGTTAGGAATTATGTGATCCTTACTAGCTGGAAGTAAGGGAGATGGGGCATGAAGTTATTTCTAGGAGTTGGACACATACCAAGTTTAGCTCAGTTCTGGGCATCTTTGAAATACCTATACAAACTTGTTCCTACATAGTAACTTGCATCTTTGAATGGGAATCTGCTTGCTTACAGCAACGTGCTATATGTTCTGAATGCCCGAATTGGGAATCTGTGTCTAAACTTTGTTAGGAATTATGTGATCCTTACTAGCTGGAAGTAAGGGAGATGGGGCATGAAGTTATTTCTAGGAGTTGGACACATACCAAGATTAGCTCAGTTCTGGGCATCTTTGAAATACCTATACAAACTTGTTCCTACATAGTAACTTGCAACTTTGAATGGGAATCTGCTTGCTTACAGCAACGTGCTATATGTTCTGAATGCCCGAATTGGGAATCTGTGTCAAAACTTTGTTAGGAATTATGTGATCCTTACTAGCTGGAAGTAAGGGAGATGGGGCATGAAGTTATTTTTAGGAGTTGGACACATACCAAGTTTAGCTCAGTTCTGGGCATCTTTGAAATACCTATACAAACTTGTTCCTACATAGTAACTTGCATCTTTGAATGAGAATGTGCTTGCTTACAGCAACGTGCTATATGTTCTGAATGCCCGAATTGGGAATCTGTGTCAAAACTTTGTTAGGAATTATGTGATCCTTACTAGCTGCAAGTAAGGGAGATGGGACATGAAGTTATTTCTAGGAGTTGGACACATACCAAGTTTAGCTCAGTTCTGGGCATCTTTGAAATACCTATACAAACTTGTTCCTACATAGTAACTTGCATCTTTGAATGAGAATGTGCTTGCTTACAGCAACGTGCTATATGTTCTGAATGCCCGAATTGGCAATCTGTGTCAAAACTTTGTTAGGAATTATGTGATCCTTACTAGCTGGAAGTAAGGGAGATGGGGCATGAAGTTATTTCTAGGAGTTGGACACATACCAAGTTTAGCTCAGTTCTGGGCATTTTTGAAATACCTATACAAACTTGTTCCTACATAGTAACTTGCAACTTTGAATGAGAATGTGCTTGCTTGCAGCAACGTGCTATATGTTCTGAATGCCCGAATAGGGAATCTGTGTCAAAACTTTGTTAGGAATTATGTGATCCTTACTAGCTGGAAGTAAGGGAGATGGAGCATGAAGTTATTTCTTGGAGTTGGACACATACCAATTTTAGCTCAGTTCTGGGCATCTTTGAAATACCTATACAAACTTGTTCCTACCTAGTAACTTGCATTTTGGAATGAGAATGTGCTTGCTTGCAGCAACGTGCTATATGTTCTGAATGCCCGAATAGGGAATCTGTGTCAAAACTTTGTTAGAAATTATGTGATCCTTACTAGCTGGAAGTAAGGGAGATGGGGCATGAAGTTATTTCTAGGAGTTGGACACATACCAAGTTTAGCTCAGTTCTGGGCATCTTTGAAATACCTATACAAACTTGTTCCTACATAGTAACTTGCATCTTTGAATGAGAATCTGCTTGTTTATAGCAACGTGCTATATGTTCTGAATGCCCGAATAGGGAATCTGTGTCAAAACTTTGTTAGGAATTATGTGATCCTTACTAGCTGGAAGTAAGGGAGATGTTGCATGAAGTTATTTCTAGGAGTTGGGCACATACCAAGTTTAGCACAGTTCTGGACATCTTTGAAATACCTATACAAACTTGTTCCTACCTAGTAACTTGCAACTTTGAATGAAAATGTGCTTGCTTACAGCAACGTGCTATATGTTCTGAATGCCCGAATAGGGAATCTGTGTCAAAACTTTGTTAGGAATTATGTGATCCTTACTAGCTGGAAGGAAGGGAGATGGGGCATGAAGTTATTTCTAGGAGTTGGACACATAGCAAGTTTAGCTCAGTTCTGGGCATCTTTGAAATACCTATACAAACTTGTTCCTACACAGTAACTTGCATCTTTGAATGAGAATGTGCTTGCTTACAGCAACGTGCTATATGTTCTGAATGCTCGAATTGGCAATCTGTGTCAAAACTTTGTTAGGAATTATGTGATCCTTACTAGCTGGAAGTAAGGGAGATGGGGCATGAAGTTATTTCTAGGAGTTGGACACATAGCAAGTTTAGCTCAGTTCTGGGCATCTTTGAAATACCTATACAAACTTGTTCCTACATAGTAACTTGCATCTTTGAATGGGAATCCGCTTGCTTACAGCAACGTGCTATATGTTCTGAATGCCCGAATTGGGAATCTGTGTCAAAACTTTGTTAGGAATTATGTGATCCTTACTAGCTGGAAGTAAGGGAGATGGGGCATGAAGTTATTTCTAGGAGTTGGACACATAGCAAGTTTAGCTCAGTTCTGGGCATCTTTGAAATACCTATACAAACTTGTTCCTACATAGTAACTTGCAACTTTGAATGGGAATCCGCTTGCTTACAGCAACGTGCTATATGTTCTGAATGCCCGAATTGGGAATCTGTGTCAAAACTTTGTTAGGAATTATGTGATCCTTACTAGCTGGAAGTAAGGGAGATGGGGCATGAAGTTATTTCTAGGAGTTGGACACATACCAAGTTTAGCTCAGTTCTGGGCATCTTTGAAATACCTATACAAACTTGTTCCTACATAGTAACTTGCATCTTTGAATGAGAATGTGCTTGCTTACAGCAACGTGCTATATGTTCTGAATGCCCGAATTGGGAATCTGTGTCAAAACTTTGTTAGGAATTATGTGATCCTTACTAGCTGGAAGTAAGGGAGATGGGACATGAAGTTATTTCTAGGAGCTGGACACATACCAAGTTTAGCTCAGTTCTGGGCATCTTTGAAATACCTATACAAACTTGTTCCTACATAGTAACTTGCATCTTTGAATGAGAATGTGCTTGCTTACAGCAACGTGCTATATGTTCTGAATGCCCGAATTGGCAATCTGTGTCAAAACTTTGTTAGGAATTATGTGATCCTTACTAGCTGGAAGTAAGGGAGATGGGGCATGAAGTTATTTCTAGGAGTTGGACACATACCAAGTTTAGCTCAGTTCTGGGCATTTTTGAAATACCTATACAAACTTGTTCCTACATAGTAACTTGCAACTTTGAATGAGAATGTGCTTGCTTGCAGCAACGTGCTATATGTTCTGAATGCCCGAATAGGGAATCTGTGTCAAAACTTTGTTAGGAATTATGTGATCCTTACTAGCTGGAAGTAAGGGAGATGGAGCATGAAGTTATTTCTTGGAGTTGGACACATACCAATTTCAGCTCAGTTCTGGGCATCTTTGAAATACCTATACAAGCTTGTTCCTACCTAGTAACTTGCATTTTGGAATGAGAATGTGCTTGCTTGCAGCAACGTGCTATATGTTCTGAATGCCCGAATAGGGAATCTGTGTCAAAACTTTGTTAGAAATTATGTGATCCTTACTAGCTGGAAGTAAGGGAGATGGGGCATGAAGTTATTTCTAGGAGTTGGACACATACCAAGTTTAGCTCAGTTCTGGGCATCTTTGAAATACCTATACAAACTTGTTCCTACATAGTAACTTGCATCTTTGAATGAGAATCTGCTTGTTTATAGCAACGTGCTATATGTTCTGAATGACCGAATAGGGAATCAGTGTCAAAACTTTGTTAGGAATTATGTGATCCTTACTTGCTGGAAGTAAGGGAGATGTTGCATGAAGTTATTTCTAGGAGTTGGGCACATACCAAGTTTAGCTCAGTTCTGGGCATCTTTGAAATACCTATACAAACTTGTTCCTACCTAGTAACTTGCAACTTTGAATGAAAATGTGCTTGCTTACAGCAACGTGCTATATGTTCTGAATGCCCGAATTGGCAATCTGTGTCAAAACTTTGTTAGGAATTATGTGATCCTTACTAGCTGGAAGTAAGGGAGATGGGGCATGAAGTTATTTCTAGGAGTTGGACACATACCAAGTTTAGCTCAGTTCTGGGCATCTTTGAAATACCTATACAAACTTGTTCCTACATAATAACTTGCAACTTTGAATGAAAATGTGCTTGCTTACAGCAACGTGCTATATGTTCTGAATGCCCGAATTGGGAATCTGTGTCAAAACATTGTTAGGAATTATGTGATCCTTACTAGCTGGAAGTAAGGGAGATGGGGCATGAAGTTATTTCTAGGAGTTGGACACATACAACGTTTAGCTCAGTTCTGGGCATCTTTGAAATACCTATACAAACTTGTTCCTACCTAGTAACTTGCATCTTTGAATGAGAATCTGCTTGCTTACAGCAACGTGCTATATGTTCTGAATGCCCGAATTGGGAATCTGTGTCAAAACTTTGTTAGGAATTATGTGATCCTTACTAGCTGGAAGTAAGGGAGATGGGGCATGAAGTTATTTCTAGGAGTTGGACACATACCAAGTTTAGCTCAGTTCTGGGCATCTTTGAAATACCTATACAAACTTGTTCCTACATAGTAACTTGCATCTTTGAATGAGAATGTGCTTGCTTGCAGCAACGTGCTATATGTTCTGATTGCCCGAATAGGGAATCTGTGTCAAAACTTTGTTAGGAATTATGTGATCCTTACTAGCTGGAAGTAAGGGAGATGGGGCATGAAGTTATTTCTAGGAGTTGGACACATACAACGTTTAGCTCAGTTCTGGGCATCTTTGAAATACCTATACACACTTGTTCCTACATAGTAACTTGCATCTTTGAATGAGAATGTGCTTGCTTGCAGCAACGTGCTATATGTTCTGAATGCCCGAATAGGGAATCTGTGTCAAAACTTTGTTAGGAATTATGTGATCCTTACTAGCTGGAAGTAAGGGAGATGGGGCATGAAGTTATTTCTAGGAGTTGGAAACATACCAAGTTCAGCTCAGTTCTGGGCATCTTTGAAATACCTATACAATCTTGTTCCTACATAGTAACTTGCATCTTTGAATGAGAATGTGCTTGCTTACAGCAACGTGCTATATGTTCTGAATGCCCGAATTGGGAATCTGTGTCAAAACTTTGTTAGGAATTATGTGATCATTACTAGCTGGAAGTAAGGGAGATGGGGCATGAAGTTATTTCTAGCAGTTGGACACATACCAAGTTTAGCTCAGTTCTGGGCATCTTTGAAATACCTATACAAACTTGTTCCTACATAGTAACTTGCATCTTTGAATGAGAATCTGCTTGCTTACAGCAACGTGCTATATGTTCTGAATGCCCGAATTGGGAATCTGTGTCAAAACTTTGTTAGGAATTATGTGATCCTTACTAGCTGGAAGTAAGGGAGATGGGGCATGAAGTTATTTCTAGGAGTTGGACACATACCAAGTTTAGCGCAGTTCTGGGCATCTTTGAAATACCTATACAAACTTGTTCCTACATAGTAACTTGCATCTTTGAATGAGAATGTGCTTGCTTGCAGCAACGTGCTATATGTTCTGAATGCCCGAATAGGGAATCTGTGTCAAAACTTTGTTAGGAATTATGTGATCCTTACTAGCTGGAAGTAAGGGAGATGGGGCATGAAGTTATTTCTAGGAGTTGGACACATACCAAGTTTAGCTCAGTTCTGGGCATCTTTGAAATACCTATACAAACTTGTTCCTACATAGTAACTTGCATCTTTGAATGAGAATCTGCTTGCTTACAGCAACGTGCTATATGTTCTGAATGCCCGAATTGGCAATCTGTGTCAAAACTTTGTTAGGAATTATGTGATCCTTACTAGCTGGAAGTAAGGGAGATGGGGCATGAAGTTATTTCTAGGAGTTGGACACATACCAAGTTTAGCTCAGTTCTGGGCATCTTTGAAATACCTATACAAACTTGTTCCTACATAGTAACTTGCATCTTTGAATGAGAATGTGCTTGCTTGCAGCAACGTGCTATATGTTCTGAATGCCCGAATTGGGAATCTGTGTCAAAACTTTGTTAGGAATTATGTGATCCTTACTAGCTGGAAGTAAGGGAGATGGGGCATGAAGTTATTTCTAGGAGTTGGACACATACCAAGTTTAGCTCAGTTCTGGGCATCTTTGAAATACCTATACAAACTTGTTCCTACATAGTAACTTGCATCTTTGAATGAGAATCTGCTTGCTTACAGCAACGTGCTATATGTTCTGAATGCCCGAATTGGGAATCTCTGTCAAAACTTTGTTAGGAATTATGTGATCCTTACTAGCTGGAAGTAAGGGAGATGGGGCATGAAGTTATTTCTAGGAGTTGGACACATAGCAAGTTTAGCTCAGTTCTGGGCATCTTTGAAATACCTATACAAACTTGTTCCTACATAGTAACTTGCATCTTTGAATGAGAATCTGCTTGCTTACAGCAACGTGCTATATGTTCTGAATGCCCGAATTGGGAATCTGTGTCAAAACTTTGTTAGGAATTATGTGATCCTTACTAGCTGGAAGTAAGGGAGATGGGGCATGAAGTTATTTCTAGGAGTTGGACACATACCAAGTTTAGCTCAGTTCTGGGCATCTTTGAAATACCTATACAAACTTGTTCCTACATAGTAACTTGCAACTATGAATGAGAATGTGCTTGCTTACAGCAACGTGCTATATGTTCTGAATGCCCGAATTGGGAATCTGTGTCAAAACTTTGTTAGGAATTATGTGATCCTTAGTAGCTGGAAGTAAGGGAGATGGGGCATGAAGTTATTTCTAGGAGTTGGACACATACCAAGTTTAGCTCAGTTCTGGGCATCTTTGAAATACCTATACAAACTTGTTCCTACATAGTAACTTGCATCTTTGAATGAGAATGTGCTTGCTTGCAGCAACGTGCTATATGTTCTGAATGCCCGAATAGGGAATCTGTGTCAAAACTTTGTTAGGAATTATGTGATCCTTACTAGCTGGAAGTAAGGGAGATGGGGCATGAAGTTATTTCTAGGAGTTGGACACATACCAAGTTTAGCTCAGTTCTGGGCATCTTTGAAATACCTATACAAACTTGTTCCTACATAGTCACTTGCATCTTTGAATGAGAATGTGCTTGCTTACAGCAACGTGCTATATGTTCTGAATGCCCGAATTGGCAATCCGTGTCAAAACTTTGTTAGGAATTATGTGATCCTTACTAGCTGGAAGTAAGGGAGATGGGGCATGAAGTTATTTCTAGTAGTTGGACACACACCAAGTTTAGCTCAGTTCTGGGCATCTTTGAAATACCTATACAAACTTGTTCCTACATAGTAACTTGCATCTTTGAATGAGAATGTGCTTGCTTGCAGCAACGTGCTATATGTTCTGAATGCCCGAATAGGGAATCCGTGTCAAAACTTTGTTAGGAATTATGTGATCCTTACTAGCTGGAAGTAAGGGAGATGGGGCATGAAGTTATTTCTAGGAGTTGGACACATACCAAGTTTAGCTCAGTTCTGGGCATCTTTGAAATACCTATACAAACTTGTTCCTACATAGTAACTTGCAACTTTGAATGAGAATGTGCTTGCTTACAGCAACGTGCTATATGTTCTGAATGCCCGAATTGGGAATCTGTGTCAAAACTTTGTTAGGAATTATGTGATCCTTACTAGCTGGAAGTAAGGGAGATGGGGCATGAAGTTATTTCTAGCAGTTGGACACATACCAAGTTTAGCTCAGTTCTGGGCATCTTTGAAATACCTATACAAACTTGTTCCTACATAGTAACTTGCATCTTTGAATGAGAATCTGCTTGCTTACAGCAACGTGCTATATGTTCTGAATGCCCGAATTGGGAATCTGTGTCAAAACTTTGTTAGGAATTATGTGATCCTTACTAGCTGGAAGTAAGGGAGATGGGGCATGAAGTTATTTCTAGGAGTTGGACACATACCAAGTTTAGCTCAGTTCTGGGCATCTTTGAAATACCTATACAAACTTGTTCCTACATAGTAACTTGCATCTTTGAATGAGAATCTGCTTGCTTACAGCAACGTGCTATATGTTCTGAATGCCCGAATTGGGAATCTGTGTCAAAACTTTGTTAGGAATTATGTGATCCTTACTAGCTGGAAGTAAGGGAGATGGGGCATGAAGTTATTTCTAGGAGTTGGACACATACCAAGTTTAGCTCAGTTCTGGGCATCTTTGAAATACCTATACAAACTTGTTCCTACATAGTAACTTGCATCTTTGAATGAGAATTTGCTTGCTTGCAGCAACGTGCTATATGTTCTGAATGCCCGAATAGGGAATCTGTGTCAAAACTTTGTTAGGAATTATGTGATCCTTACTAGCTGGAAGTAAGGGAGATGGGGCATGAAGTTATTTCTAGGAGTTGGACACATACAACGTTTAGCTCAGTTCTGGGCATCTTTGAAATACCTATACAAACTTGTTTCTACATAGTAACTTGCATCTTTCAATGAGAATGTGCTTGCTTGCAGCAACGTGCTATATGTTCTGAATGCCCGAATAGGGAATCTGTGTCAAAACTTTGTTAGGAATTATGTGATCCTTACTAGCTGGAAGTAAGGGAGATGGGGCATGAAGTTATTTCTAGGAGTTGGACACATACCAAGTTTAGCTCAGTTCTGGGCATCTTTGAAATACCTATACAAACTTGTTCCTACATAGTAACTTGCATCTTTGAATGAGAATCTGCTTGCTTACAGCAACGTGCTATATGTTCTGAATGCCCGAATTGGGAATCTGTGTCAAAATTTTGTTAGGAATTATGTGATCCTTACTAGCTGGAAGTAAGGGAGATGGGGCATGAAGTTATTTCTAGGAGTTGGACACATAGCAAGTTTAGCTCAGTTCTGGGCATCTTTGAAATACCTATACAAACTTGTTCCTACATAGTAACTTGCAACTTTGAATGAGAATGTGCTTGCTTGCAGCAACGTGCTATATGTTCTGAATGCCCGAATAGGGAATCTGTGTCAAATCTTTGTTAGGAATTATGTGATCCTTACTAGCTGGAAGTAAGGGAGATGGGGCATGAAGTTATTTCTAGGAGTTGGACACATACCAAGTTTAGCTCACTTCTGGGCATCTTTGAAATACCTATACGAACTTGTTCCTACATAGTAACTTGCAACTTTGAATGAGAATGTGCTTGCTTACAGCAACGTGCTATATGTTCTGAATGCCCGAATTGGGAATCTGTGTCAAAACTTTGTTAGGAATTATGTGATCCTTACTAGCTGGAAGTAAGGGAGATGGGGCATGAAGTTATTTCTAGGAGTTGGACACATACCAAGTTTAGCTCAGTTCTGGGCATCTTTGAAAAAGCTTTACAAACTTGTTCCTGCATAGTAACTTGCATCTTTGAATGAGAATGTGCTTGCTTACAGCAACGTGCTATATGTTCTGAATGCCCGAATTGGGAATCTGTGTCAAAACTTTGTTAGGAATTATGTGATCCTTACTAGCTGGAAGTAAGGGAGATGGGGCATGAAGTTATTTCTAGGAGTTGGACACATACCAAGTTTAGCTCAGTTCTGGGCATCTTTGAAATACCTATACAAACTTGTTCCTACCTAGTAACTTGCAACCTTGAATGAAAATGTGCTTGCTTACAGCAAAGTGCTATATGTTCTGAATGCCCGAATAGGGAATCTGTGTCAAAACTTTGATAGGAATTATGTGATCCTTACTAGCTGGAAGTAAGGGAGATGGGGCATGAAGTTATTTCTAGGAGTTGGACACATACCAAGTTTAGCTCAGTTCTGGGCATCTTTGAAATACCTATACAAACTTGTTCCTACATAGTAACTTGCAACTTTGAATGAGAATGTGCTTGCTTACAGCAACGTGCTATATGTTCTGAATGCCCGAATTGGGAATCTGTGTCAAAACTTTGTTAGGAATTATGTGATCCTTACTAGCTGGAAGTAAGGGAGATGGGGCATGAAGTTATTTCTAGGAGTTGGACACATACCAAGTTTAGCTCAGTTCTGGGCATCTTTGAAATACCTATACAAACTTGTTCCTACATAGTAACTTGCAACTTTGAATGAGAATGTGCTTGCTTGCAGCAACGTGCTATATGTTCTGAATGCCCGAATAGGGAATCTGTGTCAAAACTTTGTTAGGAATTATGTGATCCTTACTAGCTGGAAGTAAGGGAGATGGGGCATGAAGTTATTTCTAGGAGTTGGACACATACCAAGTTTAGCTCAGTTCTGGGCATCTTTGAAATACCTATACAAACTTGTTCCTACATAGTAACTTGCAACTTTGAATGAGAATGTGCTTGCTTGCAGCAACGTGCTATATGTTCTGAATGCCCGAATAGGGAATCTGTGTCAAAACTTTGTTAGGAATTATGTGATCCTTACTAGCTGGAAGTAAGGGAGATGGGGCATGAAGTTATTTCTAGGAGTTGGACACATACCAAGTTTAGCTCAGTTCTGGGCATCTTTGAAATACCTATACAAACTTGTTCCTACATAGTAACTTGCATCTTTGAATGAGAATGTGCTTGCTTGCAGCAACGTGCTATATGTTCTGAATGCCCGAATAGGGAATCTGTGTCAAAACTTTGTTAGGAATTATGTGATCCTTACTAGCTGGAAGTAAGGGAGATGGGGCATGAAGTTATTTCTAGGAGTTGGACACATACCAAGTTTAGCTCAGTTCTGGGCATCTTTGAAATACCTATACAAACTTGTTCCTACATAGTAACTTGCATCTTTGAATGAGAATGTGCTTGCTTGCAGCAACGTGCTATATGTTCTGAATGCCCGAATTGGGAATCTGTGTCAAAACTTTGTTAGGAATTATGTGATCCTTACTAGCTGAAAGTAAGGGAGATGGGGCATGAAGTTATTTCTAGGAGTTGGACACATACCAAGTTTAGCTCAGTTCTGGGCATCTTTGAAATACCTATACAAACTTGTTCCTACATAGTAACTTGCATCTTTGAATGAGAATGTGCTTGCTTACAGCAACGTGCTATATGTTCTGAATGCCCGAATTGGCAATCCGTGTCAAAACTTTGTTAGGAATTATGTGATCCTTACTAGCTGGAAGTAAGGGAGATGGGGCATGAAGTTATTTCTAGGAGTTGGACACATACAACGTTTAGCTCAGTTCTGGGCATCTTTGAAATACCTATACAAACTTGTTCCTACATAGTAACTTGCATCTTTGAATGGGAATCTGCTTGCTTACAGCAACGTGCTATATGTTCTGAATGCCCGAATTGGGAATCTGTGTCAAAACTTTGTTAGGAATTATGTGATCCTTACTAGCTGGAAGTAAGGGAGATGGGGCATGAAGTTATTTCTAGGAGTTGGACACATACCAAGTTTAGCTCAGTTCTGGGCATCTTTGAAATACCTATACAAACTTGTTCCTACATAGTAACTTGCAACTTTGAATGAGAATGTGCTTGCTTACAGCAACGTGCTATATGTTCTGAATGCCCGAATTGGGAATCTGTGTCAAAACTTTGTTAGGAATTATGTGATCCTTACTAGCTGGAAGTAAGGGAGATGGGGCATGAAGTTATTTCTAGGAGTTGGACACATACCAAGTTTAGCTCAGTTCTGGGCATCTTTGAAATACCTATACAAACTTGTTCCTACATAGTAACTTGCATGTTTGAATGAGAATGTTCTTCCTTACAGCAACGTGCTATATGTTCTGAATGCCCGAATTGGCAATCTGTGTCAAATCTTTGTTAGGAATTATGTGATCCTTACTAGCTGGAAGTAAGGGAGATGGGGCATGAAGTTATTTCTAGGAGTTGGAGACATACCAAGCTTAGCTCAGTTCTGGGCATCTTTGAAATACCTATACAAACTTGTTCCTACATAGTAACTTGCATCTTTGAATGAGAATGTTCTTCCTTACAGCAACGTGCTATATGTTCTGAATGCCCGAATAGGGAATCTGTGTCAAAACTTTGTTAGGAATTATGTGATCCTTACTAGCTGGAAGTAAGGGAGATGGGGCATGAAGTTATTTCTTGGAGTTGGAGACATACCAAGTTTAGCTCAGTTCTGGGCATCTTTGAAATACCTATACAAACTTGTTCCTACATAGTAACTTGCATCTTTGAATGAGAATGTGCTTGCTTGCAGCAACGTGCTATATGTTCTGAATGCCCGAATAGGGAATCTGTGTCAAAACTTTGTTAGGAATTATGTGATCCTTACTAGCTGGAAGTAAGGGAGATGGGGCATGAAGTTATTTCTAGGAGTTGGACACATACCAAGTTTAGCTCAGTTCTGGGCATCTTTGAAATACCTATACAAACTTGTTGCTACATAGTAACTTTCATCTTTGAATGAGAATGTGCTTGCTTGCAGCAACGTGCTATATGTTCTGAATGCCCGAATTGGGAATCTGTGTCAAAACTTTGTTAGGAATTAAGTGATCCTTACTAGCTGGAAGTAAGGGAGATGGGGCATGAAGTTATTTCTAGGAGTTGGACACATACCAAGTTTAGCTCAGTTCTGGGCATCTTTGAAATACCTATACAAACTTGTTCCTACATAGTAACTTGCAACTTTGAATGAGAATGTGCTTGCTTACATCAACGTGCTATATGTTCTGAATGACCGAATTGGGAATCTGTGTCAAAACTTTGTTAGGAATTATGTGATCCTTACTAGCTGGAAGTAAGGGAGATGGGGCATGAAGTTATTTCTAGGAGTTGGACACATACCAAGTTTAGCTCAGTTCTGGGCATCTTTGAAATACCTATACAAACTTGTTCCTACATAGTAACTTGCAACTTTGAATGAGAATGTGCTTGCTTACAGCAACGTGCTATATGTTCTGAATGCCCGAATTGGGAATCTGTGTCAAAACTTTGTTAGGAATTATGTGATCCTTACTAGCTGGAAGTAAGGGAGATGGGGCATGAAGTTATTTCTAGGAGTTGGACACATACCAAGTTTAGCTCAGTTCTGGGCATCTTTGAAATACCTATACAAACTTGTTCCTACATAGTAACTTGCAACTTTGAATGAGAATGTGCTTGCTTACAGCAACGTGCTATATGTTCTGAATGCCCGAATTGGGAATCTGTGTCAAAACTTTGTTAGGAATTATGTGATCCTTACTAGCTGGAAGTAAGGGAGATGGGGCATGAAGTTATTTCTAGGAGTTGGACACATACCAAGTTTAGCTCAGTTCTGGGCATCTTTGAAATACCTATACAAACTTGTTCCTACATAGTAACTTGCAACTTTGAATGAGAATGTGCTTGCTTACAGCAACGTGCTATATGTTCTGAATGCCCGAATTGGGAATGTGTGTCAAAACTTTGTTAGGAATTATGTCATCCTTACTAGCTGGAAGTAAGGGAGATGGAGCATGAAGTTATTTCTAGGAGTTGGACACATACCAAGTTTAGCTCAGTTCTGGGCATCTTTGAAATACCTATACAAACTTGTTCCTACATAGTAACTTGCAACTTTGAATGAGAATGTGCTTGCTTACAGCAACGTGCTATATGTTCTGAATGCCCGAATTGGGAATCTGTGTCAAAACTTTGTTAGGAATTATGTGATCCTTACTAGCTGGAAGTAAGGGAGATGGGGCATGAAGTTATTTCTAGGAGTTGGACACATACCAAGTTTAGCTCAGTTCTGGGCATCTTTGAAATACCAATACAAACTTGTTCCTACATAGTAACTTGCAACTTTGAATGAGAATGTGCTTGCTTACAGCAACGTGCTATATGTTCTGAATGCCCGAATTGGGAATCTGTGTCAAAACTTTGTTAGGAATTATGTGATCCTTACTAGCTGGAAGTAAGGGAGATGGGGCATGAAGTTATTTCTAGGAGTTGGACACATACCAAGTTTAGCTCAGTTCTGGGCATCTTTGAAATACCAATACAAACTTGTTCCTACATAGTAACTTGCAACTTTGAATGAGAATGTGCTTGCTTACAGCAACGTGCTATATGTTCTGAATGCCCGAATTGGGAATCTGTGTCAAAACTTTGTTAGGAATTATGTGATCCTTACTAGCTGGAAGTAAGGGAGATGGGGCATGAAGTTATTTCTAGGAGTTGGACACATACCAAGTTTAGCTCAGTTCTGGGCATCTTTGAAATACCTATACAAACTTGTTCCTACATAGTAACTTGCATCTTTGAATGAGAATGTTCTTCCTTACAGCAACGTGCTATATGTTCTGAATGCCCGAATTGGCAATCTGTGTCAAAACTTTGTTAGGAATTATGTGATCCTTACTAGCTGGAAGTAAGGGAGATGGGGCATGAAGTTATTTCTAGGAGTTGGACACATACCAAGTTTAGCTCAGTTCTGGGCATCTTTGAAATACCTATACAAACTTGTTCCTACATAGTAACTTGCAACTTTGAATGAGAATGTGCTTGCTTACAGCAACGTGCTATATGTTCTGAATGCCCGAATTGGCAATCTGTGTCAAAACTTTGTTAGGAATTATGTGATCCTTACTAGCTGGAAGTAAGGGAGATGGGCATGAAGTTATTTCTAGGAGTTGGACACATACCAAGTTTAGCTCAGTTCTGGGCATCTTTGAAATACCTATACAAACTTGTTCCTACATAGTAACTTGCAACTTTCAATGAGAATGTGCTTGCTTACAGCAACGTGCTATATGTTCTGAATGCCCGAATAGGGAATCTGTGTCAAAACTTTGTTAGGAATTATGTGATCCTTACAAACTGGAAGTAAGGGAGATGGGGCATGAAGTTATTTCTTGGAGTTGGAGACATACCAAGTTTAGCTCAGTTCTGGGCATCTTTGAAATACCTATACAAACTTGTTCCTACATAGTAACTTGCCTCTTTGAATGAGAATGTGCTTGCTTGCAGCAACGTGCTATATGTTCTGAATGTCCGAATAGGGAATCTGTGTCAAAACTTTGTTAGGAATTATGTGATCCTTACTAGGTGGAAGTAAGGGAGATGGGGCATGAAGTTATTTCTAGGAGTTGGACACATACCAAGTTTAGCTCAGTTCTGGGCATCTTTGAAATACCTATACAAACTTGTTCCTACATAGTAACTTGCAACTTTGAATGAGAATGTGCTTGCTTACAGCAACGTGCTATATGTTCTGAATGCCCGAATTGGGAATGTGTGTCAAAACTTTGTTAGGAATTATGTCATCCTTACTAGCTGGAAGTAAGGGAGATGGAGCATGAAGTTATTTCTAGGAGTTGGACACATACCAAGTTTAGCTCAGTTCTGGGCATCTTTGAAATACCTATACAAACTTGTTCCTACATAGTAACTTGCAACTTTGAATGAGAATGTGCTTGCTTACAGCAACGTGCTATATGTTCTGAATGCCCGAATTGGGAATCTGTGTCAAAACTTTGTTAGGAATTATGTGATCCTTACTAGCTGGAAGTAAGGGAGATGGGGCATGAAGTTATTTCTAGGAGTTGGACACATACCAAGTTTAGCTCAGTTCTGGGCATCTTTGAAATACCAATACAAACTTGTTCCTACATAGTAACTTGCAACTTTGAATGAGAATGTGCTTGCTTACAGCAACGTGCTATATGTTCTGAATGCCCGAATTGGGAATCTGTGTCAAAACTTTGTTAGGAATTATGTGATCCTTACTAGCTGGAAGTAAGGGAGATGGGGCATGAAGTTATTTCTAGGAGTTGGACACATACCAAGTTTAGCTCAGTTCTGGGCATCTTTGAAATACCAATACAAACTTGTTCCTACATAGTAACTTGCAACTTTGAATGAGAATGTGCTTGCTTACAGCAACGTGCTATATGTTCTGAATGCCCGAATTGGGAATGTGTGTCAAAACTTTGTTAGGAATTATGTCATCCTTACTAGCTGGAAGTAAGGGAGATGGAGCATGAAGTTATTTCTAGGAGTTGGACACATACCAAGTTTAGCTCAGTTCTGGGCATCTTTGAAATACCTATACAAACTTGTTCCTACATAGTAACTTGCAACTTTGAATGAGAATGTGCTTGCTTACAGCAACGTGCTATATGTTCTGAATGCCCGAATTGGGAATCTGTGTCAAAACTTTGTTAGGAATTATGTGATCCTTACTAGCTGGAAGTAAGGGAGATGGGGCATGAAGTTATTTCTAGGAGTTGGACACATACCAAGTTTAGCTCAGTTCTGGGCATCTTTGAAATACCAATACAAACTTGTTCCTACATAGTAACTTGCAACTTTGAATGAGAATGTGCTTGCTTACAGCAACGTGCTATATGTTCTGAATGCCCGAATTGGGAATCTGTGTCAAAACTTTGTTAGGAATTATGTGATCCTTACTAGCTGGAAGTAAGGGAGATGGGGCATGAAGTTATTTCTAGGAGTTGGACACATACCAAGTTTAGCTCAGTTCTGGGCATCTTTGAAATACCAATACAAACTTGTTCCTACATAGTAACTTGCAACTTTGAATGAGAATGTGCTTGCTTACAGCAACGTGCTATATGTTCTGAATGCCCGAATTGGGAATGTGTGTCAAAACTTTGTTAGGAATTATGTCATCCTTACTAGCTGGAAGTAAGGGAGATGGAGCATGAAGTTATTTCTAGGAGTTGGACACATACCAAGTTTAGCTCAGTTCTGGGCATCTTTGAAATACCTATACAAACTTGTTCCTACATAGTAACTTGCAACTTTGAATGAGAATGTGCTTGCTTACAGCAACGTGCTATATGTTCTGAATGCCCGAATTGGGAATCTGTGTCAAAACTTTGTTAGGAATTATGTGATCCTTACTAGCTGGAAGTAAGGGAGATGGGGCATGAAGTTATTTCTAGGAGTTGGACACATACCAAGTTTAGCTCAGTTCTGGGCATCTTTGAAATACCAATACAAACTTGTTCCTACATAGTAACTTGCAACTTTGAATGAGAATGTGCTTGCTTACAGCAACGTGCTATATGTTCTGAATGCCCGAATTGGGAATCTGTGTCAAAACTTTGTTAGGAATTATGTGATCCTTACTAGCTGGAAGTAAGGGAGATGGGGCATGAAGTTATTTCTAGGAGTTGGACACATACCAAGTTTAGCTCAGTTCTGGGCATCTTTGAAATACCTATACAAACTTGTTCCTACATAGTAACTTGCAACTTTGAATGAGAATGTGCTTGCTTACAGCAACGTGCTATATGTTCTGAATGCCCGAATTGGCAATCTGTGTCAAAACTTTGTTAGGAATTATGTGATCCTTACTAGCTGGAAGTAAGGGAGATGGGCATGAAGTTATTTCTAGGAGTTGGACACATACCAAGTTTAGCTCAGTTCTGGGCATCTTTGAAATACCTATACAAACTTGTTCCTACATAGTAACTTGCAACTTTCAATGAGAATGTGCTTGCTTACAGCAACGTGCTATATGTTCTGAATGCCCGAATAGGGAATCTGTGTCAAAACTTTGTTAGGAATTATGTGATCCTTACTAACTGGAAGTAAGGGAGATGGGGCATGAAGTTATTTCTTGGAGTTGGAGACATACCAAGTTTAGCTCAGTTCTGGGCATCTTTGAAATACCTATACAAACTTGTTCCTACATAGTAACTTGCCTCTTTGAATGAGAATGTGCTTGCTTGCAGCAACGTGCTATATGTTCTGAATGCCCGAATAGGGAATCTGTGTCAAAACTTTGTTAGGAATTATGTGATCCTTACTAGGTGGAAGTAAGGGAGATGGGGCATGAAGTTATTTCTAGGAGTTGGACACATACCAAGTTTAGCTCAGTTCTGGGCATCTTTGAAATACCTATACAAACTTGTTCCTACATAGTAACTTGCAACTTTGAATGAGAATGTGCTTGCTTACAGCAACGTGCTATATGTTCTGAATGCCCGAATTGGGAATGTGTGTCAAAACTTTGTTAGGAATTATGTCATCCTTACTAGCTGGAAGTAAGGGAGATGGAGCATGAAGTTATTTCTAGGAGTTGGACACATACCAAGTTTAGCTCAGTTCTGGGCATCTTTGAAATACCTATACAAACTTGTTCCTACATAGTAACTTGCAACTTTGAATGAGAATGTGCTTGCTTACAGCAACGTGCTATATGTTCTGAATGCCCGAATTGGGAATCTGTGTCAAAACTTTGTTAGGAATTATGTGATCCTTACTAGCTGGAAGTAAGGGAGATGGGGCATGAAGTTATTTCTAGGAGTTGGACACATACCAAGTTTAGCTCAGTTCTGGGCATCTTTGAAATACCAATACAAACTTGTTCCTACATAGTAACTTGCAACTTTGAATGAGAATGTGCTTGCTTACAGCAACGTGCTATATGTTCTGAATGCCCGAATTGGGAATCTGTGTCAAAACTTTGTTAGGAATTATGTGATCCTTACTAGCTGGAAGTAAGGGAGATGGGGCATGAAGTTATTTCTAGGAGTTGGACACATACCAAGTTTAGCTCAGTTCTGGGCATCTTTGAAATACCAATACAAACTTGTTCCTACATAGTAACTTGCAACTTTGAATGAGAATGTGCTTGCTTACAGCAACGTGCTATATGTTCTGAATGCCCGAATTGGGAATCTGTGTCAAAACTTTGTTAGGAATTATGTGATCCTTACTAGCTGGAAGTAAGGGAGATGGGGCATGAAGTTATTTCTAGGAGTTGGACACATACCAAGTTTAGCTCAGTTCTGGGCATCTTTGAAATACCTATACAAACTTGTTCCTACATAGTAACTTGCATCTTTGAATGAGAATGTTCTTCCTTACAGCAACGTGCTATATGTTCTGAATGCCCGAATTGGCAATCTGTGTCAAAACTTTGTTAGGAATTATGTGATCCTTACTAGCTGGAAGTAAGGGAGATGGGGCATGAAGTTATTTCTAGGAGTTGGACACATACCAAGTTTAGCTCAGTTCTGGGCATCTTTGAAATACCTATACAAACTTGTTCCTACATAGTAACTTGCAACTTTGAATGAGAATGTGCTTGCTTACAGCAACGTGCTATATGTTCTGAATGCCCGAATTGGCAATCTGTGTCAAAACTTTGTTAGGAATTATGTGATCCTTACTAGCTGGAAGTAAGGGAGATGGGCATGAAGTTATTTCTAGGAGTTGGACACATACCAAGTTTAGCTCAGTTCTGGGCATCTTTGAAATACCTATACAAACTTGTTCCTACATAGTAACTTGCAACTTTCAATGAGAATGTGCTTGCTTACAGCAACGTGCTATATGTTCTGAATGCCCGAATAGGGAATCTGTGTCAAAACTTTGTTAGGAATTATGTGATCCTTACTAACTGGAAGTAAGGGAGATGGGGCATGAAGTTATTTCTTGGAGTTGGAGACATACCAAGTTTAGCTCAGTTCTGGGCATCTTTGAAATACCTATACAAACTTGTTCCTACATAGTAACTTGCCTCTTTGAATGAGAATGTGCTTGCTTGCAGCAACGTGCTATATGTTCTGAATGCCCGAATAGGGAATCTGTGTCAAAACTTTGTTAGGAATTATGTGATCCTTACTAGGTGGAAGTAAGGGAGATGGGGCATGAAGTTATTTCTAGGAGTTGGACACATACCAAGTTTAGCTCAGTTCTGGGCATCTTTGAAATACCTATACAAACTTGTTGCTACATAGTAACTTGCATCTTTGAATGAGAATGTGCTTGCTTGCAGCAACGTGCTATAAGTTCTGAATGCCCGAATTGGGAATCTGTGTCAAAACTTTGTTAGGAATTATGTGATCCTTACTAGCTGGAAGTAAGGGAGATGGGGCATGAAGTTATATCTAGGAGTTGGACACATACCAAGTTTAGCTCAGTTCTGGGCATCTTTGAAATACCAATACAAACTTGTTCCTACATAGTAACTTGCAACTATGAATGAGATTGTGCTTGCTTACAGCAACGTGCTATATGTTCTGAATGCCCGAATTGGGAGTCTGTGTCAAAACTTTGTTAGGAATTATGTGATCCTTATTAGCTGGAAGTAAGGGAGATGGGGCATGAAGTTATTTCTAGGAGTTGGACACATACCAAGTTTAGCTCAGTTCTGGGCATCTTTGAAATACCTATACAAACTTGTTCCTACCTAGTAACTTGCATCTTTGAATGAGAATCTGCTTGCTTACAGCAACGTGCTATATGTTCTGAATGCCCGAATTGGGAATCTGTGTCAAAACTTTGTTAGGAATTATGTGATCCTTACTAGCTGGAAGTAAGGGAGATGGGGCATGAAGTTATTTCTAGGAGTTGGACACATACCAAGTTTAGCTCAGTTCTGGGCATCTTTGAAATACCTATACAAACTTGTTCCTACATAGTAACTTGCATCTTTGAATGAGAATGTTCTTCCTTACAGCAACGTGCTATATGTTCTGAATGCCCGAATTGGCAATCTGTGTCAAAACTTTGTTAGGAATTATGTGATCCTTACTAGCTGGAAGTAAGGGAGATGGGGCATGAAGTTATTTCTAGGAGTTGGACACATACCAAGTTTAGCTCAGTTCTGGGCATCTTTGAAATACCTATACAAACTTGTTCCTACATAGTAACTTGCAACTTTGAATGAGAATGTGCTTGCTTACAGCAACGTGCTATATGTTCTGAATGCCCGAATTGGCAATCTGTGTCAAAACTTTGTTAGGAATTATGTGATCCTTACTAGCTGGAAGTAAGGGAGATGGGCATGAAGTTATTTCTAGGAGTTGGACACATACCAAGTTTAGCTCAGTTCTGGGCATCTTTGAAATACCTATACAAACTTGTTCCTACATAGTAACTTGCAACTTTCAATGAGAATGTGCTTGCTTACAGCAACGTGCTATATGTTCTGAATGCCCGAATAGGGAATCTGTGTCAAAACTTTGTTAGGAATTATGTGATCCTTACTAACTGGAAGTAAGGGAGATGGGGCATGAAGTTATTTCTTGGAGTTGGAGACATACCAAGTTTAGCTCAGTTCTGGGCATCTTTGAAATACCTATACAAACTTGTTCCTACATAGTAACTTGCCTCTTTGAATGAGAATGTGCTTGCTTGCAGCAACGTGCTATATGTTCTGAATGCCCGAATAGGGAATCTGTGTCAAAACTTTGTTAGGAATTATGTGATCCTTACTAGGTGGAAGTAAGGGAGATGGGGCATGAAGTTATTTCTAGGAGTTGGACACATACCAAGTTTAGCTCAGTTCTGGGCATCTTTGAAATACCTATACAAACTTGTTGCTACATAGTAACTTGCATCTTTGAATGAGAATGTGCTTGCTTGCAGCAACGTGCTATAAGTTCTGAATGCCCGAATTGGGAATCTGTGTCAAAACTTTGTTAGGAATTATGTGATCCTTACTAGCTGGAAGTAAGGGAGATGGGGCATGAAGTTATATCTAGGAGTTGGACACATACCAAGTTTAGCTCAGTTCTGGGCATCTTTGAAATACCAATACAAACTTGTTCCTACATAGTAACTTGCAACTATGAATGAGATTGTGCTTGCTTACAGCAACGTGCTATATGTTCTGAATGCCCGAATTGGGAGTCTGTGTCAAAACTTTGTTAGGAATTATGTGATCCTTATTAGCTGGAAGTAAGGGAGATGGGGCATGAAGTTATTTCTAGGAGTTGGACACATACCAAGTTTAGCTCAGTTCTGGGCATCTTTGAAATACCTATACAAACTTGTTCCTACCTAGTAACTTGCATCTTTGAATGAGAATCTGCTTGCTTACAGCAACGTGCTATATGTTCTGAATGCCCGAATTGGGAATCTGTGTCAAAACTTTGTTAGGAATTATGTGATCCTTACTAGCTGGAAGTAAGGGAGATGGGGCATGAAGTTATTTCTAGGAGTTGGACACATACCAAGTTTAGCTCAGTTCTGGGCATCTTTGAAATACCTATACAAACTTGTTCCTACATAGTAACTTGCAACTTTGAATGAGAATGTGCTTGCTTACAGCAACGTGCTACATGTTCTGAATGCCCGAATTGGGAATCTGTGTCAAAACTTTGTTAGGAATTATGTGATCCTTACTAGCTGGAAGTAAGGGAGATGGGGCATGAAGTTATTTCTAGGAGTTGGACACATACCAAGTTTAGCTCAGTTCTGGGCATCTTTGAAATACCTATACAAACTTGTTCCTACATAGTAACTTGCAACTTTGAATGAGAATGTGCTTGCTTACAGCAACGTGCTATATGTTCTGAATACCCGAATAGGGAATCTGTGTCAAAACTTTGTTAGGAATTATGTGATCCTTACTAGCTGGAAGTAAGGGAGATGGGGCATGAAGTTATTTCTTGGAGTTGGAGACATACCAAGTTTAGCTCAGTTCTGGGCATCTTTGAAATACCTATACAAACTTGTTCCTACATAGGAACTTGCATCTTTGAATGAGAATGTGCTTGCTTGCAGCAACGTGCTATATGTTCTGAATGCCCGAATAGGGAATCTGTGTCAAAACTTTGTTAGGAATTATGTGATCCTTACTAGGTGGAAGTAAGGGAGATGGGGCATGAAGTTATTTCTAGGAGTTGGACACATACCAAGTTTAGCTCAGTTCTGGGCATCTTTGAAATACCTATACAAACTTGTTCCTACATAGTAACTTGCATCTTTGAATGAGAATGTGCTTGCTTGCAGCAACGTGCTATAAGTTCTGAATGCCCGAATTGGGAATCTGTGTCAAAACTTTGTTAGGAATTATGTGATCCTTACTAGCTGGAAGTAAGGGAGATGGGGCATGAAGTTATATCTAGGAGTTGGACACATACCAAGTTTAGCTCAGTTCTGGGCATCTTTGAAATACCAATACAAACTTGTTCCTACATAGTAACTTGCAACTATGAATGAGAATGTGCTTGCTTACAGCAACGTGCTATATGTTCTGAATGCCCGAATTGGGAATCTGTGTCAAAACTTTGTTAGGAATTATGTGATCCTTACTAGCTGGAAGTAAGGGAGATGGGGCATGAAGTTATTTCTAGGAGTTGGACACATACCAAGTTTAGCTCAGTTCTGGGCATCTTTGAAATACCTATACAAACTTGTTCCTACCTAGTAACTTGCATCTTTGAATGAGAATCTGCTTGCTTACAGCAACGTGCTATATGTTCTGAATGCCCGAATTGGGAATCTGTGTCAAAACTTTGTTAGGAATTATGTGATCCTTACTAGCTGGAAGTAAGGGAGATGGGGCATGAAGTTATTTCTAGGAGTTGGACACATACCAAGTTTAGCTCAGTTCTGGGCATCTTTGAAATACCTATACAAACTTGTTCCTACATAGTAACTTGCAACTTTGAATGAGAATGTGCTTGCTTACAGCAACGTGCTACATGTTCTGAATGCCCGAATTGGGAATCTGTGTCAAAACTTTGTTAGGAATTATGTGATCCTTACTAGCTGGAAGTAAGGGAGATGGGGCATGAAGTTATTTCTAGGAGTTGGACACATACCAAGTTTAGCTCAGTTCTGGGCATCTTTGAAATACCTATACAAACTTGTTCCTACATAGTAACTTGCAACTTTGAATGAGAATGTGCTTGCTTACAGCAACGTGCTATATGTTCTCAATACCCGAATAGGGAATCTGTGTCAAAACTTTGTTAGGAATTATGTGATCCTTACTAGCTGGAAGTAAGGGAGATGGTGCATGAAGTTATTTCTTGGAGTTGGAGACATACCAAGTTTAGCTCAGTTCTGGGCATCTTTGAAATACCTATACAAACTTGTTCCTACATAGTAACTTGCATCTTTGAATGAGAATGTGCTTGCTTGCAGCAACGTGCTATATGTTCTGAATGCCCGAATTGGGAATCTGTGTCAAAACTTTGTTAGGAATTATGTGATCCTTACTAGCTGGAAGTAAGGGAGATGGGGCATGAAGTTATTTCTAGGAGTTGGACACATACCAAGTTTAGCTCAGTTCTGGGCATCTTTGAAATACCTATACAAACTTGTTGCTACATAGTAACTTGCATCTTTGAATGAGAATGTGCTTGCTTGCAGCAACGTGCTATAAGTTCTGAATGCCCGAATTGGGAATCTGTGTCAAAACTTTGTTAGGAATTATGTGATCCTTACTAGCTGGAAGTAAGGGAGATGGGGCATGAAGTTATATCTAGGAGTTGGACACATACCAAGTTTAGCTCAGTTCTGGGCATCTTTGAAATACCAATACAAACTTGTTCCTACATAGTAACTTGCAACTTTGAATGAGAATGTGCTTGCTTACAGCAACGTGCTATATGTTCTGAATGCCCGAATTGGGAATCTGTGTCAAAACTTTGTTAGGAATTATGTGATCCTTACTAGCTGGAAGTAAGGGAGATGGGGCATGAAGTTATTTCTAGGAGTTGGACACATACCAAGTTTAGCTCAGTTCTGGGCATCTTTGAAATACCTATACAAACTTGTTCCTACCTAGTAACTTGCATCTTTGAATGAGAATCTGCTTGCTTACAGCAACGTGCTATATGTTCTGAATGCCCGAATTGGGAATCTGTGTCAAAACTTTGTTAGGAATTATGTGATCCTTACTAGCTGGAAGTAAGGGAGATGGGGCATGAAGTTATTTCTAGGAGTTGGACACATACCAAGTTTAGCTCAGTTCTGGGCATCTTTGAAATACCTATACAAACTTGTTCCTACATAGTAACTTGCAACTTTGAATGAGAATGTGCTTGCTTACAGCAACGTGCTACATGTTCTGAATGCCCGAATTGGGAATCTGTGTCAAAACTTTGTTAGGAATTATGTGATCCTTACTAGCTGGAAGTAAGGGAGATGGGGCATGAAGTTATTTCTAGGAGTTGGACACATAGCAAGTTTAGCTCAGTTCTGGGCATCTTTGAAATACCTATACAAACTTGTTCCTACATAGTAACTTGCAACTTTGAATGAGAATGTGCTTGCTTACAGCAACGTGCTATATGTTCTGAATACCCGAATAGGGAATCTGTGTCAAAACTTTGTTAGGAATTATGTGATCCTTACTAGCTGGAAGTAAGGGAGATGGGGCATGAAGTTATTTCTAGGAGTTGGAGACATACCAAGTTTAGCTCAGTTCTGGGCATCTTTGAAATACCTATACAAACTTGTTCCTACATAGTAACTTGCATCTTTGAATGAGAATGTGCTTGCTTGCAGCAACGTGCTATATGTTCTGAATGCCCGAATAGGGAATCTGTGTCAAAACTTTGTTAGGAATTATGTGATCCTTACTAGCTGGAAGTAAGGGAGATGGGGCATGAAGTTATTTCTAGGAGTTGGACACATACCAAGTTTAGCTCAGTTCTGGGCATCTTTGAAATACCTATACAAACTTGTTCCTACATAGTAACTTGCAACTTTGAATGAGAATGTGCTTGCTTACAGCAACGTGCTATATGTTCTGAATGCCCGAATTGGGAATCTGTGTCAAAACTTTGTTAGGAATTATGTGATCCTTACTAGCTGGAAGTAAGGGAGATGGGGCATGAAGTTATTTCTAGGAGTTGGACACATACCAAGTTTAGCTCAGTTCTGGGCATCTTTGAAATACCTATACAAACTTGTTCCTACATAGTAACTTGCATCTTTGAATGAGAATGTGCTTGCTTACAGCAACGTGCTATATGTTCTGAATGCCCGAATTGGGAATCTGTGTCAAAACTTTGTTAGGAATTATGTGATCCTTACTAGCTGGAAGTAAGGGAGATGGGGCATGAAGTTATTTCTAGGAGTTGCACACATACCAAGTTTAGCTCAGTTCTGGGCATCTTTGAAATACCTATACAAACTTGTTCCTACATAGTAACTTGCAACTTTGAATGAAAATGTGCTTGCTTACAGCAACGTGCTATATGTTCTGAATGCCCGAATTGGCAATCTGTGTCAAAACTTTGTTAGGAATTATGTGATCCTTACTAGCTGGAAGTAAGGGAGATGGGGCATGAAGTTATTTCTAGGAGTTGGACACATACCAAGTTTAGCTCAGTTCTGGGCATCTTTGAAATACCTATACAAACTTGTTCCTACATAGTAACTTGCATCTTTGAATGAGAATGTGCTTGCTTACAGCAACGTGCTATATGTTCTGAGCGCTCGAATTGGGAATCTGTGTCAAAACTTTGTTAGGAATTATGTGATCCTTACTAGCTGGAAGTAAGGGAGATGGGGCATGAAGTTATTTCTAGGAGTTGGACACATACCAAGTTTAGCTCAGTTCTGGGCATCTTTGAAATACCTATACAAACTTGTTCCTACATAGTAACTTGCATCTTTGAATGAGAATGTGCTTGCTTACAGCAACGTGCTATATGTTCTGAATGCCCGAATTGGGAATCTTTGCCAAAACTGTTAGGAATTATGTGATCCTTACTAGCTGGAAGTAAGGGAGATGGGGCATGATGTTATTTCTAGGAGTTGGACACATACCAAGTTTAGCTCAGTTCTGGGCATCTTTGAAATACCTATACAAACTTGTTCCTACATAGTAACTTGCAACTCTGAATGAAAATGTGATTGCTTACAGCAACGTGCTATATGTTCTGAATGCCCAAATTGGGAATCTGTGTCAAACTTTGTTAGGAATTATGTGATCCTTACTAGCTGGAAGTAAGGGAGATGGGGCATGAAGTTATTTCTAGGAGTTGGACACATACCAAGTTTAGCTCAGTTCTGGGCATCTTTGAAATACCTATACAAACTTGTTCCTACATAGTAACTTGCAACTTTGAATGAGAATATGCTTGCTTACAGCAACGTGCTATATGTTCTGAATGCCCGAATTGGGAATCTGTGTCAAAACTTTGTTAGGAATTATGTGATCCTTACTAGATGGAAGTAAGGGAGATGGGGCATGAAGTTATTTCTAGGAGTTGGACACATACCAAGTTTAGCTCAGTTCTGGGCATCTTTGAAATACCTATACAAACTTGTTCCTACATAGTAACTTGCATCTTTGAATGAGAATGTGCTTGCTTACAGCAACGTGCTATATGTTCTGAATGCCCGAATTGGGAATCTGTGTCAAAACTTTGTTAGGAATTATGTGATCCTTAGTAGCTGGAAGTAAGGGAGATGGGGCATGAAGTTATTTCTAGGAGTTGGACACATACCAAGTTTAGCTCAGTTCTGGGCATCTTTGAAATACCTATACAAACTTGTTCCTACATAGTAACTTGCATCTTTGAATGAGAATGTGCTTGCTTACAGTAACGTGCTATATGTTCTGAATGCCCGAATTGGGAATCTGTGTCAAAACTTTGTTAGGAATTATGTGATCCTTATTAGCTGGAAGTAAGGGAGATGGGGCATGATGTTATTTCTAGGAGTTGGACACATACCAAGTTTAGCTCAGTTCTGCGCATCTTTGAAATACCTATACAAACTTGTTCCTACATAGTAACTTGCAACTTTGAATGACAATGTGATTGCTTACAGCAACGTGCTATATGTTCTGAATGCCCAAATTGGGAATCTGTGTCAAACTTTGTTAGGAATTATGTGATCCTTACTAGCTGGAAGTAAGGGAGATGGGGCATGAAGTTATTTCTAGGAGTTGGACACATACCAAGTTTAGCTCAGTTCTGGGCATCTTTGAAATACCTATACAAACTTGTTCCTACATAGTAACTTGCAACTTTGAATGAGAATGTGCTTGCTTACATCAACGTGCTATATGTTCTGAATGCCCGAATAGGGAATCTGTGTCAAAACTTTGTTAGGAATTATGTGATCCTTACTAGCTGGAAGTAAGGGAGATGGGGCATGAAGTTATTTCTAGGAGTTGGACACATACCAAGTTTAGCTCAGTTCTGGGCATCTTTGAAATACCTATACAAACTTGTTCCTACATAGTAACTTGCATCTTTGAATGAGAATGTGCTTGCTTACAGCAACGTGCTATATGTTCTGAATGCCCGAATTGGGAATCTGTGTCAAAACTTTGTTAGGAATTACGTGATCCTCACTAGCTGGAAGTAAGGGAGATGGGGCATGAAGTTATTTCTAGGAGTTGGACACATACCAAGTTTAGCTCAGTTCTGGGCATCTTTGAAATACCTATACAAACTTGTTCCTACATAGTAACTTGCATCTTTGAATGAGAATGTGCTTGCTTACAGCAACGTGCTATATGTTCTGAGCGCTCGAATTGGCAATCTGTGTCAAAACTTTGTTAGGAATTATGTGATCCTTACTAGCTGGAAGTAAGGGAGATGGGGCATGAAGTTATTTCTAGGAGTTGGACACATACCAAGTTTAGCTCAGTTCTGGGCATCTTTGAAATACCTATACAAACTTGTTCCTACATAGTAACTTGCATCTTTGAATGAGAATGTGCTTGCTTACAGCAACGTGCTATATGTTCTGAATGCCCGAATTGGGAATCTTTCCCAAAACTGTTAGGAATTATGTGATCCTTACTAGCTGGAAGTAAGGGAGATGGGGCATGATGTTATTTCTAGGAGTTGGACACATACCAAGTTTAGCTCAGTTCTGGGCATCTTTGAAATACCTATACAAACTTGTTCCTACATAGTAACTTGCAACTTTGAATGAAAATGTGATTGCTTACAGCAACGTGCTATATGTTCTGAATGCCCAAATTGGGAATCTGTGTCAAACTTTGTTAGGAATTATGTGATCCTTACTAGCTGGAAGTAAGGGAGATGGGGCATGAAGTTATTTCTAGGAGTTGGACACATACCAAGTTTAGCTCAGTTCTGGGCATCTTTGAAATACCTATACAAACTTGTTCCTACATAGTAACTTGCAACTTTGAATGAGAATATGCTTGCTTACAGCAACGTGCTATATGTTCTGAATGCCCGAATTGGGAATCTGTGTCAAAACTTTGTTAGGAATTGTGTGATCCTTACTAGCTGGAAGTAAGGGAGATGGGGCATGAAGTTATTTCTAGGAGTTGGACACATACCAAGTTTAGCTCAGTTCTGGGCATCTTTGAAATACCTATTCAAACTTGTTCCTACATAGTAACTTGCATCTTTGAATTAGAATGTGCTTGCTTACAGCAACGTGCTATATGTTCTGAATGCCCGAATTGGGAATCTGTGTCAAAACTTTGTTAGGAATTATGTGATCCTTACTAGCTGGAAGTAAGGGAGATGGGGCATGAAGTTATTTCTAGGAGTTGGACACATACCAAGTTTAGCTCAGTTCTGGGCATCTTTGAAATACCTATACAAACTTGTTCCTACATAGTAACTTGCAACTTTGAATGAAAATGTGCTTGCTTACAGCAACGTGCTATATGTTCTGAATGCCCGAATTGGGAATCTGTGTCAAAACTTTGTTAGGAATTATGTGATCCTTACTAGCTGGAAGTAAGGGAGATGGGGCATGAAGTTATTTCTAGGAGTTGGACACATACCAAGTTTAGCTCAGTTCTGGGCATCTTTGAAATACCTATACAAACTTGTTCCTACATAGTAACTTGCATCTTTGAATGAGAATGTGCTTGCTTACAGCAACGTGCTATATGTTCTGAGCGCTCGAATTGGCAATCTGTGTCAAAACTTTGTTAGGAATTATGTGATCCTTACTAGCTGGAAGTAAGGGAGATGGGGCATGAAGTTATTTCTAGGAGTTGGACACATACCAAGTTTAGCTCAGTTCTGGGCATCTTTGAAATACCTATACAAACTTGTTCCTACATAGTAACTTGCATCTTTGAATGAGAATGTGCTTGCTTGCAGCAACGTGCTATATGTTCTGAATGCCCGAATAGGGAATCTGTGTCAAAACTTTGTTAGGAATTATGTGATCCTTACTAGGTGGAAGTAAGGGAGATGGGGCATGAAGTTATTTCTAGGAGTTGGACACATACCAAGTTTAGCTCAGTTCTGGGCATCTTTGAAATACCTATACAAACTTGTTGCTACATAGTAACTTGCATCTTTGAATGAGAATGTGCTTGCTTGTAGCAACGTGCTATAAGTTCTGAATGCCCGAATTGGGAATCTGTGTCAAAACTTTGTTAGGAATGATGTGATCCTTACTAGCTGGAAGTAAGGGAGATGGGGCATGAAGTTATTTCTAGGAGTTGGACACATACCAAGTTTAGCTCAGTTCTGGGCATCTTTGAAATACCTATACAAACTTGTTCCTACATAGTAACTTGCAACTTTGAATGAAAATGTGCTTGCTTACAGCAACGTGCTATATGTTCTGAATGCCCGAATTGGGAATCTGTGTCAAAACTTTGTTAGGAATTATGTGATCCTTACAAGCTGGAAGTAAGGGAGATGGGGCATGAAGTGATTTCTAGGAGTTGGACACATAGCAAGTTTAGCTCAGTTCTGGGCATCTTTGAAATACCAATACAAACTTGTTCCTACATAGTAACCTGCAACTTTGAATGAGAATGTGCTTGCTTACAGCAACGTGCTATATGTTCTGAATGCCCGAATTGGGAATCTGTGTCAAAACTTTGTTAGGAATTATGTGATCCTTACTAGCTGGAAGTAAGGGAGATGGGGCATGAAGTTATTTCTAGGAGTTGGACACATACCAAGTTTAGCTCAGTTCTGGGCATCTTTGAAATACCTATACAAACTTGTTCCTACATAGTAACTTGCATCTTTGATTGAGAATGTGCTTGCTTACAGCAACGTGCTATATGTTCTGAATGCCCGAATTGGGAATCTGTGTCAAAACTTTGTTAGGAATTATGTGATCCTTACTAGCTGGAAGTAAGGGAGATGGGGCATGAAGTTATTTCTAGGAGTTGGACACATACCAAGTTTAGCTCTGTTCTGGGCATCTTTGAAATACCTATACAAACTTGTTCCTACCTAGTAACTTGCATCTTTGAATGAGAATCTGCTTGCTTACAGCAACGTGCTATATGTTCTGAATGCCCGAATTGGGAATCTGTGTCAAAACTTTGTTAGGAATTATGTGATCCTTACTAGCTGGAAGTAAGGGAGATGGGGCATGAAGTTATTTCTAGGAGTTGGACACATACCAAGTTTAGCTCAGTTCTGGGCATCTTTGAAATACCTATACAAACTTGTTCCTACATAGTAACTTGCAACTTTGAATGAGAATGTGCTTGCTTACAGCAACGTGCTACATGTTCTGAATGCCCGAATTGGGAATCTGTGTCAAAACTTTGTTAGGAATTATGTGATCCTTACTAGCTGGAAGTAAGGGAGATGGGGCATGAAGTTATTTCTAGGAGTTGGACACATACCAAGTTTAGCTCAGTTCTGGACATCTTTGAAATACCTATACAAACTTGTTCCTACATAGTAACTTGCAACTTTGAATGAGAATGTGCTTGCTTACAGCAACGTGCTATATGTTCTGAATACCCGAATAGGGAATCTGTGTCAAACCTTTGTTAGGAATTATGTGATCCTTACTAGCTGGAAGTAAGGGAGATGGGGCATGAAGTTATTTCTTGGAGTTGGAGACATACCAAGTTTAGCTCAGTTCTGGGCATCTTTGAAATACCTATACAAACTTGTTCCTACATAGTAACTTGCATCTTTGAATGAGAATGTGCTTGCTTGCAGCAACGTGCTATATGCTCTGAATGCCCGAATTGGGAATCTGTGTCAAAACTTTGTTAGGAATTATGTGATCCTTACTAGCTGGAAGTAAGGGAGATGGGGCATGAAGTTATTTCTAGGAGTTGGACACATACCAAGTTTAGCTCAGTTCTGGGCATCTTTGAAATACCTATACAAACTTGTTCCTACATAGTAACTTGCAACTTTGAATGAGAATGTGCTTGCTTACAGCAACGTGCTATATGTTCTGAATGCCCGAATTGGCAATCTGTGTCAAAACTTTGTTAGGAATTATGTGATCCTTACTAGCTGGAAGTAAGGGAGATGGGGCATGAAGTTATTTCTAGGAGTTGGACACATACCAAGTTTAGCTCAGTTCTGGGCATCTTTGAAATACCTATACAAACTTGTTCCTACATAGTAACTTGCATCTTTGAATGAGAATGTGCTTGCTTACAGCAACGTGCTATATGTTCTGAATGCCCGAATTGGGAATGTGTGTCAAAACTTTGTTAGGAATTATGTGATCCTTACTAGCTGGAAGTAAGGGAGATGGGGCATGAAGTTATTTCTAGGAGTTGGACACATACCAAGTTTAGCTCAGTTCTGGGCATCTTTGAAATACCTATACAAACTTGTTACTACATAGTAACTTGCAACTTTGAATGAAAATGTGCTTGCTTACAGCAACGTGCTATATGTTCTGAATGCCCGAATTGGGAATCTGTGTCAAAACTTTGTTAGGAATTATGTGATCCTTACTAGCTGGAAGTAAGGGAGATGGGGCATGAAGTTATTTCTAGGAGTTGGACACATACCAAGTTTAGCTCAGTTCTGGGCATCTTTGAAATACCTATACAAACTTGTTCCTACATAGTAACTTGCATCTTTGAATGAGAATGTGCTTGCTTGCAGCAACGTGCTATATGTTCTGAGCGCTCAAATTGGCAATCTGTGTCAAAACTTTGTTAGGAATTATGTGATCCTTACTAGCTGGAAGTAAGGGAGATGGGGCATGAAGTTATTTCTAGGAGTTGGACACATACCAAGTTTAGCTCAGTTCTGGGCATCTTTGAAATACCTATACAAACTTGTTCCTACATAGTAACTTGCATCTTTGAATGAGAATGTGCTTGCTTACAGCAACGTGCTATATGTTCTGAATGCCCGAATTGGGAATCTTTGCCAAAACTGTTAGGAATTATGTGATCCTTACTAGCTGGAAGTAAGGGAGATGGGGCATGATGTTATTTCTAGGAGTTGGACACATACCAAGTTTAGCTCAGTTCTGGGCATCTTTGAAATACCTATACAAACTTGTTCCTACATAGTAACTTGCAACTTTGAATGAAAATGTGATTGCTTACAGCAACGTGCTATATGTTCTGAATGCCCAAATTGGGAATCTGTGTCAAACTTTGTTAGGAATTATGTGATCCTTACTAGCTGGAAGTAAGGGAGATGGGGCATGAAGTTATTTCTAGGAGTTGGACACATACCAAGTTTAGCTCAGTTCTGGGCATCTTTGAAATACCTATACAAACTTGTTCCTACATAGTAACTTGCAACTTTGAATGAGAATGTGCTTGCTTACATCAACGTGCTATATGTTCTGAATGCCCGAATTGGGAATCTGTGTCAAAACTTTGTTAGGAATTATGTGATCCTTACTAGCTGGAAGTAAGGGAGATGGGGCATGAAGTTATTTCTAGGAGTTGGACACATACCAAGTTTAGCTCAGTTCTGGGCATCTTTGAAATACCTATACAAACTTGTTCCTACATAGTAACTTGCATCTTTGAATGAGAATGTGCTTGCTTACAGCAACGTGCTATATGTTCTGAATGCCCGAATTGGGAATCTGTGTCAAAACTTTGTTAGGAATTACGTGATCCTTACTAGCTGGAAGTAAGGGAGATGGGGCATGAAGTTATTTCTAGGAGTTGGACACATACCAAGTTTAGCTCAGTTCTGGGCATCTTTGAAATACCTATACAAACTTGTTCCTACATAGTAACTTGCAACTTTGAATGAGAATGTGCTTGCTTACATCAACGTGCTATATGTTCTGAATGCCCGAATTGGGAATCTGTGTCAAAACTTTGTTAGGAATTATGTGATCCTTACTAGCTGGAAGTAAGGGAGATGGGGCATGAAGTTATTTCTAGGAGTTGGACACATACCAAGTTTAGCTCAGTTCTGGGCATCTTTGAAATACCTATACAAACTTGTTCCTACATAGTAACTTGCATCTTTGAATGAGAATGTGCTTGCTTACAGCAACGTGCTATATGTTCTGAATGCCCGAATTGGCAATCTGTGTCAAAACATTGTTAGGAATTATGTGATCTTTACTAGCTGGAAGTAAGGGAGATGGGGCATGAAGTTATTTCTAGGAGTTGGACACATACCAAGTTTAGCTCAGTTCTGGGCATTTTTGAAATACCTATACAAACTTGTTCCTACATAGTAACTTGCAACTTTGAATGAGAATGTGCTTGCTTGCAGCAGCGTGCTATATGTTCTGAATGCCCGAATTGGGAATCTGTGTCAAAACTTTGTTAGGAATTATGTGATCCTTACTAGCTGGAAGTAAGGGAGATGGGGCATGAAGTTATTTCTAGGAGTTGGACACATACCAAGTTTAGCTCAGTTCTGGGCATCTTTGAAATACCTATACAAACTTGTTCCTACATAGTAACTTGCATCTTTGAATGAGAATGTGATTGCTTACAGCAACGTGCTATATGTTCTGAATGCCCGAATAGGGAATCTGTGTCAAAACTTTGTTAGGAATTATGTGATCCTTACTAGCTGGAAGTAAGGGAGATGGGGCATGAAGTTATTTCTAGGAGTTGGACACATACCAAGTTTAGCTCAGTTCTGGGCATCTTTGAAATACCTATACAAACTTGTTCCTACATAGTAACTTGCATCTTTGAATGAGAATGTGCTTGCTTACAGCAACGTGCTATATGTTCTGAATGCCCGAATTGGGAATCTGTGCCAAAACTGTTAGGAATTATGTGATCCTTACTAGCTGGAAGTAAGGGAGATGGGGCATGAAGTTATTTCTAGGAGTTGGACACATACCAAGTTTAGCTCAGTTCTGGGCATCTTTGAAATACCTATACAAACTTGTTCCTACATAGTAACTTGCAACTTTGAATGAGAATATGCTTGCTTACAGCAACGTGCTATATGTTCTGAATGCCCGAATTGGGAATCTGTGTCAAAACTTTGTTAGGAATTATGTGATCCTTACTAGCTGGAAGTAAGGGAGATGGGGCATGAAGTTATTTCTAGGAGTTGGATACATACCAAGTTTAGCTCAGTTCTGGGCATCTTTGAAATACCTATACAAACTTGTTCCTACATAGTAACTTGCAACTTTGAATGAAAATGTGCTTGCTTACAGCAACGTGCTATATGTTCTGAATGCCCGAATTGGGAATCTGTGTCAAAACTTTGTTAGGAATTATGTGATCCTTACTAGCTGGAAGTAAGGGAGATGGGGCATGAAGTTATTTCTAGGAGTTGGACACATACCAAGTTTAGCTCAGTTCTGGGCATCTTTGAAATACCTATACAAACTTGTTCCTACATAGTAACTTGCATCTTTGAATGAGAATGTGCTTGCTTGCAGCAACGTGCTATATATTCTGAGCGCTCGAATTGGCAATCTGTGTCAAAACTTTGTTAGGAATTATGTGATCCTTACTAGCTGGAAGTAAGGGAGATGGGGCATGAAGTTATTTCTAGGAGTTGGACACATACCAAGTTTAGCTCAGTTCTGGGCATCTTTGAAATACCTATACAAACTTGTTCCTACATAGTAACTTGCATCTTTGAATGAGAATGTGCTTGCTTACAGCAACGTGCTATATGTTCTGAATGCCCGATTTGGGAATCTTTGCCAAAACTGTTAGGAATTATGTGATCCTTACTAGCTGGAAGTAAGGGAGATGGGGCATGATGTTATTTCTAGGAGTTGGACACATACCAAGTTTAGCTCAGTTCTGGGCATCTTTGAAATACCTATACAAACTTGTTCCTACATAGTAACTTGCAACTTTGAATGAAAATGTGATTGCTTACAGCAGCGTGCTATATGTTCTGAATGCCCAAATTGGGAATCTGTGTCAAACTTTGTTAGGAATTATGTGATCCTTACTAGCTGGAAGTAACGGAGATGGGGCATGAAGTTATTTCTAGGAGTTGGACACATACCAAGTTTAGCTCAGTTCTGGGCATCTTTGAAATACCTATACAAACTTGTTCCTACATAGTAACTTGCAACTTTGAATGAGAATGTGCTTGCTTACATCAACGTGCTATATGTTCTGAATGCCCGAATTGGGAATCTGTGTCAAAACTTTGTTAGGAATTATGTGATCCTTACTAGCTGGAAGTAAGGGAGATGGGGCATGAAGTTATTTCTAGGAGTTGGACACATACCAAGTTTAGCTCAGTTCTGGGCATCTTTGAAATACCTATACAAACTTGTTCCTACATAGTAACTTGCATCTTTGAATGAGAATGTGCTTGCTTACAGCAACGTGCTATATGTTCTGAATGCCCGAATTGGGAATCTGTGTCAAAACTTTGTTAGGAATTACGTGATCCTTACTAGCTGGAAGTAAGGGAGATGGGGCATGAAGTTATTTCTAGGAGTTGGACACATACCAAGTTTAGCTCAGTTCTGGGCATTTTTGAAATACCTATACAAACTTGTTCCTACATAGTAACTTGCAACTTTGAATGAGAATGTGCTTGCTTACAGCAACGTGCTATATGTTCTGAATGCCCGAATTGGGAATCTGTGTCAAAACTTTGTTAGGAATTATGTGATCCTTACTAGCTGGAAGTAAGGGAGATGGGGCATGAAGTTATTTCTAGGAGTTGGACACATACCAAGTTTAGCTCAGTTCTGGGCATCTTTGAAATACCTATACAAACTTGTTCCTACATAGTAACTTGCATCTTTGAATGAGAATGTGCTTGCTTACAGCAACGTGCTATATGTTCTGAGCGCTCGAATTGGCAATCTGTGTCAAAACTTTGTTAGGAATTATGTGATCCTTACTAGCTGGAAGTAAGGGAGATGGGGCATGAATTTATTTCTAGGAGTTGGACACATACCAAGTTTAGCTCAGTTCTGGGCATCTTTGAAATACCTATACAAACTTGTTCCTACATAGTAACTTGCATCTTTGAATGAGAATGTGCTTGCTTACAGCAACGTGCTATATGTTCTGAATGCCCGAATTGGGAATCTTTGCCAAAACTGTTAGGAATTATGTGATCCTTACTAGCTGGAAGTAAGGGAGATGGGGCATGATGTTATTTCTAGGAGTTGGACACATACCAAGTTTAGCTCAGTTCTGGGCATCTTTGAAATACCTATACAAACTTGTTCCTACATAGTAACTTGCAACTTTGAATGAAAATGTGATTGCTTACAGCAACGTGCTATATGTTCTGAATGCCCAAATTGGGAATCTGTGTCAAACTTTGTTAGGAATTATGTGATCCTTACTAGCTAGAAGTAAGGGAGATGGGGGATGAAGTTATTTCTAGGAGTTGGACACATACCAAGTTTAGCTCAGTTCTGGGCATCTTTGAAATACCTATACAAACTTGTTCCTACATAGTAACTTGCAACTTTGAATGAGAATATGCTTGCTTACAGCAACGTGCTATATGTTCTGAATGCCCGAATTGGGAATCTGTGTCAAAACTTTGTTAGGAATTATGTGATCCTTACTAGCTGGAAGTAAGGGAGATGGGGCATGAAGTTATTTCTAGGAGTTGGACACATACCAAGTTTAGCTCAGTTCTGGGCATCTTTGAAATACCTATACAAACTTGTTCCTACATAGTAACTTGCATCTTTGAATGAGAATGTGCTTGCTTACAGCAACGTGCTATATGTTCTGAATGCCCGAATTGGGAATCTGTGTCAAAACTTTGTTAGGAATTACGTGATCCTTACTAGCTGGAAGTAAGGGAGATGGGGCATGAAGTTATTTCTAGGAGTTGGACACATACCAAGTTTAGCTCAGTTCTGGGCATTTTTGAAATACCTATACAAACTTGTTCCTACATAGTAACTTGCAACTTTGAATGAGAATGTGCTTGCTTACAGCAACGTGCTATATGTTCTGAATGCCCGAATTGGGAATCTGTGTCAAAACTTTGTTAGGAATTATGTGATCCTTACTAGCTGGAAGTAAGGGAGATGGGGCATGAAGTTATTTCTAGGAGTTGGACACATACCAAGTTTAGCTCAGTTCTGGGCATCTTTGAAATACCTATACAAACTTGTTCCTACATAGTAACTTGCATCTTTGAATGAGAATGTGCTTGCTTACAGCAACGTGCTATATGTTCTGAGCGCTCGAATTGGCAATCTGTGTCAAAACTTTGTTAGGAATTATGTGATCCTTACTAGCTGGAAGTAAGGGAGATGGGGCATGAAGTTATTTCTAGGAGTTGGACACATACCAAGTTTAGCTCAGTTCTGGGCATCTTTGAAATACCTATACAAACTTGTTCCTACATAGTAACTTGCATCTTTGAATGAGAATGTGCTTGCTTACAGCAACGTGCTATATGTTCTGAATGCCCGAATTGGGAATCTTTGCCAAAACTGTTAGGAATTATGTGATCCTTACTAGCTGGAAGTAAGGGAGATGGGGCATGAAGTTATTTCTAGGAGTTGGACACATACCAAGTTTAGCTCAGTTCTGGGCATCTTTGAAATACCTATACAAACTTGTTCCTACATAGTAACTTGCAACTTTGAATGAGAATATGCTTGCTTACAGCAACGTGCTATATGTTCTGAATGCCCGAATTGGGAATCTGTGTCAAAACTTTGTTAGGAATTGTGTGATCCTTACTAGCTGGAAGTAAGGGAGATGGGGCATGAAGTTATTTCTAGGAGTTGGACACATACCAAGTTTAGCTCAGTTCTGGGCATCTTTGAAATACCTATACAAACTTGTTCCTACATAGTAACTTGCATCTTTGAATGAGAATGTGCTTGCTTACAGCAACGTGCTATATGTTCTGAATGCCCGAATTGGGAATCTGTGTCAAAACTTTGTTAGGAATTATGTGATCCTTACTAGCTGGACGTAAGGGAGATGGGGCATGAAGTTATTTCTAGGAGTTGGACACATACCAAGTTTAGCTCAGTTCTGGGCATCTTTGAAATACCTATACAAACTTGTTCCTACATAGTAACTTGCAACTTTGAATGAAAATGTGCTTGCTTACAGCAACGTGCTATATGTTCTGAATGCCCGAATTGGGAATCTGTGTCAAAACTTTGTTAGGAATTATGTGATCCTTACTAGCTGGAAGTAAGGGAGATGGGGCATGAAGTTATTTCTAGGAGTTGGACACATACCAAGTTTAGCTCAGTTCTGGGCATCTTTGAAATACCTATACAAACTTGTTCCTACATAGTAACTTGCATCTTTGAATGAGAATGTGCTTGCTTACAGCAACGTGCTATATGTTCTGAATGCCCGAATTGGGAATCTTTGCCAAAACTGTTAGGAATTATGTGATCCTTACTAGCTGGAAGTAAGGGAGATGGGGCATGATGTTATTTCTAGGAGTTGGACACATACCAAGTTTAGCTCAGTTCTGGGCATCTTTGAAATACCTATACAAACTTGTTCCTACATAGTAACTTGCAACTTTGAATGAAAATGTGATTGCTTACAGCAACGTACTATATGTTCTGAATGCCCAAATTGGGAATCTGTGTCAAACTTTGTTAGGAATTATGTGATCCTTACTAGCTGGAAGTAAGGGAGATGGGGCATGAAATTATTTCTAGGAGTTGGACACATACCAAGTTTAGCTCAGTTCTGGGCATCTTTGAAATACCTATACAAACTTGTTCCTACATAGTAACTTGCAACTTTGAATGAGAATGTGCTTGCTTACATCAACGTGCTATATGTTCTGAATGCCCGAATTGGGAATCTGTGTCAAAACTTTGTTAGGAATTATGTGATCCTTACTAGCTGGAAGTAAGGGAGATGGGGCATGAAGTTATTTCTAGGAGTTGGACACATACCAAGTTTAGCTCAGTTCTGGGCATCTTTGAAATACCTATACAAACTTGTTCCTACATAGTAACTTGCATCTTTGAATGAGAATGTGCTTGCTTACAGCAACGTGCTATATGTTCTGAATGCCCGAATTGGCAATCTGTGTCAAAACTTTGTTAGGAATTATGTGATCCTTACTAGCTGGAAGTAAGGGAGATGGGGCATGAAGTTATTTCTAGGAGTTGGACACATACCAAGTTTAGCTCAGTTCTGGGCATCTTTGAAATACCTATACAAACTTGTTCCTACATAGTAACTTGCAACTTTGAATGAGAATGTGCTTGCTTGCAGCAACGTGCTATATGTTCTGAATGCCCGAATTGGGAATCTGTGTCAAAACTTTGTTAGGAATTATGTGATCCTTACTAGCTGGAAGTAAGGGAGATGGGGCATGAAGTTATTTCTAGGAGTTGGACACATACCAAGTTTAGCTCAGTTCTGGGCATCTTTGAAATACCTATACAAACTTGTTCCTACATAGTAACTTGCATCTTTGAATGAGAATGTGATTGCTTACAGCAACGTGCTGTATGTTCTGAATGCCCGAATAGGGAATCTGTGTCAAAACTTTGTTAGGAATTATGTGATCCTTACTAGCTGGAAGTAAGGGAGATGGGGCATGAAGTTATTTCTAGGAGTTGGACACATACCAAGTTTAGCTCAGTTCTGGGCATCTTTGAAATACCTATACAAACTTGTTCCTACATAGTAACTTGCATCTTTGAATGAGAATGTGCTTGCTTACAGCAACGTGCTATATGTTCTGAATGCCCGAATTGGGAATCTGTGCCAAAACTGTTAGGAATTATGTGATCCTTACTAGCTGGAAGTAAGGGAGATGGGGCATGAAGTTATTTCTAGGAGGTGGACACATACCAAGTTTAGCTCAGTTCTGGGCATCTTTGAAATACCTATACAAACTTGTTCCTACATAGTAACTTGCAACTTTGAATGAGAATGTGCTTGCTTGCAGCAACGTGCTATATGTTCTGAATGCCCGAATTGGGAATCTGTGTCAAAACTTTGTTAGGAATTATGTGATCCTTACTAGCTGGAAGTAAGGGAGATGGGGCATGAAGTTATTTCTAGGAGGTGGACACATACCAAGTTTAGCTCAGTTCTGGGCATCTTTGAAATACCTATACAAACTTGTTCCTACATAGTAACTTGCAACTTTGAATGAGAATGTGCTTGCTTACAGCAACGTGCTATATGTTCTGAATGCCCGAATTGGGAATCTGTGTCAAAACTCTGTTAGGAATTATGTGATCCTTACTAGCTGGAAGTAAGGGAGATGGGGCATGAAGTTATTTCTTGGAGTTGGACACATAGCAAGTTTAGCTCAGTTCTGAGCATCTTTGAAATACCTATACAAACTTGTTCCTACCTAGTAACTTGCATCTTTGAATGAGAATGTGCTTGCTTACAGCAACGTGCTATATGTTCTGAATGCCCGAATTGGCAATCTGTGTCAAATCTTTGTTAAGTATTATGTGATCCTTACTAGCTGGAAGTAAGGGAGATGGGGCATGAAGTTATTTCTAGGAGTTGGACACATACCAAGTTTAGCTCAGTTCTGGGCATCTTTGAAATACCTATACAAACTTGTTCCTACATGGTAACTTGCATCTTTGAATGAGAATGTGCTTGCTTACAGCAACGTGCTATATGTTCCGAATGCCCGAAATGGGAAACTGTGTCAAAACTGTTAGGAATTATGTGATCCTTACTAGCTGGAAGTAAGGGAGATGGGGCATGAAGTTATTTCTAGGAGTTGGACACATAGCAAGTTTAGCTCAGTTCTGGGCATCTTTGAAATACCTATACAAACTTGTTCCTACATAGTAACTTGCAACTTTGAATGAAAATGTGATTGCTTACAGCAACGTGCTATATGTTCTGAATGCCCGAATTGGGAATCTGTGTCAAAACTTTGTTAGGAATTATGTGATCCTTACTAGCTGGAAGTAAGGGAGATGGGGCATGAAGTTATTTCTAGGAGTTGGACACATACCAAGTTTAGCTCAGTTCTGGGCATCTTTGAAATACCTATACAAACTTGTTCCTACATAGTAACTTGCACCTTTGAATGAAAATGTGCTTGCTCACAGCAACGTGCTATATGTTCTGAATGCCCGAATAGGGAATCTGTGTCAAAACTTTGTTAGGAATTATGTGATCCTTACTAGCTGGAAGTAAGGGAGATGGGGCATGAAGTTATTTCTTGGAGTTGGAGACATACCAAGTTTAGCTCAGTTCTGGGCATCTTTGAAATACCTATACAAACTTGTTCCTACATAGTAACTTGCATCTTTGAATGAGAATGTGCTTGCTTACAGCAACGTGCTATATGTTCTGAATGCCCGAATTGGGAATCTGTGTCAAAACTTTGTTAGGAATTATGTGATCCTTACTAGGTGGAAGTAAGGGAGATGGGGCATGAAGTTATTTCTAGCAGTTGGACACATACCAAGATTAGCTCAGTTCTGGGCATCTTTGAAATACCTATACAAACTTGTTCCTACATAGTAACTTGCATCTTTGAATGAGAATGTGCTTGCTTACAGCAACGTGCTATATGTTCTGAATGCCCGAATTGGGAATCTGTGTCAAAACTTTGTTAGGAATGATGTGATCCTTACTAGCTGGAAGTAAGGGAGATGGGGCATGAAGTTATTTCTAGGAGTTGGACACATACCAAGTTTAGCTCAGTTCTGGGCATCTTTGAAATACCAATACAAACTTGTTCCTACATAGTAACTTGCAACTTTGAATGAGAATGTGCTTGCTTACAGCAACGTGCTGTATGTTCTGAATGCCCGAATTGGGAATCTGTGTCAAAACTTTGTTAGGAATTATGTGATCCTTACTAGCTGGAAGTAAGGGAGATGGGGCATGAAGTTATTTCTAGGAGTTGGACACATACCAAGTTTAGCTCAGTTCTGGGCATCTTTGAAATACCTATACAAACTTGTTCCTACATAGTAACTTGCATCTTTGAATGAGAATGTTCTTCCTTACAGCAACGTGCTATATGTTCTGAATGCCCGAATTGTTAATCTGTGTCAAAACTTTGTTAGGAATTATGTGATCCTTACTAGCTGGAAGTAAGGGAGATGGGGCATGAAGTTATTTCTAGGAGTTGGACACATACCAAGTTTAGCTCAGTTCTGGGCATCTTTGAAATACCTATACAAACTTGTTCCTACATAGTAACTTGCAACTTTGAATGAGAATGTGCTTGCTTACAGCAACGTGCTATATGTTCTGAATGCCCGAATTGGGAATCTGTGTCAAAACTTTGTTAGGAATTATGTGATCCTTACTAGCTGGAAGTAAGGGAGATGGAGCATGAAGTTATTTCTAGGAGTTGGACACATAGCAAGTTTAGCTCAGTTCTGGGCATCTTTGAAATACCTATACAAACTTGTTCCTACATAGTAACTTGCATCTTTGAATGAGAATGTGCTTGCTTACAGCAACGTGCTATATGTTCTGAATGCCCGAATTGGGAATCTGTGTCAAAACTTTGTTAGGAATTATGTGATCCTTACTAGCTGGAAGTAAGGGAGATGGGGCATGAAGTTATTTCTAGGAGTTGGACACATACCAAGTTTAGCTCAGTTCTGGGCATCTTTGAAATACCTATACAAACTTGTTCCTACCTAGTAACTTGCATCTTTGAATGAGAATGTGCTTGCTTACAGCAACGTGCTATGTGTTCTGAATGCCAAAATTGGCAATCTGTGTCAAATCTTTGTTAGGAATTATGTGATCCTTACTAGCTGGAAGTAAGGGAGATGGGGCATGAAGTTATTTCTAGGAGTTGGACACATACCAAGTTTAGCTCAGTTCTGGGCATCTTTGAAATACCTATACAAACTTGTTCCTACATAGTAACTTGCAACTTTGAATGAGAATGTGCTTGCTTGCAGCAACGTGCTATATGTTCTGAATGCCCGAATTGGGAATCTGTGTCAAAACTTTGTTAGGAATTATGTGATCCTTACTAGCTGGAAGTAAGGGAGATGGGGCATGAAGTTATTTCTAGGAGGTGGACACATACCAAGTTTAGCTCAGTTCTGGGCATCTTTGAAATACCTATACAAACTTGTTCCTACATAGTAACTTGCAACTTTGAATGAGAATGTGCTTGCTTACAGCAACGTGCTATATGTTCTGAATGCCCGAATTGGGAATCTGTGTCAAAACTCTGTTAGGAATTATGTGATCCTTACTAGCTGGAAGTAAGGGAGATGGGGCATGAAGTTATTTCTTGGAGTTGGACACATAGCAAGTTTAGCTCAGTTCTGAGCATCTTTGAAATACCTATACAAACTTGTTCCTACCTAGTAACTTGCATCTTTGAATGAGAATGTGCTTGCTTACAGCAACGTGCTATATGTTCTGAATGCCCGAATTGGCAATCTGTGTCAAATCTTTGTTAAGTATTATGTGATCCTTACTAGCTGGAAGTAAGGGAGATGGGGCATGAAGTTATTTCTAGGAGTTGGACACATACCAAGTTTAGCTCAGTTCTGGGCATCTTTGAAATACCTATACAAACTTGTTCCTACATAGTAACTTGCATCTTTGAATGAGAATGTGCTTGCTTACAGCAACGTGCTATATGTTCCGAATGCCCGAAATGGGAAACTGTGTCAAAACTGTTAGGAATTATGTGATCCTTACTAGCTGGAAGTAAGGGAGATGGGGCATGAAGTTATTTCTAGGAGTTGGACACATAGCAAGTTTAGCTCAGTTCTGGGCATCTTTGAAATACCTATACAAACTTGTTCCTACATAGTAACTTGCAACTTTGAATGAAAATGTGATTGCTTACAGCAACGTGCTATATGTTCTGAATGCCCGAATTGGGAATCTGTGTCAAAACTTTGTTAGGAATTATGTGATCCTTACTAGCTGGAAGTAAGGGAGATGGGGCATGAAGTTATTTCTAGGAGTTGGACACATACCAAGTTTAGCTCAGTTCTGGGCATCTTTGAAATACCTATACAAACTTGTTCCTACATAGTAACTTGCACCTTTGAATGAAAATGTGCTTGCTCACAGCAACGTGCTATATGTTCTGAATGCCCGAATAGGGAATCTGTGTCAAAACTTTGTTAGGAATTATGTGATCCTTACTAGCTGGAAGTAAGGGAGATGGGGCATGAAGTTATTTCTAGGAGTTGGACACATACCAAGTTTAGCTCAGTTCTGGGCATCTTTGAAATACCTATACAAACTTGTTCCTACATAGTAACTTGCATCTTTGAATGAGAATGTGCTTGCTCACAGCAACGTGCTATATGTTCTGAATGCCCGAATTGGGAATCTGTGTCAAAACTTTGTTAGGAATTATGTGATCCTTACTAGGTGGAAGTAAGGGAGATGGGGCATGAAGTTATTTCTAGCAGTTGGACACATACCAAGTTTAGCTCAGTTCTGGGCATCTTTGAAATACCTATACAAACTTGTTCCTACATAGTAACTTGCATCTTTGAATGAGAATGTGCTTGCTTACAGCAACGTGCTATATGTTCTGAATGCCCGAATTGGGAATCTGTGTCAAAACTTTGTTAGGAATGATGTGATCCTTACTAGCTGGAAGTAAGGGAGATGGGGCATGAAGTTATTTCTAGGAGTTGGACACATACCAAGTTTAGCTCAGTTCTGGGCATCTTTGAAATACCAATACAAACTTGTTCCTACATAGTAACTTGCAACTTTGAATGAGAATGTGCTTGCTTACAGCAACGTGCTGTATGTTCTGAATGCCCGAATTGGGAATCTGTGTCAAAACTTTGTTAGGAATTATGTGATCCTTACTAGCTGGAAGTAAGGGAGATGGGGCATGAAGTTATTTCTAGGAGTTGGACACATCCCAAGTTTAGCTCAGTTCTGGGCATCTTTGAAATACCTATACAAACTTGTTCCTACATAGTAACTTGCATCTTTGAATGAGAATGTTCTTCCTTACAGCAACGTGCTATATGTTCTGAATGCCCGAATTGTTAATCTGTGTCAAAACTTTGTTAGGAATTATGTGATCCTTACTAGCTGGAAGTAAGGGAGATGGGGCATGAAGTTATTTCTAGGAGTTGGACACATACCAAGTTTAGCTCAGTTCTGGGCATCTTTGAAATACCTATACAAACTTGTTCGTACCTAGTAACTTGCATCTTTGAATGAGAATGTGCTTGCTTACAGCAACGTGCTATGTGTTCTGAATGCCCGAATTGGCAATCTGTGTCAAATCTTTGTTAGGAATTATGTGATCCTTACTAGCTGGAAGTAAGGGAGATGGGGCATGAAGTTATTTCTAGGAGTTGGACACATACCAAGTTTAGCTCAGTTCTGGGCATCTTTGAAATACCTATACAAACTTGTTCCTACATAGTAACTTGCATCTTTGAATGAGAATGTGCTTGCTTACAGCAACGTGCTGTATGTTCTGAATGCCCGAATAGGGAATCTGTGTCAAAACTTTGTTAGGAATTATGTGATCCTTACTAGCTGGAAGTAAGGGAGATGGGGCATGAAGTTATTTCTAGGAGTTGGACACATACCAAGTTTAGCTCAGTTCTGGGCATCTTTGAAATACCTATACAAACTTGTTCCTACATAGTAACTTGCATCTTTGAATGAGAATGTGCTTGGTTACAGCAACGTGCTATATGTTCTGAATGCCCGAATTGGGAATCTGTGCCAAAACTGTTAGGAATTATGTGATCCTTACTAGCTGGAAGTAAGGGAGATGGGGCATGAAGTTATTTCTAGGAGGTGGACACATACCAAGTTTAGCTCAGTTCTGGGCATCTTTGAAATACCTATACAAACTTGTTCCTACATAGTAACTTGCAACTTTGAATGAGAATGTGCTTGCTTGCAGCAACGTGCTATATGTTCTGAATGCCCGAATTGGGAATCTGTGTCAAAACTTTGTTAGGAATTATGTGATCCTTACTAGCTGGAAGTAAGGGAGATGGGGCATGAAGTTATTTCTAGGAGGTGGACACATACCAAGTTTAGCTCAGTTCTGGGCATCTTTGAAATACCTATACAAACTTGTTCCTACATAGTAACTTGCAACTTTGAATGAGAATGTGCTTGCTTACAGCAACGTGCTATATGTTCTGAATGCCCGAATTGGGAATCTGTGTCAAAACTCTGTTAGGAATTATGTGATCCTTACTAGCTGGAAGTAAGGGAGATGGGGCATGAAGTTATTTCTTGGAGTTGGACACATAGCAAGTTTAGCTCAGTTCTGAGCATCTTTGAAATACCTATACAAACTTGTTCCTACCTAGTAACTTGCATCTTTGAATGAGAATGTGCTTGCTTACAGCAACGTGCTATATGTTCTGAATGCCCGAATTGGCAATCTGTGTCAAATCTTTGTTAAGTATTATGTGATCCTTACTAGCTGGAAGTAAGGGAGATGGGGCATGAAGTTATTTCTAGGAGTTGGACACATACCAAGTTTAGCTCAGTTCTGGGCATCTTTGAAATACCTATACAAACTTGTTCCTACATGGTAACTTGCATCTTTGAATGAGAATGTGCTTGCTTACAGCAACGTGCTATATGTTCCGAATGCCCGAAATGGGAAACTGTGTCAAAACTGTTAGGAATTATGTGATCCTTACTAGCTGGAAGTAAGGGAGATGGGGCATGAAGTTATTTCTAGGAGTTGGACACATAGCAAGTTTAGCTCAGTTCTGGGCATCTTTGAAATACCTATACAAACTTGTTCCTACATAGTAACTTGCAACTTTGAATGAAAATGTGATTGCTTACAGCAACGTGCTATATGTTCTGAATGCCCGAATTGGGAATCTGTGTCAAAACTTTGTTAGGAATTATGTGATCCTTACTAGCTGGAAGTAAGGGAGATGGGGCATGAAGTTATTTCTAGGAGTTGGACACATACCAAGTTTAGCTCAGTTCTGGGCATCTTTGAAATACCTATACAAACTTGTTCCTACATAGTAACTTGCACCTTTGAATGAAAATGTGCTTGCTCACAGCAACGTGCTATATGTTCTGAATGCCCGAATAGGGAATCTGTGTCAAAACTTTGTTAGGAATTATGTGATCCTTACTAGCTGGAAGTAAGGGAGATGGGGCATGAAGTTATTTCTTGGAGTTGGAGACATACCAAGTTTAGCTCAGTTCTGGGCATCTTTGAAATACCTATACAAACTTGTTCCTACATAGTAACTTGCATCTTTGAATGAGAATGTGCTTGCTTACAGCAACGTGCTATATGTTCTGAATGCCCGAATTGGGAATCTGTGTCAAAACTTTGTTAGGAATTATGTGATCCTTACTAGGTGGAAGTAAGGGAGATGGGGCATGAAGTTATTTCTAGCAGTTGGACACATACCAAGTTTAGCTCAGTTCTGGGCATCTTTGAAATACCTATACAAACTTGTTCCTACATAGTAACTTGCATCTTTGAATGAGAATGTGCTTGCTTACAGCAACGTGCTATATGTTCTGAATGCCCGAATTGGGAATCTGTGTCAAAACTTTGTTAGGAATGATGTGATCCTTACTAGCTGGAAGTAAGGGAGATGGGGCATGAAGTTATTTCTAGGAGTTGGACACATACCAAGTTTAGCTCAGTTCTGGGCATCTTTGAAATACCAATACAAACTTGTTCCTACATAGTAACTTGCAACTTTGAATGAGAATGTGCTTGCTTACAGCAACGTGCTGTATGTTCTGAATGCCCGAATTGGGAATCTGTGTCAAAACTTTGTTAGGAATTATGTGATCCTTACTAGCTGGAAGTAAGGGAGATGGGGCATGAAGTTATTTCTAGGAGTTGGACACATACCAAGTTTAGCTCAGTTCTGGGCATCTTTGAAATACCTATACAAACTTGTTCCTACATAGTAACTTGCATCTTTGAATGAGAATGTTCTTCCTTACAGCAACGTGCTATATGTTCTGAATGCCCGAATTGTTAATCTGTGTCAAAACTTTGTTAGGAATTATGTGATCCTTACTAGCTGGAAGTAAGGGAGATGGGGCATGAAGTTATTTCTAGGAGTTGGACACATACCAAGTTTAGCTCAGTTCTGGGCATCTTTGAAATACCTATACAAACTTGTTCCTACATAGTAACTTGCAACTTTGAATGAGAATGTGCTTGCTTACAGCAACGTGCTATATGTTCTGAATGCCCGAATTGGGAATCTGTGTCAAAACTTTGTTAGGAATTATGTGATCCTTACTAGCTGGAAGTAAGGGAGATGGAGCATGAAGTTATTTCTAGGAGTTGGACACATAGCAAGTTTAGCTCAGTTCTGGGCATCTTTGAAATACCTATACAAACTTGTTCCTACATAGTAACTTGCATCTTTGAATGAGAATGTGCTTGCTTACAGCAACGTGCTATATGTTCTGAATGCCCGAATTGGGAATCTGTGTCAAAACTTTGTTAGGAATTATGTGATCCTTACTAGCTGGAAGTAAGGGAGATGGGGCATGAAGTTATTTCTAGGAGTTGGACACATACCAAGTTTAGCTCAGTTCTGGGCATCTTTGAAATACCTATACAAACTTGTTCCTACCTAGTAACTTGCATCTTTGAATGAGAATGTGCTTGCTTACAGCAACGTGCTATGTGTTCTGAATGCCCGAATTGGCAATCTGTGTCAAATCTTTGTTAGGAATTATGTGATCCTTACTAGCTGGAAGTAAGGGAGATGGGGCATGAAGTTATTTCTAGGAGTTGGACACATACCAAGTTTAGCTCAGTTCTGGGCATCTTTGAAATACCTATACAAACTTGTTCCTACATAGTAACTTGCAACTTTGAATGAGAATGTGCTTGCTTGCAGCAACGTGCTATATGTTCTGAATGCCCGAATTGGGAATCTGTGTCAAAACTTTGTTAGGAATTATGTGATCCTTACTAGCTGGAAGTAAGGGAGATGGGGCATGAAGTTATTTCTAGGAGGTGGACACATACCAAGTTTAGCTCAGTTCTGGGCATCTTTGAAATACCTATACAAACTTGTTCCTACATAGTAACTTGCAACTTTGAATGAGAATGTGCTTGCTTACAGCAACGTGCTATATGTTCTGAATGCCCGAATTGGGAATCTGTGTCAAAACTCTGTTAGGAATTATGTGATCCTTACTAGCTGGAAGTAAGGGAGATGGGGCATGAAGTTATTTCTTGGAGTTGGACACATAGCAAGTTTAGCTCAGTTCTGAGCATCTTTGAAATACCTATACAAACTTGTTCCTACCTAGTAACTTGCATCTTTGAATGAGAATGTGCTTGCTTACAGCAACGTGCTATATGTTCTGAATGCCCGAATTGGCAATCTGTGTCAAATCTTTGTTAAGTATTATGTGATCCTTACTAGCTGGAAGTAAGGGAGATGGGGCATGAAGTTATTTCTAGGAGTTGGACACATACCAAGTTTAGCTCAGTTCTGGGCATCTTTGAAATACCTATACAAACTTGTTCCTACATAGTAACTTGCATCTTTGAATGAGAATGTGCTTGCTTACAGCAACGTGCTATATGTTCCGAATGCCCGAAATGGGAAACTGTGTCAAAACTGTTAGGAATTATGTGATCCTTACTAGCTGGAAGTAAGGGAGATGGGGCATGAAGTTATTTCTAGGAGTTGGACACATAGCAAGTTTAGCTCAGTTCTGGGCATCTTTGAAATACCTATACAAACTTGTTCCTACATAGTAACTTGCAACTTTGAATGAAAATGTGATTGCTTACAGCAACGTGCTATATGTTCTGAATGCCCGAATTGGGAATCTGTGTCAAAACTTTGTTAGGAATTATGTGATCCTTACTAGCTGGAAGTAAGGGAGATGGGGCATGAAGTTATTTCTAGGAGTTGGACACATACCAAGTTTAGCTCAGTTCTGGGCATCTTTGAAATACCTATACAAACTTGTTCCTACATAGTAACTTGCACCTTTGAATGAAAATGTGCTTGCTCACAGCAACGTGCTATATGTTCTGAATGCCCGAATAGGGAATCTGTGTCAAAACTTTGTTAGGAATTATGTGATTCTTACTAGCTGGAAGTAAGGGAGATGGGGCATGAAGTTATTTCTAGGAGTTGGACACATACCAAGTTTAGCTCAGTTCTGGGCATCTTTGAAATACCTATACAAACTTGTTCCTACATAGTAACTTGCATCTTTGAATGAGAATGTGCTTGCTCACAGCAACGTGCTATATGTTCTGAATGCCCGAATTGGGAATCTGTGTCAAAACTTTGTTAGGAATTATGTGATCCTTACTAGGTGGAAGTAAGGGAGATGGGGCATGAAGTTATTTCTAGCAGTTGGACACATACCAAGTTTAGCTCAGTTCTGGGCATCTTTGAAATACCTATACAAACTTGTTCCTACATAGTAACTTGCATCTTTGAATGAGAATGTGCTTGCTTACAGCAACGTGCTATATGTTCTGAATGCCCGAATTGGGAATCTGTGTCAAAACTTTGTTAGGAATGATGTGATCCTTACTAGCTGGAAGTAAGGGAGATGGGGCATGAAGTTATTTCTAGGAGTTGGACACATACCAAGTTTAGCTCAGTTCTGGGCATCTTTGAAATACCAATACAAACTTGTTCCTACATAGTAACTTGCAACTTTGAATGAGAATGTGCTTGCTTACAGCAACGTGCTGTATGTTCTGAATGCCCGAATTGGGAATCTGTGTCAAAACTTTGTTAGGAATTATGTGATCCTTACTAGCTGGAAGTAAGGGAGATGGGGCATGAAGTTATTTCTAGGAGTTGGACACATCCCAAGTTTAGCTCAGTTCTGGGCATCTTTGAAATACCTATACAAACTTGTTCCTACATAGTAACTTGCATCTTTGAATGAGAATGTTCTTCCTTACAGCAACGTGCTATATGTTCTGAATGCCCGAATTGTTAATCTGTGTCAAAACTTTGTTAGGAATTATGTGATCCTTACTAGCTGGAAGTAAGGGAGATGGGGCATGAAGTTATTTCTAGGAGTTGGACACATACCAAGTTTAGCTCAGTTCTGGGCATCTTTGAAATACCTATACAAACTTGTTCCTACCTAGTAACTTGCATCTTTGAATGAGAATGTGCTTGCTTACAGCAACGTGCTATGTGTTCTGAATGCCCGAATTGGCAATCTGTGTCAAATCTTTGTTAGGAATTATGTGATCCTTACTAGCTGGAAGTAAGGGAGATGGGGCATGAAGTTATTTCTAGGAGTTGGACACATACCAAGTTTAGCTCAGTTCTGGGCATCTTTGAAATACCTATACAAACTTGTTCCTACATAGTAACTTGCATCTTTGAATGAGAATGTGCTTGCTTACAGCAACGTGCTGTATGTTCTGAATGCCCGAATAGGGAATCTGTGTCAAAACTTTGTTAGGAATTATGTGATCCTTACTAGCTGGAAGTAAGGGAGATGGGGCATGAAGTTATTTCTAGGAGTTGGACACATACCAAGTTTAGCTCAGTTCTGGGCATCTTTGAAATACCTATACAAACTTGTTCCTACATAGTAACTTGCATCTTTGAATGAGAATGTGCTTGGTTACAGCAACGTGCTATATGTTCTGAATGCCCGAATTGGGAATCTGTGCCAAAACTGTTAGGAATTATGTGATCCTTACTAGCTGGAAGTAAGGGAGATGGGGCATGAAGTTATTTCTAGGAGGTGGACACATACCAAGTTTAGCTCAGTTCTGGGCATCTTTGAAATACCTATACAAACTTGTTCCTACATAGTAACTTGCAACTTTGAATGAGAATGTGCTTGCTTGCAGCAACGTGCTATATGTTCTGAATGCCCGAATTGGGAATCTGTGTCAAAACTTTGTTAGGAATTATGTGATCCTTACTAGCTGGAAGTAAGGGAGATGGGGCATGAAGTTATTTCTAGGAGGTGGACACATACCAAGTTTAGCTCAGTTCTGGGCATCTTTGAAATACCTATACAAACTTGTTCCTACATAGTAACTTGCAACTTTGAATGAGAATGTGCTTGCTTACAGCAACGTGCTATATGTTCTGAATGCCCGAATTGGGAATCTGTGTCAAAACTCTGTTAGGAATTATGTGATCCTTACTAGCTGGAAGTAAGGGAGATGGGGCATGAAGTTATTTCTTGGAGTTGGACACATAGCAAGTTTAGCTCAGTTCTGAGCATCTTTGAAATACCTATACAAACTTGTTCCTACCTAGTAACTTGCATCTTTGAATGAGAATGTGCTTGCTTACAGCAACGTGCTATATGTTCTGAATGCCCGAATTGGCAATCTGTGTCAAATCTTTGTTAAGTATTATGTGATCCTTACTAGCTGGAAGTAAGGGAGATGGGGCATGAAGTTATTTCTAGGAGTTGGACACATACCAAGTTTAGCTCAGTTCTGGGCATCTTTGAAATACCTATACAAACTTGTTCCTACATAGTAACTTGCATCTTTGAATGAGAATGTGCTTGCTTACAGCAACGTGCTATATGTTCCGAATGCCCGAAATGGGAAACTGTGTCAAAACTGTTAGGAATTATGTGATCCTTACTAGCTGGAAGTAAGGGAGATGGGGCATGAAGTTATTTCTAGGAGTTGGACACATAGCAAGTTTAGCTCAGTTCTGGGCATCTTTGAAATACCTATACAAACTTGTTCCTACATAGTAACTTGCATCTTTGAATGAGAATGTGCTTGCTTACAGCAACGTGCTATATGTTCTGAATGCCCGAATTGGGAATCTGTGTCAAAACTTTGTTAGGAATTATGTGATCCTTACTAGCTGGAAGTAAGGGAGATGGGGCATGAAGTTATTTCTAGGAGTTGGACACATACCAAGTTTAGCTCAGTTCTGGGCATCTTTGAAATACCTATACAAACTTGTTCCTACCTAGTAACTTGCATCTTTGAATGAGAATGTGCTTGCTTACAGCAACGTGCTATGTGTTCTGAATGCCCGAATTGGCAATCTGTGTCAAATCTTTGTTAGGAATTATGTGATCCTTACTAGCTGGAAGTAAGGGAGATGGGGCATGAAGTTATTTCTAGGAGTTGGACACATACCAAGTTTAGCTCAGTTCTGGGCATCTTTGAAATACCTATACAAACTTGTTCCTACATAGTAACTTGCATCTTTGAATGAGAATGTGCTTGCTTACAGCAACGTGCTGTATGTTCTGAATGCCCGAATAGGGAATCTGTGTCAAAACTTTGTTAGGAATTATGTGATCCTTACTAGCTGGAAGTAAGGGAGATGGGGCATGAAGTTATTTCTAGGAGTTGGACACATACCAAGTTTAGCTCAGTTCTGGGCATCTTTGAAATACCTATACAAACTTGTTCCTACCTAGTAACTTGCAACTTTGAATGAGAATGTGCTTGCTTACAGCAACGTGCTGTATGTTCTGAATGCCCGAATAGGGAATCTGTGTCAAAACTTTGTTAGGAATTATGTGATCCTTACTAGCTGGAAGTAAGGGAGATGGGGCATGAAGTTATTTCTAGGAGTTGGACACATACCAAGTTTAGCTCAGTTCTGGGCATCTTTGAAATACCTATACAAACTTGTTCCTACCTAGTAACTTGCATCTTTGAATGAGAATGTGCTTGCTTACAGCAACGTGCTGTATGTTCTGAATGCCCGAATTGGGAATCTGTGTCAAAACTTTGTTAGGAATTATGTGATCCTTACCAGCTGGAAGTAAGGGAGATGGGGCATGAAGTTATTTCTAGGAGTTGGACACATACCAAGTTTAGCTCAGTTCTGGGCATCTTTGAAATACCTATACAAACTTGTTCCTACATAGTAACTTGCAACTTTGAATGAGAATGTGCTTGCTTACAGCAAAGTGCTATATGTTCTGAATGCCCGAATTGGGAATCTGTGCCAAAACTGTTAGGAATTATGTGATCCTTACTAGCTGGAAGTAAGGGAGATGGGGCATGAAGTTATTTTTAGGAGTTGGACACATACCAAGTTTAGCTCAGTTCTGGGCATCTTTGAAATACCTATACAAACTTGTTCCTACATAGTAACTTGCATCTTTGAATGAGAATGTGCTTGCTTGCAGCAACGTGCTGTATGTTCTGAATGCCCGAATTGGGAATCTGTGTCAAAACTTTGTTAGGAATTATGTGATCCTTACTAGCTGGAAGTAAGGGAGATGGAGCATGAAGTTATTTCTAGGAGTTGGACACATAGCAAGTTTAGCTCAGTTCTGGGCATCTTTGAAATACCTATACAAACTTGTTCCTACATAGTAACTTGCATCTTTGAATGAGAATGTGCTTGCTTACAGCAACGTGCTATATGTTCTGAATGCCCGAATTGGGAATCTGTGTCAAAACTTTGTTAGGAATTATGTGATCCTTACTAGCTTTAAGTAAGGGAGATGGGGCATGAAGTTATTTCTAGGAGTTGGACACATACCAAGTTTAGCTCAGTTCTGGGCATCTTTGAAATACCTATACAAACTTGTTCCTACATAGTAACTTGCATCTTTGAATGAGAATGTGCTTGCTTACAGCAACGTGCTATGTGTTCTGAATGCCCGAATTGGCAATCTGTGTCAAATCTTTGTTAGGAATTATGTGATCCTTACTAGCTGGAAGTAAGGGAGATGGGGCATGAAGTTATTTCTAGGAGTTGGACACATACCAAGTTTAGCTCAGTTCTGGGCATCTTTGAAATACCTATACAAACTTGTTCCTACATAGTAACTTGCATCTTTGAATGAGAATGTGCTTGCTTACAGCAACGTGCTGTATGTTCTGAATGCCCGAATAGGGAATCTGTGTCAAAACTTTGTTAGGAATTATGTGATCCTTACTAGCTGGAAGTAAGGGAGATGGGGCATGAAGTTATTTCTAGGAGTTGGACACATACCAAGTTTAGCTCAGTTCTGGGCATCTTTGAAATACCTATACAAACTTGTTCCTACATAGTAACTTGCATCTTTGAATGAGAATGTGCTTGCTTGCAGCAACGTGCTATATGTTCTGAATGCCCGAATTGGGAATCTGTGTCAAAACTTTGTTAGGAATTATGTGATCCTTACTAGCTGGAAGTAAGGGAGATGGGGCATGAAGTTATTTCTAGGAGTTGGACACATACCAAGTTTAGCTCAGTTCTGGGCATCTTTGAAATACCTATACAAACTTGTTCCTACATAGTAACTTGCATCTTTGAATGAGAATGTGCTTGCTTACAGCAACGTGCTATATGTTCTATATGAACGAATTGGCAATCTGTGTCAAAACTTTGTTAGGAATTATGTGATCCTTACTAGCTGGAAGTAAGGGAGATGGGGCATGAAGTTATTTCTAGGAGTTGGACACATACCAAGTTTAGCTCAGTTCTGGGCATCTTTGAAATACCTATACAAACTTGTTCCTACCTAGTAACTTGCAACTTTGAATGAGAATGTGCTTGCTTGCAGCAACGTGCTATATGTTCTGAATGCCCGACTTTGGAATCTGTGTCAAAACTTTGTTAGGAATTATGTGATCCTTACTAGCTGGAAGTAAGGGAGATGGGGCATGAAGTTATTTCTAGGAGTTGGACACATACCAAGTTTAGCTCAGTTCTGGGCATCTTTGAAATACCTACACAAACTTGTTCCTACCTAGTAACTTGCATCTTTGAATGAGAATGTGCTTGCTTACAGCAACGTGCTATATGTTCTGAATGCCCGAATTGGCAATCTGTGTCAAAACTTTGTTAGGAATTATGTGATCCTTACTAGCTGGAAGTAAGGGAGATGGGGCATGAAGTTATTTCTAGGAGTTGGACACATACCAAGTTTAGGTCAGTTCTGGGCATCTTTGAAATACCTATACAAACTTGTTCCTACATAGTAACTTGCATCTTTGAATGAGAATATGCTTTCTTGCAGCAACGTGCTATATGTTCTGAATGCCCGAATAGGGAATCTGTGTCAAAACTTTGTTAGGAATTATGTGATCCTTACTAGCTGGAAGTAAGGGAGATGGGGCATGAAGTTATTTCTAGGAGTTGGACACATACCAAGTTTAGCTCAGTTCTGGGCATCTTTGAAATACCTATACAAACTTGTTCCTACATAGTAACTTGCATTTTGAATGAGAATCTGCTTGCTTACAGCAACGTGCTATATGTTCTGAATGCCCGAATTGGGAATCTGTGTCAAAACTTTGTTAGGAATTATGAGATCCTTACTAGCTGGAAGGAAGGCAGATGGGGCATGAAGTTATTTTTAGGAGTTGGACACATACCAGGTTTAGCTCAGTTCTGGGCATCTTTGAAATACCTATACAAACTTGTTCCTACATAGTAACTTGCAACTTTGAATGAGAATGTGCTTGCTTACAGCAACGTGCTATATGTTCTGAATGCCCGAATTGGGAATCTGTGTCAAAACTTTGTTAGGAATTATGTGATCCTTACTAGCTGGAAGTAAGGGAGATGGGGCATGAAGTTATTTCTAGGAGTTGGACACATACCAAGTTTAGCTCAGTTCTGGGCATCTTTGAAATACCTATACAAACTTGTTCCTACATAGTAACTTGCATCTTTGAATGAGAATGTGCTTGCTTACAGCAACGTGCTATATGTTCTGAATGCCCGAATTGGGAATCTGTGTCAAAACTTTGTTAGGAATTATGTGATCCTTACTAGCTGGAAGTAAGGGAGATGGGGCATGAAGTTATTTCTAGGAGTTGGACACATACCAAGTTTAGCTCAGTTCTGGGCATCTTTGAAATACCTATACAAACTTGTTCCTACATAGTAACTTGCAACTTTGAATGAAAATGTGCTTGCTTACAGCAACGTGCTATATGTTCTGAAAGCCCGAATTGGGAATCTGTGTCAAAACTTTGTTAGGAATTATGTGATCCTTACTAGCTGGAAGTAAGGGAGATGGGGCATGAAGGTATTTCTAGGAGTTGGACAAATACCAAGTTTAGCTCAGTTCTGGGCATCTTTGAAATACCTATACAAACTTGTTCCTACATAGTAACTTGCATCTTTGAATGAGAATGTGCTTGCTTACAGCAACGTGCTATATGTTCTGAGCGCTCGAATTGGCAATCTGTGTCAAATCTTTGTTAGGAATTATGTGATCCTTACTAGCTGGAAGTAAGGGAGATGGGGCATGAAGTTATTTCTAGGAGTTGGACACATACCAAGTTTAGCTCAGTTCTGGGCATCTTTGAAATACCTATACAAACTTGTTCCTACATAGTAACTTGCATCTTTGAATGAGAATGTGCTTGCTTACAGCAACGAGCTATATGTTCTGAATGCCCGAATTGGGAATCTTTGCCAAAACTGTTAGGAATTATGTGATCCTTACTAGCTGGAAGTAAGGGAGATGGGGCATGATGTTATTTCTAGGAGTTGGACACATACCAAGTTTAGCTCAGTTCTGGGCATCATTGAAATACCTATACAAACTTGTTCCTACATAGTAACTTGCAACTTTGAATGAAAATGTGATTGCTTACAGCAACGTGCTATATGTTCTGAATGCCCAAATTGGGAATCTGTGTCAAACTTTGTTAGGAATTATGTGATCCTTACTAGCTGGAAGTAAGGGAGATGGGGCATGAAGTTATTTCTAGGAGTTGGACACATACCAAGTTTAGCTCAGTTCTGGGCATTTTTGAAATACCTATACAAACTTGTTCCTACATAGGAACTTGCAACTTTGAATGAGAATGTGCTTGCTTGCAGCAACGTGCTATATGTTCTGAATGCCCGAATTGGGAATCTGTGTCAAAACTTTGTTAGGAATTATGTGATCCTTACTAGCTGGAAGTAAGGGAGATGGGGCATGAAGTTATTTCTAGGAGTTGGACACATACCAAGTTTAGCTCAGTTCTGGGCATCTTTGAAATACCTATACAAACTTGTTCCTACATAGTAACTTGCATCTTTGAATGAGAATGTGATTTCTTACAGCAACGTGCTATATGTTCTGAATGCCCGAATAGGGAATCTGTGTCAAAACTTTGTTAGGAATTATGTGATCCTTACTAGCTGGAAGTAAGGGAGATGGGGCATGAAGTTATTTCTAGGAGTTGGACACATACCAAGTTTAGCTCAGTTCTGGGCATCTTTGAAATACCTATACAAACTTGTTCCTACATAGTAACTTGCATCTTTGAATGAGAATGTGCTTGCTTACAGCAACGTGCTATATGTTCTGAATGCCCGAATTGGGAATCTGTGCCAAAACTGTTAGGAATTATGTGATCCTTACTAGCTGGAAGTAAGGGAGATGGGGCATGAAGTTATTTCTAGGAGTTGGACACATACCAAGTTTAGCTCAGTTCTGGGCATCTTTGAAATACCTATACAAACTTGTTCCTACATAGTAACTTGCAACTTTGAATGAGAATGTGCTTGCTTGCAGCAACGTGCTATATGTTCTGAATGCCCGAATTGGGAATCTGTGTCAAAACTTTGTTAGGAATTATGTGATCCTTACTAGCTGGAAGTAAGGGAGATGGAGCATGAAGTTATTTCTAGGAGGTGGACACATACCAAGTTTAGCTCAGTTCTGGGCATCTTTGAAACACCTATACAAACTTGTTCCTACATAGTAACTTGCAACTTTGAATGAGAATGTGCTTGCTTACAGCAACGTGCTATATGTTCTGAATGCCCGAATTGGGAATCTGTGTCAAAACTTTGTTAGGAATTATGTGATCCTTACTAGCTGGAAGTAAGGGAGATGGGGCATGAAGTTATTTCTAGGAGTTGGACACATACCAAGTTTAGCTCAGTTCTGGGCATCTTTGAAATACCAATACAAACTTGTTCCTACATAGTAACTTGCAACTTTGAATGAGAATGTGCTTGCTTACAGCAACGTGCTATATGTTCTGAATGCCCGAATTGGGAATCTGTGTCAAAACTTTGTTAGGAATTATGTGATCCTTACTAGCTGGAAGTAAGGGAGATGGGGCATGAAGTTATTTCTAGGAGTTGGACACATACCAAGTTTAGCTCAGTTCTGGGCATCTTTGAAATACCTATACAAACTTGTTCCTACATAGTAACTTGCATCTTTGAATGAGAATGTTCTTCCTTACAGCAACGTGCTATATGTTCTGAATGCCCGAATTGGCAATCTGTGTCAAAACTTTGTTAGGAATTATGTGATCCTTACTAGCTGGAAGTAAGGGAGATGGGGCATGAAGTTATTTCTAGGAGTTGGACACATACCAAGTTTAGCTCAGTTCTGGGCATCTTTGAAATACCTATACAAACTTGTTCCTACATAGTAACTTGCAACTTTGAATGAGAATGTGCTTGCTTACAGCAACGTGCTATATGTTCTGAATGCCCGAATTGGGAATCTGTGTCAAAACTTTGTTAGGAATTATGTGATCCTTACTAGCTGGAAGTAAGGGAGATGGGGCATGAAGTTATTTCTAGGAGTTGGACACATACCAAGTTTAGCTCAGTTCTGGGCATCTTTGAAATACCTATACAAACTTGTTCCTACATAGTAACTTGCATCTTTGAATGAGAAGGTGCTTGCTTACAGCAACGTGCTATATGTTCTGAATGCCCGAATTGGGAATGTGTGTCAAAACTTTGTTAGGAATTATGTGATCCTTACTAGCTGGAAGTAAGGGAGATGGGGCATGAAGTTATTTCTAGGAGTTGGACACATACCAAGTTTAGCTCAGTTCTGGGCATCTTTGAAATACCTATACAAACTTGTTCCTACCTAGTAACTTGCATCTTTGAATGAGAATGTGCTTGCTTACAGCAACGTGCTATGTGTTCTGAATGCCCGAATTGGCAATCTGTGTCAAATCTTTGTTAGGAATTATGTGATCCTTACTAGCTGGAAGTAAGGGAGATGGGGCATGAAGTTATTTCTAGGAGTTGGACACATACCAAGTTTAGCTCAGTTCTGGGCATCTTTGAAATACCTATACAAACTTGTTCCTACATAGTAACTTGCATCTTTGAATGAGAATGTGCTTGCTTACAGCAACGTGCTATATGTTCCGAATGCCCGAAATGGGAATCTGTGTCAAAACTGTTAGGAATTATGTCATCCTTACTAGCTGGAAGTAAGGGAGATGGGGCATGAAGTTATTTCTAGGAGTTGGACACATAGCAAGTTTAGCTCAGTTCTGGGCATCTTTGAAATACCTATACACACTTGTTCCTACATAGTAACTTGCAACTTTGAATGAAAATGTGATTGCTTACAGCAACGTGCTATATGTTCTGAATGCCCGAATTGGGAATCTGTGTCAAAACTTTGTTAGGAATTATGTGATCCTTACTAGCTGGAAGTAAGGGAGATGGGGCATGAAGTTATTTCTTGGAGTTGGAGACATACCAAGTTTAGGTCAGTTCTGGGCATCTTTGAAATACCTATACAAACTTGTTCCTACATAGTAACTTGCATCTTTGAATGAGAATGTGCTTGCTTACAGCAACGTGCTATATGTTCTGAATGCCCGAATAGGGAATCTGTGTCAAAACTTTGTTAGGAATTATGTGATCCTTACTAGGTGGAAGTAAGGGAGATGGGGCATGAAGTTATTTCTAGCAGTTGGACACATACCAAGTTTAGCTCAGTTCTGGGCATCTTTGAAATACCTATACAAACTTGTTCCTACATAGTAACTTGCATCTTTGAATGAGAATGTGCTTGCTTACAGCAACGTGCTATATGTTCTGAATGCCCGAATTGGGAATCTGTGTCAAAACTTTGTTAGGAATTATGTGATCCTTACTAGCTGGAAGTAAGGGAGATGGGGCATGAAGTTATTTCTAGGAGTTGGACACATACCAAGTTTAGCTCAGTTCTGGGCATCTTTGAAATACCAATACAAACTTGTTCCTACATAGTAACTTGCAACTTTGAATGAGAATGTGCTTGCTTACAGCAACGTGCTATATGTTCTGAATGCCCGAATTGGGAATCTGTGTCAAAACTTTGTTAGGAATTATGTGATCCTTACTAGCTGGAAGTAAGGGAGATGGGGCATGAAGTTATTTCTAGGAGTTGGACACATACCAAGTTTAGCTCAGTTCTGGGCATCTTTGAAATACCTATACAAACTTGTTCCTACATAGTAACTTGCATCTTTGAATGAGAATGTTCTTCCTTACAGCAACGTGCTATATGTTCTGAATGCCCGAATTGGCAATCTGTGTCAAAACTTTGTTAGGAATTATGTGATCCTTACTAGCTGGAAGTAAGGGAGATGGGGCATGAAGTTATTTCTAGGAGTTGGACACATACCAAGTTTAGCTCAGTTCTGGGCATCTTTGAAATACCTATACAAACTTGTTCCTACATAGTAACTTGCAACTTTGAATGAGAATGTGCTTGCTTACAGCAACGTGCTATATGTTCTGAATGCCCGAATTGGGAATCTGTGTCAAAACTTTGTTAGGAATTATGTGATCCTTACTAGCTGGAAGTAAGGGAGATGGGGCATGAAGTTATTTCTAGGAGTTGGACACATACCAAGTTTAGCTCAGTTCTGGGCATCTTTGAAATACCTATACAAACTTGTTCCTACATAGTAACTTGCATCTTTGAATGAGAATGTGCTTGCTTACAGCAACGTGCTATATGTTCTGAATGCCCGAATTGGGAATCTGTGTCAAAACTTTGTTAGGAATTATGTGATCCTTACTAGCTGGAAGTAAGGGAGATGGGGCATGAATTTATTTCTAGGAGTTGGACACATACCAAGTTTAGCTCAGTTCTGGGCATCTTTGAAATACCTATACAAACTTGTTCCTACCTAGTAACTTGCATCTTTGAATGAGAATGTGCTTGCTTACAGCAACGTGCTATGTGTTCTGAATGCCCGAATTGGCAATCTGTGTCAAATCTTTGTTAGGAATTATGTGATCCTTACTAGCTGGAAGTAAGGGAGATGGGGCATGAAGTTATTTCTAGGAGTTGGACACATACCAAGTTTAGCTCAGTTCTGGGCATCTTTGAAATACCTATACAAACTTGTTCCTACATAGTAACTTACATCTTTGAATGGGAATCTGCTTGCTTACAGCAACGTGCTATATGTTCTGAATGCCCGAATTGGGAATCTGCGTCAAAACTTTGTTAGGAATTATGTGATCCTTACTAGCTGGAAGTAAGGGAGATGGGGCATGAAGTTATTTCTAGGAGTTGGACACATACCAAGTTTAGCTCAGTTCTGGGCATCTTTGAAATACCTATACAAACTTGTTCCTACATAGTAACTTGCAACTTTGAATGAGAATGTGCTTGCTTACAGCAACGTGCTATATGTTCTGAATGCCCGAATTGGGAATCTGTGTCAAAACTTTGTTAGGAATTATGTGATCCTTACTAGCTGGAAGTAAGGGAGATGGGGCATGAAGTTATTTCTAGGAGTTGGACACATACCAAGTTTAGCTCAGTTCTGGGCATCTTTGAAATACCTATACAAACTTGTTCCTACCTAGTAACTTGCATCTTTGAATGAGAATGTGCTTGCTTACAGCAACGTGCTATATGTTCTGAATGCCCGAATTGGGATTCTGTGTCAAAACTTTGTTAGGAATTATGTGATCCTTACTAGCTGGAAGTAAGGGAGATGGGGCATGAAGTTATTTCTAGGAGTTGGACACATACCAAGTTTAGCTCAGTTCTGGGCATCTTTGAAATACCTATACAAACTTGTTCCTACATAGTAACTTGCATCTTTGAATGAGAATCTGCTTGCTTACAGCAACGTGCTATATGTTCTGAATGCCCGAATTGGGAATCTGTGTCAAAACTTTGTTAGGAATTATGTCATCCTTACTAGCTGGAAGTAAGGGAGATGGGGCATGAAGTTATTTCTAGGAGTTGGACACATAGCAAGTTTAGCTCAGTTCTGGGCATCTTTGAAATACCTATACAAACTTGTTCCTACATAGTAACTTGCATCTTTGAATGGGAATCTGCTTGCTTACAGCAACGTGCTATATGTTCTGAATGCGCGAATTGGGAATCTGTGTCAAAACTTTGTTAGGAATTATGTGATCCTTACTAGCTGGAAGTAAGGGAGATGGGGCATGAAGTTATTTCTAGGAGTTGGACACATACCAAGTTTAGCTCAGTTCTGGGCATCTTTGAAATACCTATACAAACTTGTTCCTACATAGTAACTTGCAACTTTGAATGAGAATGTGCTTGCTTACAGCAACGTGCTATATGTTCTGAATGCCCGAATTGGGAATCTGTGTCAAAACTTTGTTAGGAATTATGTGATCCTTACTAGCTGGAAGTAAGGGAGATGGGGCATGAAGTTATTTCTAGGAGTTGGACACATACCAAGTTTAGCTCAGTTCTGGGCATCTTTGAAATACCTATACAAACTTGTTCCTACATAGTAACTTGCATCTTTGAATGAGAATGTGCTTGCTTACAGCAACGTGCTATATGTTCTGAATGCCCGAATTGGCAATCTGTGTCAAAACTTTGTTAGGAATTATGTGATCCTTACTAGCTGGAAGTAAGAGAGATGGGGCATGAAGTTATTTCTAGGAGTTGGACACATACCAAGTTTAGCTCAGTTCTGGGCATCTTTGAAATACCTATACAAACTTGTTGCTACATAGTAACTTGCAGCATTAATGAGAATCTGCTTGCTTACAGCAACGTGCTATATGTTCTGAATGCCCGAATTGGCAATCTGTGTCAAAACTTTGTTAGGAATTATGTGATCCTTACTACCTGGAAGTAAGGGAGATGGGGCATGAAGTTATTTCTAGGAGTTGGACACATACCAAGTTTAGCTCAGTTCTGGGCATCTTTGAAATACCTATACAAACTTGTTCCTACATAGTAACTTGCAACTTTGAATGAGAATGTGCTTGCTTACAGCAACGTGCTATATGTTCTGAATGCCCGAATTGGGAATCTGTGTCAAAACTTTGTTAGGAATTATGTGATCCTTACTAGCTGGAAGTAAGGGAGATGGGGCATGAAGTTATTTCTAGGAGTTGGACACATACCAAGTTTAGCTCAGTTCTGGGCATCTTTGAAATACCTATACAAACTTGTTCCTACATAGTAACTTGCATCTTTGAATGAGAATGTGCTTGCTTACAGCAACGTGCTATATGTTCTGAATGCCCGAATTGGGAATCTGTGTCAAAACTTTGTTAGGAATTATGTGATCCTTACTAGCTGGAAGTAAGGGAGATGGGGCATGAAGTTATTTCTAGGAGTTGGACACATACCAAGTTTAGCTCAGTTCTGGGCATCTTTGAAATACCTATACAAACTTGTTCCTACATAGTAACTTGCAACTTTGAATGAAAATGTGCTTGCTTACAGCAACGTGCTATATGTTCTGAAAGCCCGAATTGGGAATCTGTGTCAAAACTTTGTTAGGAATTATGTGATCCTTACTAGCTGGAAGTAAGGGAGATGGGGCATGAAGGTATTTCTAGGAGTTGGACAAATACCAAGTTTAGCTCAGTTCTGGGCATCTTTGAAATACCTATACAAACTTGTTCCTTCATAGTAACTTGCATCTTTGAATGAGAATGTGCTTGCTTACAGCAACGTGCTATATGTTCTGAGCGCTCGAATTGGCAATCTGTGTCGAATCTTTGTTAGGAATTATGTGATCCTTACTAGCTGGAAGTAAGGGAGATGGGGCATGAAGTTATTTCTAGGAGTTGGACACATACCAAGTTTAGCTCAGTTCTGGGCATCTTTGAAATACCTATACAAACTTGTTCCTACATAGTAACTTGCATCTTTGAATGAGAATGTGCTTGCTTACAGCAACGTGCTATATGTTCTGAATGCCCGAATTGGGAATCTTTGCCAAAACTGTTAGGAATTATGTGATCCTTACTAGCTGGAAGTAAGGGAGATGGGGCATGATGTTATTTCTAGGAGTTGGACACATACCAAGTTTAGCTCAGTTCTGGGCATCTTTGAAATACCTATACAAACTTGTTCCTACATAGTAACTTGCAACTTTGAATGAAAATGTGATTGCTTACAGCAACGTGCTATATGTTCTGAATGCCCAAATTGGGAATCTGTGTCAAACTTTGTTAGGAATTATGTGATCCTTACTAGCTGGAAGTAAGGGAGATGGGGCATGAAGTTATTTCTAGGAGTTGGACACATACCAAGTTTAGCTCAGTTCTGGGCATTTTTGAAATACCTATACAAACTTGTTCCTACATAGTAACTTGCAACTTTGAATGAGAATGTGCTTGCTTGCAGCAACGTGCTATATGTTCTGAATGCCCGAATTGGGAATCTGTGTCAAAACTTTGTTAGGAATTATGTGATCCTTACTAGCTGGAAGTAAGGGAGATGGGGCATGAAGTTATTTCTAGGAGTTGGACACATACCAAGTTTAGCTCAGTTCTGGGCATCTTTGAAATACCTATACAAACTTGTTCCTACATAGTAACTTGCATCTTTGAATGAGAATGTGATTTCTTACAGCAACGTGCTATATGTTCTGAATGCCCGAATAGGGAATCTGTGTCAAAACTTTGTTAGGAATTATGTGATCCTTACTAGCTGGAAGTAAGGGAGATGGGGCATGAAGTTATTTCTAGGAGTTGGACACATACCAAGTTTAGCTCAGTTCTGGGCATCTTTGAAATACCTATACAAACTTGTTCCTACATAGTAACTTGCATCTTTGAATGAGAATGTGCTTGCTTACAGCAACGTGCTATATGTTCTGAATGCCCGAATTGGGAATCTGTGCCAAAACTGTTAGGAATTATGTGATCCTTACTAGCTGGAAGTAAGGGAGATGGGGCATGAAGTTATTTCTAGGAGGTGGACACATACCAAGTTTAGCTCAGTTCTGGGCATCTTTGAAATACCTATACAAACTTGTTCCTACATAGTAACTTGCAACTTTGAATGAGAATGTGCTTGCTTACAGCAACGTGCTATATGTTCTGAATGCCCGAATTGGGAATCTGTGTCAAAACTTTGTTAGGAATTATGTGATCCTTACTAGCTGGAAGTAAGGGAGATGGGGCATGAAGTTATTTCTAGGAGTTGGACACATACCAAGTTTAGCTCAGTTCTGGGCATCTTTGAAATACCTATACAAACTTGTTCCTACATAGTAACTTGCAACTTTGAATGAGAATGTGCTTGCTTACAGCAACGTGCTATATGTTCTGAATGCCCGAATTGGGAATCTGTGTCAAAACTTTGTTAGGAATTATGTGATCCTTACTAGCTGGAAGTAAGGGAGATGGGGCATGAAGTTATTTCTAGGAGTTGGACACATACCAAGTTTAGCTCAGTTCTGGGCATCTTTGAAATACCTATACAAACTTGTTCCTACATAGTAACTTGCATCTTTGAATGAGAATGTTCTTCCTTACAGCAACGTGCTATATGTTCTGAATGCCCGAATTGGCAATCTGTGTCAAAACTTTGTTAGGAATTATGTGATCCTTACTAGCTGGAAGTAAGGGAGATGGGGCATGAAGTTATTTCTAGGAGTTGGACACATACCAAGTTTAGCTCAGTTCTGGGCATCTTTGAAATACCTATACAAACTTGTTCCTACCTAGTAACTTGCATCTTTGAATGAGAATGTGCTTGCTTACAGCAACGTGCTATATGTTCTGAATGCCCGAATTGGGATTCTGTGTCAAAACTTTGTTAGGAATTATGTGATCCTTACTAGCTGGAAGTAAGGGAGATGGGGCATGAAGTTATTTCTAGGAGTTGGACACATACCAAGTTTAGCTCAGTTCTGGGCATCTTTGAAATACCTATACAAACTTGTTCCTACATAGTAACTTGCATCTTTGAATGAGAATCTGCTTGCTTACAGCAACGTGCTATATGTTCTGAATGCCCGAATTGGGAATCTGTGTCAAAACTTTGTTAGGAATTATGTCATCCTTACTAGCTGGAAGTAAGGGAGATGGGGCATGAAGTTATTTCTAGGAGTTGGACACATAGCAAGTTTAGCTCAGTTCTGGGCATCTTTGAAATACCTATACAAACTTGTTCCTACATAGTAACTTGCATCTTTGAATGGGAATCTGCTTGCTTACAGCAACGTGCTATATGTTCTGAATGCGCGAATTGGGAATCTGTGTCAAAACTTTGTTAGGAATTATGTGATCCTTACTAGCTGGAAGTAAGGGAGATGGGGCATGAAGTTATTTCTAGGAGTTGGACACATACCAAGTTTAGCTCAGTTCTGGGCATCTTTGAAATACCTATACAAACTTGTTCCTACATAGTAACTTGCAACTTTGAATGAGAATGTGCTTGCTTACAGCAACGTGCTATATGTTCTGAATGCCCGAATTGGGAATCTGTGTCAAAACTTTGTTAGGAATTATGTGATCCTTACTAGCTGGAAGTAAGGGAGATGGGGCATGAAGTTATTTCTAGGAGTTGGACACATACCAAGTTTAGCTCAGTTCTGGGCATCTTTGAAATACCTATACAAACTTGTTCCTACATAGTAACTTGCATCTTTGAATGAGAATGTGCTTGCTTACAGCAACGTGCTATATGTTCTGAATGCCCGAATTGGCAATCTGTGTCAAAACTTTGTTAGGAATTATGTGATCCTTACTAGCTGGAAGTAAGAGAGATGGGGCATGAAGTTATTTCTAGGAGTTGGACACATACCAAGTTTAGCTCAGTTCTGGGCATCTTTGAAATACCTATACAAACTTGTTGCTACATAGTAACTTGCAGCATTAATGAGAATCTGCTTGCTTACAGCAACGTGCTATATGTTCTGAATGCCCGAATTGGCAATCTGTGTCAAAACTTTGTTAGGAATTATGTGATCCTTACTACCTGGAAGTAAGGGAGATGGGGCATGAAGTTATTTCTAGGAGTTGGACACATACCAAGTTTAGCTCAGTTCTGGGCATCTTTGAAATACCTATACAAACTTGTTCCTACATAGTAACTTGCAACTTTGAATGAGAATGTGCTTGCTTACAGCAACGTGCTATATGTTCTGAATGCCCGAATTGGGAATCTGTGTCAAAACTTTGTTAGGAATTATGTGATCCTTACTAGCTGGAAGTAAGGGAGATGGGGCATGAAGTTATTTCTAGGAGTTGGACACATACCAAGTTTAGCTCAGTTCTGGGCATCTTTGAAATACCTATACAAACTTGTTCCTACATAGTAACTTGCATCTTTGAATGAGAATGTGCTTGCTTACAGCAACGTGCTATATGTTCTGAATGCCCGAATTGGGAATCTGTGTCAAAACTTTGTTAGGAATTATGTGATCCTTACTAGCTGGAAGTAAGGGAGATGGGGCATGAAGTTATTTCTAGGAGTTGGACACATACCAAGTTTAGCTCAGTTCTGGGCATCTTTGAAATACCTATACAAACTTGTTCCTACATAGTAACTTGCAACTTTGAATGAAAATGTGCTTGCTTACAGCAACGTGCTATATGTTCTGAAAGCCCGAATTGGGAATCTGTGTCAAAACTTTGTTAGGAATTATGTGATCCTTACTAGCTGGAAGTAAGGGAGATGGGGCATGAAGGTATTTCTAGGAGTTGGACAAATACCAAGTTTAGCTCAGTTCTGGGCATCTTTGAAATACCTATACAAACTTGTTCCTTCATAGTAACTTGCATCTTTGAATGAGAATGTGCTTGCTTACAGCAACGTGCTATATGTTCTGAGCGCTCGAATTGGCAATCTGTGTCGAATCTTTGTTAGGAATTATGTGATCCTTACTAGCTGGAAGTAAGGGAGATGGGGCATGAAGTTATTTCTAGGAGTTGGACACATACCAAGTTTAGCTCAGTTCTGGGCATCTTTGAAATACCTATACAAACTTGTTCCTACATAGTAACTTGCATCTTTGAATGAGAATGTGCTTGCTTACAGCAACGTGCTATATGTTCTGAATGCCCGAATTGGGAATCTTTGCCAAAACTGTTAGGAATTATGTGATCCTTACTAGCTGGAAGTAAGGGAGATGGGGCATGATGTTATTTCTAGGAGTTGGACACATACCAAGTTTAGCTCAGTTCTGGGCATCTTTGAAATACCTATACAAACTTGTTCCTACATAGTAACTTGCAACTTTGAATGAAAATGTGATTGCTTACAGCAACGTGCTATATGTTCTGAATGCCCAAATTGGGAATCTGTGTCAAACTTTGTTAGGAATTATGTGATCCTTACTAGCTGGAAGTAAGGGAGATGGGGCATGAAGTTATTTCTAGGAGTTGGACACATACCAAGTTTAGCTCAGTTCTGGGCATTTTTGAAATACCTATACAAACTTGTTCCTACATAGTAACTTGCAACTTTGAATGAGAATGTGCTTGCTTGCAGCAACGTGCTATATGTTCTGAATGCCCGAATTGGGAATCTGTGTCAAAACTTTGTTAGGAATTATGTGATCCTTACTAGCTGGAAGTAAGGGAGATGGGGCATGAAGTTATTTCTAGGAGTTGGACACATACCAAGTTTAGCTCAGTTCTGGGCATCTTTGAAATACCTATACAAACTTGTTCCTACATAGTAACTTGCATCTTTGAATGAGAATGTGATTTCTTACAGCAACGTGCTATATGTTCTGAATGCCCGAATAGGGAATCTGTGTCAAAACTTTGTTAGGAATTATGTGATCCTTACTAGCTGGAAGTAAGGGAGATGGGGCATGAAGTTATTTCTAGGAGTTGGACACATACCAAGTTTAGCTCAGTTCTGGGCATCTTTGAAATACCTATACAAACTTGTTCCTACATAGTAACTTGCATCTTTGAATGAGAATGTGCTTGCTTACAGCAACGTGCTATATGTTCTGAATGCCCGAATTGGGAATCTGTGCCAAAACTGTTAGGAATTATGTGATCCTTACTAGCTGGAAGTAAGGGAGATGGGGCATGAAGTTATTTCTAGGAGGTGGACACATACCAAGTTTAGCTCAGTTCTGGGCATCTTTGAAATACCTATACAAACTTGTTCCTACATAGTAACTTGCAACTTTGAATGAGAATGTGCTTGCTTACAGCAACGTGCTATATGTTCTGAATGCCCGAATTGGGAATCTGTGTCAAAACTTTGTTAGGAATTATGTGATCCTTACTAGCTGGAAGTAAGGGAGATGGGGCATGAAGTTATTTCTAGGAGTTGGACACATACCAAGTTTAGCTCAGTTCTGGGCATCTTTGAAATACCTATACAAACTTGTTCCTACATAGTAACTTGCAACTTTGAATGAGAATGTGCTTGCTTACAGCAACGTGCTATATGTTCTGAATGCCCGAATTGGGAATCTGTGTCAAAACTTTGTTAGGAATTATGTGATCCTTACTAGCTGGAAGTAAGGGAGATGGGGCATGAAGTTATTTCTAGGAGTTGGACACATACCAAGTTTAGCTCAGTTCTGGGCATCTTTGAAATACCTATACAAACTTGTTCCTACATAGTAACTTGCATCTTTGAATGAGAATGTTCTTCCTTACAGCAACGTGCTATATGTTCTGAATGCCCGAATTGGCAATCTGTGTCAAAACTTTGTTAGGAATTATGTGATCCTTACTAGCTGGAAGTAAGGGAGATGGGGCATGAAGTTATTTCTAGGAGTTGGACACATACCAAGTTTAGCTCAGTTCTGGGCATCTTTGAAATACCTATACAAACTTGTTCCTACATAGTAACTTGCAACTTTGAATGAGAATGTGCTTGCTTACAGCAACGTGCTATATGTTCTGAATGCCCGAATTGGGAATCTGTGTCAAAACTTTGTTAGGAATTATGTGATCCTTACTAGCTGGAAGTAAGGGAGATGGGGCATGAAGTTATTTCTAGGAGTTGGACACATACCAAGTTTAGCTCAGTTCTGGGCATCTTTGAAATACCTATACAAACTTGTTCCTACATAGTAACTTGCATCTTTGAATGAGAAGGTGCTTGCTTACAGCAACGTGCTATATGTTCTGAATGCCCGAATTGGGAATGTGTGTCAAAACTTTGTTAGGAATTATGTGATCCTTACTAGCTGGAAGTAAGGGAGATGGGGCATGAAGTTATTTCTAGGAGTTGGACACATACCAAGTTTAGCTCAGTTCTGGGCATCTTTGAAATACCTATACAAACTTGTTCCTACCTAGTAACTTGCATCTTTGAATGAGAATGTGCTTGCTTACAGCAACGTGCTATGTGTTCTGAATGCCCGAATTGGCAATCTGTGTCAAATCTTTGTTAGGAATTATGTGATCCTTACTAGCTGGAAGTAAGGGAGATGGGGCATGAAGTTATTTCTAGGAGTTGGACACATACCAAGTTTAGCTCAGTTCTGGGCATCTTTGAAATACCTATACAAACTTGTTCCTACATAGTAACTTGCATCTTTGAATGAGAATGTGCTTGCTTACAGCAACGTGCTATATGTTCCGAATGCCCGAAATGGGAATCTGTGTCAAAACTGTTAGGAATTATGTCATCCTTACTAGCTGGAAGTAAGGGAGATGGGGCATGAAGTTATTTCTAGGAGTTGGACAAATAGCAAGTTTAGCTCAGTTCTGGGCATCTTTGAAATACCTATACACACTTGTTCCTACATAGTAACTTGCAACTTTGAATGAAAATGTGATTGCTTACAGCAACGTGCTATATGTTCTGAATGCCCGAATTGGGAATCTGTGTCAAAACTTTGTTAGGAATTATGTGATCCTTACTAGCTGGAAGTAAGGGAGATGGGGCATGAAGTTATTTCTTGGAGTTGGAGACATACCAAGTTTAGGTCAGTTCTGGGCATCTTTGAAATACCTATACAAACTTGTTCCTACATAGTAACTTGCATCTTTGAATGAGAATGTGCTTGCTTACAGCAACGTGCTATATGTTCTGAATGCCCGAATAGGGAATCTGTGTCAAAACTTTGTTAGGAATTATGTGATCCTTACTAGGTGGAAGTAAGGGAGATGGGGCATGAAGTTATTTCTAGCAGTTGGACACATACCAAGTTTAGCTCAGTTCTGGGCATCTTTGAAATACCTATACAAACTTGTTCCTACATAGTAACTTGCATCTTTGAATGAGAATGTGCTTGCTTACAGCAACGTGCTATATGTTCTGAATGCCCGAATTGGGAATCTGTGTCAAAACTTTGTTAGGAATTATGTGATCCTTACTAGCTGGAAGTAAGGGAGATGGGGCATGAAGTTATTTCTAGGAGTTGGACACATACCAAGTTTAGCTCAGTTCTGGGCATCTTTGAAATACCAATACAAACTTGTTCCTACATAGTAACTTGCAACTTTGAATGAGAATGTGCTTGCTTACAGCAACGTGCTATATGTTCTGAATGCCCGAATTGGGAATCTGTGTCAAAACTTTGTTAGGAATTATGTGATCCTTACTAGCTGGAAGTAAGGGAGATGGGGCATGAAGTTATTTCTAGGAGTTGGACACATACCAAGTTTAGCTCAGTTCTGGGCATCTTTGAAATACCTATACAAACTTGTTCCTACATAGTAACTTGCATCTTTGAATGAGAATGTTCTTCCTTACAGCAACGTGCTATATGTTCTGAATGCCCGAATTGGCAATCTGTGTCAAAACTTTGTTAGGAATTATGTGATCCTTACTAGCTGGAAGTAAGGGAGATGGGGCATGAAGTTATTTCTAGGAGTTGGACACATACCAAGTTTAGCTCAGTTCTGGGCATCTTTGAAATACCTATACAAACTTGTTCCTACATAGTAACTTGCAACTTTGAATGAGAATGTGCTTGCTTACAGCAACGTGCTATATGTTCTGAATGCCCGAATTGGGAATCTGTGTCAAAACTTTGTTAGGAATTATGTGATCCTTACTAGCTGGAAGTAAGGGAGATGGGGCATGAAGTTATTTCTAGGAGTTGGACACATACCAAGTTTAGCTCAGTTCTGGGCATCTTTGAAATACCTATACAAACTTGTTCCTACATAGTAACTTGCATCTTTGAATGAGAATGTGCTTGCTTACAGCAACGTGCTATATGTTCTGAATGCCCGAATTGGGAATCTGTGTCAAAACTTTGTTAGGAATTATGTGATCCTTACTAGCTGGAAGTAAGGGAGATGGGGCATGAATTTATTTCTAGGAGTTGGACACATACCAAGTTTAGCTCAGTTCTGGGCATCTTTGAAATACCTATACAAACTTGTTCCTACCTAGTAACTTGCATCTTTGAATGAGAATGTGCTTGCTTACAGCAACGTGCTATGTGTTCTGAATGCCCGAATTGGCAATCTGTGTCAAATCTTTGTTAGGAATTATGTGATCCTTACTAGCTGGAAGTAAGGGAGATGGGGCATGAAGTTATTTCTAGGAGTTGGACACATACCAAGTTTAGCTCAGTTCTGGGCATCTTTGAAATACCTATACAAACTTGTTCCTACATAGTAACTTACATCTTTGAATGGGAATCTGCTTGCTTACAGCAACGTGCTATATGTTCTGAATGCCCGAATTGGGAATCTGTGTCAAAACTTTGTTAGGAATTATGTGATCCTTACTAGCTGGAAGTAAGGGAGATGGGGCATGAAGTTATTTCTAGGAGTTGGACACATACCAAGTTTAGCTCAGTTCTGGGCATCTTTGAAATACCTATACAAACTTGTTCCTACATAGTAACTTGCAACTTTGAATGAGAATGTGCTTGCTTACAGCAACGTGGTATATGTTCTGAATGCCCGAATTGGGAATCTGTGTCAAAACTTTGTTAGGAATTATGTGATCCTTACTAGCTGGAAGTAAGGGAGATGGGGCATGAAGTTATTTCTAGGAGTTGGACACATACCAAGTTTAGCTCAGTTCTGGGCATCTTTGAAATACCTATACAAACTTGTTCCTACATAGTAACTTGCGTCTTTGAATGAGAATGTGCTTGCTTACAGCAACGTGCTATATGTTCTGAATGCCCGAATTGGCAATCTGTGTCAAAACTTTGTTAGGAATTATGTGATCCTTACTAGCTGGAAGTAAGGGAGATGGGGCATGAAGTTATTTCTAGGAGTTGGACACATACCAAGTTTAGCTCAGTTCTGGGCATCTTTGAAATACCTATACAAACTTGTTACTACATAGTAACTTGCAACTTTGAATGAGAATGTGCTTGCTTACAGCAACGTGCTATATGTTCTGAATGCCCGAATTGGGAATCTGTGTCAAAACTTTGTTAGGAATTATGTGATCCTTACTAGCTGGAAGTAAGGGAGATGGGGCATGAAGTTATTTCTAGGAGTTGGACACATACCAAGTTTAGCTCAGTTCTGGGCATCTTTGAAATACCTATACAAACTTGTTCCTACCTAGTAACTTGCATCTTTGAATGAGAATGTGCTTGCTTACAGCAACGTGCTATATGTTCTGAATGCCCGAATTGGGAATCTGTGTCAAAACTTTGTTAGGAATTATGTGATCCTTACTAGCTGGAAGTAAGGGAGATGGGGCATGAAGTTATTTCTAGGAGTTGGACACATACCAAGTTTAGCTCAGTTCTGGGCATCTTTGAAATACCTATACAAACTTGTTCCTACATAGTAACTTGCATCTTTGAATGAGAATCTGCTTGCTTACAGCAACGTGCTATATGTTCTGAATGCCCGAATTGGGAATCTGTGTCAAAACTTTGTTAGGAATTATGTCATCCTTACTAGCTGGAAGTAAGGGAGATGGGGCATGAAGTTATTTCTAGGAGTTGGACACATAGCAAGTTTAGCTCAGTTCTGGGCATCTTTGAAATACCTATACAAACTTGTTCCTACATAGTAACTTGCATCTTTGAATGGGAATCTGCTTGCTTACAGCAACGTGCTATATGTTCTGAATGCGCGAATTGGGAATCTGTGTCAAAACTTTGTTAGGAATTATGTGATCCTTACTAGCTGGAAGTAAGGGAGATGGGGCATGAAGTTATTTCTAGGAGTTGGACACATACCAAGTTTAGCTCAGTTCTGGGCATCTTTGAAATACCTATACAAACTTGTTCCTACATAGTAACTTGCAACTTTGAATGAGAATGTGCTTGCTTACAGCAACGTGCTATATGTTCTGAATGCCCGAATTGGGAATCTGTGTCAAAACTTTGTTAGGAATTATGTGATCCTTACTAGCTGGAAGTAAGGGAGATGGGGCATGAAGTTATTTCTAGGAGTTGGACACATACCAAGTTTAGCTCAGTTCTGGGCATCTTTGAAATACCTATACAAACTTGTTCCTACATAGTAACTTGCATCTTTGAATGAGAATGTGCTTGCTTACAGCAACGTGCTATATGTTCTGAATGCCCGAATTGGCAATCTGTGTCAAAACTTTGTTAGGAATTATGTGATCCTTACTAGCTGGAAGTAAGAGAGATGGGGCATGAAGTTATTTCTAGGAGTTGGACACATACCAAGTTTAGCTCAGTTCTGGGCATCTTTGAAATACCTATACAAACTTGTTGCTACATAGTAACTTGCAGCATTAATGAGAATCTGCTTGCTTACAGCAACGTGCTATATGTTCTGAATGCCCGAATTGGCAATCTGTGTCAAAACTTTGTTAGGAATTATGTGATCCTTACTACCTGGAAGTAAGGGAGATGGGGCATGAAGTTATTTCTAGGAGTTGGACACATACCAAGTTTAGCTCAGTTCTGGGCATCTTTGAAATACCTATACAAACTTGTTCCTACATAGTAACTTGCAACTTTGAATGAGAATGTGCTTGCTTACAGCAACGTGCTATATGTTCTGAATGCCCGAATTGGGAATCTGTGTCAAAACTTTGTTAGGAATTATGTGATCCTTACTAGCTGGAAGTAAGGGAGATGGGGCATGAAGTTATTTCTAGGAGTTGGACACATACCAAGTTTAGCTCAGTTCTGGGCATCTTTGAAATACCTTTACGAACTTGTTCCTACATAGTAACTTGCATCTTTGAATGAGAATGTGCTTGCTTACAGCAACGTGCTATATGTTCTGAATGCCCGAATTGGGAATCTGTGTCAAAACTTTGTTAGGAATTATGTGATCCTTACTAGCTGGAAGTAAGGGAGATGGGGCATGAAGTTATTTCTAGGAGTTGGACACATACCAAGTTTAGCTCAGTTCTGGGCATCTTTGAAATACCTATACAAACTTGTTCCTACATAGTAACTTGCATCTTTGAATGAGAATGTGCTTGCTTACAGCAACGTGCTATATGTTCTGAATGCCCGAATTGGGAATCTGTGTCAAAACTTTGTTAGGAATTATGTGATCCTTACTAGCTGGAAGTAAGGGAGATGGGGCATGAAGTTATTTCTAGGAGTTGGACACATAGCAAGTTTAGCTCAGTTCTGGGCATCTTTGAAATACCTATACAAACTTGTTCCTACATAGTAACTTGCATCTTTGAATGGGAATCTGCTTACTTACAGCAACGTGCTATATGTTCTGAATGCCCGAATTGGGAATATGTGTCAAAACTTTGTTAGGAATTATGTGATCCTTACTAGCTGGAAGTAAGGGAGATGGGGCATGAAGTTATTTCTAGGAGTTGGACACATACCAAGTTTAGCTCAGTTCTGGGCATCTTTGAAATACCAATACAAACTTGTTCCTACATAGTAACTTGCAACTTTTAATGAGAATGTGCTTGCTTGCAGCAACGTCCTATATGTTCTGAATGCCCGAATTGGGAATCTGTGTCAAAACTTTGTTAGGAATTATGTGATCATTACTAGCTGGAAGTAAGGGAGATGGGGCATGAAGTTATTTCTAGGAGTTGGACACATACCAAGTTGAGCTCAGTTCTGGGCATCTTTGAAATACCTATACAGACTTGTTCCTACCTAGTAACTTGCATCTTTGAATGAGAATCTGCTTGCTTATAGCAACGTGCTATATGTTCTGAATGCCCGAATAGGGAATCTGTGTCAAAACTTTGTTAGGAATTATGTGATCCTTACTAGCTGGAAGTAAGAGAGATGGGGCATGAAGTTATTTCTAGGAGTTGGACACATACCAAGTTTAGCTCAGTTCTGGGCATCTTTGAAATACCTATACAAACTTGTTCCTACATAGTAACTTGCATCTTTGAATGAGAATGTGCTTGCTTACAGCAACGTGCTATATGTTCTGAATGCCCGAATAGGGAATCTGTGTCAAAACTTTGTTAGGAATTATGTGATCCTTACTAGCTGGAAGTAAGGGAGATGGGGCATGAAGTTATTTCTAGGAGTTGGACACATACCAAGTTTAGCTCAGTTCTGGGCATCTTTGAAATACCTATACAAACTTGTTCCTACATAGTAACTTGCAACTTTGAATGAGAATGTGCTTGCTTACAGCAACGTGGTATATGTTCTGAATGCCCGAATTGGGAATCTGTGTCAAAACTTTGTTAGGAATTATGTGATCCTTACTAGCTGGAAGTAAGGGAGATGGGGCATGAAGTTATTTCTAGGAGTTGGACACATACCAAGTTTAGGTCAGTTCTGGGCATCTTTGAAATACCTATACAAACTTGTTCCTACATAGTAACTTGCATCTTTGAATGAGAATGTGCTTGCTTACAGCAACGTGCTATATGTTCTGAATGCCAGAATTGGCAATCTGTGTCAAAACTTTGTTAGGAATTATGTGATCCTTACTAGCTGGAAGTAAGGGAGATGGGGCATGAAGTTATTTCTAGGAGTTGGACACATACCAAGTTTAGCTCAGTTCTGGGCATCTTTGAAATACCTATACAAACTTGTTACTACATAGTAACTTGCATCTTTGAATGAGAATGTGCTTGCTTACAGCAACGTGCTATATGTTCTGAATGCCCGAATAGGGAATCTGTGTCAAAACTTTGATAGGAATTATGTGATCCTTACTAGGTGGAAGTAAGGGAGATGCGGCATGAAGTTATTTCTAGCAGTTGGACACATACCAAGTTTAGCTCAGTTCTGGGCATCTTTGAAATACCTATACAAACTTGTTCCTACATAGTAACTTGCATCTTTGAATGAGAATGTGCTTGCTTACAGCAACGTGCTATATGTTCTGAATGCCCGAATTGGGAATCTGTGTCAAAACTTTGTTAGGAATTATGTGATCCTTACTAGCTGGAAGTAAGGGAGATGGGGCATGAAGTTATTTCTAGGAGTTGGACACATACCAAGTTTAGCTCAGTTCTGGGCATCTTTGAAATACCTATACAAACTTGTTCCTACATAGTAACTTGCAACTTTGAATGAGAATGTGCTTGCTTACAGCAACGTGCTATATGTTCTGAATGCCCGAATTGGGAATCTGTGTCAAAACTTTGTTAGGAATTATGTGATCCTTACTAGCTGGAAGTAAGGGAGATGGGGCATGAAGTTATTTCTAGGAGTTGGACACATACCAAGTTTAGCTCAGTTCTGGGCATCTTTGAAATACCTATACAAACTTGTTCCTACATAGTAACTTGCATCTTTGAATGAGAATGTTCTTCCTTACAGCAACGTGCTATATGTTCTGAATGCCCGAATTGGCAATCTGTGTCAAAACTTTGTTAGGAATTATGTGATCCTTACTAGCTGGAAGTAAGGGAGATGGGGCATGAAGTTCTTTCTAGGAGTTGGACACATACCAAGTTTAGCTCAGTTCTGGGCATCTTTGAAATACCTATACAAACTTGTTCCTACATAGTAACTTGCAACTTTGAATGAGAATGTGCTTGCTTACAGCAACGTGCTATATGTTCTGAATGCCCGAATTGGGAATCTGTGTCAAAACTTTGTTAGGAATTATGTGATCCTTACTAGCTGGAAGTAAGGGAGATGGGGCATGAAGTTATTTCTAGGAGTTGGACACATACCAAGTTTAGCTCAGTTCTGAGCATCTTTGAAATACCTATACAAACTTGTTCCTACATAGTAACTTGCACCTTTGAATGAAAATGTGCTTGCTCACAGCAACGTGCTATATGTTCTGAATGCCCGAATAGGGAATCTGTGTCAAAACTTTGTTAGGAATTATGTGATCCTTACTAGCTGGAAGTAAGGGAGATGGGGCATGAAGTTATTTCTTGGAGTTGGAGACATACCAAGTTTAGCTCAGTTCTGGGCATCTTTGAAATACCTATACAAACTTGTTCCTACATAGTAACTTGCATCTTTGAATGAGAATGTGCTTGCTTACAGCAACGTGCTATATGTTCTGAATGCCCGAATAGGGAATCTGTGTCAAAACTTTGTTAGGAATTATGTGATCCTTACTAGGTGGAAGTAAGGGAGATGGGGCATGAAGTTATTTCTAGCAGTTGGACACATACCAAGTTTAGCTCAGTTCTGGGCATCTTTGAAATACCTATACAAACTTGTTCCTACATAGTAACTTGCATCTTTGAATGAGAATGTTCTTCCTTACAGCAACGTGCTATATGTTCTGAATGCCCGAATTGGCAATCTGTGTCAAAACTTTGTTAGGAATTATGTGATCCTTACTAGCTGGAAGTAAGGGAGATGGGGCATGAAGTTATTTCTAGGAGTTGGACACATACCAAGTTTAGCTCAGTTCTGGGCATCTTTGAAATACCTATACAAACTTGTTCCTACATAGTAACTTGCAACTTTGAATGAGAATGTGCTTGCTTACAGCAACGTGCTATATGTTCTGAATGCCCGAATTGGGAATCTGTGTCAAAACTTTGTTAGGAATTATGTGATCCTTACTAGCTGGAAGTAAGGGAGATGGGGCATGAAGTTATTTCTAGGAGTTGGACACATACCAAGTTTAGCTCAGTTCTGGGCATCTTTGAAATACCTATACAAACTTGTTCCTACATAGTAACTTGCATCTTTGAATGAGAATGTGCTTGCTTACAGCAACGTGCTATATGTTCTGAATGCCCGAATTGGGAATCTGTGTCAAAACTTTGTTAGGAATTATGTCATCCTAACTAGCTGGAAGTAAGGGAGATGGGGCATGAAGTTATTTCTAGGAGTTGGACACATACCAAGTTTAGCTCAGTTCTGGGCATCTTTGAAATACCTATACAAACTTGTTCCTACATAGTAACTTGCAACTTTGAATGAGAATGTGCTTGCTTACAGCAACGTGCTATATGTTCTGAATGCCCGAATTGGGAATCTGTGTCAAAACTTTGTTAGGAATTATGTGATCCTTACTAGCTGGAAGTAAGGGAGATGGGGCATGAAGTTATTTCTAGGAGTTGGACACATACCAAGTTTAGCTCAGTTCTGGGCATCTTTGAAATACCTATACAAACTTGTTCCTACATAGTAACTTGCATCTTTGAATGAGAATGTGCTTGCTTACAGCAACGTGCTATATGTTCTGAATGCCCGAATTGGGAATCTGTGTCAAAACTTTGTTAGGAATTATGTGATCCTTACTAGCTGGAAGTAAGGGAGATGGGGCATGAAGTTATTTCTAGGAGTTGGACACATAGCAAGTTTAGCTCAGTTCTGGGCATCTTTGAAATACCTATACAAACTTGTTCCTACATAGTAACTTGCATCTTTGAATGGGAATCTGCTTGCTTACAGCAACGTGCTATATGTTCTGAATGCCCGAATTGGGAATATGTGTCAAAACTTTGTTAGGAATTATGTGATCCTTACTAGCTGGAAGTAAGGGAGATGGGGCATGAAGATATTTCTAGGAGTTGGACACATACCAAGTTTAGCTCAGTTCTGGGCATCTTTGAAATACCTATACAAACTTGTTCCTACATAGTAACTTACATCTTTGAATGGGAATCTGCTTGCTTACAGCAACGTGCTATGTGTTCTGAATGCCCGAATTGGGAATCTGTGTCAAAACTTTGTTAGGAATTATGTCATCCTTACTAGCTGGAAGTAAGGGAGATGGGGCATGAAGTTATTTCTAGGAGTTGGACACATACCAAGTTTAGCTCAGTTCTGGGCATCTTTGAAATACCTATACAAACTTGTTCCTACCTAGTAACTTGCATCTTTGAATGAGAATGTGCTTGCTTACAGCAACGTGCTATGTGTTCTGAATGCCTGAATTGGCAATCTGTGTCAAATCTTTGTTAGGAATTATGTGATCCTTACTAGCTGGAAGTAAGCGAGATGGGGCATGAAGTTATTTCTAGGAGTTGGACACATACCAAGTTTAGCTCAGTTCTGGGCATCTTTGAAATACCAATACAAACTTGTTCCTACATAGTAACTTGCATCTTTGAATGAGAATGTGCTTGCTTACAGCAACGTGCTATATGTTCTGAATGCCCGAATTGGGAATCTGTGTCAAAACTTTGTTAGGAATTATGTGATCCTTACTAGCTGGAAGTAAGGGAGATGGGGCATGAAGTTATTTCTAGGAGTTGGACACATAGCAAGTTTAGCTCAGTTCTGGGCATCTTTGAAATACCTATACAAACTTGTTCCTACATAGTAACTTGCATCTTTGAATGGGAATCTGCTTGCTTACAGCAACGTGCTATATGTTCTGAATGCCCGAATTGGGAATATGTGTCAAAACTTTGTTAGGAATTATGTGATCCTTACTAGCTGGAAGTAAGGGAGATGGGGCATGAAGTTATTTCTAGGAGTTGGACACATACCAAGTTTAGCTCAGTTCTGGGCATATTTGAAATACCAATACAAACTTGTTCCTACATAGTAACTTGCAACTTTTAATGAGAATGTGCTTGCTTGCAGCAACGTCCTATATGTTCTGAATGCCCGAATTGGGAATCTGTGTCAAAACTTTGTTAGGAATTATGTGATCCTTACTAGCTGGAAGTAAGGGAGATGGGGCATGAAGTTATTTCTAGGAGTTGGACACATACCAAGTTGAGCTCAGTTCTGGGCATCTTTGAAATACCTATACAAACTTGTTCCTACCTAGTAACTTGCATCTTTGAATGAGAATCTGCTTGCTTATAGCAACGTGCTATATGTTCTGAATGCCCGAATAGGGAATCTGTGTCAAAACTTTGTTAGGAATTATGTGATCATTACTAGCTGGAAGTAAGGGAGATGGGGCATGAAGTTATTTCTAGGAGTTGGACAAATACCAAATTTAGCTCAGTTCTGGGCATCTTTGAAATACCTATACAAACTTGTTCCTACCTAGCAACTTGCAACTTTGAATGAAAATGTGCTTGCTTACAGCAACGTGCTATATGTTCTGAATGCCCGAATAGGGAATCTGTGTCAAAACTTTGTTAGGAATTATGTGATCCTTACTAGCTGGAAGTAAGAGAGATGGGGCATGAAGTTATTTCTAGCAGTTGGACACATACCAAGTTTAGCTCAGTTCTGGGCATCTTTGAAATACCTATACAAACTTGTTCCTACATAGTAACTTGCATCTTTGAATGAGAATGTGCTTGCTTACAGCAACGTGCTATATGTTCTGAATGCCCGAATAGGGAATCTGTGTCAAAACTTTGTTAGGAATTATGTGATCCTTACTAGCTGGAAGTAAGGGAGATGGGGCATGAAGTTATTTCTAGGAGTTGGACACATACCAAGTTTAGCTCAGTTCTGGGCATCTTTGAAATACCTATACAAACTTGTTCCTACATAGTAACTTGCAACTTTGAATGAGAATGTGCTTGCTTACAGCAACGTGGTATATGTTCTGAATGCCCGAATTGGGAATCTGTGTCAAAACTTTGTTAGGAATTATGTGATCCTTACTAGCTGGAAGTAAGGGAGATGGGGCATGAAGTTATTTCTAGGAGTTGGACACATACCAAGTTTAGCTCAGTTCTGGGCATCTTTGAAATACCTATACAAACTTGTTCCTACATAGTAACTTGCGTCTTTGAATGAGAATGTGCTTGCTTACAGCAACGTGCTATATGTTCTGAATGCCCGAATTGGCAATCTGTGTCAAAACTTTGTTAGGAATTATGTGATCCTTACTACCTGGAAGTAAGGGAGATGGGGCATGAAGTTATTTCTAGGAGTTGGACACATACCAAGTTTAGCTCAGTTCTGGGCATCTTTGAAATACCTATACAAACTTGTTCCTACATAGTAACTTGCAACTTTGAATGAGAATGTGCTTGCTTACAGCAACGTGCTATATGTTCTGAATGCCCGAATTGGGAATCTGTGTCAAAACTTTGTTAGGAATTATGTGATCCTTACTAGCTGGAAGTAAGGGAGATGGGGCATGAAGTTATTTCTAGGAGTTGGACACATACCAAGTTTAGCTCAGTTCTGGGCATCTTTGAAATACCTATACAAACTTGTTCCTACCTAGTAACTTGCATCTTTGAATGAGAATGTGCTTGCTTACAGCAACGTGGTATATGTTCTGAATGCCCGAATTGGGAATCTGTGTCAAAACTTTGTTAGGAATTATGTGATCCTTACTAGCTGGAAGTAAGGGAGATGGGGCATGAAGTTATTTCTAGGAGTTGGACACATAGCAAGTTTAGCTCAGTTCTGGGCATCTTTGAAATACCTATACAAACTTGTTCCTACATAGTAACTTGCATCTTTGAATGGGAATCTGCTTGCTTACAGCAACGTGCTATATGTTCTGAATGCGCGAATTGGGAATCTGTGTCAAAACTTTGTTAGGAATTATGTGATCCTTACTAGCTGGAAGTAAGGGAGATGGGGTATGAAGTTATTTCTAGGAGTTGGACACATACCAAGTTTAGCTCAGTTCTGGGCATCTTTGAAATACCTATACAAACTTGTTCCTACATAGTAACTTGCAACTTTGAATGAGAATGTGATTGCTTACAGCAACGTGCTATATGTCCTGAATGCCCGAATTGGGAATCTGTGTCAAAACTTTGTTAGGAATTATGTGATCCTTACTAGCTGGAAGTAAGGGAGATGGGGCATGAAGTTATTTCTAGGAGTTGGACACATACCAAGTTTAGCTCAGTTCTGGGCATCTTTGAAATACCTATACAAACTTGTTCCTACATAGTAACTTGCATCTTTGAATGAGAATGTGCTTGCTTACAGCAACGTGCTATATGTTCTGAATGCCCGAATTGGCAATCTGTGTCAAAACTTTGTTAGGAATTATGTGATCCTTACTAGCTGGAAGTAAGAGAGATGGGGCATGAATTTATTTCTAGGAGTTGGACACATACCAAGTTTAGCTCAGTTCTGGGCATCTTTGAAATACCTATACAAACTTGTTGCTACATAGTAACTTGCAGCATTAATGAGAATCTGCTTGCTTACAGCAACGTGCTATATGTTATGAATGCCCGAATTGGCAATCTGTGTCAAAACTTTGTTAGGAATTATGTGATCCTTACTACCTGGAAGTAAGGGAGATGGGGCATGAAGTTATTTCTAGGAGTTGGACACATACCAAGTTTAGCTCAGTTCTGGGCATCTTTGAAATACCTATACAAACTTCTTCCTACATAGTAACTTGCATCTTTGAATGGGAATCTGCTTGCTTACAGCAACGTGCTATATGTTCTGAATGCCCGAATTGGGAATCTGTGTCAAAACTTTGTTAGGAATTATGTGATCCTTACTAGCTGGAAGTAAGGGAGATGGGGCATGAAGTTATTTCTAGGAGTTGGACACATACCAAGTTTAGCTCAGTTCTGGGCATCTTTGAAATACCTATACAAACTTGTTCCTACATAGTATCTTGCATCTTTGAATGAGAATGTGCTTGCTTACAGCAACGTGCTATATGTTCTGAATGCCCGAATTCGGAATCTGTGTCAAAACTTTGTTAGGAATTATGTGATCCTTACTAGCTGGAAGTAAGGGAGATGGGGCATGAAGTTATTTCTAGGAGTTCGAAACATACCAAGTTTAGCTCAGTTCTGGGCATCTTTGAAATACCTATACAAACTTGTTCCTACATAGTAACTTGCAACTTTGAATGAGAATGTGCTTGCTTACAGCAACGTGCTATATGTTCTGAATGCCCGAATTGGCAATCTGTGTCAAAACTTTGTTAGGAATTATGTGATCCTTACTAGCTGGAAGTAAGGGAGATGGGGCATGAAGTTATTTCTAGGAGTTGGACACATACCAAGTTTAGCTCAGTTCTGGGCATCTTTGAAATACCTGTACGAACTTGTTCCTACATAGTAACTTGCATCTTTGAATGAGAATGTGCTTGTTTACAGCAACGTGCTATATGTTCTGAATGCCCGAATTGGCAATCTGTGTCAAAACTTTGTTAGGAATTATGTGATCCTTACTAGCTGGAAGTAAGGGAGATGGAGCATGAAGTTATTTCTAGGAGTTGGACACATCCCAAGTTTAGCTCAGTTCTGGGCATCTTTGAAATACCTATACAAACTTGTTCCTACATAGTAACTTGCAACTTTGAATGAGAATGTGCTTGCTTACAGCAACGTGCTATATGTTCTGAATGCCCGAATTGGGAATCTGTGTCAAAACTTTGTTAGGAATTATGTCATCCTTACTAGCTGGAAGTAAGGGAGATGGGGCATGAAGTTATTTCTAGGAGTTGGACACATACCAAGTTTAGCTCAGTTCTGGGCATCTTTGAAATACCTATACAAACTTGTTCCTACATAGTATCTTGCATCTTTGAATGAGAATGTGCTTGCTTACAGCAACGTGCTATATGTTCTGAATGCCCGAATTGGGAATCTGTGTCAAAATTTTGTTAGGAATTATGTGATCCTTACTAGCTGGAAGTAAGGGAGATGGGGCATGAAGTTATTTCTAGGAGTTCGAAACATACCAAGTTTAGCTCAGTTCTGGGCATCTTTGAAATACCTATACAAACTTGTTCCTACATAGTAACTTGCATCTTTGAATGAGAATGTGCTTGCTTGCAGCAACGTGCTATATGTTCTGAATGCCCGAATTGGGAATCTGTGTCAAAACTTTGTTAGGAATTATGTGATCCTTACTAGCTGGAAGTAAGGGAGATGGGGCATGAAGTTATTTCTAGGAGTTGGACACATACCAAGTTTAGCTCAGTTCTGGGCATCTTTGAAATACCTATACAAACTTGTTCCTACATAGTAACTTGCAACTTTGAATGAAAATGTGCTTGCTTACAGCAACGTGCTATATGTTCTGAATGCCCGAATTGGGAATCTGTGTCAAAACTTTGTTAGGAATTATGTGATCCTTACTAGCTGGAAGTAAGGGAGATGGGGCATGAAGTTATTTCTAGGAGTTGGACACATACCAAGTTTAGCTCAGTTCTGGGCATCTTTGAAATACCTATACAAACTTGTTCCTACATAGTAACTTGCATCTTTGAATGAGAATGTGCTTGCTTACAGCAACGTGCTATATGTTCTGAATGCCCGTATTGGGAATCTGTGTCAAAACTTTGTTAGGAATTATGTGATCCTTACTAGCTGGAAGTAAGGGAGATGGGGCATGAAGTTATTTCTAGGAGTTGGACACATACCAAGTTTAGCTCAGTTCTGGGCATCTTTGAAATACCTATACGAACTTGTTCCTACATAGTAACTTGCATCTTTGAATGAGAATGTGCTTGCTTACAGCAACGTGCTATATGTTCTGAATGCCCGAATTGGGAATCTGTGTCAAAACTTTGTTAGGAATTATGTGATCCTTACTAGCTGGAAGTAAGGGAGATGGGGCATGAAGTTATTTCTAGGAGTTGGACACATACCAAGTTTAGCTCAGTTCTGGGCATCTTTGAAATACCTATACAAACTTGTTGCTACATAGTAACTTGCATCATTAATGAGAATCTGCTTGCTTACAGCAACGTGCTATATGTTCTGAATGCCCGAATTGGGAATCTGTGTCAAAACTTTGTTAGGAAATATGTGATCCTTACTAGCTGGAAGTAAGGGAGATGGGGCATGAAGTTATTTCTAGGAGTTGGACACATACCAAGTTTAGCTCAGTTCTGGGCATCTTTGAAATACCTATACAAACTTGTTCCTACACAGTAACTTGCATCTTTGAATTAGAATGTGCTTGCTTGCAGCAACGTGCTATATGTTCTGAATGCCCGAATTGGGAATCTGTGTCAAAACTTTGTTAGGAATTATGTGATCCTTACTAGCTGGAAGTAAGGGAGATGGGGCATGAAGTTATTTCTAGGAGTTGGACACATACCAAGTTTAGCTCAGTTCTGGGCATCTTTGAAATACCTATACAAACTTGTTCCTACATAGTAACTTGCAACTTTGAATGAGAATGTGCTTGCTTACAGCAACGTGCTATATGTTCTGAATGCCCGAATTGGCAATCTGTGTCAAAACTTTGTTAGGAATTATGTGATCCTTACTAGCTGGAAGTAAGGGAGATGGGGCATGAAGTTATTTCTAGGAGTTGGACACATACCAAGTTTAGCTCAGTTCTGGGCATCTTTGAAATACCTATACGAACTTGTTCCTACATAGTAACTTGCATCTTTGAATGAGAATGTGCTTGTTTACAGCAACGTGCTATATGTTCTGAATGCCCGAATTGGCAATCTGTGTCAAAACTTTGTTAGGAATTATGTGATCCTTACTAGCTGGAAGTAAGGGAGATGGAGCATGAAGTTATTTCTAGGAGTTGGACACATCCCAAGTTTAGCTCAGTTCTGGGCATCTTTGAAATACCTATACAAACTTGTTCCTACATAGTAACTTGCATCTTTGAATGAGAATGTGCTTGCTTACAGCAACGTGCTATATGTTCTGAATGCCCGAATTGGGAATCTGTGTCAAAACTTTGTTAGGAATTATGTGATCCTTACTAGCTGGAAGTAAGGGAGATGGGGCATGAAGTTATTTCTAGGAGTTGGACACATCCCAAGTTTAGCTCAGTTCTGGGCATCTTTGAAATACCTATAAGAACTTGTTCCTACATAGTAACTTGCATCTTTGAATGAGAAGGTGCTTGCTTACAGCAACGTGCTATATGTTCTGAATGCCCGAATTGGGAATCTGTGTCAAAACTTTGTTAGGAATTATGTGATCCTTACTAGCTGGAAGTAAGGGAGATGGGGCATGAAGTTATTTCTAGGAGTTGGACACATACCAAGTTTAGCTCAGTTCTGGGCATCTTTGAAATACCTATACAAACTTGTTGCTACCTAGTAACTTGCATCATTAATGAGAATCTGCTTGCTTACAGCAACGTGCTATATGTTCTGAATGCCCGAATTGGGAATCTGTGTCAAAACTTTGTTAGGAAATATGTGATCCTTACTAGCTGGAAGTAAGGGAGATGGGGCATGAAGTTATTTCTAGGAGTTGGACACATACCAAGTTTAGCTCAGTTCTGGGCATCTTTGAAATACCTATACAAACTTGTTGCTACATAGTAACTTGCAACTTTGAATGAGAATGTGCTTGCTTTCAGCAACGTGCTATATGTTCTGAATGCCCGAATTGGGAATCTGTGTCAAAACTTTGTTAGGAATTATGTGATCCTTACTAGCTGGAAGTAAGGGAGATGGGGCATGAAGTTATTTCTAGGAGTTGGACACATACCAAGTTTAGCTCAGTTCTGGGCATCTTTGAAATACCTATAAGAACTTGTTCCTACATAGTAACTTGCATCTTTGAATGAGAAGGTGCTTGCTTACAGCAACGTGCTATATGTTCTGAATGCCCGAATTGGGAATCTGTGTCAAAACTTTGTTAGGAATTATGTGATCCTTACTAGCTGGAAGTAAGGGAGATGGGGCATGAAGTTATTTCTAGGAGTTGGACACATACCAAGTTTAGCTCAGTTCTGGGCATCTTTGAAATACCTATACAAACTTGTTGCTACCTAGTAACTTGCATCATTAATGAGAATCTGCTTGCTTACAGCAACGTGCTATATGTTCTGAATGCCCGAATTGGGAATCTGTGTCAAAACTTTGTTAGGAATTATGTGATCCTTACTAGCTGGAAGTAAGGGAGATGGGGCATGAAGTTATTTCTAGGAGTTGGACACATAGCAAGTTTAGCTCAGTTCTGGGCATCTTTGAAATACCTATACAAACTTGTTCCTACATAGTAACTTGCATCTTTGAATGGGAATCTGCTTGCTTACAGCAACGTGCTATATGTTCTGAATGCCCGAATTGGGAATATGTGTCAAAACTTTGTTAGGAATTATGTGATCCTTACTAGCTGGAAGTAAGGGAGATGGGGCATGAAGTTATTTCTAGGAGTTGGACACATACCAAGTTTAGCTCAGTTCTGGGCATATTTGAAATACCAATACAAACTTGTTCCTACATAGTAACTTGCAACTTTTAATGAGAATGTGCTTGCTTGCAGCAACGTCCTATATGTTCTGAATGCCCGAATTGGGAATCTGTGTCAAAACTTTGTTAGGAATTATGTGATCCTTACTAGCTGGAAGTAAGGGAGATGGGGCATGAAGTTATTTCTAGGAGTTGGACACATACCAAGTTGAGCTCAGTTCTGGGCATCTTTGAAATACCTATACAAACTTGTTCCTACCTAGTAACTTGCATCTTTGAATGAGAATCTGCTTGCTTATAGCAACGTGCTATATGTTCTGAATGCCCGAATAGGGAATCTGTGTCAAAACTTTGTTAGGAATTATGTGATCCTTACTAGCTGGAAGTAAGGGAGATGGGGCATGAAGTTATTTCTAGGAGTTGGACAAATACCAAATTTAGCTCAGATCTGGGCATCTTTGAAATACCTATACAAACTTGTTCCTACCTAGCAACTTGCAACTTTGAATGAAAATGTGCTTGCTTACAGCAACGTGCTATATGTTCTGAATGCCCGAATAGGGAATCTGTGTCAAAACTTTGTTAGGAATTATGTGATCCTTACTAGCTGGAAGTAAGAGAGATGGGGCATGAAGTTATTTCTAGCAGTTGGACACATACCAAGTTTAGCTCAGTTCTGGGCATCTTTGAAATACCTATACAAACTTGTTCCTACATAGTAACTTGCATCTGTGAATGAGAATGTGCTTGCTTACAGCAACGTGCTATATGTTCTGAATGCCCGAATAGGGAATCTGTGTCAAAACTTTGTTAGGAATTATGTGATCCTTACTAGCTGGAAGTAAGGGAGATGGGGCATGAAGTTATTTCTAGGAGTTGGACACATACCAAGTTTAGCTCAGTTCTGGGCATCTTTGAAATACCTATACAAACTTGTTCCTACATAGTAACTTGCAACTTTGAATGAGAATGTGCTTGCTTACAGCAACGTGGTATATGTTCTGAATGCCCGAATTGGGAATCTGTGTCAAAACTTTGTTAGGAATTATGTGATCCTTACTAGCTGGAAGTAAGGGAGATGGGGCATGAAGTTATTTCTAGGAGTTGGACACATACCAAGTTTAGCTCAGTTCTGGGCATCTTTGAAATACCTATACAAACTTGTTCCTACATAGTAACTTGCGTCTTTGAATGAGAATGTGCTTGCTTACAGCAACGTGCTATATGTTCTGAATGCCCGAATTGGCAATCTGTGTCAAAACTTTGTTAGGAATTATGTGATCCTTACTAGCTGGAAGTAAGGGAGATGGGGCATGAAGTTATTTCTAGGAGTTGGACACATACCAAGTTTAGCTCAGTTCTGGGCATCTTTGAAATACCTATACAAACTTGTTACTACATAGTAACTTGCATCTTTGAATGAGAATGTGCTTGCTTACAGCAACGTGCTATATGTTCTGAATGCCCGAATTGGGAATCTGTGTCAAAACTTGTTAGGAATTATGTGATCCTTACTAGCTGGAAGTAAGGGAGATGGGGCATGAAGTTATTTCTAGGAGTTGGACACATACCAAGTTTAGCTCAGTTCTGGGCATCTTTGAAATACCTATACAAACTTGTTCCTACCTAGTAACTTGCATCTTTGAATGAGAATGTGCTTGCTTACAGCAACGTGCTATATGTTCTGAATGCCCGAATTGGGAATCTGTGTCAAAACTTTGTTAGGAATTATGTGATCCTTACTAGCTGGAAGTAAGGGAGATGGGGCATGAAGTTATTTCTAGGAGTTGGACACATACCAAGTTTAGCTCAGTTCTGGGCATCTTTGAAATACCTATACAAACTTGTTCCTACATAGTAACTTGCATCTTTGAATGAGAATGTGCTTGCTTACAGCAACGTGCTATATGTTCTGAATGCCCGAATTGGGAATCTGTGTCAAAACTTTGTTAGGAATTATGTCATCCTTACTAGCTGGAAGTAAGGGAGATGGGGCATGAAGTTATTTCTAGGAGTTGGACACATAGCAAGTTTAGCTCAGTTCTGGGCATCTTTGAAATACCTATACAAACTTGTTCCTACATAGTAACTTGCATCTTTGAATGGGAATCTGCTTGCTTACAGCAACGTGCTATATGTTCTGAATGCGCGAATTGGGAATCTGTGTCAAAACTTTGTTAGGAATTATGTGATCCTTACTAGCTGGAAGTAAGGGAGATGGGGCATGAAGTTATTTCTAGGAGTTGGACACATACCAAGTTTAGCTCAGTTCTGGGCATCTTTGAAATACCTATACAAACTTGTTCCTACATAGTAACTTGCAACTTTGAATGAGAATGTGCTTGCTTACAGCAACGTGCTATATGTCCTGAATGCCCGAATTGGGAATCTGTGTCAAAACTTTGTTAGGAATTATGTGATCCTTACTAGCTGGAAGTAAGGGAGATGGGGCATGAAGTTATTTCTAGGAGTTGGACACATACCAAGTTTAGCTCAGTTCTGGGCATCTTTGAAATACCTATACAAACTTGTTGCTACATAGTAACTTGCATCATTAATGAGAATCTGCTTGCTTACAGCAACGTGCTATATGTTCTGAATGCCCGAATTGGGAATCTGTGTCAAAACTTTGTTAGGAAATATGTGATCCTTACTAGCTGGAAGTAAGGGAGATGGGGCATGAAGTTATTTCTAGGAGTTGGACACATACCAAGTTTAGCTCAGTTCTGGGCATCTTTGAAATACCTATACAAACTTGTTCCTACACAGTAACTTGCATCTTTGAATTAGAATGTGCTTGCTTGCAGCAACGTGCTATATGTTCTGAATGCCCGAATTGGGAATCTGTGTCAAAACTTTGTTAGGAATTATGTGATCCTTACTAGCTGGAAGTAAGGGAGATGGGGCATGAAGTTATTTCTAGGAGTTGGACACATACCAAGTTTAGCTCAGTTCTGGGCATCTTTGAAATACCTATACAAACTTGTTCCTACATAGTAACTTGCAACTTTGAATGAGAATGTGCTTGCTTACAGCAACGTGCTATATGTTCTGAATGCCCGAATTGGCAATCTGTGTCAAAACTTTGTTAGGAATTATGTGATCCTTACTAGCTGGAAGTAAGGGAGATGGGGCATGAAGTTATTTCTAGGAGTTGGACACATACCAAGTTTAGCTCAGTTCTGGGCATCTTTGAAATACCTATACGAACTTGTTCCTACATAGTAACTTGCATCTTTGAATGAGAATGTGCTTGTTTACAGCAACGTGCTATATGTTCTGAATGCCCGAATTGGCAATCTGTGTCAAAACTTTGTTAGGAATTATGTGATCCTTACTAGCTGGAAGTAAGGGAGATGGAGCATGAAGTTATTTCTAGGAGTTGGACACATCCCAAGTTTAGCTCAGTTCTGGGCATCTTTGAAATACCTATACAAACTTGTTCCTACATAGTAACTTGCATCTTTGAATGAGAATGTGCTTGCTTACAGCAACGTGCTATATGTTCTGAATGCCCGAATTGGGAATCTGTGTCAAAACTTTGTTAGGAATTATGTGATCCTTACTAGCTGGAAGTAAGGGAGATGGGGCATGAAGTTATTTCTAGGAGTTGGACACATCCCAAGTTTAGCTCAGTTCTGGGCATCTTTGAAATACCTATAAGAACTTGTTCCTACATAGTAACTTGCATCTTTGAATGAGAAGGTGCTTGCTTACAGCAACGTGCTATATGTTCTGAATGCCCGAATTGGGAATCTGTGTCAAAACTTTGTTAGGAATTATGTGATCCTTACTAGCTGGAAGTAAGGGAGATGGGGCATGAAGTTATTTCTAGGAGTTGGACACATCCCAAGTTTAGCTCAGTTCTGGGCATCTTTGAAATACCTATAAGAACTTGTTCCTACATAGTAACTTGCATCTTTGAATGAGAAGGTGCTTGCTTACAGCAACGTGCTATATGTTCTGAATGCCCGAATTGGGAATCTGTGTCAAAACTTTGTTAGGAATTATGTGATCCTTACTAGCTGGAAGTAAGGGAGATGGGGCATGAAGTTATTTCTAGGAGTTGGACACATACCAAGTTTAGCTCAGTTCTGGGCATCTTTGAAATACCTATACAAACTTGTTGCTACCTAGTAACTTGCATCATTAATGAGAATCTGCTTGCTTACAGCAACGTGCTATATGTTCTGAATGCCCGAATTGGGAATCTGTGTCAAAACTTTGTTAGGAAATATGTGATCCTTACTAGCTGGAAGTAAGGGAGATGGGGCATGAAGTTATTTCTAGGAGTTGGACACATACCAAGTTTAGCTCAGTTCTGGGCATCTTTGAAATACCTATACAAACTTGTTGCTACATAGTAACTTGCAACTTTGAATGAGAATGTGCTTGCTTTCAGCAACGTGCTATATGTTCTGAATGCCCGAATTGGGAATCTGTGTCAAAACTTTGTTAGGAATTATGTGATCCTTACTAGCTGGAAGTAAGGGAGATGGGGCATGAAGTTATTTCTAGGAGTTGGACACATACCAAGTTTAGCTCAGTTCTGGGCATCTTTGAAATACCTATAAGAACTTGTTCCTACATAGTAACTTGCATCTTTGAATGAGAAGGTGCTTGCTTACAGCAACGTGCTATATGTTCTGAATGCCCGAATTGGGAATCTGTGTCAAAACTTTGTTAGGAATTATGTGATCCTTACTAGCTGGAAGTAAGGGAGATGGGGCATGAAGTTATTTCTAGGAGTTGGACACATACCAAGTTTAGCTCAGTTCTGGGCATCTTTGAAATACCTATACAAACTTGTTGCTACCTAGTAACTTGCATCATTAATGAGAATCTGCTTGCTTACAGCAACGTGCTATATGTTCTGAATGCCCGAATTGGGAATCTGTGTCAAAACTTTGTTAGGAATTATGTGATCCTTACTAGCTGGAAGTAAGGGAGATGGGGCATGAAGTTATTTCTAGGAGTTGGACACATAGCAAGTTTAGCTCAGTTCTGGGCATCTTTGAAATACCTATACAAACTTGTTCCTACATAGTAACTTGCATCTTTGAATGGGAATCTGCTTGCTTACAGCAACGTGCTATATGTTCTGAATGCCCGAATTGGGAATATGTGTCAAAACTTTGTTAGGAATTATGTGATCCTTACTAGCTGGAAGTAAGGGAGATGGGGCATGAAGTTATTTCTAGGAGTTGGACACATACCAAGTTTAGCTCAGTTCTGGGCATATTTGAAATACCAATACAAACTTGTTCCTACATAGTAACTTGCAACTTTTAATGAGAATGTGCTTGCTTGCAGCAACGTCCTATATGTTCTGAATGCCCGAATTGGGAATCTGTGTCAAAACTTTGTTAGGAATTATGTGATCCTTACTAGCTGGAAGTAAGGGAGATGGGGCATGAAGTTATTTCTAGGAGTTGGACACATACCAAGTTGAGCTCAGTTCTGGGCATCTTTGAAATACCTATACAAACTTGTTCCTACCTAGTAACTTGCATCTTTGAATGAGAATCTGCTTGCTTATAGCAACGTGCTATATGTTCTGAATGCCCGAATAGGGAATCTGTGTCAAAACTTTGTTAGGAATTATGTGATCCTTACTAGCTGGAAGTAAGGGAGATGGGGCATGAAGTTATTTCTAGGAGTTGGACAAATACCAAATTTAGCTCAGATCTGGGCATCTTTGAAATACCTATACAAACTTGTTCCTACCTAGCAACTTGCAACTTTGAATGAAAATGTGCTTGCTTACAGCAACGTGCTATATGTTCTGAATGCCCGAATAGGGAATCTGTGTCAAAACTTTGTTAGGAATTATGTGATCCTTACTAGCTGGAAGTAAGAGAGATGGGGCATGAAGTTATTTCTAGCAGTTGGACACATACCAAGTTTAGCTCAGTTCTGGGCATCTTTGAAATACCTATACAAACTTGTTCCTACATAGTAACTTGCATCTTTGAATGAGAATGTGCTTGCTTACAGCAACGTGCTATATGTTCTGAATGCCCGAATAGGGAATCTGTGTCAAAACTTTGTTAGGAATTATGTGATCCTTACTAGCTGGAAGTAAGGGAGATGGGGCATGAAGTTATTTCTAGGAGTTGGACACATACCAAGTTTAGCTCAGTTCTGGGCATCTTTGAAATACCTATACAAACTTGTTCCTACATAGTAACTTGCAACTTTGAATGAGAATGTGCTTGCTTACAGCAACGTGGTATATGTTCTGAATGCCCGAATTGGGAATCTGTGTCAAAACTTTGTTAGGAATTATGTGATCCTTACTAGCTGGAAGTAAGGGAGATGGGGCATGAAGTTATTTCTAGGAGTTGGACACATACCAAGTTTAGCTCAGTTCTGGGCATCTTTGAAATACCTATACAAACTTGTTCCTACATAGTAACTTGCGTCTTTGAATGAGAATGTGCTTGCTTACAGCAACGTGCTATATGTTCTGAATGCCCGAATTGGCAATCTGTGTCAAAACTTTGTTAGGAATTATGTGATCCTTACTAGCTGGAAGTAAGGGAGATGGGGCATGAAGTTATTTCTAGGAGTTGGACACATACCAAGTTTAGCTCAGTTCTGGGCATCTTTGAAATACCTATACAAACTTGTTACTACATAGTAACTTGCAACTTTGAATGAGAATGTGCTTGCTTACAGCAACGTGCTATATGTTCTGAATGCCCGAATTGGGAATCTGTGTCAAAACTTGTTAGGAATTATGTGATCCTTACTAGCTGGAAGTAAGGGAGATGGGGCATGAAGTTATTTCTAGGAGTTGGACACATACCAAGTTTAGCTCAGTTCTGGGCATCTTTGAAATACCTATACAAACTTGTTCCTACCTAGTAACTTGCATCTTTGAATGAGAATGTGCTTGCTTACAGCAACGTGCTATATGTTCTGAATGCCCGAATTGGGAATCTGTGTCAAAACTTTGTTAGGAATTATGTGATCCTTACTAGCTGGAAGTAAGGGAGATGGGGCATGAAGTTATTTCTAGGAGTTGGACACATACCAAGTTTAGCTCAGTTCTGTGCATCTTTGAAATACCTATACAAACTTGTTCCTACATAGTAACTTGCATCTTTGAATGAGAATGTGCTTGCTTACAGCAACGTGCTATATGTTCTGAATGCCCGAATTGGGAATCTGTGTCAAAACTTTGTTAGGAATTATGTCATCCTTACTAGCTGGAAGTAAGGGAGATGGGGCATGAAGTTATTTCTAGGAGTTGGACACATAGCAAGTTTAGCTCAGTTCTGGGCATCTTTGAAATACCTATACAAACTTGTTCCTACATAGTAACTTGCATCTTTGAATGGGAATCTGCTTGCTTACAGCAACGTGCTATATGTTCTGAATGCGCGAATTGGGAATCTGTGTCAAAACTTTGTTAGGAATTATGTGATCCTTACTAGCTGGAAGTAAGGGAGATGGGGCATGAAGTTATTTCTAGGAGTTGGACACATACCAAGTTTAGCTCAGTTCTGGGCATCTTTGAAATACCTATACAAACTTGTTCCTACATAGTAACTTGCAACTTTGAATGAGAATGTGCTTGCTTACAGCAACGTGCTATATGTCCTGAATGCCCGAATTGGGAATCTGTGTCAAAACTTTGTTAGGAATTATGTGATCCTTACTAGCTGGAAGTAAGGGAGATGGGGCATGAAGTTATTTCTAGGAGTTGGACACATACCAAGTTTAGCTCAGTTCTGGGCATCTTTGAAATACCTATACAAACTTGTTGCTACATAGTAACTTGCATCATTAATGAGAATCTGCTTGCTTACAGCAACGTGCTATATGTTCTGAATGCCCGAATTGGGAATCTGTGTCAAAACTTTGTTAGGAAATATGTGATCCTTACTAGCTGGAAGTAAGGGAGATGGGGCATGAAGTTATTTCTAGGAGTTGGACACATACCAAGTTTAGCTCAGTTCTGGGCATCTTTGAAATACCTATACAAACTTGTTCCTACACAGTAACTTGCATCTTTGAATTAGAATGTGCTTGCTTGCAGCAACGTGCTATATGTTCTGAATGCCCGAATTGGGAATCTGTGTCAAAACTTTGTTAGGAATTATGTGATCCTTACTAGCTGGAAGTAAGGGAGATGGGGCATGAAGTTATTTCTAGGAGTTGGACACATACCAAGTTTAGCTCAGTTCTGGGCATCTTTGAAATACCTATACAAACTTGTTCCTACATAGTAACTTGCAACTTTGAATGAGAATGTGCTTGCTTACAGCAACGTGCTATATGTTCTGAATGCCCGAATTGGCAATCTGTGTCAAAACTTTGTTAGGAATTATGTGATCCTTACTAGCTGGAAGTAAGGGAGATGGGGCATGAAGTTATTTCTAGGAGTTGGACACATACCAAGTTTAGCTCAGTTCTGGGCATCTTTGAAATACCTATACGAACTTGTTCCTACATAGTAACTTGCATCTTTGAATGAGAATGTGCTTGTTTACAGCAACGTGCTATATGTTCTGAATGCCCGAATTGGCAATCTGTGTCAAAACTTTGTTAGGAATTATGTGATCCTTACTAGCTGGAAGTAAGGGAGATGGAGCATGAAGTTATTTCTAGGAGTTGGACACATCCCAAGTTTAGCTCAGTTCTGGGCATCTTTGAAATACCTATACAAACTTGTTCCTACATAGTAACTTGCATCTTTGAATGAGAATGTGCTTGCTTACAGCAACGTGCTATATGTTCTGAATGCCCGAATTGGGAATCTGTGTCAAAACTTTGTTAGGAATTATGTGATCCTTACTAGCTGGAAGTAAGGGAGATGGGGCATGAAGTTATTTCTAGGAGTTGGACACATCCCAAGTTTAGCTCAGTTCTGGGCATCTTTGAAATACCTATAAGAACTTGTTCCTACATAGTAACTTGCATCTTTGAATGAGAAGGTGCTTGCTTACAGCAACGTGCTATATGTTCTGAATGCCCGAATTGGGAATCTGTGTCAAAACTTTGTTAGGAATTATGTGATCCTTACTAGCTGGAAGTAAGGGAGATGGGGCATGAAGTTATTTCTAGGAGTTGGACACATACCAAGTTTAGCTCAGTTCTGGGCATCTTTGAAATACCTATACAAACTTGTTGCTACCTAGTAACTTGCATCATTAATGAGAATCTGCTTGCTTACAGCAACGTGCTATATGTTCTGAATGCCCGAATTGGGAATCTGTGTCACAACTTTGTTAGGAAATATGTGATCCTTACTAGCTGGAAGTAAGGGAGATGGGGCATGAAGTTATTTCTAGGAGTTGGACACATACCAAGTTTAGCTCAGTTCTGGGCATCTTTGAAATACCTATACAAACTTGTTGCTACATAGTAACTTGCAACTTTGAATGAGAATGTGCTTGCTTACAGCAACGTGCTATATGTTCTGAATGCCCGAATTGGGAATCTGTGTCCAAACTTTGTTAGGAATTATATGATCCTTACTAGCTGGAAGTAAGGGACATGGGGCATGAAGTTATTTCTAGGAGTTGGACACATACCAAGTTTAGCTCAGTTCTGGGCATCTTTGAAATACCTATACAAACTTGTTCCTACATAGTAACTTGCATCATTAATGAGAATCTGCTTGCTTACAGCAACGTGCTATATGTTCTGAATGCCCGAATTGGGAATCTGTGTCAAAACTTTGTTAGGAATTATGTGATCCTTACTAGCTGGAAGTAAGGGAGATGGGGCATGAAGTTATTTCTAGGAGTTGGACACATACCAAGTTTAGCTCAGTTCTGGGCATCTTTGAAATACCTATACAAACTTGTTGCTACATAGTAACTTGCATCATTAATGAGAATCTGCTTGCTTACAGCAACGTGCTATATGTTCTGAATGCCCGAATTGGGAATCTGTGTCAAAACTTTGTTAGGAAATATGTGATCCTTACTAGCTGGAAGTAAGGGAGATGGGGCATGAAGTTATTTCTAGGAGTTGGACACATACCAAGTTTAGCTCAGTTCTGGGCATCTTTGAAATACCTATACAAACTTGTTGCTACATAGTAACTTGCAACTTTGAATGAGAATGTGCTTGCTTACAGCAACGTGCTATATGTTCTGAATGCCCGAATTGGGAATCTGTGTCAAAACTTTGTTAGGAATTATGTGATCCTTACTAGCTGGAAGTAAGGGAGATGGGGCATGAAGTTATTTCTAGGAGTTGGACACATCCCAAGTTTAGCTCAGTTCTGGGCATCTTTGAAATACCTATAAGAACTTGTTCCTACATAGTAACTTGCATCTTTGAATGAGAAGGTGCTTGCTTACAGCAACGTGCTATATGTTCTGAATGCCCGAATTGGGAATCTGTGTCAAAACTTTGTTAGGAATTATGTGATCCTTACTAGCTGGAAGTAAGGGAGATGGGGCATGAAGTTATTTCTAGGAGTTGGACACATACCAAGTTTAGCTCAGTTCTGGGCATCTTTGAAATACCTATACAAACTTGTTGCTACCTAGTAACTTGCATCATTAATGAGAATCTGCTTGCTTACAGCAACGTGCTATATGTTCTGAATGCCCGAATTGGGAATCTGTGTCAAAACTTTGTTAGGAATTATGTGATCCTTACTAGCTGGAAGTAAGGGAGATGGGGCATGAAGTTATTTCTAGGAGTTGGACACATAGCAAGTTTAGCTCAGTTCTGCGCATCTTTGAAATACCTATACAAACTTGTTCCTACATAGTAACTTGCATCTTTGAATGGGAATCTGCTTGCTTACAGCAACGTGCTATATGTTCTGAATGCCCGAATTGGGAATATGTGTCAAAACTTTGTTAGGAATTATGTGATCCTTACTAGCTGGAAGTAAGGGAGATGGGGCATGAAGTTATTTCTAGGAGTTGGACACATACCAAGTTTAGCTCAGTTCTGGGCATATTTGAAATACCAATACAAACTTGTTCCTACATAGTAACTTGCAACTTTTAATGAGAATGTGCTTGCTTGCAGCAACGTCCTATATGTTCTGAATGCCCGAATTGGGAATCTGTGTCAAAACTTTGTTAGGAATTATGTGATCCTTACTAGCTGGAAGTAAGGGAGATGGGGCATGTAGTTATTTCTAGGAGTTGGACACATACCAAGTTGAGCTCAGTTCTGGGCATCTTTGAAATACCTATACAAACTTGTTCCTACCTAGTAACTTGCATCTTTGAATGAGAATCTGCTTGCTTATAGCAACGTGCTATATTTTCTGAATGCCCGAATAGGGAATCTGTGTCAAAACTTTGTTAGGAATTATGTGATCCTTACTAGCTGGAAGTAAGGGAGATGGGGCATGAAGTTATTTCTAGGAGTTGGACAAATACCAAATTTAGCTCAGTTCTGGGCATCTTTGAAATACCTATACAAACTTGTTCCTACCTAGCAACTTGCAACTTTGAATGAAAATGTGCTTGCTTAAAGCAACGTGCTATATGTTCTGAATGCCCGAATAGGGAATCTGTGTCAAAACTTTGTTAGGAATTATGTGATCCTTACTAGCTGGAAGTAAGAGAGATGGGGCATGAAGTTATTTCTAGCAGTTGGACACATACCAAGTTTAGCTCAGTTCTGGGCATCTTTGAAATACCTATACAAACTTGTTCCTACATAGTAACTTGCATCTTTGAATGAGAATGTGCTTGCTTACAGCAACGTGCTATATGTTCTGAATGCCCGAATAGGGAATCTGTGTCAAAACTTTGTTAGGAATTATGTGATCCTTACTAGCTGGAAGTAAGGGAGATGGGGCATGAAGTTATTTCTAGGAGTTGGACACATACCAAGTTTAGCTCAGTTCTGGGCATCTTTGAAATACCTATACAAACTTGTTCCTACATAGTAACTTGCAACTTTGAATGAGAATGTGCTTGCTTACAGCAACGTGGTATATGTTCTGAATGCCCGAATTGGGAATCTGTGTCAAAACTTTGTTAGGAATTATGTGATCCTTACTAGCTGGAAGTAAGGGAGATGGGGCATGAAGTTATTTCTAGGAGTTGGACACATACCAAGTTTAGCTCAGTTCTGGGCATCTTTGAAATACCTATACAAACTTGTTCCTACATAGTAACTTGCGTCTTTGAATGAGAATGTGCTTGCTTACAGCAACGTGCTATATGTTCTGAATGCCCGAATTGGCAATCTGTGTCAAAACTTTGTTAGGAATTATGTGATCCTTACTAGCTGGAAGTAAGGGAGATGGGGCATGAAGTTATTTCTAGGAGTTGGACACATACCAAGTTTAGCTCAGTTCTGGGCATCTTTGAAATACCTATACAAACTTGTTACTACATAGTAACTTGCAACTTTGAATGAGAATGTGCTTGCTTACAGCAACGTGCTATATGTTCTGAATGCCCGAATTGGGAATCTGTGTCAGAACTTGTTAGGAATTATGTGATCCTTACTAGCTGGAAGTAAGGGAGATGGGGCATGAAGTTATTTCTAGGAGTTGGACACATACCAAGTTTAGCTCAGTTCTGGGCATCTTTGAAATACCTATACAAACTTGTTCCTACCTAGTAACTTGCATCTTTGAATGAGAATGTGCTTGCTTACAGCAACGTGCTATATGTTCTGAATGCCCGAATTGGGAATCTGTGTCAAAACTTTGTTAGGAATTATGTGATCCTTACTAGCTGGAAGTAAGGGAGATGGGGCATGAAGTTATTTCTAGGAGTTGGACACATACCAAGTTTAGCTCAGTTCTGGGCATCTTTGAAATACCTATACAAACTTGTTCCTACATAGTAACTTGCATCTTTGAATGAGAATGTGCTTGCTTACAGCAACGTGCTATATGTTCTGAATGCCCGAATTGGGAATCTGTGTCAAAACTTTGTTAGGAATTATGTCATCCTTACTAGCTGGAAGTAAGGGAGATGGGGCATGAAGTTATTTCTAGGAGTTGGACACATAGCAAGTTTAGCTCAGTCTGGGCATCTTTGAAATACCTATACAAACTTGTTCCTACATAGTAACTTGCATCTTTGAATGGGAATCTGCTTGCTTACAGCAACGTGCTATATGTTCTGAATGCGCGAATTGGGAATCTGTGTCAAAACTTTGTTAGGAATTATGTGATCCTTACTAGCTGGAAGTAAGGGAGATGGGGCATGAAGTTATTTCTAGGAGTTGGACACATACCAAGTTTAGCTCAGTTCTGGGCATCTTTGAAATACCTATACAAACTTGTTCCTACATAGTAACTTGCAACTTTGAATGAGAATGTGCTTGCTTACAGCAACGTGCTATATGTCCTGAATGCCCGAATTGGGAATCTGTGTCAAAACTTTGTTAGGAATTATGTGATCCTTACTAGCTGGAAGTAAGGGAGATGGGGCATGAAGTTATTTCTAGGAGTTGGACACATACCAAGTTTAGCTCAGTTCTGGGCATCTTTGAAATACCTATACAAACTTGTTCCTACATAGTAACTTGCATCTTTGAATGAGAATGTGCTTGCTTACAGCAACGTGCTATATGTTCTGAATGCCCGAATTGGCAATCTGTGTCAAAATTTTGTTAGGAATTATGTGATCCTTACTAGCTGGAAGTAAGAGAGATGGGGCATGAATTTATTTCTAGGAGTTGGACACATACCAAGTTTAGCTCAGTTCTGGGCATCTTTGAAATACCTATACAAACTTGTTGCTACATAGTAACTTGCAGCATTAATGAGAATCTGCTTGCTTACAGCAACGTGCTATATGTTATGAATGCCCGAATTGGCAATCTGTGTCAAAACTTTGTTAGGAATTATGTGATCCTTACTACCTGGAAGTAAGGGAGATGGGGCATGAAGTTATTTCTAGGAGTTGGACACATACCAAGTTTAGCTCAGTTCTGGGCATCTTTGAAATACCTATACAAACTTCTTCCTACATAGTAACTTGCATCTTTGAATGGGAATCTGCTTGCTTACAGCAACGTGCTATATGTTCTGAATGCCCGAATTGGGAATCTGTGTCAAAACTTTGTTAGGAATTATGTGATCCTTACTAGCTGGAAGTAAGGGAGATGGGGCATGAAGTTATTTCTAGGAGTTGGACACATACCAATTTGAGCTCAGTTCTGGGCATCTTTGAAATACCTATACAAACTTGTTCCTACATAGTAACTTGCATCTTTGAATGAGAATCTGCTTGCTTATAGCAACGTGCTATATGTTCTGAATGCCCGAATAGGGAATCTGTGTCAAAACTTTGTTAGGAATTATGTGATCCTTACTAGCTGGAAGTAAGGGAGATGGGGCATGAAGTTATTTCTAGGAGTTGGACACATACCAAGTTTAGCTCAGTTCTGGGCATCTTGAAATACCTATACAAACTTGTTCCTACATAGTAACTTGCAACTTTGAATGAGAATGTGCTTGCTTACAGCAACGTGGTATATGTTCTGAATGCCCGAATTGGGAATCTGTGTCAAAACTTTGTTAGGAATTATGTGATCCTTACTAGCTGGAAGTAAGGGAGATGGGGCTTGATGTTATTTCTAGGAGTTGGACACATACCAAGTTTAGCTCAGTTCTGGGCATCTTTGAAATACCTATACAAACTTGTTCCTACATAGTAACTTGCAACGTTGAATGAAAATGTGATTGCTTACAGCAACGTGCTATATGTTCTGAATGCCCGAATTGGGAATCTGTGTCAAAACTTTGTTAGGAATTATGTGATCCTTACTAGCTGGAAGTAAGGGAGATGGGGCATGAAGTTATTTCTAGGAGTTGGACACATACCAAGTTTAGCTCAGTTCTGGGCATCTTTGAAATACCTATACAAACTTGTTCCTACATAGTAACTTACAACTTTGAATGAAAATGTGCTTGCTTACAGCAACGTGCTATATGTTCTGAATGCCCGAATTGGGAATCTGTGTCAAAACTTTGTTAGGAATTATGTGATCCTTACTAGCTGGAAGTAAGGGAGATGGGGCATGAAGTTATTTCTAGGGGTTGGACACATACCAAGTTTAGCTCAGTTCTGGGCATCTTTGAAATACCTATACAAACTTGTTCCTACATAGTAACTTGCAACTTTGAATGAGAATGTGCTTGCTTACAGCAACGTGCTATATGTTCTGAATGCCCGAATTGGGAATCTGTGTCAAAACTTTGTTAGGAATTATGTGATCCTTACTAGCTGGAAGTAAGGGAGATGGGGCATGAAGTTATTTCTAGGAGTTGGACACATACCAAGTTTAGCTCAGTTCTGGGCATCTTTGAAATACCTATACAAACTTGTTCCTACATAGTATCTTGCATCTTTGAATGAGAATGTGCTTGCTTACAGCAACGTGCTATATGTTCTGAATGCCCGAATTCGGAATCTGTGTCAAAACTTTGTTAGGAATTATGTGATCCTTACTAGCTGGAAGTAAGGGAGATGGGGCATGAAGTTATTTCTAGGAGTTGGACACATCCCAAGTTTAGCTCAGTTCTGGGCATCTTTGAAATACCTATAAGAACTTGTTCCTACATAGTAACTTGCATCTTTGAATGAGAAGGTGCTTGCTTACAGCAACGTGCTATATGTTCTGAATGCCCGAATTGGGAATCTGTGTCAAAACTTTGTTAGGAATTATGTGATCCTTACTAGCTGGAAGTAAGGGAGATGGGGCATGAAGTTATTTCTAGGAGTTGGACACATACCAAGTTTAGCTCAGTTCTGGGCATCTTTGAAATACCTATACAAACTTGTTGCTACCTAGTAACTTGCATCATTAATGAGAATCTGCTTGCTTACAGCAACGTGCTATATGTTCTGAATGCCCGAATTGGGAATCTGTGTCACAACTTTGTTAGGAAATATGTGATCCTTACTAGCTGGAAGTAAGGGAGATGGGGCATGAAGTTATTTCTAGGAGTTGGACACATACCAAGTTTAGCTCAGTTCTGGGCATCTTTGAAATACCTATACAAACTTGTTGCTACATAGTAACTTGCAACTTTGAATGAGAATGTGCTTGCTTACAGCAACGTGCTATATGTTCTGAATGCCCGAATTGGGAATCTGTGTCCAAACTTTGTTAGGAATTATATGATCCTTACTAGCTGGAAGTAAGGGACATGGGGCATGAAGTTATTTCTAGGAGTTGGACACATACCAAGTTTAGCTCAGTTCTGGGCATCTTTGAAATACCTATACAAACTTGTTCCTACATAGTAACTTGCATCATTAATGAGAATCTGCTTGCTTACAGCAACGTGCTATATGTTCTGAATGCCCGAATTGGGAATCTGTGTCAAAACTTTGTTAGGAATTATGTGATCCTTACTAGCTGGAAGTAAGGGAGATGGGGCATGAAGTTATTTCTAGGAGTTGGACACATACCAAGTTTAGCTCAGTTCTGGGCATCTTTGAAATACCTATACAAACTTGTTGCTACATAGTAACTTGCATCATTAATGAGAATCTGCTTGCTTACAGCAACGTGCTATATGTTCTGAATGCCCGAATTGGGAATCTGTGTCAAAACTTTGTTAGGAAATATGTGATCCTTACTAGCTGGAAGTAAGGGAGATGGGGCATGAAGTTATTTCTAGGAGTTGGACACATACCAAGTTTAGCTCAGTTCTGGGCATCTTTGAAATACCTATACAAACTTGTTGCTACATAGTAACTTGCAACTTTGAATGAGAATGTGCTTGCTTACAGCAACGTGCTATATGTTCTGAATGCCCGAATTGGGAATCTGTGTCAAAACTTTGTTAGGAATTATGTGATCCTTACTAGCTGGAAGTAAGGGAGATGGGGCATGAAGTTATTTCTAGGAGTTGGACACATACCAAGTTTAGCTCAGTTCTGGGCATCTTTGAAATACCTATAAGAACTTGTTCCTACATAGTAACTTGCATCTTTGAATGAGAAGGTGCTTGCTTACAGCAACGTGCTATATGTTCTGAATGCCCGAATTGGGAATCTGTGTCAAAACTTTGTTAGGAATTATGTGATCCTTACTAGCTGGAAGTAAGGGAGATGGGGCATGAAGTTATTTCTAGGAGTTGGACACATACCAAGTTTAGCTCAGTTCTGGGCATCTTTGAAATACCTATACAAACTTGTTGCTACCTAGTAACTTGCATCATTAATGAGAATCTGCTTGCTTACAGCAACGTGCTATATGTTCTGAATGCCCGAATTGGGAATCTGTGTCAAAACTTTGTTAGGAATTATGTGATCCTTACTAGCTGGAAGTAAGGGAGATGGGGCATGAAGTTATTTCTAGGAGTTGGACACATAGCAAGTTTAGCTCAGTTCTGCGCATCTTTGAAATACCTATACAAACTTGTTCCTACATAGTAACTTGCATCTTTGAATGGGAATCTGCTTGCTTACAGCAACGTGCTATATGTTCTGAATGCCCGAATTGGGAATATGTGTCAAAACTTTGTTAGGAATTATGTGATCCTTACTAGCTGGAAGTAAGGGAGATGGGGCATGAAGTTATTTCTAGGAGTTGGACACATACCAAGTTTAGCTCAGTTCTGGGCATATTTGAAATACCAATACAAACTTGTTCCTACATAGTAACTTGCAACTTTTAATGAGAATGTGCTTGCTTGCAGCAACGTCCTATATGTTCTGAATGCCCGAATTGGGAATCTGTGTCAAAACTTTGTTAGGAATTATGTGATCCTTACTAGCTGGAAGTAAGGGAGATGGGGCATGTAGTTATTTCTAGGAGTTGGACACATACCAAGTTGAGCTCAGTTCTGGGCATCTTTGAAATACCTATACAAACTTGTTCCTACCTAGTAACTTGCATCTTTGAATGAGAATCTGCTTGCTTATAGCAACGTGCTATATGTTCTGAATGCCCGAATAGGGAATCTGTGTCAAAACTTTGTTAGGAATTATGTGATCCTTACTAGCTGGAAGTAAGGGAGATGGGGCATGAAGTTATTTCTAGGAGTTGGACAAATACCAAATTTAGCTCAGTTCTGGGCATCTTTGAAATACCTATACAAACTTGTTCCTACCTAGCAACTTGCAACTTTGAATGAAAATGTGCTTGCTTAAAGCAACGTGCTATATGTTCTGAATGCCCGAATAGGGAATCTGTGTCAAAACTTTGTTAGGAATTATGTGATCCTTACTAGCTGGAAGTAAGAGAGATGGGGCATGAAGTTATTTCTAGCAGTTGGACACATACCAAGTTTAGCTCAGTTCTGGGCATCTTTGAAATACCTATACAAACTTGTTCCTACATAGTAACTTGCATCTTTGAATGAGAATGTGCTTGCTTACAGCAACGTGCTATATGTTCTGAATGCCCGAATAGGGAATCTGTGTCAAAACTTTGTTAGGAATTATGTGATCCTTACTAGCTGGAAGTAAGGGAGATGGGGCATGAAGTTATTTCTAGGAGTTGGACACATACCAAGTTTAGCTCAGTTCTGGGCATCTTTGAAATACCTATACAAACTTGTTCCTACATAGTAACTTGCAACTTTGAATGAGAATGTGCTTGCTTACAGCAACGTGGTATATGTTCTGAATGCCCGAATTGGGAATCTGTGTCAAAACTTTGTTAGGAATTATGTGATCCTTACTAGCTGGAAGTAAGGGAGATGGGGCATGAAGTTATTTCTAGGAGTTGGACACATACCAAGTTTAGCTCAGTTCTGGGCATCTTTGAAATACCTATACAAACTTGTTCCTACATAGTAACTTGCGTCTTTGAATGAGAATGTGCTTGCTTACAGCAACGTGCTATATGTTCTGAATGCCCGAATTGGCAATCTGTGTCAAAACTTTGTTAGGAATTATGTGATCCTTACTAGCTGGAAGTAAGGGAGATGGGGCATGAAGTTATTTCTAGGAGTTGGACACATACCAAGTTTAGCTCAGTTCTGGGCATCTTTGAAATACCTATACAAACTTGTTACTACATAGTAACTTGCAACTTTGAATGAGAATGTGCTTGCTTACAGCAACGTGCTATATGTTCTGAATGCCCGAATTGGGAATCTGTGTCAGAACTTGTTAGGAATTATGTGATCCTTACTAGCTGGAAGTAAGGGAGATGGGGCATGAAGTTATTTCTAGGAGTTGGACACATACCAAGTTTAGCTCAGTTCTGGGCATCTTTGAAATACCTATACAAACTTGTTCCTACCTAGTAACTTGCATCTTTGAATGAGAATGTGCTTGCTTACAGCAACGTGCTATATGTTCTGAATGCCCGAATTGGGAATCTGTGTCAAAACTTTGTTAGGAATTATGTGATCCTTACTAGCTGGAAGTAAGGGAGATGGGGCATGAAGTTATTTCTAGGAGTTGGACACATACCAAGTTTAGCTCAGTTCTGGGCATCTTTGAAATACCTATACAAACTTGTTCCTACATAGTAACTTGCATCTTTGAATGAGAATGTGCTTGCTTACAGCAACGTGCTATATGTTCTGAATGCCCGAATTGGGAATCTGTGTCAAAACTTTGTTAGGAATTATGTCATCCTTACTAGCTGGAAGTAAGGGAGATGGGGCATGAAGTTATTTCTAGGAGTTGGACACATAGCAAGTTTAGCTCAGTCTGGGCATCTTTGAAATACCTATACAAACTTGTTCCTACATAGTAACTTGCATCTTTGAATGGGAATCTGCTTGCTTACAGCAACGTGCTATATGTTCTGAATGCGCGAATTGGGAATCTGTGTCAAAACTTTGTTAGGAATTATGTGATCCTTACTAGCTGGAAGTAAGGGAGATGGGGCATGAAGTTATTTCTAGGAGTTGGACACATACCAAGTTTAGCTCAGTTCTGGGCATCTTTGAAATACCTATACAAACTTGTTCCTACATAGTAACTTGCAACTTTGAATGAGAATGTGCTTGCTTACAGCAACGTGCTATATGTCCTGAATGCCCGAATTGGGAATCTGTGTCAAAACTTTGTTAGGAATTATGTGATCCTTACTAGCTGGAAGTAAGGGAGATGGGGCATGAAGTTATTTCTAGGAGTTGGACACATACCAAGTTTAGCTCAGTTCTGGGCATCTTTGAAATACCTATACAAACTTGTTCCTACATAGTAACTTGCATCTTTGAATGAGAATGTGCTTGCTTACAGCAACGTGCTATATGTTCTGAATGCCCGAATTGGCAATCTGTGTCAAAATTTTGTTAGGAATTATGTGATCCTTACTAGCTGGAAGTAAGAGAGATGGGGCATGAATTTATTTCTAGGAGTTGGACACATACCAAGTTTAGCTCAGTTCTGGGCATCTTTGAAATACCTATACAAACTTGTTGCTACATAGTAACTTGCAGCATTAATGAGAATCTGCTTGCTTACAGCAACGTGCTATATGTTATGAATGCCCGAATTGGCAATCTGTGTCAAAACTTTGTTAGGAATTATGTGATCCTTACTACCTGGAAGTAAGGGAGATGGGGCATGAAGTTATTTCTAGGAGTTGGACACATACCAAGTTTAGCTCAGTTCTGGGCATCTTTGAAATACCTATACAAACTTCTTCCTACATAGTAACTTGCATCTTTGAATGGGAATCTGCTTGCTTACAGCAACGTGCTATATGTTCTGAATGCCCGAATTGGGAATCTGTGTCAAAACTTTGTTAGGAATTATGTGATCCTTACTAGCTGGAAGTAAGGGAGATGGGGCATGAAGTTATTTCTAGGAGTTGGACACATACCAATTTGAGCTCAGTTCTGGGCATCTTTGAAATACCTATACAAACTTGTTCCTACATAGTAACTTGCATCTTTGAATGAGAATCTGCTTGCTTATAGCAACGTGCTATATGTTCTGAATGCCCGAATAGGGAATCTGTGTCAAAACTTTGTTAGGAATTATGTGATCCTTACTAGCTGGAAGTAAGGGAGATGGGGCATGAAGTTATTTCTAGGAGTTGGACACATACCAAGTTTAGCTCAGTTCTGGGCATCTTGAAATACCTATACAAACTTGTTCCTACATAGTAACTTGCAACTTTGAATGAGAATGTGCTTGCTTACAGCAACGTGGTATATGTTCTGAATGCCCGAATTGGGAATCTGTGTCAAAACTTTGTTAGGAATTATGTGATCCTTACTAGCTGGAAGTAAGGGAGATGGGGCTTGATGTTATTTCTAGGAGTTGGACACATACCAAGTTTAGCTCAGTTCTGGGCATCTTTGAAATACCTATACAATCTTGTTCCTACATAGTAACTTGCAACGTTGAATGAAAATGTGATTGCTTACAGCAACGTGCTATATGTTCTGAATGCCCGAATTGGGAATCTGTGTCAAAACTTTGTTAGGAATTATGTGATCCTTACTAGCTGGAAGTAAGGGAGATGGGGCATGAAGTTATTTCTAGGAGTTGGACACATACCAAGTTTAGCTCAGTTCTGGGCATCTTTGAAATACCTATACAAACTTGTTCCTACATAGTAACTTACAACTTTGAATGAAAATGTGCTTGCTTACAGCAACGTGCTATATGTTCTGAATGCCCGAATTGGGAATCTGTGTCAAAACTTTGTTAGGAATTATGTGATCCTTACTAGCTGGAAGTAAGGGAGATGGGGCATGAAGTTATTTCTAGGGGTTGGACACATACCAAGTTTAGCTCAGTTCTGGGCATCTTTGAAATACCTATACAAACTTGTTCCTACATAGTAACTTGCAACTTTGAATGAGAATGTGCTTGCTTACAGCAACGTGCTATATGTTCTGAATGCCCGAATTGGGAATCTGTGTCAAAACTTTGTTAGGAATTATGTGATCCTTACTAGCTGGAAGTAAGGGAGATGGGGCATGAAGTTATTTCTAGGAGTTGGACACATACCAAGTTTAGCTCAGTTCTGGGCATCTTTGAAATACCTATACAAACTTGTTCCTACATAGTATCTTGCATCTTTGAATGAGAATGTGCTTGCTTACAGCAACGTGCTATATGTTCTGAATGCCCGAATTCGGAATCTGTGTCAAAACTTTGTTAGGAATTATGTGATCCTTACTAGCTGGAAGTAAGGGAGATGGGGCATGAAGTTATTTCTAGGAGTTCGAAACATACCAAGTTTAGCTCAGTTCTGGGCATCTTTGAAATACCTATACAAACTTGTTCCTACATAGTAACTTGCATCTTTGAATGAGAATGTGCTTGCTTGCAGCAACGTGCTATATGTTCTGAATGCCCGAATTGGGAATCTGTGTCAAAACTTTGTTAGGAATTATGTGATCCTTACTAGCTGGAAGTAAGGGAGATGGGGCATGAAGTTATTTCTAGGAGTTGGACACATACCAAGTTTAGCTCAGTTCTGGGCATCTTTGAAATACCTATACAAACTTGTTCCTACATAGTAACTTGCAACTTTGAATGAAAATGTGCTTGCTTACAGCAACGTGCTATATGTTCTGAATGCCCGAATTGGGAATCTGTGTCAAAACTTTGTTAGGAATTATGTGATCCTTACTAGCTGGAAGTAAGGGAGATGGGGCATGAAGTTATTTCTAGGAGTTGGACACATACCAAGTTTAGCTCAGTTCTGGGCATCTTTGAAATACCTATACAAACTTGTTCCTACATAGTAACTTGCATCTTTGAATGAGAATGTGCTTGCTTACAGCAACGTGCTATATGTTCTGAATGCCCGAATTGGGAATCTGTGTCAAAACTTTGTTAGGAATTATGTGATCCTTACTAGCTGGAAGTAAGGGAGATGGGGCATGAAGTTATTTCTAGGAGTTGGACACATACCAAGTTTAGCTCAGTTCTGGGCATCTTTGAAATACCTATACGAACTTGTTCCTACATAGTAACTTGCATCTTTGAATGAGAATGTGCTTGCTTACAGCAACGTGCTATATGTTCTGAATGCCCGAATTGGGAATCTGTGTCAAAACTTTGTTAGGAATTATGTGATCCTTACTAGCTGGAAGTAAGGGAGATGGGGCATGAAGTTATTTCTAGGAGTTGGACACATACCAAGTTTAGCTCAGTTCTGGGCATCTTTGAAATACCTATACAAACTTGTTGCTACATAGTAACTTGCATCATTAATGAGAATCTGCTTGCTTACAGCAACGTGCTATATGTTCTGAATGCCCGAATTGGGAATCTGTGTCAAAACTTTGTTAGGAAATATGTGATCCTTACTAGCTGGAAGTAAGGGAGATGGGGCATGAAGTTATTTCTAGGAGTTGGACACATACTAAGTTTAGCTCAGTTCTGGGCATCTTTGAAATACCTATACAAACTTGTTCCTACACAGTAACTTGCATCTTTGAATTAGAATGTGCTTGCTTGCAGCAACGTGCTATATGTTCTGAATGCCCGAATTGGGAATCTGTGTCAAAACTTTGTTAGGAATTATGTGATCCTTACTAGCTGGAAGTAAGGGAGATGGGGCATGAAGTTATTTCTAGGAGTTGGACACATCCCAAGTTTAGCTGAGTTCTGGGCATCTTTGAAATACCTATACAAACTTGTTCCTACATAGTAACTTGCAACTTTGAATGAGAATGTGCTTGCTTACAGCAACGTGCTATATGTTCTGAATGCCCGAATTGGCAATCTGTGTCAAAACTTTGTTAGGAATTATGTGATCCTTACTAGCTGGAAGTAAGGGAGATGGGGCATGAAGTTATTTCTAGGAGTTGGACACATACCAAGTTTAGCTCAGTTCTGGGCATCTTTGAAATACCTATACGAACTTGTTCCTACATAGTAACTTGCATCTTTGAATGAGAATGTGCTTGTTTACAGCAACGTGCTATATGTTCTGAATGCCCGAATTGGCAATCTGTGTCAAAACTTTGTTAGGAATTATGTGATCCTTACTAGCTGGAAGTAAGGGAGATGGAGCATGAAGTTATTTCTAGGAGTTGGACACATCCCAAGTTTAGCTCAGTTCTGGGCATCTTTGAAATACCTATACAAACTTGTTCCTACATAGTAACTTGCATCTTTGAATGAGAATGTGCTTGCTTACAGCAACGTGCTATATGTTCTGAATGCCCGAATTGGGAATCTGTGTCAAAACTTTGTTAGGAATTATGTGATCCTTACTAGCTGGAAGTAAGGGAGATGGGGCATGAAGTTATTTCTAGGAGTTGGACACATCCCAAGTTTAGCTCAGTTCTGGGCATCTTTGAAATACCTATAAGAACTTGTTCCTACATAGTAACTTGCATCTTTGAATGAGAAGGTGCTTGCTTACAGCAACGTGCTATATGTTCTGAATGCCCGAATTGGGAATCTGTGTCAAAACTTTGTTAGGAATTATGTGATCCTTACTAGCTGGAAGTAAGGGAGATGGGGCATGAAGTTATTTCTAGGAGTTGGACACATACCAAGTTTAGCTCAGTTCTGGGCATCTTTGAAATACCTATACAAACTTGTTGCTACCTAGTAACTTGCATCATTAATGAGAATCTGCTTGCTTACAGCAACGTGCTATATGTTCTGAATGCCCGAATTGGGAATCTGTGTCACAACTTTGTTAGGAAATATGTGATCCTTACTAGCTGGAAGTAAGGGAGATGGGGCATGAAGTTATTTCTAGGAGTTGGACACATACCAAGTTTAGCTCAGTTCTGGGCATCTTTGAAATACCTATACAAACTTGTTGCTACATAGTAACTTGCAACTTTGAATGAGAATGTGCTTGCTTACAGCAACGTGCTATATGTTCTGAATGCCCGAATTGGGAATCTGTGTCCAAACTTTGTTAGGAATTATATGATCCTTACTAGCTGGAAGTAAGGGACATGGGGCATGAAGTTATTTCTAGGAGTTGGACACATACCAAGTTTAGCTCAGTTCTGGGCATCTTTGAAATACCTATACAAACTTGTTCCTACATAGTAACTTGCATCATTAATGAGAATCTGCTTGCTTACAGCAACGTGCTATATGTTCTGAATGCCCGAATTGGGAATCTGTGTCAAAACTTTGTTAGGAATTATGTGATCCTTACTAGCTGGAAGTAAGGGAGATGGGGCATGAAGTTATTTCTAGGAGTTGGACACATACCAAGTTTAGCTCAGTTCTGGGCATCTTTGAAATACCTATACAAACTTGTTGCTACATAGTAACTTGCATCATTAATGAGAATCTGCTTGCTTACAGCAACGTGCTATATGTTCTGAATGCCCGAATTGGGAATCTGTGTCAAAACTTTGTTAGGAAATATGTGATCCTTACTAGCTGGAAGTAAGGGAGATGGGGCATGAAGTTATTTCTAGGAGTTGGACACATACCAAGTTTAGCTCAGTTCTGGGCATCTTTGAAATACCTATACAAACTTGTTGCTACATAGTAACTTGCAACTTTGAGTGAGAATGTGCTTGCTTACAGCAACGTGCTATATGTTCTGAATGCCCGAATTGGGAATCTGTGTCAAAACTTTGTTAGGAATTATGTGATCCTTACTAGCTGGAAGTAAGGGAGATGGGGCATGAAGTTATTTCTAGGAGTTGGACACATACCAAGTTTAGCTCAGTTCTGGGCATCTTTGAAATACCTATACAAACTTGTTCCTACATAGTAACTTGCAACTTTGAGTGAGAATGTGCTTGCTTACAGAAACGTGCTATATGTTCTGAATGCCCGAATTGGGAATCTGTGTCAAAACTTTGTTAGGAATTATGTGATCCTTACTAGCTGGAAGTAAGGGAGATGGGGCATGAAGTTATTTCTAGGAGTTGGACACATACCAAGTTTAGCTCAGTTCTGGGCATCTTTGAAATACCTATACAAACTTGTTCCTACACAGTAACTTGCATCTTTGAATTAGAATGTGCTTGCTTGCAGCAACGTGCTATATGTTCTGAATGCCCGAATTGGGAATCTGTGTCAAAACTTTGTTAGGAATTATGTGATCCTTACTAGCTGGAAGTAAGGGAGATGGGGCATGAAGTTATTTCTAGGAGTTGGACACATACCAAGTTTAGCTCAGTTCTGGGCATCTTTGAAATACCTATACAAACTTGTTCCTACATAGTAACTTGCAACTTTGAATGAGAATGTGCTTGCTTACAGCAACGTGCTATATGTTCTGAATGCCCGAATTGGGAATCTGTGTCAAAACTTTGTTAGGAATTATGTGATCCTTACTAGCTGGAAGTAAGGGAGATGGGGCATGAAGTTATTTCTAGGAGTTCGACACATACCAAGTTTAGCTCAGTTCTGGGCATCTTTGAAATACCTATACGAACTTGTTCCTACATAGTAACTTGCATCTTTGAATGAGAATGTGCTTGTTTACAGCAACGTGCTATATGTTCTGAATGCCCGAATTGGCAATCTGTGTCAAAACTTTGTTAGGAATTATGTGATCCTTACTAGCTGGAAGTAAGGGAGATGGAGCATGAAGTTATTTCTAGGAGTTGGACACATCCCAAGTTTAGCTCAGTTCTGGGCATCTTTGAAATACCTATACGAACTTGTTCCTACATAGTAACTTGCATCTTTGAATGAGAATGTGCTTGCTTACAGCAACGTGCTATATGTTCTGAATGCCCGAATTGGGAATCTGTGTCAAAACTTTGTTAGGAATTATGTGATCCTTACTAGCTGGAAGTAAGGGAGATGGGGCATGAAGTTATTTCTAGGAGTTGGACACATCCCAAGTTTAGCTCAGTTCTGGGCATCTTTGAAATACCTATAAGAACTTGTTACTACATAGTAACTTGCATCTTTGAATGAGAATGTGCTTGCTTACAGCAACGTGCTATATGTTCTGAATGCCCGAATTGGGAATCTGTGTCAAAACTTTGTTAGGAATTATGTGATCCTTACTAGCTGGAAGTAAGGGAGATGGGGCATGAAGTTATTTCTAGGAGTTGGACACATACCAAGTTTAGCTCAGTTCTGGGCATCTGTGAAATACCTATACAAACTTGTTGCTACCTAGTAACTTGCATCATTAATGAGAATCTGCTTGCTTACAGCAACGTGCTATATGTTCTGAATGCCCGAATTGGGAATCTGTGTCAAAACTTTGTTAGGAATTATGTGATCCTTACTAGCTGGAAGTAAGGGAGATGGGGCATGAAGTTATTTCTAGGAGTTGGACACATACCAAGTTTAGCTCAGTTCTGGGCATCTTTGAAATACCTATACAAACTTGTTCCTACATAGTAACTTTCAACTTTGAATGAGAATGTGCTTGCTTACAGCAACGTGCTATATGTTCTGAATGCCCGAATTGGGAATCTGTGTCAAAACTTTGTTAGGAATTATGTGATCCTTACTAGCTGGAAGTAAGGGAGATGGGGCATGAAGTTATTTCTAGGAGTTGGACACATACCAAATTTAGCTCAGTTCTGGGCATCTTTGAAATACCTATACAAACTTGTTCCTACATAGTAACTTGCATCTTTGAATGAGAATGTGCTTGCTTGCAGCAACGTGCTATATGTTCTGAATGCCCGAATTGGGAATCTGTGTCAAAACTTTGTTAGGAATTATGTGATCCTTACTAGCTGGAAGTAAGGGAGATGGGGCATGAAGTTATTTCTAGGAGTTGGACACATACCAAGTTTAGCTCAGTTCTGGGCATCTTTGAAATACCTATACAAACTTGTTCCTACATAGTAACTTGCAACTTTGAATGAAAATGTGCTTGCTTACAGCAACGTGCTATATGTTCTGAATGCCCGAATTGGGAATCTGTGTCAAAACTTTGTTAGGAATTATGTGATCCTTACTAGCTGGAAGTAAGGGAGATGGGGCATGAAGTTATTTCTAGGAGTTGGACACATACCAAGTTTAGCTCAGTTCTGGGCATCTTTGAAATACCTATACGAACTTGTTCCTACATAGTAACTTGCAACTTTGAATGAGAATGTGCTTGCTTACAGCAACGTGCTATATGTTCTGAATGCCCGAATTGGCAATCTGTGTCAAAACTTTGTTAGGAATTATGTGATCCTTACTAGCTGGAAGTAAGGGAGATGGGGCATGAAGTTATTTCTAGGAGTTGGACACATACCAAGTTTAGCTCAGTTCTGGGCATCTTTGAAATACCTATACGAACTTGTTCCTACATAGTAACTTGCATCTTTGAATGAGAATGTGCTTGTTTACAGCAACGTGCTATATGTTCTGAATGCCCGAATAGGGAATCTGTGTCAAAACTTTGTTAGGAATTATGTGATCCTTACTAGCTGGAAGTAAGGGAGATGGAGCATGAAGTTATTTCTAGGAGTTGGACACATCCCAAGTTTAGCTCAGTTCTGGGCATCTTTGAAATACCTATACGAACTTGTTCCTACATAGAAACTTGCATCTTTGAATGAGAATGTGCTTGCTTACAGCAACGTGGTATATGTTCTGAATGCCCGAATTGGGAATCTGTGTCAAAACTTTGTTAGGAATTATGTGATCCTTACTAGATGGAAGTAAGGGAGATGGGGCATGAAGTTATTTCTAGGAGTTGGACACATCCCAAGTTTAGCTCAGTTCTGGGCATCTTTGAAATACCTATAAGAACTTGTTACTACATAGTAACTTGCATCTTTGAATGAGAATGTGCTTGCTTACAGCAACGTGCTATATGTTCTGAATGCCCGAATTGGGAATCTGTGTCAAAACTTTGTTAGGAATTATGTGATCCTTACTAGCTGGAAGTAAGGGAGATGGGGCATGAAGTTATTTCTAGGAGTTGGACACATACCAAGTTTAGCTCAGTTCTGGGCATCTGTGAAATACCTATACAAACTTGTTGCTACCTAGTAACTTGCATCATTAATGAGAATCTGCTTGCTTACAGCAACGTGCTATATGTTCTGAATGCCCGAATTGGGAATCTGTGTCAAAACTTTGTTAGGAATTATGTGATCCTTACTAGCTGGAAGTAAGGGAGATGGGGCATGAAGTTATTTCTAGGAGTTGGACACATACCAAGTTTAGCTCAGTTCTGGGCATCTTTGAAATACCTATACAAACTTGTTCCTACATAGTAACTTTCAACTTTGAATGAGAATGTGCTTGCTTACAGCAACGTGCTATATGTTCTGAATGCCCGAATTGGGAATCTGTGTCAAAACTTTGTTAGGAATTATGTGATCCTTACTAGCTGGAAGTAAGGGAGATGGGGCATGAAGTTATTTCTAGGAGTTGGAAACATACCAAATTTAGCTCAGTTCTGGGCATCTTTGAAATACCTATACAAACTTGTTCCTACATAGTAACTTGCATCTTTGAATGAGAATGTGCTTGCTTGCAGCAACGTGCTATATGTTCTGAATGCCCAAATTGGGAATCTGTGTCAAAACTTTGTTAGGAATTATGTGATCCTTACTAGCTGGAAGTAAGGGAGATGGGGCATGAAGTTATTTCTAGGAGTTGGACACATACCAAGTTTAGCTCAGTTCTGGGCATCTTTGAAATACCTATACAAACTTGTTCCTACATAGTAACTTGCAACTTTGAATGAAAATGTGCTTGCTTACAGCAACGTGCTATATGTTCTGAATGCCCGAATTGGGAATCTGTGTCAAAACTTTGTTAGGAATTATGTGATCCTTACTAGCTGGAAGTAAGGGAGATGGGGCATGAAGTTATTTCTAGGAGTTGGACACATACCAAGTTTAGCTCAGTTCTGGGCATCTTTGAAATACCTATACAAACTTGTTCCTACATAGTAACTTGCAACTTTGAATGAGAATGTGCTTGCTTACAGCAACGTGCTATATGTTCTGAATGCCCGAATTGGCAATCTGTGTCAAAACTTTGTTAGGAATTATGTGATCCTTACTAGCTGGAAGTAAGGGAGATGGGGCATGAAGTTATTTCTAGGAGTTGGACACATACCAAGTTTAGCTCAGTTCTGGGCATCTTTGAAATACCTATACGAACTTGTTCCTACATAGTAACTTGCATCTTTGAATGAGAATGTGCTTGTTTACAGCAACGTGCTATATGTTCTGAATGCCCGAATTGGGAATCTGTGTCAAAACTTTGTTAGGAATTATGTGATCCTTACTAGCTGGAAGTAAGGGAGATGGGGCATGAAGTTATTTCCAGGAGTTGGACACATCCCAAGTTTAGCTCAGTTCTGGGCATCTTTGAAATACCTATACACACTTGTTCCTACATAGTAACTTGCATCTTTGAATGAGAAGGTGCTTGCTTACAGCAACGTGCTATATGTTCTGAATGCCCGAATTGGGAATCTGTGTCAAAACTTTGTTAGGAATTATGTGATCCTTACTAGCTGGAAGTAAGGGAGATGGGGCATGAAGTTATTTCTAGGAGTTGGACACATACCAAGTTTAGCTCAGTTCTGGGCATCTTTGAAATACCTATACAAACTTGTTGCTACCTAGTAACTTGCATCATTAATGAGAATCTGCTTGCTTACAGCAACGTGTTATATGTTCTGAATGCCCGAATTGGGAATCTGTGTCAAAACTTTGTTAGGAAATATGTGATCCTTACTAGCTGGAAGTAAGGGAGATGGGGCATGAAGTTATTTCTAGGAGTTGGACACATACCAATTTTAGCTCAGTTCTGGGCATCTTTGAAATACCTATACAAACTTGTTGCTACATAGTAACTTGCAACTTTGAATGAGAATGTGCTTGCTTACAGCAACGTGCTATATGTTCTGAATGCCCGAATTGGGAATCTGTGTCAAAACTTTGTTAGGAATTATGTGATCCTTACTAGCTGGAAGTAAGGGAGATGGGGCATGAAGTTATTTCTAGGAGTTGGACACATACCAAGTTTAGCTCAGTTCTGGGCATCTTTGAAATACCTATACAAACTTGTTCCTACACAGTAACTTGCATCTTTGAATTAGAATGTGCTTGCTTGCAGCAACGTGCTATATGTTCTGAATGCCCGAATTGGGAATCTGTGTCAAAACTTTGTTAGGAATTATGTGATCCTTACTAGCTGGAAGTAAGGGAGATGGGGCATGAAGTTATTTCTAGGAGTTGGACACATACCAAGTTTAGCTCAGTTCTGGGCATCTTTGAAATACCTATACAAACTTGTTCCTACATAGTAACTTGCAACTTTGAATGAGAATGTGCTTGCTTACAGCAACGTGCTATATGTTCTGAATGCCCGAATTGGCAATCTGTGTCAAAACTTTGTTAGGAATTATGTGATCCTTACTAGCTGGAAGTAAGGGAGATGGGGCATGAAGTTATTTCTAGGAGTTGGACACATACCAAGTTTAGCTCAGTTCTGGGCATCTTTGAAATACCTATACGAACTTGTTCCTACATAGTAACTTGCATCTTTGAATGAGAATGTGCTTGTTTACAGCAACGTGCTATATGTTCTGAATGCCCGAATTGGCAATCTGTGTCAAAACTTTGTTAGGAATTATGTGATCCTTACTAGCTGGAAGTAAGGGAGATGGAGCATGAAGTTATTTCTAGGAGTTGGACACATCCCAAGTTTAGCTCAGTTCTGGGCATCTTTGAAATACCTATACAAACTTGTTCCTACATAGTAACTTGCATCTTTGAATGAGAATGTGCTTGCTTACAGCAACGTGCTATATGTTCTGAATGCCCGAATTGGGAATCTGTGTCAAAACTTTGTTAGGAATTATGTGATCCTTACTAGCTGGAAGTAAGGGAGATGGGGCATGAAGTTATTTCTAGGAGTTGGACACATCCCAAGTTTAGCTCAGTTCTGGGCATCTTTGAAATACCTATAAGAACTTGTTCCTACATAGTAACTTGCATCTTTGAATGAGAAGGTGCTTGCTTACAGCAACGTGCTATATGTTCTGAATGCCCGAATTGGGAATCTGTGTCAAAACTTTGTTAGGAATTATGTGATCCTTACTAGCTGGAAGTAAGGGAGATGGGGCATGAAGTTATTTCTAGGAGTTGGACAGATACCAAGTTTAGCTCAGTTCTGGGCATCTTTGAAATACCTATACAAACTTGTTGCTACCTAGTAACTTGCATCATTAATGAGAATCTGCTTGCTTACAGCAACGTGCTATATGTTCTGAATGCCCGAATTGGGAATCTGTGTCAAAACTTTGTTAGGAAATATGTGATCCTTACTAGCTGGAAGTAAGGGAGATGGGGCATGAAGTTATTTCTAGGAGTTGGACACATACCAAGTTTAGCTCAGTTCTGGGCATCTTTGAAATACCTATACAAACTTGTTCCTACATAGTAACTTGCAACTTTGAATGAGAATGTGCTTGCTTACAGCAACGTGCTATATGTTCTGAATGCCCGAATTGGGAATCTGTGTCAAAACTTTGTTAGGAATTATGTCATCCTTACTAGCTGGAAGTAAGGGAGATGGGGCATGAAGTTATTTCTAGGAGTTGGACACATACCAAGTTTAGCTCAGTTCTGGGCATCTTTGAAATACCTATACAAACTTGTTCCTACATAGTAACTTGCATCTTTGAATGAGAATGTGCTTGCTTACAGCAACGTGCTATATGTTCTGAATGCCCGAATTGGGAATCTGTGTCAAAACTTTGTTAGGAATTATGTGATCCTTACTAGCTGGAAGTAAGGGAGATGGGGCATGAAGTTATTTCTAGGAGTTGGACACATACCAAGTTTAGCTCAGTTCTGGGCATCTTTGAAATACCTATACAAACTTGTTCCTACATAGTAACTTGCAACTTTGAATGAGAATGTGCTTGCTTACAGCAACGTGCTATATGTTCTGAATGCCCGAATTGGGAATCTGTGTCAAAACTTTGTTAGGAATTATGTGATCCTTACTAGCTGGAAGTAAGGGAGATGGGGCATGAAGTTATTTCTAGGAGTTGGACACATACCAAGTTTAGCTCAGTTCTGGGCATCTTTGAAATACCTATACGAACTTGTTCCTACATAGTAACTTGCATCTTTGAATGAGAATGTGCTTGCTTACAGCAACGTGCTATATGTTCTGAATGCCCGAATTGGGAATCTGTGTCAAAACTTTGTTAGGAATTATGTGATCCTTACTAGCTGGAAGTAAGGGAGATGGGGCATGAAGTTATTTCTAGGAGTTGGACACATACCAAGTTTAGCTCAGTTCTGGGCATCTTTGAAATACCTATACGAACTTGTTCCTACATAGTAACTTGCATCTTTGAATGAGAATGTGCTTGCTTACAGCAACGTGCTATATGTTCTGAATGCCCGAATAGGGAATCTGTGTCAAAACTTTGTTAGGAATTATGTGATCCTTACTAGCTGGAAGTAAGGGAGATGGGGCATGAAGTTATTTCTAGGAGTTGGACACATACCAAGTTTAGCTCAGTTCTGGGCATCTTTGAAATACCTATACGAACTTGTTCCTACATAGTAACTTGCAACTTTGAATGAGAATGTGCTTGCTTACAGCAACGTGCTATATGTTCTGAATGCCCGAATTGGGAATCTGTGTCAAAACTTTGTTAGGAATTATGTGATCCTTACTAGCTGGAAGTAAGGGAGATGGGGCATGAAGTTATTTCTAGGAGTTGGACACATACCAAGTTTAGCTCAGTTCTGGGCATCTTTGAAATACCTATACGAACTTGTTCCTACATAGTAACTTGCAACTTTGAATGAGAATGTGCTTGCTTACAGCAACGTGCTATATGTTCTGAATGCCCGAATTGGGAATCTGTGTCAAAACTTTGTTAGGAATTATGTGATCCTTACTAGCTGGAAGTAAGGGAGATGGGGCATGAAGTTATTTCTAGGAGTTGGACACATACCAAGTTTAGCTCAGTTCTGGGCATCTTTGAAATACCTATACAAACTTGTTCCTACATAGTAACTTGCATCTTTGAATGAGAATGTGCTTGCTTACAGCAACGTGCTATATGTTCTGAATGCCCGAATTGGGAATCTGTGTCAAAACTTTGTTAGGAATTATGTGATCCTTACTAGCTGGAAGTAAGGGAGATGGGGCATGAAGTTATTTCTAGGAGTTGGACACATACCAAGTTTAGCTCAGTTCTGGGCATCTTTGAAATACCTATACAAACTTGTTCCTACATAGTAACTTGCATCTTTGAATGAGAATGTGCTTGCTTACAGCAACGTGCTATATGTTCTGAATGCCCGAATTGGGAATCTGTGTCAAAACTTTGTTAGGAATTATGTGATCCTTACTAGCTGGAAGTAAGGGAGATGGGGCATGAAGTTATTTCTAGGAGTTGGACACATACCAAGTTTAGCTCAGTTCTGGGCATCTTTGAAATACCTATACAAACTTGTTCCTACATAGTAACTTGCAACTTTGAATGAGAATGTGCTTGCTTACAGCAACGTGCTATATGTTCTGAATGCCCGAATTGGGAATCTGTGTCAAAACTTTGTTAGGAATTATGTGATCCTTACTAGCTGGAAGTAAGGGAGATGGGGCATGAAGTTATTTCTAGGAGTTGGACACATACCAAGTTTAGCTCAGTTCTGGGCATCTTTGAAATACCTATACGAACTTGTTCCTACATAGTAACTTGCATCTTTGAATGAGAATGTGCTTGCTTACAGCAACGTGCTATATGTTCTGAATGCCCGAATTGGGAATCTGTGTCAAAACTTTGTTAGGAATTATGTGATCCTTACTAGCTGGAAGTAAGGGAGATGGGGCATGAAGTTATTTCTAGGAGTTGGACACATACCAAGTTTAGCTCAGTTCTGGGCATCTTTGAAATACCTATACAAACTTGTTCCTACATAGTAACTTGCATCATTAATGAGAATCTGCTTGCTTACAGCAACGTGCTATATGTTCTGAATGCCCGAATTGGGAATCTGTGTCAAAACTTTGTTAGGAATTATGTGATCCTTACTAGCTGGAAGTAAGGGAGATGGGGCATGAAGTTATTTCTAGGAGTTGGACACACACCAATTTAGCTCAGTTCTGGGCATCTTTGAAATACCTATACGAACTTGTTCCTACATAGTAACTTGCATCTTTGAATGAGAATGTGCTTGCTTACAGCAACGTGCTATATGTTCTGAATGCCCGAATTGGGAATCTGTGTCAAAACTTTGTTAGGAATTATGTGATCCTTACTAGCTGGAAGTAAGGGAGATGGGGCATGAAGTTATTTCTAGGAGTTGGACACATACCAAGTTTAGCTCAGTTCTGGGCATCTTTGAAATACCTATACAAACTTGTTCCTACATAGTAACTTGCATCTTTGAATGAGAATGTGCTTGCTTACAGCAACGTGCTATATGTTCTGAATGCCCGAATTGGGAATCTGTGTCAAAACTTTGTTAGGAATTATGTGATCCTTACTAGCTGGAAGTAAGGGAGATGGGGCATGAAGTTATTTCTAGGAGTTGGACACATACCAAGTTTAGCTCAGTTCTGGGCATCTTTGAAATACCTATACAAACTTGTTCCTACATAGTAACTTGCAACTTTGAATGAGAATGTGCTTGCTTACAGCAACGTGCTATATGTTCTGAATGCCCGAATTGGGAATCTGTGTCAAAACTTTGTTAGGAATTATGTGATCCTTACTAGCTGGAAGTAAGGGAGATGGGGCATGAAGTTATTTCTAGGAGTTGGACACATACCAAGTTTAGCTCAGTTCTGGGCATCTTTGAAATACCTATACGAACTTGTTCCTACATAGTAACTTGCATCTTTGAATGAGAATGTGCTTGCTTACAGCAACGTGCTATATGTTCTGAATGCCCGAATTGGGAATCTGTGTCAAAACTTTGTTAGGAATTATGTGATCCTTACTAGCTGGAAGTAAGGGAGATGGGGCATGAAGTTATTTCTAGGAGTTGGACACATACCAAGTTTAGCTCAGTTCTGGGCATCTTTGAAATACCTATACAAACTTGTTCCTACATAGTAACTTGCATCATTAATGAGAATCTGCTTGCTTACAGCAACGTGCTATATGTTCTGAATGCCCGAATTGGGAATCTGTGTCAAAACTTTGTTAGGAATTATGTGATCCTTACTAGCTGGAAGTAAGGGAGATGGGGCATGAAGTTATTTCTAGGAGTTGGACACACACCAATTTAGCTCAGTTCTGGGCATCTTTGAAATACCTATACGAACTTGTTCCTACATAGTAACTTGCATCTTTGAATGAGAATGTGCTTGCTTACAGCAACGTGCTATATGTTCTGAATGCCCGAATTGGGAATCTGTGTCAAAACTTTGTTAGGAATTATGTGATCCTTACTAGCTGGAAGTAAGGGAGATGGGGCATGAAGTTATTTCTAGGAGTTGGACACATACCAAGTTTAGCTCAGTTCTGGGCATCTTTGAAATACCTATACAAACTTGTTGCTACATAGTAACTTGCATCATTAATGAGAATCTGCTTGCTTACAGCAACGTGCTATATGTTCTGAATGCCCGAATTGGGAATCTGTGTCAAAACTTTGTTAGGAAATATGTGATCCTTACTAGCTGGAAGTAAGGGAGATGGGGCATGAAGTTATTTCTAGGAGTTGGACACATACCAAGTTTAGCTCAGTTCTGGGCATCTTTGAAATACCTATACAAACTTGTTCCTACATAGTAACTTGCAACTTTGAATGAGAATGTGCTTGCTTACAGCAACGTGCTATATGTTCTGAATGCCCGAATTGGGAATCTGTGTCAAAACTTTGTTAGGAATTATGTGATCCTTACTAGCTGGAAGTAAGGGAGATGGGGCATGAAGTTATTTCTAGGAGTTGGACACATACCAAGTTTAGCTCAGTTCTGGGCATCTTTGAAATACCTATACAAACTTGTTCCTACATAGTAACTTGCAACTTTGAGTGAGAATGTGCTTGCTTACAGAAACGTGCTATATGTTCTGAATGCCCGAATTGGGAATCTGTGTCAAAACTTTGTTAGGAATTATGTGATCCTTACTAGCTGGAAGTAAGGGAGATGGGGCATGAAGTTATTTCTAGGAGTTGGACACATACCAAGTTTAGCTCAGTTCTGGGCATCTTTGAAATACCTATACAAACTTGTTCCTACACAGTAACTTGCATCTTTGAATTAGAATGTGCTTGCTTACAGCAACGTGCTATATGTTCTGAATGCCCGAATTGGGAATCTGTGTCAAAACTTTGTTAGGAATTATGTGATCCTTACTAGCTGGAAGTAAGGGAGATGGGGCATGAAGTTATTTCTAGGAGTTGGACACATACCAAGTTTAGCTCAGTTCTGGGCATCTTTGAAATACCTATACAAACTTGTTCCTACATAGTAACTTGCAACTTTGAATGAGAATGTGCTTGCTTACAGCAACGTGCTATATGTTCTGAATGCCCGAATTGGGAATCTGTGTCAAAACTTTGTTAGGAATTATGTCATCCTTACTAGCTGGAAGTAAGGGAGATGGGGCATGAAGTTATTTCTAGGAGTTGGACACATAGCAAGTTTAGCTCAGTTCTGGGCATCTTTGAAATACCTATACAAACTTGTTCCTACATAGTAACTTGCATCTTTGAATGGGAATCTGCTTGCTTACAGCAACGTGCTATATGTTCTGAATGCGCGAATTGGGAATCTGTGTCAAAACTTTGTTAGGAATTATGTGATCCTTACTAGCTGGAAGTAAGGGAGATGGGGCATGAAGTTATTTCTAGGAGTTGGACACATACCAAGTTTAGCTCAGTTCTGGGCATCTTTGAAATACCTATACAAACTTGTTCCTACATAGTAACTTGCAACTTTGAATGAGAATGTGCTTGCTTACAGCAACGTGCTATATGTCCTGAATGCCCGAATTGGGAATCTGTGTCAAAACTTTGTTAGGAATTATGTGATCCTTACTAGCTGGAAGTAAGGGAGATGGGGCATGAAGTTATTTCTAGGAGTTGGACACATACCAAGTTTAGCTCAGTTCTGGGCATCTTTGAAATACCTATACAAACTTGTTGCTACATAGTAACTTGCATCATTAATGAGAATCTGCTTGCTTACAGCAACGTGCTATATGTTCTGAATGCCCGAATTGGGAATCTGTGTCAAAACTTTGTTAGGAAATATGTGATCCTTACTAGCTGGAAGTAAGGGAGATGGGGCATGAAGTTATTTCTAGGAGTTGGACACATACCAAGTTTAGCTCAGTTCTGGGCATCTTTGAAATACCTATACAAACTTGTTCCTACACAGTAACTTGCATCTTTGAATTAGAATGTGCTTGCTTGCAGCAACGTGCTATATGTTCTGAATGCCCGAATTGGGAATCTGTGTCAAAACTTTGTTAGGAATTATGTGATCCTTACTAGCTGGAAGTAAGGGAGATGGGGCATGAAGTTATTTCTAGGAGTTGGACACATACCAAGTTTAGCTCAGTTCTGGGCATCTTTGAAATACCTATACGAACTTGTTCCTACATAGTAACTTGCATCTTTGAATGAGAATGTGCTTGTTTACAGCAACGTGCTATATGTTCTGAATGCCCGAATTGGCAATCTGTGTCAAAACTTTGTTAGGAATTATGTGATCCTTACTAGCTGGAAGTAAGGTAGATGGAGCATGAAGTTATTTCTAGGAGTTGGACACATCCCAAGTTTAGCTCAGTTCTGGGCATCTTTGAAATACCTATACGAACTTGTTCCTACATAGTAACTTGCATCTTTGAATGAGAATGTGCTTGCTTACAGCAACGTGCTATATGTTCTGAATGCCCGAATTGGGAATCTGTGTCAAAACTTTGTTAGGAATTATGTGATCCTTACTAGCTGGAAGTAAGGGAGATGGGGCATGAAGTTATTTCTAGGAGTTGGACACATCCCAAGTTTAGCTCAGTTCTGGGCATCTTTGAAATACCTATAAGAACTTGTTACTACATAGTAACTTGCATCTTTGAATGAGAATGTGCTTGCTTACAGCAACGTGCTATATGTTCTGAATGCCCGAATTGGGAATCTGTGTCAAAACTTTGTTAGGAATTATGTGATCCTTACTAGCTGGAAGTAAGGGAGATGGGGCATGAAGTTATTTCTAGGAGTTGGACACATACCAAGTTTAGCTCAGTTCTGGGCATCTGTGAAATACCTATACAAACTTGTTGCTACATAGTAACTTGCATCATTAATGAGAATCTGCTTGCTTACAGCAACGTGCTATATGTTCTGAATGCCCGAATTGGGAATCTGTGTCAAAACTTTGTTAGGAATTATGTGATCCTTACTAGCTGGAAGTAAGGGAGATGGGGCATGAAGTTATTTCTAGGAGTTGGACACATACCAAGTTTAGCTCAGTTCTGGGCATCTTTGAAATACCTATACAAACTTGTTCCTACATAGTAACTTTCAACTTTGAATGAGAATGTGCTTGCTTACAGCAACGTGCTACATGTTCTGAATGCCCGAATTGGGAATCTGTGTCAAAACTTTGTTAGGAATTATGTGATCCTTACTAGCTGGAAGTAAGGGAGATGGGGCATGAAGTTATTTCTAGGAGTTGGAAACATACCAAATTTAGCTCAGTTCTGGGCATCTTTGAAATACCTATACAAACTTGTTCCTACATAGTAACTTGCATCTTTGAATGAGAATGTGCTTGCTTGCAGCAACGTGCTATATGTTCTGAATGCCCGAATTGGGAATCTGTGTCAAAACTTTGTTAGGAATTATGTGATCCTTACTAGCTGGAAGTAAGGGAGATGGGGCATGAAGTTATTTCTAGGAGTTGGACACATACCAAGTTTAGCTCAGTTCTGGGCATCTTTGAAATACCTATACAAACTTGTTCCTACATAGTAACTTGCAACTTTGAATGAAAATGTGCTTGCTTACAGCAACGTGCTATATGTTCTGAATGCCCGAATTGGGAATCTGTGTCAAAACTTTGTTAGGAATTATGTGATCCTTACTAGCTGGAAGTAAGGGAGATGGGGCATGAAGATATTTCTAGGAGTTGGACACATACCAAGTTTAGCTCAGTTCTGGGCATCTGTGAAATACCTATACAAACTTGTTGCTACCTAGTAACTTGCATCATTAATGAGAATCTGCTTGCTTACAGCAACGTGCTATATGTTCTGAATGCCCGAATTGGGAATCTGTGTCAAAACTTTGTTAGGAATTATGTGATCCTTACTAGCTGGAAGTAAGGGAGATGGGGCATGAAGTTATTTCTAGGAGTTGGACACATACCAAGTTTAGCTCAGTTCTGGGCATCTTTGAAATACCTATACAAACTTGTTCCTACATAGTAACTTTCAACTTTGAATGAGAATGTGCTTGCTTACAGCAACGTGCTATATGTTCTGAATGCCCGAATTGGGAATCTGTGTCAAAACTTTGTTAGGAATTATGTGATCCTTACTAGCTGGAAGTAAGGGAGATGGGGCATGAAGTTATTTCTAGGAGTTGGACACATACCAAGTTTAGCTCAGTTCTGGGCATCTTTGAAATACCTATACAAACTTGTTCCTACATAGTAACTTGCAACTTTGAATGAGAATGTGCTTGCTTACAGCAACGTGCTATATGTTCTGAATGCCCGAATTGGCAATCTGTGTCAAAACTTTGTTAGGAATTATGTGATCCTTACTAGCTGGAAGTAAGGGAGATGGGGCATGAAGTTATTTCTAGGAGTTGGACACATACCAAGTTTAGCTCAGTTCTGGGCATCTTTGAAATACCTATACGAACTTGTTCCTACATAGTAACTTGCATCTTTGAATGAGAATGTGCTTGTTTACAGCAACGTGCTATATGTTCTGAATGCCCGAATTGGCAATCTGTGTCAAAACATTGTTAGGAATTATGTGATCCTTACTAGCTGGAAGTAAGGGAGATGGAGCATGAAGTTATTTCTAGGAGTTGGACACATCCCAAGTTTAGCTCAGTTCTGGGCATCTTTGAAATACCTATACAAACTTGTTCCTACATAGTAACTTGCATCTTTGAATGAGAATGTGCTTGCTTACAGCAACGTGCTATATGTTCTGAATGCCCGAATTGGGAATCTGTGTCAAAACTTTGTTAGGAATTATGTGATCCTTACTAGCTGGAAGTAAGGGAGATGGGGCATGAAGTTATTTCTAGGAGTTGGACACATCCCAAGTTTAGCTCAGTTCTGGGCATCTTTGAAATACCTATAAGAACTTGTTCCTACATAGTAACTTGCATCTTTGAATGAGAAGGTGCTTGCTTACAGCAACGTGCTATATGTTCTGAATGCCCGAATTGGGAATCTGTGTCAAAACTTTGTTAGGAATTATGTGATCCTTACTAGCTGGAAGTAAGGGAGATGGGGCATGAAGTTATTTCTAGGAGTTGGACACATACCAAGTTTAGCTCAGTTCTGGGCATCTTTGAAATACCTATACAAACTTGTTGCTACCTAGTAACTTGCATCATTAATGAGAATCTGCTTGCTTACAGCAACATGTTATATGTTCTGAATGCCCGAATTGGGAATCTGTGTCAAAACTTCGTTAGGAAATATGTGATCCTTACTAGCTGGAAGTAAGGGAGATGGGGCATGAAGTTATTTCTAGGAGTTGGACACATACCAAGTTTAGCTCAGTTCTGGGCATCTTTGAAATACCTATACAAACTTGTTCCTACATAGTAACTTGCATCTTTGAATGAGAATGTGCTTGCTTACAGCAACGTGCTATATGTTCTGAATGCCCGAATAGGGAATCTGTGTCAAAACTTTGTTAGGAATTATGTGATCCTTACTAGCTGGAAGTAAGGGAGATGGGGCATGAAGTTATTTCTAGGATTTGGACACATAGCAAGATTAGCTCAGTTCTGGGCATCTTTGAAATACCTATACAAACTTGTTCCTACATAGTAACTTGCATCTTTGAATGAAAATGTGCTTGCTTACAGTAACGTGCTATATGTTCTGAATGCCCGAATTGGGAATCTGTGTCAAAACTTTGTTAGGAATTATGTGATCCTTACTAGCTGGAAGTAAGGGAGATGGGGCATGAAGTTATTTCTAGGAGTTGGACACATACCAAGTTTAGCTCAGTTCTGGGCATCTTTGAAATACCTATACAAACTTGTTCCTACATAGTAACTTGCAACTTTGAATGAGAATGTGCTTGCTTACAGCAACGTGCTATATGTTCTGAATGCCCGAATTGGGAATCTGTGTCAAAACTTTGTTAGGAATTATGTGATCCTTACTAGCTGGAAGTAAGGGAGATGGGGCATGAAGTTATTTCTAGGAGTTGGACACATACCAAGTTTAGCTCAGTTCTGGGCATCTTTGAAATACCTATACAAACTTGTTCCTACATAGTAACTTGCATCTTTGAATGAGAATGTGCTTGCTTGCAGCAACGTGCTATATGTTCTGAATGCCCGAATTGGGAATCTGTGTCAAAACTTTGTTAGGAATTATGTCATCCTTACTAGCTGGAAGTAAGGGAGATGGGGCATGAAGTTATTTCTAGGAGTTGGACACATAGCAAGTTTAGCTCAGTTCTGGGCATCTTTGAAATACCTATACAAACTTGTTCCTACATAGTAACTTGCATCTTTGAATGAAAATGTGCTTGCTTACAGTAACGTGCTATAGGTTCTGAATGCCCGAATTGGGAATCTGTGTCAAAACTTTGTTAGGAATTATGTGATCCTTACTAGCTGGAAGTAAGGGAGATGGGGCATGAAGTTATTTCTAGGAGTTGGACACATACCAAGTTTAGCTCAGTTCTGGGCATCTTTGAAATACCTATACAAACTTGTTCCTACCTAGTAACTTGCATTTTTGAATGAGAATCTGCTTGCTTACAGCAACGTGCTATATGTTCTGAATGCCCGAATTGGGAATCTGTGTCAAAACTTTGTTAGGAATTATGTGATCCTTACTAGCTGGAAGTAAGGGAGATGGGGCATGAAGTTATTTCTAGGAGTTGGACACATACCAAGTTTAGCTCAGTTCTGGGCATCTTTGAAATACCTATACAAACTTGTTCCTACATAGTAACTTGCAAATTTGAATGAGAATGTGCTTGCTTACAGCAACGTGCTATATGTTCTGAATGCCCGAATTGGGAATCTGTGTCAAAACTTTTTTAGGAATTATGTGATCCTTACTAGCTGGAAGAAAGGGAGATGGGGCATGAAGTTATTTCTTGGAGTTGGAGACATACCAAGTTTAGCTCAGTTCTGGGCATCTTTGAAATACCTATACAAACTTGTTCCTACATAGTAACTTGCAACTTTGAATGAGAATGTGCTTGCTTGCAGCAACGTGCTATATGTTCTGAATGCCCGAATAGGGAATCTGTGTCAAAATTTTTTAGGAATTATGTGATCCTTACTAGCTGGAAGTAAGGGAGATGGGGCATGAATTTATTTCTATGAGTTGGACACATACCAAGTTTAGCTCAGTTCTGGGCATCTTTGAAATACCTATACAAACTTGTTGCTACATAGTAACTTGCAACTTTGAATGAGAATGTGCTTGCTTACAGCAACGTGCTATATGTTCTGAATGCCCGAATAGGGAATCTGTGTCAAAACTTTGTTAGGAATTATGTGATCCTTACTAGCTGGAAGTAAGGGAGATGGGGCATGAAGTTATTTCTAGGAGTTGGACACATACCAAGTTTAGCTCAGTTCTGGGCATCTTTGAAATACCTATACAAACTTGTTCCTACATAGTAACTTGCAACTTTGAATGAGAATGTGCTTGCTTGCAGCAACGTGCTATATGATCTGAATGCCCGAATTGGGAATCTGTGTCAAAACTTTGTTAGGAATTATGTGATCCTTACTAGCTGGAAGTAAGGGAGATGGGGCATGAAGTTATTTCTAGGAGTTGGACACATACCAAGTTTAGCTCAGTTCTGGGCATCTTTGAAATACCTATACAAACTTGTTCCTACATAGTAACTTGCAACTTTGAATGAGAATGTGCTTGCTTACAGCAACGTGCTATATGTTCTGAATGCCCGAATTGGGAATCTGTGTCAAAACTTTTTTAGGAATTATGTCATCCTTACTAGCTGGAAGTAAGGGAGATGGGGCATGAAGTTATTTCTAGGAGTTGGACACATACCAAGTTTAGCTGAGTTCTGGGCATCTTTGAAATACCTATACAAACTTGTTCCTACATAGTAACTTGCAACTTTGAATGAGAATGTGTTTGCTTACAGCAACGTGCTATATGTTCTGAATGCCCGAATTGGGAATCTGTGTCAAAACTTTGTTAGGAATTATGTGATCCTTACTAGCTGGAAGTAAGGGAGATGGGGCATGAAGTTATTTCTAGGAGTTGGACACATACCAAGTTTAGCTCAGTTCTGGGCATCTTTGAAATACCTATACAAACTTGTTCCTACATAGTAACTTGCATCTTTGAATGAGAATGTGCTTGCTTACAGCAACGTGCTATATGTTCTGAATGCCCGAATTGGCAATCTGTGTCAAAACTTTGTTAGGAATTATGTGATCCTTACTAGCTGGAAGTAAGGGAGATGGGGCATGAAGTTATTTCTAGGAGTTGGACACATACCAAGTTTAGCTCAGTTCTGGGCATCTTTGAAATACCTATACAAACTTGTTCCTACATAGTAACTTGCATCTTTGAATGAGAATGTGCTTGCTTACAGCAACGTGCTATATGTTCTGAATGCCCGAATTGGGAATCTGTGTCAAAACTTTGTTAGGAATTATGTTATCCTTACTAGCTGGAAGTAAGGGAGATGGGGCATGAAGTTATTTCTAGGAGTTGGACACATACCAAGTTTAGCTCAGTTCTGGGCATCTTTGAAATACCTATACAAACTTGTTCCTACATAGTAACTTGCATCTTTGAATGAGAATGTGCTTGCTTACAGCAACGTGCTATATGTTCTGAATGCCCGAATTGGGAATCTGTGTCAAAACTTTGTTAGGAATTATGTGATCCTTACTAGCTGGAAGAAAGGGAGATGGGGCATGAAGTTATTTCTTGGAGTTGGAGACATACCAAGTTTAGCTCAGTTCTGGGCATCTTTGAAATACCTATACAAACTTGTTCCTACATAGTAACTTGCAACTTTGAATGAGAATGTGCTTGCTTGCAGCAACATGCTATATGTTCTGAATGCCCGAATAGGGAATCTGTGTCAAAACTTTGTTAGGAATTATGTGATCCTTACTAGCTGGAAGTAAGGGAGATGGGGCATGAAGTTATTTCTAGGAGTTGGACACATACCAAGTTTAGCTCAGTTCTGGGCATCTTTGAAATACCTATACAAACTTGTTGCTACATAGTAACTTGCAACTTTGAATGAGAATGTGCTTGCTTACAGCAACGTGCTATATGTTCTGAATGCCCGAATAGGGAATCTGTGTCAAAACTTTGTTAGGAATTATGTGATCCTTACTAGCTGGAAGTAAGGGAGATGGGGCATGAAGTTATTTCTAGGAGTTGGACACATACCAAGTTTAGCTCAGTTCTGGGCATCTTTGAAATACCTATACAAACTTGTTCCTACATAGTAACTTGCAACTTTGAATGAGAATGTGCTTGCTTGCAGCAAAGTGCTATATGTTCTGAATGCCCGAATAGGGAATCTGTGTCAAAACTTTGTTAGGAATTATGTGATCCTTACTAGCTGGAAGTAAGGGAGATGGGGCATGAAGTTATTTCTAGGAGTTGGACACATACCAAGTTTAGCTCAGTTCTGGGCATCTTTGAAATACCTATACAAACTTGTTCCTACATAGTAACTTGCAACTTTGAATGAGAATGTGCTTGCTTGCAGCAACGTGCTATATGTTCTGAATGCCCGAATTGGGAATCTGTGTCAAAACTTTGTTAGGAATTATGTGATGCTTACTAGCTGGAAGTAAGGGAGATGGGGCATGAAGTTATTTCTAGGAGTTGGACACATACCAAGTTTAGCTCAGTTCTGGGCATCTTTGAAATACCTATACAAACTTGTTCCTACATAGTAACTTGCAACTTTGAATGAGAATGTGCTTGCTTACAGCAACGTGCTATATGTTCTGAATGCCCGAATTGGGAATCTGTGTCAAAACTTTGTTAGGAATTATGTCATCCTTACTAGCTGGAAGTAAGGGAGATGGGGCATGAAGTTATTTCTAGGAGTTGGACACATACCAAGTTTAGCTCAGTTCTGGGCATCTTTGAAATACCTATACAAACTTGTTCCTACATAGTAACTTGCATCTTTGAATGAGAATGTCCTTGCTTACAGCAACGTGCTATATGTTCTGAATGCCCGAATTGGGAATCTGTGTCAAAACTTTGTTAGGAATTATGTGATCCTTACTAGCTGGAAGTAAGGGAGATGGGGCATGAAGTTATTTCTAGGAGTTGGACACATACCAAGTTTAGCTCAGTTCTGGGCATCTTTGAAATACCTATACAAACTTGTTCCTACATAGTAACTTGCAACTTTGAATGAGAATGTGCTTGCTTACAGCAACGTGCTATATGTTCTGAATGCCCGAATTGGGAATCTGTGTCAAAACTTTGTTAGGAATTATGTGATCCTTACTAGCTGGAAGAAAGGGAGATGGGGCATGAAGTTATTTCTTGGAGTTGGAGACATACCAAGTTTAGCTCAGTTCTGGGCATCTTTGAAATACCTATACAAACTTGTTCCTACATAGTAACTTGCAACTTTGAATGAGAATGTGCTTGCTTGCAGCAACGTGCTATATGTTCTGAATGCCCGAATAGGGAATCTGTGTCAAAACTTTGTTAGGAATTATGTGATCCTTACTAGCTGGAAGTAAGGGAGATGGGGCATGAAGTTATTTCTAGGAGTTGGACACATACCAAGTTTAGCTCAGTTCTGGGCATCTTTGAAATACCTATACAAACTTGTTGCTACATAGTAACTTGCAACTTTGAATGAGAATGTGCTTGCTTACAGCAACGTGCTATATGTTCTGAATGCCCGAATAGGGAATCTGTGTCAAAACTTTGTTAGGAATTATGTGATCCTTACTAGCTGGAAGTAAGGGAGATGGGGCATGAAGTTATTTCTAGGAGTTGGACACATACCAAGTTTAGCTCAGTTCTGGGCATCTTTGAAATACCTATACAAACTTGTTCCTACATAGTAACTTGCATCTTTGAATGAGAATGTGCTTGCTTACAGCAACGTGCTATATGTTCTGAATGCCCGAATTGGCAATCTGTGTCAAAACTTTGTTAGGAATTATGTGATCCTTACTAGCTGGAAGTAAGGGAGATGGGGCATGAAGTTATTTCTAGGAGTTGGACACATACCAAGTTTAGCTCAGTTCTGGGCATCTTTGAAATACCTATACAAACTTGTTCCTACATAGTAACTTGCAACTTTGAATGAGAATGTGCTTGCTTACAGCAACGTGCTATATGTTCTGAATGCCCGAATTGGGCATCTGTGTCAAAACTTTGTTAGGAATTATGTCATCCTTACTAGCTGGAAGTAAGGGAGATGGGGCATGAAGTTATTTCTAGGAGTTGGACACATACCAAGTTTAGCTCAGTTCTGGGCATCTTTGAAATACCTATACAAACTTGTTCCTACATAGTACCTTGCATCTTTGAATGAGAATGTGCTTGCTTACAGCAACGTGCTATATGTTCTGAATGCCCGAATTGGGCCTCTGTGTCAAAACTTTGTTAGGAATTATGTGATCCTTACTAGCTGGAAGTAAGGGAGATGGGGCATGAAGTTATTTCTAGGAGTTGGACACATAGCATGTTTAGCTCAGTTCTGGGCATCTTTGAAATACCTATACAAACGTGTTCCTACATAGTAACTTGCATCTTAGAATGGGAATCTGCTTGCTTACAGCAACGTGCTATATGTTCTGAATGCCCGAATTGGGAATCTGTGTCAAAACTTTGTTAGGAATTATGTGATCCTTACTAGCTGGAAGTAAGGGAGATGGGGCACGAAGTTATTTCTAGGAGTTGGACACATACCAAGTTTAGCTCAGTTCTGGGCATCTTTGAAATACCTATACAAACTTGTTCCTACATAGTAACTTGCAACTTTGAATGAGAATGTGCTTGCTTACAGCAACGTGCTATATGTTCTGAATGCCCGAATTGGGAATCTGTGTCAAAACTTTGTTAGGAATTATGTGATCCTTACTAGCTGGAAGAAAGGGAGATGGGGCATGAAGTTATTTCTTGGAATTGGAGACATACCAAGTTTAGCTCAGTTCTGGGCATCTTTGAAATACCTATACAAACTTGTTCCTACATAGTAACTTGCAACTTTGAATGAGAATGTGCTTGCTTGCAGCAACGTGCTATATGTTCTGAATGCCCGAATAGGGAATCTGTGTCAAAACTTTGTTAGGAATTATGTGATCCTTACTAGCTGGAAGTAAGGGAGATGGGGCATGAAGTTATTTCTATGAGTTGGACACATAGCATGTTTAGCTCAGTTCTGGGCATCTTTGAAATACCTATACAAACTTGTTGCTACATAGTAACTTGCAACTTTGAATGAGAATGTGCTTGCTTACAGCAATGTGCTATATGTTCTGAATGCCCGAATAGGGAATCTGTGTCAAAACTTTGTTAGGAATTATGTGATCCTTACTAGCTGGAAGTAAGGGAGATGGGGCATGAAGTTATTTCTAGGAGTTGGACACATACCAAGTTTAGCTCAGTTCTGGGCATCTTTGAAATACCTATACAAACTTGTTCCTACATAGTAACTTGCAACTTTGAATGAGAATGTGCTTGCTTGCAGCAACGTGCTATATGTTCTGAATGCCCGAATTGGGAATCTGTGTCAAAACTTTGTTAGGAATTATGTGATGCTTACTAGCTGGAAGTAAGGGAGATGGGGCATGAAGTTATTTCTAGGAGTTGGACACATACCAAGTTTAGCTCAGTTCTGGGCATCTTTGAAATACCTATACAAACTTGTTCCTACATAGTAACTTGCAACTTTGAATGAGAATGTGCTTGCTTACAGCAACGTGCTATATGTTCTGAATGCCCGAATTGGGAATCTGTGTCAAAACTTTGTTAGGAATTATGTCATCCTTACTAGCTGGAAGTAAGGGAGATGGGGCATGAAGTTATTTCTAGGAGTTGGACACATACCAAGTTTAGCTCAGTTCTGGGCATCTTTGAAATACCTATACAAACTTGTTGCTACATAGTAACTTGCATCTTTGAATGAGAATGTGCTTGCTTACAGCAACGTGCTATATGTTCTGAATGCCCGAATTGGGAATCTGTGTCAAAACTTTGTTAGGAATTATGTGATCCTTACTAGCTGGAAGTAAGGGAGATGGGGCATGAAGTTATTTCTAGGAGTTGGACACATACCAAGTTTAGCTCAGTTCTGGGCATCTTTGAAATACCTATACAAACTTGTTCCTACATAGTAACTTGCAACTTTGAATGAGAATGTGCTTGCTTACAGCAACGTGCTATATGTTCTGAATGCCCGAATTGGGAATCTGTGTCAAAACTTTGTTAGGAATTATGTGATCCTTACTAGCTGGAAGAAAGGGAGATGGGGCATGAAGTTATTTCTTGGAGTTGGAGACATACCAAGTTTAGCTCAGTTCTGGGCATCTTTGAAATACCTATACAAACTTGTTCCTACATAGTAACTTGCAACTTTGAATGAGAATGTGCTTGCTTGCAGCAACGTGCTATATGTTCTGAATGCCCGAATAGGGAATCTGTGTCAAAACTTTGTTAGGAATTATGTGATCCTTACTAGCTGGAAGTAAGGGAGATGGGGCATGAAGTTATTTCTAGGAGTTGGACACATACCAAGTTTAGCTCAGTTCTGGGCATCTTTGAAATACCTATACAAACTTGTTGCTACATAGTAACTTGCAACTTTGAATGAGAATGTGCTTGCTTACAGCAACGTGCTATATGTTCTGAATGCCCGAATAGGGAATCTGTGTCAAAACTTTGTTAGGAATTATGTGATCCTTACTAGCTGGAAGTAAGGGAGATGGGGCATGAAGTTATTTCTAGGAGTTGGACACATACCAAGTTTAGCTCAGTTCTGGGCATCTTTGAAATACCTATACAAACTTGTTCCTACATAGTAACTTGCATCTTTGAATGAGAATGTGCTTGCTTACAGCAACGTGCTATATGTTCTGAATGCCCGAATTGGCAATCTGTGTCAAAACTTTGTTAGGAATTATGTGATCCTTACTAGCTGGAAGTAAGGGAGATGGGGCATGAAGTTATTTCTAGGAGTTGGACACATACCAAGTTTAGCTCAGTTCTGGGCATCTTTGAAATACCTATACAAACTTGTTCCTACATAGTAACTTGCAACTTTGAATGAGAATGTGCTTGCTTACAGCAACGTGCTATATGTTCTGAATGCCCGAATTGGGCATCTGTGTCAAAACTTTGTTAGGAATTATGTCATCCTTACTAGCTGGAAGTAAGGGAGATGGGGCATGAAGTTATTTCTAGGAGTTGGACACATACCAAGTTTAGCTCAGTTCTGGGCATCTTTGAAATACCTATACAAACTTGTTCCTACATAGTACCTTGCATCTTTGAATGAGAATGTGCTTGCTTACAGCAACGTGCTATATGTTCTGAATGCCCGAATTGGGCCTCTGTGTCAAAACTTTGTTAGGAATTATGTGATCCTTACTAGCTGGAAGTAAGGGAGATGGGGCATGAAGTTATTTCTAGGAGTTGGACACATAGCATGTTTAGCTCAGTTCTGGGCATCTTTGAAATACCTATACAAACGTGTTCCTACATAGTAACTTGCATCTTAGAATGGGAATCTGCTTGCTTACAGCAACGTGCTATATGTTCTGAATGCCCGAATTGGGAATCTGTGTCAAAACTTTGTTAGGAATTATGTGATCCTTACTAGCTGGAAGTAAGGGAGATGGGGCATGAAGTTATTTCTAGGAGTTGGACACATACCAAGTTTAGCTCAGTTCTGGGCATCTTTGAAATACCTATACAAACTTGTTCCTACATAGTAACTTGCAACTTTGAATGAGAATGTGCTTGCTTACAGCAACGTGCTATATGTTCTGAATGCCCGAATTGGGAATCTGTGTCAAAACTTTGTTAGGAATTATGTGATCCTTACTAGCTGGAAGTAAGGGAGATGGGGCATGAAGTTATTTCTAGGAGTTGGACACATACCAAGTTTAGCTCAGTTCTGGGCATCTTTGAAATACCTATACAAACTTGTTCCTACATAGTAACTTGCATCTTTGAATGAGAATGTGCTTGCTTACAGCAACGTGCTATATGTTCTGAATGCCCGAATTGGCAATCTGTGTCAAAACTTTGTTAGGAATTATGTGATCCTTACTAGCTGGAAGTAAGGGAGATGGAGCATGAAGTTATTTCTTGGAGTTGGACACATACCAAGTTTAGCTCAGTTCTGGGCATCTTTGAAATACCTATACAAACTTGTTCCTACATAGTAACTTGCATCTTTGAATGAGAATGTGCTTGCTTGCAGCAACGTGCTATATGTTCTGAATGCCCGAATAGGGAATCTGTGTCAAAACTTTGTTAGAAATTATGTGATCCTTACTAGCTGGAAGTAAGGGAGATGGGGCATGAAGTTATTTCTAGGAGTTGGACACATACCAAGTTTAGCTCAGTTCTGGGCATCTTTGAAATACCTATACAAACTTGTTCCTACATAGTACCTTGCATCTTTGAATGAGAATCTGCTTGCTTATAGCAACGTGCTATATGTTCTGAATGCCCGAATAGGGAATCTGTGTCAAAACTTTGTTAGGAATTATGTGATCCTTACTAGCTGGAAGAAAGGGAGATGGGGCATGAAGTTATTTCTAGGAGTTGGACAAATACCAAGTTTAGCTCAGTTCTGGGCATCTTTGAAATACCTATACAAACTTGTTCCTACCTAGTAACTTGCAACTTTGAATGAAAATGTGCTTGCTTACAGCAACGTGCTATATGTTCTGAATGCCCGAATTGGGAATCTGTGTCAAAACTTTGTTAGGAATTATGTGATCCTTACTAGCTGGAAGTAAGGGAGATGGGGCATGAAGTTATTTCTAGGAGTTGGACACATACCAAGTTTAGCTCAGTTCTGGGCATCTTTGAAATACCTATACAAACTTGTTCCTACATAGTAACTTGCAACTTTGAATGAAAATGTGCTTGCTTACACCAACGTGCTATATGTTCTGAATGCCCGAATTGGGAATCTGTGTGAAAACATTGTTAGGAATTATGTGATCCTTACTAACTGGAAGTAAGGGAGATGGGGCATGAAGTTATTTCTAGGAGTTGGACACATGCCAAGTTTAGCTCAGTTCTGGGCATCTTTGAAATACCTATACAAACTTGTTCCTACCTAGGAACTTGCATCTTTGAATGAGAATCTGCTTGCTTACCGCAATGTGCTATATGTTCTGAATGCCCGAATTGGGAATCTGTGTCAAAACTTTGTTAGGAATTATGTGATCCATACTAGCTGGAAGTAAGGGAGATGGGGCATGAAGTTATTTCTAGGAGTTGGACACATACCAAGTTTAGCTCAGTTCTGGGCATCTTTGAAATACCTATACAAACTTGTTCCTACCTGGTAACTTGCATTTTTGAATGAGAATCTGCTTGCTTACAGCAACGTGCTATATGTTCTGAATGCCCGAATTGGGAATCTGTGTCAAAACTTTGTTAGGAATTATGTGATCCTTACTAGCTGGAAGTAAGGGAGATGGGGCACGAAGTTATTTCTAGGAGTTGGACACACACCAAGTTTAGCTCAGTTCTGGGCATCTTTGAACTACCTATACAAACTTGTTCCTACATAGTAACTTGCAACTTTGAATGAGAATGTGCTTGCTTACAGCAACGTGCTATATGTTCTGAATGCCCGAATTGGGAATCTGTGTCAAAACTTTGTTAGGAATTATGTGATCCTTACTAGCTGGAAGAAAGGGAGATGGGGCATGAAGTTATTTCTTGGAATTGGAGACATACCAAGTTTAGCTCAGTTCTGGGCATCTTTGAAATACCTATACAAACTTGTTCCTACATAGTAACTTGCAACTTTGAATGAGAATGTGCTTGCTTGCAGCAACGTGCTATATGTTCTGAATGCCCGAATAGGGAATCTGTGTCAAAACTTTGTTAGGAATTATGTGATCCTTACTAGCTGGAAGTAAGGGAGATGGGGCATGAAGTTATTTCTATGAGTTGGACACATACCAAGTTTAGCTCAGTTCTGGGCATCTTTGAAATACCTATACAAACTTGTTGCTACATAGTAACTTGCAACTTTGAATGAGAATGTGCTTGCTTACAGCAATGTGCTATATGTTCTGAATGCCCGAATAGGGAATCTGTGTCAAAACTTTGTTAGGAATTATGTGATCCTTACTAGCTGGAAGTAAGGGAGATGGGGCATGAAGTTATTTCTAGGAGTTGGACACATACCAAGTTTAGCTCAGTTCTGGGCATCTTTGAAATACCTATACAAACTTGTTCCTACATAGTAACTTGCAACTTTGAATGAGAATGTGCTTGCTTGCAGCAACGTGCTATATGTTCTGAATGCCCGAATTGGGAATCTGTGTCAAAACTTTGTTAGGAATTATGTGATGCTTACTAGCTGGAAGTAAGGGAGATGGGGCATGAAGTTATTTCTAGGAGTTGGACACATACCAAGTTTAGCTCAGTTCTGGGCATCTTTGAAATACCTATACAAACTTGTTCCTACATAGTAACTTGCAACTTTGAATGAGAATGTGCTTGCTTACAGCAACGTGCTATATGTTCTGAATGCCCGAATTGGGAATCTGTGTCAAAACTTTGTTAGGAATTATGTGATCCTTACTAGCTGGAAGTAAGGGAGATGGGGCATGAAGTTATTTCTAGGAGTTGGACACATACCAAGTTTAGCTCAGTTCTGGGCATCTTTGAAATACCTATACAAACTTGTTCCTACATAGTAACTTGCATCTTTGAATGAGAATGTGCTTGCTTACAGCAACGTGCTATATGTTCTGAATGCCCGAATTGGCAATCTGTGTCAAAACTTTGTTAGGAATTATGTGATCCTTACTAGCTGGAAGTAAGGGAGATGGGGCATGAAGTTATTTCTAGGAGTTGGACACATACCAAGTTTAGCTCAGTTCTGGGCATCTTTGAAATACCTATACAAACTTGTTCCTACATAGTAACTTGCAACTTTGAATGAGAATGTGCTTGCTTACAGCAACGTGCTATATGTTCTGAATGCCCGAATTGGGAATCTGTGTCAAAACTTTGTTAGGAATTATGTGATCCTTACTAGCTGGAAGAAAGGGAGATGGGGCATGAAGTTATTTCTTGGAGTTGGAGACATACCAAGTTTAGCTCAGTTCTGGGCATCTTTGAAATACCTATACAAACTTGTTCCTACATAGTAACTTGCAACTTTGAATGAGAATGTGCTTGCTTGCAGCAACGTGCTATATGTTCTGAATGCCCGAATAGGGAATCTGTGTCAAAACTTTGTTAGGAATTATGTGATCCTTACTAGCTGGAAGTAAGGGAGATGGGGCATGAAGTTATTTCTAGGAGTTGGACACATACCAAGTTTAGCTCAGTTCTGGGCATCTTTGAAATACCTATACAAACTTGTTCCTACATAGTAACTTGCATCTTTGAATGAGAATGTGCTTGCTTACAGCAACGTGCTATATGTTCTGAATGCCCGAATAGGGAATCTGTGTCAAAACTTTGTTAGGAATTATGTCATCCTTACAAGCTGGAAGTAAGGGAGATGGGGCATGAAGTTATTTCTAGGAGTTGGACACATACCAAGTTTAGCTCAGTTCTGGGCATCTTTGAAATACCTATACAAACTTGTTCCTACATAGTAACTTGCATCTTTGAATGAGAATGTGCTTGCTTACAGCAACGTGCTATATGTTCTGAATGCCCGAATTGGCAATCTGTGTCAAAACTTTGTTAGGAATTATGTGATCCTTACTAGCTGGAAGTAAGGGAGATGGGGCATGAAGTTATTTCTAGGAGTTGGACACATACCAAGTTTAGCTCAGTTCTGGGCATCTTTGAAATACCTATACAAACTTGTTCCTACCTAGTTACTTGCATTTTTGAATGAGAATCTGCTTGCTTACAGCAACGTGCTATATGTTCTGAATGCCCGAATTGGGAATCTGTGTCAAAACTTTGTTAGGAATTATGTGATCCTTACTAGCTGGAAGTAAGGGAGATGGGGCATGAAGTTATTTCTAGGAGTTGGACACATACCAAGTTTAGCTCAGTTCTGGGCATCTTTGAAATACCTATACAAACTTGTTCCTACATAGTAACTTGCAACTTTGAATGAGAATGTGCTTGCTTACAGCAACGTGCTATATGTTCTGAATGCCCGAATTGGGAATCTGTGTCAAAACTTTGTTAGGAATTATGTGATCCTTACTAGCTGGAAGAAAGGGAGATGGGGCATGAAGTTATTTCTTGGAGTTGGAGACATACCAAGTTTAGCTCAGTTCTGGGCATCTTTGAAATACCTATACAAACTTGTTCCTACATAGTAACTTGCAACTTTGAATGAGAATGTGCTTGCTTGCAGCAACGTGCTATATGTTCTGAATGCCCGAATAGGGAATCTGTGTCAAAACTTTGTTAGGAATTATGTGATCCTTACTAGCTGGAAGTAAGGGAGATGGGGCATGAAGTTATTTCTATGAGTTGGACACATACCAAGTTTAGCTCAGTTCTGGGCATCTTTGAAATACCTATACAAACTTGTTGCTACATAGTAACTTGCAACTTTGAATGAGAATGTGCTTGCTTACAGCAACGTGCTATATTTTCTGAATGCCCGAATAGGGAATCTGTGTCAAAACTTTGTTAGGAATTATGTGATCCTTACTAGCTGGAAGTAAGGGAGATGGGGCATGAAGTTATTTCTAGGAGTTGGACACATACCAAGTTTAGCTCAGTTCTGGGCATCTTTGAAATACCTATACAAACTTGTTCCTACATAGTAACTTGCAACTTTGAATGAGAATGTGCTTGCTTGCAGCAACGTGCTATATGTTCTGAATGCCCGAATTGGGAATCTGTGTCAAAACTTTGTTAGGAATTATGTGATGCTTACTAGCTGGAAGTAAGGGAGATGGGGCATGAAGTTATTTCTAGGAGTTGGACACATACCAAGTTTAGCTCAGTTCTGGGCATCTTTGAAATACCTATACAAACTTGTTCCTACATAGTAACTTGCAACTTTGAATGAGAATGTGCTTGCTTGCAGCAACGTGCTATATGTTCTGAATGCCCGAATTGGGAATCTGTGTCAAAACTTTGTTAGGAATTATGTCATCCTTACTAGCTGGAAGTAAGGGAGATGGGGCATGAAGTTATTTCTAGGAGTTGGACACATACCAAGTTTAGCTCAGTTCTGGGCATCTTTGAAATACCTATACAAACTTGTTCCTACATAGTAACTTGCATCTTTGAATGAGAATGTGCTTGCTAACAGCAACGTGCTATATGTTCTGAATGCCCGAATTGGGAATCTGTGTCAAAACTTTGTTAGGAATTATGTGATCCTTACTAGCTGGAAGTAAGGGAGATGGGGCATGAAGTTATTTCTAGGAGTTGGACACATACCAAGTTTAGCTCAGTTCTGGGCATCTTTGAAATACCTATACAAACTTGTTCCTACATAGTAACTTGCATCTTTGAATGAGAATGTGCTTGCTTACACCAACGTGCTATATGTTCTGAATGCCCGAATAGGGAATCTGTGTCAAAACTTTGTTAGGAATTATGTGATCCTTACTAGCTGGAAGTAAGGGAGATGGGGCATGAAGTTATTTCTAGGAGTTGGACACATACCAAGTGTAGCTCAGTTCTGGGCATCTTTGAAATACCTATACAAACTTGTTCCTACATAGTAACTTGCATCTTTGAATGAGAATGTGCTTGCTTACAGCAACGTGCTATATGTTCTGAATGCCCGAATTGGCAATATGTGTCAAAACTTTGTTAGGAATTATGTGATCCTTACTAGCTGGAAGTAAGGGAGATGGGGCATGAAGTTATTTCCAGGAGTTGGACACATACCAAGTTTAGCTCAGTTCTGGGCATCTTTGAAATACCTATACAAACTTGTTCCTACATAGTAACTTGCAACTTTGAATAAGAATGTGCTTGCTTACAGCAACGTGCTATATGTTCTGAATGCCCGAATTGGGAATCTGTGTCAAAACTTTGTTAGGAATTATGTGATCCTTACTAGCTGGAAGAAAGGGAGATGGGGCATGAAGTTATTTCTTGGAGTTGGAGACATACCAAGTTTAGCTCAGTTCTGGGCATCTTTGAAATACCTATACAAACTTGTTCCTACATAGTAACTTGCAACTTTGAATGAGAATGTGCTTGCTTGCAGCAACGTGCTATATGTTCTGAATGCCCGAATAGGGAATCTGTGTCAAAACTTTGTTAGGAATTATGTGATCCTTACTAGCTGGAAGTAAGGGAGATGGGGCATGAAGTTATTTCTAGGAGTTGGACACATACCAAGTTTAGCTCAGTTCTGGGCATCTTTAAAATACCTATACAAACTTGTTGCTACATAGTAACTTGCAACTTTGAATGAGAATGTGCTTGCTTACAGCAACGTGCTATATGTTCTGAATGCCCGAATAGGGAAGCTGTGTCAAAACTTTGTTAGGAATTATGTGATCCTTACTAGCTGGAAGTAAGGGAGATGGGGCATGAAGATATTTCTAGGAGTTGGACACATACCAAGTTTAGCTCAGTTCTGGGCATCTTTGAAATACCTATACAAACTTGTTCCTACATAGTAACTTGCATCTTTGAATGAGAATGTGCTTGCTTACAGCAACGTGCTATATGTTCTGAATGCCCGAATTGGCAATCTGTGTCAAAACTTTGTTAGGAATTATGTGATCCTTACTAGCTGGAAGTAAGGGAGATGGGGCATGAAGTTATTTCTAGGAGTTGGACACATACCAAGTTTAGCTCAGTTCTGGGCATCTTTGAAATACCTATACAAACTTGTTCCTACATAGTAACTTGCAACTTTGAATGAGAATGTGCTTGCTTACAGCAACGTGCTATAGTTTCTGAATGCCCGAATTGGGAATCTGTGTCAAAACTTTGTTAGGAATTATGTCATCCTTACTAGCTGGAAGTAAGGGAGATGGGGCATGAAGTTATTTCTAGGAGTTGGACACATACCAAGTTTAGCTCAGTTCTGGGCATCTTTGAAATACCTATACAAACTTGTTCCTACCTAGTAACTTGCATTTTTGAATGAGAATCTGCTTGCTTACAGCAACGTGCTATATGTTCTGAATGCCCGAATTGGGAATCTGTGTCAAAACTTTGTTAGGAATTATGTGATCCTTACTAGCTGGAAGTAAGGGAGATGGGGCATGAAGTTATTTCTAGGAGTTGGACACATACCAAGTTTAGCTCAGTTCTGGGCATCTTTGAAATACCTATACAAACTTGTTCCTACATAGTAACTTGCAACTTTGAATGAGAATGTGCTTGCTTACAGCAACGTGCTATATGTTCTGAATGCCCGAATTGGGAATCTGTGTCAAAACTTTGTTAGGAATTATGTGATCCTTACTAGCTGGAAGAAAGGGAGATGGGGCATGAAGTTATTTCTTGGAGTTGGAGACATACCAAGTTTAGCTCAGTTCTGGGCATCTTTGAAATACCTATACAAACTTGTTCCTACATAGTAACTTGCAACTTTGAATGAGAATGTGCTTGCTTGCAGCAACGTGCTATATGTTCTGAATGCCCGAATAGGGAATCTGTGTCAAAACTTTGTTAGGAATTATGTGATCCTTACTAGCTGGAAGTAAGGGAGATGGGGCATGAAGTTATTTCTATGAGTTGGACACATACCAAGTTTAGCTCAGTTCTGGGCATCTTTGAAATACCTATACAAACTTCTTGCTACATAGTAACTTGCAACTTTGAATGAGAATGTGCTTGCTTACAGCAACGTGCTATATGTTCTGAATGCCCGAATTGGCAATCTGTGTCAAAACTTTGTTAGGAATTATGTGATCCTTACTAGCTGGAAGTAAGGGAGATGGGGCATGAAGTTATTTCTAGGAGTTGGACACATACCAAGTTTAGCTCAGTTCTGGGCATCTTTGAAATACCTATACAAACTTGTTCCTACATAGTAACTTGCAACTTTGAATGAGAATGTGCTTGCTTGCAGCAACGTGCTATATGTTCTGAATGCCCGAATTGGGAATCTGTGTCAAAACTTTGTTAGGAATTATGTGATCCTTACTAGCTGGAAGTAAGGGAGATGGGGCATGAAGTTATTTCTAGGAGTTGGACACATACCAAGTTTAGCTCAGTTCTGGGCATCTTTGAAATACCTATACAAACTTGTTCCTACATAGTAACTTGCAACTTTGAATGAGAAAGTGCTTGCTTACAGCAACGTGCTATATGTTCTGAATGCCCGAATTGGGAATCTGTGTCAAAACTTTGTTAGGAATTATGTGATCCTTACTAGCTGGAAGTAAGGGAGATGGGGCATGAAGTTATTTCTAGGAGTTGGACACATACCAAGTTTAGCTCAGTTCTGGGCATCTTTGAAATACCTATACAAACTTGTTCCTACATAGTAACTTGAATCTTTGAATGAGAATCTGCTTGCTTACTGCAACGTGCTATGTGTTCTGAATGCCCGAATTGGCAATCTGTGTCAAAACTTTGTTAGGAATTATGTGATCCTTACTAGCTGGAAGTAAGGGAGATGGGGCATGAAGTTATTTCTAGGAGTTGGACACATACCAAGTTATCTCAGTTCTGGGCATCTTTGAAATACCTATACAAACTTGTTCCTACATAGTAACTTGCATCTTTGAATGAGAATGTGCTTGCTTACAGCAACGTGCTATATGTTCTGAATGCCCGAATTGGCAATCTGTGTCAAAACTTTGTTAGGAATTATGTGATCCTTACTAGCTGGAGGTAAGGGAGATGGGGCATGAAGTTATTTCTAGGAGTTGGACACATACCAAGTTTAGCTCAGTTCTGGGCATCTTTGAAATACCTATACAAACTTGTTCCTACATAGTAACTTGCATCTTTGAATGAGAATGTGCTTGCTTACAGCAACGTGCTATATGTTCTGAATGCCCGAATTGGCAATCTGTGTCAAAACTTTGTTAGGAATTATGTGATCCTTACTAGCTGGAAGTAAGGGAGATGGGGCATGAAGTTATTTCTAGGAGTTGGACACATACCAAGTTTAGCTCAGTTCTGGGCATCTTTGAAATACCTATACAAACTTGTTCCTACATAGTAACTTGCAACTTTGAATGAGAATGTGCTTGCTTACAGCAACGTGCTATATGTTCTGAATGCCCGAATTGGGAATCTGTGTCAAAACTTTGTTAGGAATTATGTGATCCTTACTAGCTGGAAGAAAGGGAGATGGAGGATGAAGTTATTTCTTGGAGTTGGAGACATACCAAGTTTAGCTCAGTTCTGGGCATCTTTGAAATACCTATACAAACTTGTTCCTACATAGTAACTTGCAACTTTGAATGAAAATGTGCTTGCTTACACCAACGTGCTATATGTTCTGAATGCCCGAATTGGGAATCTGTGTGAAAACATTGTTAGGAATTATGTGATCCTTACTAGCTGGAAGTAAGGGAGATGGGGCATGAAGTTATTTCTAGGAGTTGGACACATGCCAAGTTTAGCTCAGTTCTGGGCATCTTTGAAATACCTATACAAACTTGTTCCTACCTAGGAACTTGCATCTTTGAATGAGAATCTGCTTGCTTACAGCAATGTGCTATATGTTCTGAATGCCCGAATTGGGAATCTGTGTCAAAACTTTGTTAGGAATTATGTGATCCTTACTAGCTGGAAGTAAGGGAGATGGGGCATGAAGTTATTTCTAGGAGTTGGACACATGCCAAGTTTAGCTCAGTTCTGGGCATCTTTGAAATACCTATACAAACTTGTTCCTACATAGTAACTTGCATCTTTGAATGAGAATCTGCTTGCTTACAGCAACGTGCTATATGTTCTGAATGCCCGAATAGGGAATCTGTGTCAAAACTTTGTTAGGAATTATGTGATCCTTACTAGCTGGAAGTAAGGGAGATGGGGCATGAAGTTCTTTCTAGGAGTTGGACACATACCAAGTTTAGCTCAGTTCTGGGCATCTTTGAAATACCTATACAAACTTGTTCCTACATAGTAACTTGCAACTTTGAATGAAAATGTGCTTGCTTACAGCAACGTGCTATATGTTCTGAATGCCCGAATTGGGAATCTGTGTCAAAACTTTGTTAGGAATTATGTGATCCTTACTAGCTGGAAGTAAGGGAGATGGGCATGAAGTTATTTCTTGGAGTTGGAGACATACCAAGTTTAGCTCAGTTCTGGGCATCTTTGAAATACCTATACAAACTTGTTCCTACATAGTAACTTGCAACTTTGAATGAGAATGTGCTTGCTTGCAGCAACGTGCTATATGTTCTGAATGCCCGAATTGGGAATCTGTGTCAAAACTTTGTTAGGAATTATGTGATCCTTACTAGCTGGAAGTAAGGGAGATGGGGCATGAAGTTATTTCTAGGAGTTGGACACATACCAAGTTTAGCTCAGTTCTGGGCATCTTTGAAATACCTATACAAACTTGTTCCTACATAGTAACTTGCAACTTTGAATGAAAATGTGATTGCTTACAGCAACGTGCTATATGTTCTGAATGCCCGAATTGGGAATCTGTGTCAAAACTTTGTTAGGAATTATGTGATCCTTACTAGCTGGAAGTAAGGGAGATGGGGCATGAAGTTATTTCTAGGAGTTGGACACATACCAAGTTTAGCTCAGTTCTGGGCATCTTTGAAATACCTATACAAACTTGTTCCTACATAGTAACTTGCATCTTTAATGAGAATCTGCTTGCTTACAGCAACGTGCTATATGTTCTGAATGCCCGAATTGGCAATCTGTGTCAAAACTTTGTTAGGAATTATGTGATCCTTACTAGCTGGAAGTAAGGGAGATGGGGCATGAAGTTATTTCTAGGAGTTGGACACATACCAAGTTTAGCTCAGTTCTGGGCATCTTTGAAATACCTATACAAAATTGTTCCTACATAGTAACTTGCAACTTTGAATGAGAATGTGCTTGCTTACAGCAACGTGCTATATGTTCTGAATGCCCGAATTGGGAATCTGTGTCAAAACTTTGTTAGGAATTATGTGATCCTTACTAGCTGGAAGTAAGGGAGATGGGGTATGAAGTTATTTCTTGGAGTTGGAGACATACCAAGTTTAGCTCAGTTCTGGGCATCTTTGAAATACCTATACAAACTTGTTCCTACATAGTAACTTGCAACTTTGAATGAGAATGTGCTTGCTTGCAGCAACGTGCTATATGTTCTGAATGCCCGATTTGGGAATCTGTGTCAAAACTTTGTTAGGAATTATGTGATCCTTACTAGCTGGAAGTAAGGGAGATGGGGCATGAAGTTATTTCTAGGAGTTGGACACATACCAAGTTTAGCTCAGTTCTGGGCATCTTTGAAATACCTATACAAACTTGTTCCTACATAGTAACTTGCAACTTTGAATAAGAATGTGCTTGCTTACAGCAACGTGCTATATGTTCTGAATGCCCGAATTGGGAATCTGTGTCAAAACTTTGTTAGGAATTATGTGATCCTTACTAGCTGGAAGAAAGGGAGATGGGGCATGAAGTTATTTCTTGGAATTGGAGACATACCAAGTTTAGCTCAGTTCTGGGCATCTTTGAAATACCTATACAAACTTGTTCCTACCTAGTAACTTGCATTTTTGAATGAGAATCTGCTTGCTTACAGCAACGTGCTATATGTTCTGAATGCCCGAATTGGGAATCTGTGTCAAAACTTTGTTAGGAATTATGTGATCTTTACTAGCTGGAAGTAAGGGAGATGGGGTATGAAGTTATTTCTAGGAGTTGGACACATACCAAGTTTAGCTCAGTTCTGGGCATCTTTGAAATACCTATACAAACTTGTTCCTACATAGTAACTTGCAACTTTGAATGAGAATGTGCTTGCTTACAGCAACGTGCTATATGTTCTGAATGCCCGAATTGGGAATCTGTGTCAAAACTTTGTTAGGAATTATGTCATCCTTACTAGCTGGAAGTAAGGGAGATGGGGCATGAAGTTATTTCTAGGAGTTGGACACATACCAAGTTTAGCTCAGTTCTGGGCATCTTTGAAATACCTATACAAACTTGTTCCTACATAGTAACTTGCATCTTTCAATGAGAATGTGCTTGCTTACAGCAACGTGCTATATGTTCTGAATGCCCGAATTGGGAATCTGTGTCAAAACTTTGTTAGGAATTATGTGATCCTTACTAGCTGGAAGTAAGGGAGATGGGGCATGAAGTTATTTCTAGGAGTTGGACACATACCAAGTTTAGCTCAGTTCTGGGCATCTTTGAAATACCTATACAAACTTGTTCCTACATAGTAACTTGCATCTTTGAATGAGAATGTGCTTGCTTACACCAACGTGCTATATGTTCTGAATGCCCGAATTGGCAATCTGTGTCAAAACTTTGTTAGGAATTATGTGATCCTTACTAGCTGGAAGTAAGGGAGATGGGGCATGAAGTTATTTCTAGGAGTTGGACACATACCAAGTTTAGCTCAGTTCTGGGCATCTTTGAAATACCTATACAAACTTGTTCCTACATAGTAACTTGCATCTTTGAATGAGAATGTGCTTGCTTACAGCAACGTGCTATATGTTCTGAATGCCCGAATTGGCAATCTGTGTCAAAAGTTTGTTAGGAATTATGTGATCCTTACTAGCTGGAAGTAAGGGAGATGGGGCATGAAGTTATTTCTAGGAGTTGGACACATACCAAGTTTAGCTCAGTTCTGGGCATCTTTGAAATACCTATACAAACTTGTTCCTACATAGTAACTTGCAACTTTGAATGAGAATGTGCTTGCTTACAGCAACGTGCTATATGTTCTGAATGCCCGAATTGGGAATCTGTGTCAAAACTTTGTTAGGAATTATGTGATCCTTACTAGCTGGAAGAAAGGGAGATGGGGCATGAAGTTATTTCTTGGAGTTGGAGACATACCAAGTTTAGCTCAGTTCTGGGCATCTTTGAAATACCTATACAAACTTGTTCCTACATAGTAACTTGCAACTTTGAATGAGAATGTGCTTGCTTGCAGCAACGTGCTATATGTTCTGAATGCCCGAATAGGGAATCTGTGTCAAAACTTTGTTAGGAATTATGTGATCCTTACTAGCTGGAAGTAAGGGAGATGGGGCATGAAGTTATTTCTAGGAGTTGGACACATACCAAGTTTAGCTCAGTTCTGGGCATCTTTGAAATACCTATACAAACTTGTTCCTACATAGTAACTTGCATCTTTGAATGAGAATGTGCTTGCTTGCAGCAACGTGCTATATGTTCTGAATGCCCGAATAGGGAATCTGTGTCAAAACTTTGTTAGGAATTATGTGATCCTTACTAGCTGGAAGTAAGGGAGATGGGGCATGAAGTTATTTCTAGGAGTTGGACACATACCAAGTTTAGCTCAGTTCTGGGCATCTTTGAAATACCTATACAAACTTGTTCCTACATAGTAACTTGCATCTTTGAATGAGAATGTGCTTGCTTACAGCAACGTGCTATATGTTCTGAATGCCCGAATTGGCAATCTGTGTCAAAACTTTGTTAGGAATTATGTGATCCTTACTAGCTGGAAGTAAGGGAGATGGGGCATGAAGTTATTTCTAGGAGTTGGACACATACCAAGTTTAGCTCAGTTCTGGGCATCTTTGAAATACCTATACAAACTTGTTCCTACATAGTAACTTGCAACTTTGAATGAGAATGTGCTTGCTTACAGCAACGTGCTATATGTTCTGAATGCCCGAATTGGGAATCTGTGTCAAAACTTTGTTAGGAATTATGTGATCCTTACTAGCTGGAAGTAAGGGAGATGGGGCATGAAGTTATTTCTAGGAGTTGGACACATACCAAGTTTAGCTCAGTTCTGGGCATCTTTGAAATACCTATACAAACTTGTTCCTACATAGTAACTTGCATCTTTGAATGAGAATGTGCTTGCTTACAGCAACGTGCTATATGTTCTGAATGCCCGAATTGGGAATCTGTGTCAAAACTTTGTTAGGAATTATGTGATCCTTACTAGCTGGAAGTAAGGGAGATGGGGCATGAAGTTATTTCTAGGAGTTGGACACATACCAAGTTTAGCTCAGTTCTGGGCATCTTTGAAATACCTATACAAACTTGTTCCTACCTAGTAACTTGCATTTTTGAATGAGAATCTGCTTGCTTACAGCAACGTGCTATAGGTTCTGAATGCCCGAATTGGGAATCTGTGTCAAAACTTTGTTAGGAATTATGTGATGCTTACTAGCTGGAAGTAAGGGAGATGGGGCATGAAGTTATTTCTAGGAGTTGGACACATACCAAGTTTAGCTCAGTTCTGGGCATCTTTGAAATACCTATACAAACTTGTTCCTACATAGTAACTTGCAACTTTGAATGAGAATGTGCTTGCTTACAGCAACGTGCTATATGTTCTGAATGCCCGAATTGGGAATCTGTGTCAAAACTTTGTTAGGAATTATGTCATCCTTACTAGCTGGAAGTAAGGGAGATGGGGCATGAAGTTATTTCTAGGAGTTGGACACATACCAAGTTTAGCTCAGTTCTGGGCATCTTTGAAATACCTATACAAACTTGTTCCTACATAGTAACTTGCAACTTTGAATGAAAATGTGCTTGCTTACAGCAACGTGCTATATGTTCTGAATGCCCGAATTGGGAATCTGTGTCAAAACTTTGTTAGGAATTATGTGATCCTTACTAGCTGGAAGTAAGGGAGATGGGCATGAAGTTATTTCTTGGAGTTGGAGACATACCAAGTTTAGCTCAGTTCTGGGCATCTTTGAAATACCTATACAAACTTGTTCCTACATAGTAACTTGCATCTTTAATGAGAATCTGCTTGCTTACAGCAACGTGCTATATGTTCTGAATGCCCGAATTGGCAATCTGTGTCAAAACTTTGTTAGGAATTATGTGATCCTTACTAGCTGGAAGTAAGGGAGATGGGGCATGAAGTTATTTCTAGGAGTTGGACACATACCAAGTTTAGCTCAGTTCTGGGCATCTTTGAAATACCTATACAAAATTGTTCCTACATAGTAACTTGCAACTTTGAATGAGAATGTGCTTGCTTACAGCAACGTGCTATATGTTCTGAATGCCCGAATTGGGAATCTGTGTCAAAACTTTGTTAGGAATTATGTGATCCTTACTAGCTGGAAGTAAGGGAGATGGGGTATGAAGTTATTTCTTGGAGTTGGAGACATACCAAGTTTAGCTCAGTTCTGGGCATCTTTGAAATACCTATACAAACTTGTTCCTACATAGTAACTTGCAACTTTGAATGAGAATGTGCTTGCTTGCAGCAACGTGCTATATGTTCTGAATGCCCGATTTGGGAATCTGTGTCAAAACTTTGTTAGGAATTATGTGATCCTTACTAGCTGGAAGTAAGGGAGATGGGGCATGAAGTTATTTCTAGGAGTTGGACACATACCAAGTTTAGCTCAGTTCTGGGCATCTTTGAAATACCTATACAAACTTGTTCCTACATAGTAACTTGCAACTTTGAATAAGAATGTGCTTGCTTACAGCAACGTGCTATATGTTCTGAATGCCCGAATTGGGAATCTGTGTCAAAACTTTGTTAGGAATTATGTGATCCTTACTAGCTGGAAGAAAGGGAGATGGGGCATGAAGTTATTTCTTGGAATTGGAGACATACCAAGTTTAGCTCAGTTCTGGGCATCTTTGAAATACCTATACAAACTTGTTCCTACCTAGTAACTTGCATTTTTGAATGAGAATCTGCTTGCTTACAGCAACGTGCTATATGTTCTGAATGCCCGAATTGGGAATCTGTGTCAAAACTTTGTTAGGAATTATGTGATCCTTACTAGCTGGAAGTAAGGGAGATGGGGCATGAAGTTATTTCTAGGAGTTGGACACATACCAAGTTTAGCTCAGTTCTGGGCATCTTTGAAATACCTATACAAACTTGTTCCTACATAGTAACTTGCAACTTTGAATGAGAATGTGCTTGCTTACAGCAACGTGCTATATGTTCTGAATGCCCGAATTGGGAATCTGTGTCAAAACTTTGTTAGGAATTATGTCATCCTTACTAGCTGGAAGTAAGGGAGATGGGGCATGAAGTTATTTCTAGGAGTTGGACACATACCAAGTTTAGCTCAGTTCTGGGCATCTTTGAAATACCTATACAAACTTGTTCCTACATAGTAACTTGCATCTTTGAATGAGAATGTGCTTGCTTACAGCAACGTGCTATATGTTCTGAATGCCCGAATTGGGAATCTGTGTCAAAACTTTGTTAGGAATTATGTGATCCTTACTAGCTGGAAGTAAGGGAGATGGGGCATGAAGTTATTTCTAGGAGTTGGACACATACCAAGTTTAGCTCAGTTCTGGGCATCTTTGAAATACCTATACAAACTTGTTCCTACATAGTAACTTGCATCTTTGAATGAGAATGTGCTTGCTTACACCAACGTGCTATATGTTCTGAATGCCCGAATTGGCAATCTGTGTCAAAACTTTGTTAGGAATTATGTGATCCTTACTAGCTGGAAGTAAGGGAGATGGGGCATGAAGTTATTTCTAGGAGTTGGACACATACCAAGTTTAGCTCAGTTCTGGGCATCTTTGAAATACCTATACAAACTTGTTCCTACATAGTAACTTGCATCTTTGAATGAGAATGTGCTTGCTTACAGCAACGTGCTATATGTTCTGAATGCCCGAATTGGCAATCTGTGTCAAAACTTTGTTAGGAATTATGTGATCCTTACTAGCTGGAAGTAAGGGAGATGGGGCATGAAGTTATTTCTAGGAGTTGGACACATACCAAGTTTAGCTCAGTTCTGGGCATCTTTGAAATACCTATACAAACTTGTTCCTACCTAGTAACTTGCAACTTTGAATGAGAATGTGCTTGCTTACAGCAACGTGCTATATGTTCTGAATGCCCGAATTGGGAATCTGTGTCAAAACTTTGTTAGGAATTATGTGATCCTTACTAGCTGGAAGAAAGGGAGATGGGGCATGAAGTTATTTCTTGGAGTTGGAGACATACCAAGTTTAGCTCAGTTCTGGGCATCTTTGAAATACCTATACAAACTTGTTCCTACATAGTAACTTGCAACTTTGAATGAGAATGTGCTTGCTTGCAGCAACGTGCTATATGTTCTGAATGCCCGAATAGGGAATCTGTGTCAAAACTTTGTTAGGAATTATGTGATCCTTACTAGCTGGAAGTAAGGGAGATGGGGCATGAAGTTATTTCTAGGAGTTGGACACATACCAAGTTTAGCTCAGTTCTGGGCATCTTTGAAATACCTATACAAACTTGTTCCTACATAGTAACTTGCAACTTTGAATGAGAATGTGCTTGCTTACAGCAACGTGCTATATGTTCTGAATGCCCGAATTGGGAATCTGTGTCAAAACTTTGTTAGGAATTATGTGATCCTTACTAGCTGGAAGTAAGGGAGATGGGGCATGAAGTTATTTCTAGGAGTTGGACACATACCAAGTTTAGCTCAGTTCTGGGCATCTTTGAAATACCTATACAAACTTGTTCCTACATAGTAACTTGCATCTTTGAATGAGAATGTGCTTGCTTACAGCAACGTGCTATATGTTCTGAATGCCCGAATTGGGAATCTGTGTCAAAACTTTGTTAGGAATTATGTGATGCTTACTAGCTGGAAGTAAGGGAGATGGGGCATGAAGTTATTTCTAGGAGTTGGACACATACCAAGTTTAGCTCAGTTCTGGGCATCTTTGAAATACCTATACAAACTTGTTCCTACCTAGTAACTTGCATTTTTGAATGAGAATCTGCTTGCTTACAGCAACGTGCTATATGTTCTGAATGCCCGAATTGGGAATCTGTGTCAAAACTTTGTTAGGAATTATGTGATGCTTACTAGCTGGAAGTAAGGGAGATGGGGCATGAAGTTATTTCTAGGAGTTGGACACATACCAAGTTTAGCTCAGTTCTGGGCATCTTTGAAATACCTATACAAACTTGTTCCTACATAGTAACTTGCAACTTTGAATGAGAATGTGCTTGCTTACAGCAACGTGCTATATGTTCTGAATGCCCGAATTGGGAATCTGTGTCAAAACTTTGTTAGGAATTATGTGATCCTTACTAGCTGGAAGTAAGGGAGATGGGGCATGAAGTTATTTCTTGGAGTTGGACACATACCAAGTTTAGCTCAGTTCTGGGCATCTTTGAAATACCTATACAAACTTGTTCCTACATAGTAACTTGCAACTTTGAATGAAAATGTGCTTGCTTGCAGCAACGTGCTATATGTTCTGAATGCCCGAATTGGGAATCTGTGTCAAAACTTTGTTAGGAATTATGTGATCCTTACTAGCTGGAAGTAAGGGAGATGGGCATGAAGTTATTTCTTGGAGTTGGAGACATACCAAGTTTAGCTCAGTTCTGGGCATCTTTGAAATACCTATACAAACTTGTTCCTACATAGTAACTTGCAACTTTGAATGAGAATGTGCTTGCTTGCAGCAACGTGCTATATGTTCTGAATGCCCGAATTGGGAATCTGTGTCAAAACTTTGTTAGGAATTATGTGATCCTTACTAGCTGGAAGTAAGGGAGATGGGGCATGAAGTTATTTCTAGGAGTTGGACACATACCAAGTTTAGCTCAGTTCTGGGCATCTTTGAAATACCTATACAAACTTGTTCCTACATAGTAACTTGCAACTTTGAATGAAAATGTGATTGCTTACAGCAACGTGCTATATGTTCTGAATGCCCGAATTGGGAATCTGTGTCAAAACTTTGTTAGGAATTATGTGATCCTTACTAGCTGGAAGTAAGGGAGATGGGGCATGAAGTTATTTCTAGGAGTTGGACACATACCAAGTTTAGCTCAGTTCTGGGCATCTTTGAAATACCTATACAAACTTGTTCCTACATAGTAACTTGCATCTTTAATGAGAATCTGCTTGCTTACAGCAACGTGCTATATGTTCTGAATGCCCGAATTGGCAATCTGTGTCAAAACTTTGTTAGGAATTATGTGATCCTTACTAGCTGGAAGTAAGGGAGATGGGGCATGAAGTTATTTCTAGGAGTTGGACACATACCAAGTTTAGCTCAGTTCTGGGCATCTTTGAAATACCTATACAAAATTGTTCCTACATAGTAACTTGCAACTTTGAATGAGAATGTGCTTGCTTACAGCAACGTGCTATATGTTCTGAATGCCCGAATTGGGAATCTGTGTCAAAACTTTGTTAGGAATTATGTGATCCTTACTAGCTGGAAGTAAGGGAGATGGGGTATGAAGTTATTTCTTGGAGTTGGAGACATACCAAGTTTAGCTCAGTTCTGGGCATCTTTGAAATACCTATACAAACTTGTTCCTACATAGTAACTTGCAACTTTGAATGAGAATGTGCTTGCTTGCAGCAACGTGCTATATGTTCTGAATGCCCGATTTGGGAATCTGTGTCAAAACTTTGTTAGGAATTATGTGATCCTTACTAGCTGGAAGTAAGGGAGATGGGGCATGAAGTTATTTCTAGGAGTTGGACACATACCAAGTTTAGCTCAGTTCTGGGCATCTTTGAAATACCTATACAAACTTGTTCCTACATAGTAACTTGCAACTTTGAATGAGAATGTGCTTGCTTACAGCAACGTGCTATATGTTCTGAATGCCCGAATTGGGAATCTGTGTCAAAACTTTGTTAGGAATTATGTGATCCTTACTAGCTGGAAGAAAGGGAGATGGGGCATGAAGTTATTTCTTGGAATTGGAGACATACCAAGTTTAGCTCAGTTCTGGGCATCTTTGAAATACCTATACAAACTTGTTCCTACCTAGTAACTTGCATTTTTGAATGAGAATCTGCTTGCTTACAGCAACGTGCTATATGTTCTGAATGCCCGAATTGGGAATCTGTGTCAAAACTTTGTTAGGAATTATGTGATCCTTACTAGCTGGAAGTAAGGGAGATGGGGCATGAAGTTATTTCTAGGAGTTGGACACATACCAAGTTTAGCTCAGTTCTGGGCATCTTTGAAATACCTATACAAACTTGTTCCTACATAGTAACTTGCAACTTTGAATGAGAATGTGCTTGCTTACAGCAACGTGCTATATGTTCTGAATGCCCGAATTGGGAATCTGTGTCAAAACTTTGTTAGGAATTATGTCATCCTTACTAGCTGGAAGTAAGGGAGATGGGGCATGAAGTTATTTCTAGGAGTTGGACACATACCAAGTTTAGCTCAGTTCTGGGCATCTTTGAAATACCTATACAAACTTGTTCCTACATAGTAACTTGCAACTTTGAATGAGAATGTGCTTGCTTACAGCAACGTGCTATATGTTCTGAATGCCCGAATAGGGAATCTGTGTCAAAACTTTGTTAGGAATTATGTCATCCTTACTAGCTGGAAGTAAGGGAGATGGGGCATGAAGTTATTTCTAGGAGTTGGACACATACCAAGTTTAGCTCAGTTCTGGGCATCTTTGAAATACCTATACAAACTTGTTCCTACATAGTAACTTGCATCTTTGAATGAGAATGTGCTTGCTTACAGCAACGTGCTATATGTTCTGAATGCCCGAATTGGCAATCTGTGTCAAAACTTTGTTAGGAATTATGTGATCCTTACTAGCTGGAAGTAAGGGAGATGGGGCATGAAGTTATTTCTAGGAGTTGGACACATACCAAGTTTAGCTCAGTTCTGGGCATCTTTGAAATACCTATACAAACTTGTTCCTACATAGTAACTTGCAACTTTGAATGAGAATGTGCTTGCTTACAGCAACGTGCTATATGTTCTGAATGCCCGAATTGGGAATCTGTGTCAAAACTTTGTTAGGAATTATGTGATCCTTACTAGCTGGAAGAAAGGGAGATGGGGCATGAAGTTATTTCTTGGAGTTGGAGACATACCAAGTTTAGCTCAGTTCTGGGCATCTTTGAAATACCTATACAAACTTGTTCCTACATAGTAACTTGCAACTTTGAATGAGAATGTGCTTGCTTGCAGCAACGTGCTATATGTTCTGAATGCCCGAATAGGGAATCTGTGTCAAAACTTTGTTAGGAATTATGTGATCCTTACTAGCTGGAAGTAAGGGAGATGGGGCATGAAGTTATTTCTAGGAGTTGGACACATACCAAGTTTAGCTCAGTTCTGGGCATCTTTGAAATACCTATACAAACTTGTTCCTACATAGTAACTTGCAACTTTGAATGAGAATGTGCTTGCTTACAGCAACGTGCTATATGTTCTGAATGCCCGAATAGGGAATCTGTGTCAAAACTTTGTTAGGAATTATGTCATCCTTACTAGCTGGAAGTAAGGGAGATGGGGCATGAAGTTATTTCTAGGAGTTAGACACATACCAAGTTTAGCTCAGTTCTGGGCATCTTTGAAATACCTATACAAACTTGTTCCTACATAGTAACTTGCATCTTTGAATGAGAATGTGCTTGCTTACAGCAACGTGCTATATGTTCTGAATGCCCGAATTGGCAATCTGTGTCAAAACTTTGTTAGGAATTATGTGATCCTTACTAGCTGGAAGTAAGGGAGATGGGGCATGAAGTTATTTCTAGGAGTTGGACACATACCAAGTTTAGCTCAGTTCTGGGCATCTTTGAAATACCTATACAAACTTGTTCCTACATAGTAACTTGCAACTTTGAATGAGAATGTGCTTGCTTACAGCAACGTGCTATATGTTCTGAATGCCCGAATTGGGAATCTGTGTCAAAACTTTGTTAGGAATTATGTCATCCTTACTAGCTGGAAGTAAGGGAGATGGGGCATGAAGTTATTTCTAGGAGTTGGACACATACCAAGTTTAACTCAGTTCTGGGCATCTTTGAAATACCTATACAAACTTGTTCCTACATAGTAACTTGCATCTTTGAATGAGAATGTGCTTGCTTACAGCAACGTGCTATATGTTCTGAATGCCCGAATTGGGAATCTGTGTCAAAACTTTGTTAGGAATTATGTGATCCTTACTAGCTGGAAGTAAGGGAGATGGGGCATGAAGTTATTTCTAGGAGTTGGACACATACCAAGTTTAGCTCAGTTCTGGGCATCTTTGAAATACCTATACAAACTTGTTCCTACCTAGTAACTTGCATTTTTGAATGAGAATCTGCTTGCTTACAGCAACGTGCTATATGTTCTGAATGCCCGAATTGGGAATCTGTGTCAAAACTTTGTTAGGAATTATGTGATGCTTACTAGCTGGAAGTAAGGGAGATGGGGCATGAAGTTATTTCTAGGAGTTGGACACATACCAAGTTTAGCTCAGTTCTGGGCATCTTTGAAATACCTATACAAACTTGTTCCTACATAGTAACTTGCAACTTTGAATGAGAATGTGCTTGCTTACAGCAACGTGCTATATGTTCTGAATGCCCGAATTGGGAATCTGTGTCAAAACTTTGTTAGGAATTATGTCATCCTTACTAGCTGGAAGTAAGGGAGATGGGGCATGAAGTTATTTCTAGGAGTTGGACACATACCAAGTTTAGCTCAGTTCTGGGCATCTTTGAAATACCTATACAAACTTGTTCCTACATAGTAACTTGCATCTTTGAATGAGAATGTGCTTGCTTACAGCAACGTGCTATATGTTCTGAATGCCCGAATTGGGAATCTGTGTCAAAACTTTGTTAGGAATTATGTGATCCTTACTAGCTGGAAGTAAGGGAGATGGGGCATGAAGTTATTTCTAGGAGTTGGACACATACCAAGTTTAGCTCAGTTCTGGGCATCTTTGAAATACCTATACAAACTTGTTCCTACATAGTAACTTGCATCTTTGAATGAGAATGTGCTTGCTTACACCAACGTGCTATATGTTCTGAATGCCCGAATTGGCAATCTGTGTCAAAACTTTGTTAGGAATTATGTGATCCTTACTAGCTGGAAGTAAGGGAGATGGGGCATGAAGTTATTTCTAGGAGTTGGACACATACCAAGTTTAGCTCAGTTCTGGGCATCTTTGAAATACCTATACAAACTTGTTCCTACATAGTAACTTGCAACTTTGAATGAGAATGTGCTTGCTTACAGCAACGTGCTATATGTTCTGAATGCCCGAATAGGGAATCTGTGTCAAAACTTTGTTAGGAATTATGTCATCCTTACTAGCTGGAAGTAAGGGAGATGGGGCATGAAGTTATTTCTAGGAGTTGGACACATACCAACTTTAGCTCAGTTCTGGGCATCTTTGAAATACCTATACAAACTTGTTCCTACATAGTAACTTGCATCTTTGAATGAGAATGTGCTTGCTTACAGCAACGTGCTATATGTTCTGAATGCCCGAATTGGCAATCTGTGTCAAAACTTTGTTAGGAATTATGTGATCCTTACTAGCTGGAAGTAAGGGAGATGGGGCATGAAGTTATTTCTAGGAGTTGGACACATACCAAGTTTAGCTCAGTTCTGGGCATCTTTCAAATACCTATACAAACTTGTTCCTACATAGTAACTTGCAACTTTGAATGAGAATGTGCTTGCTTACAGCAACGTGCTATATGTTCTGAATGCCCGAATTGGGAATCTGTGTCAAAACTTTGTTAGGAATTATGTCATCCTTACTAGCTGGAAGTAAGGGAGATGGGGCATGAAGTTATTTCTAGGAGTTGGACACATACCAAGTTTAGCTCAGTTCTGGGCATCTTTGAAATACCTATACAAACTTGTTCCTACATAGTAACTTGCATCTTTGAATGAGAATGTGCTTGCTTACAGCAACGTGCTATATGTTCTGAATGCCCGAATTGGGAATCTGTGTCAAAACTTTGTTAGGAATTATGTGATCCTTACTAGCTGGAAGTAAGGGAGATGGGGCATGAAGTTATTTCTAGGAGTTGGACACATACCAAGTTTAGCTCAGTTCTGGGCATCTTTGAAATACCTATACAAACTTGTTCCTACCTAGTAACTTGCATTTTTGAATGAGAATCTGCTTGCTTACAGCAACGTGCTATATGTTCTGAATGCCCGAATTGGGAATCTGTGTCAAAACTTTGTTAGGAATTATGTGATCCTTACTAGCTGGAAGTAAGGGAGATGGGGCATGAAGTTATTTCTAGGAGTTGGACACATACCAAGTTTAGCTCAGTTCTGGGCATCTTTGAAATACCTATACAAACTTGTTCCTACATAGTAACTTGCAACTTTGAATGAGAATGTGCTTGCTTACAGCAACGTGCTATATGTTCTGAATGCCCGAATTGGGAATCTGTGTCAAAACTTTGTTAGGAATTATGTGATCCTTACTAGCTGGAAGAAAGGGAGATGGGGCATGAAGTTATTTCTTGGAGTTGGACACATACCAAGTTTAGCTCAGTTCTGGGCATCTTTGAAATACCTATACAAACTTGTTCCTACATAGTAACTTGCATCTTTGAATGAGAATGTGCTTGCTTGCAGCAACGTGCTATATGTTCTGAATGCCCGAATTGGGAATCTGTGTCAAAACTTTGTTAGGAATTATGTGATCCTTACTAGCTGGAAGTAAGGGAGATGGGGCATGAAGTTATTTCTATGAGTTGGACACATACCAAGTTTAGCTCAGTTCTGGGCATCTTTGAAATACCTATACAAACTTGTTCCTACCTAGTAACTTGCAACTTTGAATGAGAATGTGCTTGCTTACAGCAACGTGCTATATGTTCTGAATGCCCGAATAGGGAATCTGTGTCAAAACTTTGTTAGGAATTATGTGATCCTTACTAGCTGGAAGTAAGGGAGATGGGGCATGAAGTTATTTCTAGGAGTTGGACACATACCAAGTTTAGCTCAGTTCTGGGCATCTTTGAAATACCTATACAAACTTGTTCCTACATAGTAACTTGCAACTTTGAATGAGAATGTGCTTGCTTGCAGCAACGTGCTATATGTTCTGAATGCCCGAATTGGGAATCTGTGTCAAAACTTTGTTAGGAATTATGTGATGCTTACTAGCTGGAAGTAAGGGAGATGGGGCATGAAGTTATTTCTAGGAGTTGGACACATACCAAGTTTAGCTCAGTTCTGGGCATCTTTGAAATACCTATACAAACTTGTTCCTACATAGTAACTTGCAACTTTGAATGAGAATGTGCTTGCTTACAGCAACGTGCTATATGTTCTGAATGCCCGAATTGGGAATCTGTGTCAAAACTTTGTTAGGAATTATGTGATCCTTACTAGCTGGAAGTAAGGGAGATGGGGCATGAAGTTATTTCTAGGAGTTGGACACATACCAAGTTTAGCTCAGTTCTGGGCATCTTTGAAATACCTATACAAACTTGTTCCTACATAGTAACTTGCATCTTTGAATGAGAATCTGCTTGCTTACTGCAACGTGCTATATGTTCTGAATGCCCGAATTGGCAATATGTGTAAAAACTTTGTTAGGAATTATGTGATCCTTACTAGCTGGAAGTAAGGGAGATGGGGCATGAAGTTATTTCTAGGAGTTGGACACATACCAAGTTTAGCTCAGTTCTGGGCATCTTTGAAATACCTATACAAACTTGTTCCTACATAGTAACTTGCAACTTTGAATGAGAATGTGCTTGCTTACAGCAACGTGCTATATGTTCTGAATGCCCGAATTGGGAATCTGTGTCAAAACTTTGTTAGGAATTATGTGATCCTTACTAGCTGGAAGAAAGGGAGATGGGGCATGAAGTTATTTCTAGGAGTTGGACACATACCAAGTTTAGCTCAGTTCTGGGCATCTTTGAAATACCTATACAAACTTGTTCCTACATAGTAACTTGCAACTTTGAATGAGAATGTGCTTGCTTACAGCCACGTGCTATATGTTCTGAATGCCCGAATAGGGAATCTGTGTCAAAACTTTGTTAGGAATTATGTGATCCTTACTAGCTGGAAGTAAGGGAGATGGGGCATGAAGTTATTTCTAGGAGTTGGACACATACCAAGTTTAGCTCAGTTCTGGGCATCTTTGAAATACCTATACAAACTTGTTGCTACATAGTAACTTGCAACTTTGAATGAGAATGTGCTTGCTTACAGCAACGTGCTATATGTTCTGAATGCCCGAATAGGGAATCTGTGTCAAAACTTTGTTAGGAATTATGTGATCCTTACTAGCTGGAAGTAAGGGAGATGGGGCATGAAGATATTTCTAGGAGTTGGACACATACCAAGTTTAGCTCAGTTCTGGGCATCTTTGAAATACCTATACAAACTTGTTCCTACATAGTAACTTGCAACTTTGAATGAGAATGTGCTTGCTTACAGCAACGTGCTATATGTTCTGAATGCCCGAATTGGCAATCAGTGTCAAAACTTTGTTAGGAATTATGTGATCCTTACTAGCTGGAAGTAAGGGAGATGGGGCATGAAGTTATTTCTAGGAGTTGGACACATACCAAGTTTAGCTCAGTTCTGGGCATCTTTGAAATACCTATACAAACTTGTTCCTACATAATAACTTGCATCTTTGAATGAGAATGTGCTTGCTTACAGCAACGTGCTATATGTTCTGAATGCCCGAATTGGCAATCTGTGTCAAAACTTTGTTAGGAATTATGTGATCCTTACTAGCTGGAAGTAAGGGAGATGGGGCATGAAGTTATTTCTAGGAGTTGGACACATACCAAGTTTAGCTCAGTTCTGGGCATCTTTGAAATACCTATACAAACTTGTTCCTACATAGTAACTTGCATCTTTGAATGAGAATGTGCTTGCTTACAGCAACGTGCTATATGTTCTGAATGCCCGAATTGGGAATCTGTGTCAAAACTTTGTTAGGAATTATGTGATCCTTACTAGCTGGAAGTAAGGGAGATGGGGCATGAAGTTATTTCTAGGAGTTGGACACATACCAAGTATAGCTCAGTTCTGGGCATCTTTGAAATACCTATACAAACTTGTTCCTACATAGTAACTTGCAACTTTGAATGAGAATGTGCTTTCTTACAGCAACGTGCTATATGTTCTGAATGCCCGAATTGGGAATCTGTGTCAAAACTTTGTTAGGAATTATGTGATCCTTACTAGCTGGAAGAAAGGGAGATGGGGCATGAAGTTATTTCTTGGCGTTGGAGACATACCAAGTTTAGCTCAGTTCTGGGCATCTTTGAAATACCTATACAAACTTGTTCCTACATAGTAACTTGCAACTTTGAATGAGAATGTGCTTGCTTGCAGCAACGTGCTATATGTTCTGAATGCCCGAATAGGGAATCTGTGTCAAAACTTTGTTAGGAATTATGTGATCCTTACTAGCTGGAAGTAAGGGAGATGGGGCATGAAGTTATTTCTATGAGTTGGACACATACCAAGTTTAGCTCAGTTCTGGGCATCTTTGAAATACCTATACAAACTTGTTGCTACATAGTAACTTGCAACTTTGAATGAGAATGTGCTTGCTTACAGCAACGTGCTATATGTTCTGAATGCCCGAATTGGCAATCTGTGTCAAAACTTTGTTAGGAATTATGTGATCCTTACTAGCTGGAAGTAAGGGAGATGGGGCATGAAGTTATTTCTAGGAGTTGGACACATACCAAGTTTAGCTCAGTTCTGGGCATCTTTGAAATACCTATACAAACTTGTTCCTACATAGTAACTTGCAACTTTGAATGAGAATGTGCTTGCTTGCAGCAACGTGCTATATGTTCTGAATGCCCGAATTGGGAATCTGTGTCAAAACTTTGTTAGGAATTATGTGATCCTTACTAGCTGGAAGTAAGGGAGATGGGGCATGAAGTTATTTCTAGGAGTTGGACACATACCAAGTTTAGCTCAGTTCTGGGCATCTTTGAAATACCTATACAAACTTGTTCCTACATAGTAACTTGAATCTTTGAATGAGAATCTGCTTGCTTACTGCAACGTGCTATGTGTTCTGAATGCCCGAATTGGCAATCTGTGTCAAAACTTTGTTAGGAATTATGTGATCCTTACTAGCTGGAAGAAAGGGAGATGGGGCATGAAGTTATTTCTTGGCGTTGGAGACATACCAAGTTTAGCTCAGTTCTGGGCATCTTTGAAATACCTATACAAACTTGTTCCTACATAGTAACTTGCAACTTTGAATGAGAATGTGCTTGCTTGCAGCAACGTGCTATATGTTCTGAATGCCCGAATAGGGAATCTGTGTCAAAACTTTGTTAGGAATTATGTGATCCTTACTAGCTGGAAGTAAGGGAGATGGGGCATGAAGTTATTTCTATGAGTTGGACACATACCAAGTTTAGCTCAGTTCTGGGCATCTTTGAAATACCTATACAAACTTGTTGCTACATAGTAACTTGCAACTTTGAATGAGAATGTGCTTGCTTACAGCAACGTGCTATATGTTCTGAATGCCCGAATTGGCAATCTGTGTCAAAACTTTGTTAGGAATTATGTGATCCTTACTAGCTGGAAGTAAGGGAGATGGGGCATGAAGTTATTTCTAGGAGTTGGACACATACCAAGTTTAGCTCAGTTCTGGGCATCTTTGAAATACCTATACAAACTTGTTCCTACATAGTAACTTGCAACTTTGAATGAGAATGTGCTTGCTTGCAGCAACGTGCTATATGTTCTGAATGCCCGAATTGGGAATCTGTGTCAAAACTTTGTTAGGAATTATGTGATCCTTACTAGCTGGAAGTAAGGGAGATGGGGCATGAAGTTATTTCTAGGAGTTGGACACATACCAAGTTTAGCTCAGTTCTGGGCATCTTTGAAATACCTATACAAACTTGTTCCTACATAGTAACTTGCAACTTTGAATGAGAAAGTGCTTGATTACAGCAACGTGCTATATGTTCTGAATGCCCGAATTGGGAATCTGTGTCAAAACTTTGTTAGGAATTATGTGATCCTTACTAGCTGGAAGTAAGGGAGATGGGGCATGAAGTTATTTCTAGGAGTTGGACACATACCAAGTTTAGCTCAGTTCTGGGCATCTTTGAAATACCTATACAAACTTGTTCCTACATAGTAACTTGCAACTTTGAATGAGAATCTGCTAGCTTACAGCAACGTGCTATATGTTCTGAATGCCCGAATTGGGAATCTGTGTCAAAACTTTGTTAGGAATTATGTGATCCTTACTAGCTGGAAGTAAGGGAGATGGGCATGAAGTTATTTCTTGGAGTTGGAGACATACCAAGTTTAGCTCAGTTCTGGGCATCTTTGAAATACCTATACAAACTTGTTCCTACATAGTAACTTGCAACTTTGAATGAGAATGTGCTTGCTTGCAGCAATGTGCTATATGTTCTGAATGCCCGAATTGGGAATCTGTGTCAAAACTTTGTTAGGAATTATGTGATCCTTACTAGCTGGAAGTAAGGGAGATGGGGCATGAAGTTATTTCTAGGAGTTGGACACATACCAAGTTTAGCTCAGTTCTGGGCATCTTTGAAATACCTATACAAACTTGTTCCTACATAGTAACTTGCAACTTTGAATGAAAATGTGATTGCTTACAGCAACGTGCTATATGTTCTGAATGCCCGAATTGGGAATCTGTGTCAAAACTTTGTTAGGAATTATGTGATCCTTACTAGCTGGAAGTAAGGGAGATGGGGCATGAAGTTATTTCTAGGAGTTGGACACATACCAAGTTTAGCTCAGTTCTGGGCATCTTTGAAATACCTATACAAACTTGTTCCTACATAGTAACTTGCATCTTTAATGAGAATCTGCTTGCTTACAGCAACGTGCTATTTGTTCTGAATGCCCGAATTGGCAATCTGTGTCAAAACTTTGTTAGGAATTATGTGATCCTTACTAGCTGGAAGTAAGGGAGATGGGGCATGAAGTTATTTCTAGGAGTTGGACACATACCAAGTTTAGCTCAGTTCTGGGCATCTTTGAAATACCTATACAAAATTGTTCCTACATAGTAACTTGCAACTTTGAATGAGAATGTGCTTGCTTACAGCAACGTGCTATATGTTCTGAATGCCCGAATTGGGAATCTGTGTCAAAACTTTGTTCGGAATTATGTGATCCTTACTAGCTGGAAGTAAGGGAGATGGGTATGATGTTATTTCTTGGAGTTGGAGACATACCAAGTTTAGCTCAGTTCTGGGCATCTTTGAAATACCTATACAAACTTGTTCCTACATAGTAACTTGCAACTTTGAATGAGAATGTGCTTGCTTGCAGCAACGTGCTATATGTTCTGAATGCCCGATTTGGGAATCTGTGTCAAAACTTTGTTAGGAATTATGTGATCCTTACTAGCTGGAAGTAAGGGAGATGGGGCATGAAGTTATTTCTAGGAGTTGGACACATACCAAGTGTAGCTCAGTTCTGGGCATCTTTGAAATACCTATACAAACTTGTTCCTACATAGTAACTTGCATCTTTGAATGAGAATGTGCTTGCTTACAGCAACGTGCTATATGTTCTGAATGCCCGAATTGGGAATCTGTGTCAAAACTTTGTTAGGAATTATGTGATCCTTACTAGCTGGAAGTAAGGGAGATGGGGCATGAAGTTATTTCTAGGAGTTGGACACATACCAAGTTTAGCTCAGTTCTGGGCATCTTTGAAATACCTATACAAACTTGTTCCTACATAGTAACTTGCATCTTTAATGAGAATCTGCTTGCTTACAGCAACGTGCTATATGTTCTGAATGCCCGAATTGGGAATCTGTGTCAAAACTTTGTTAGGAATTATGTGATCCTTACTAGCTGGAAGTAAGGGAGATGGGGCATGAAGTTATTTCTAGGAGTTGGACACATACCAAGTGTAGCTCAGTTCTGGGCATCTTTGAAATACCTATACAAACTTGTTCCTACATAGTAACTTGCATCTTTGAATGAGAATGTGCTTGCTTACAGCAACGTGCTATATGTTCTGAATGCCCGAATTGGGAATCTGTGTCAAAATTTTGTTAGGAATTATGTGATCCTTACTAGCTGGAAGTAAGGGAGATGGGGCATGAAGTTATTTCTTGGAGTTGGTCACATACCAAGTTTAGCTCAGTTCTGGGCATCTTTGAAATACCTATACAAACTTGTTCCTACATAGTAACTTGCATCTTTGAATGAGAATGTGCTTGCTTACAGCAACGTGCTGTATGTTCTGAATGCCCGAATTGGGATTCTGTGTCAAAACTGTTAGGAATTATGTGATCCTTACTAGCTGGAAGTAAGGGAGATGGGGCATGAAGTAATTTCTAGGAGTTGGACACATACCAAGTTTAGCTCAGTTCTGGGCATCTTTGAAATACCTATACAAACTTGTTCCTACATAGTAACTTGCATCTTTGAATGAGACTCTGCTGGCTTACAGCAACGTGCTATATGTTCTGAATGCCCGAATTGGGAATCTGTGTCAAAACTGTTAGGAATTATGTGATCCTCACTAGCTGGAAGTAAGGGAGATGGGGCATGAAGTTATTTCTAGGAGTTGGACACATACCAAGTTTAGCTCAGTTCTGGGCATCTTTGAAATACCTATACAAACTTGTTCCTACATAGTAACTTGCAACTTTGAATGAAAATGTGCTTGCTTACAGCAACGTGCTATATGTTCTGAATGCCCGAATTGGGAATCTGTGTCAAAACTTTGTTAGGAATTATGTGATCCTTACTAGCTGGAAGTAAGGGAGATGGGCATGAAGTTATTTCTTGGAGTTGGAGACATACCAAGTTTAGCTCAGTTCTGGGCATCTTTGAAATACCTATACAAACTTGTTCCTACATAGTAACTTGCAACTTTGAATGAGAATGTGCTTGCTTGCAGCAACGTGCTATATGTTCTGAATGCCCGAATTGGGAATCTGTGTCAAAACTTTGTTAGGAATTATGTGATCCTTACTAGCTGGAAGTAAGGGAGATGGGGCATGAAGTTATTTCTAGGAGTTGGACACATACCAAGTTTAGCTCAGTTCTGGGCATCTTTGAAATACCTATACAAACTTGTTCCTACATAGTAACTTGCATCTTTAATGAGAATCTGCTTGCTTACAGCAACGTGCTATATGTTCTGAATGCCCGAATTGGCAATCTGTGTCAAAACTTTGTTAGGAATTATGTGATCCTTACTAGCTGGAAGTAAGGGAGATGGGGCATGAAGTTATTTCTAGGAGTTGGACACATACCAAGTTTAGCTCAGTTCTGGGCATCTTTGAAATACCTATACAAACTTGTTCCTACATAGTAACTTGCAACTTTGAATGAGAATGTGCTTGCTTACAGCAACGTGCTATATGTTCTGAATGCCCGAATTGGGAATCTGTGTCAAAACTTTGTTAGGAATTATGTGATCCTTACTAGCTGGAAGTAAGGGAGATGGGTATGAAGTTATTTCTTGGAGTTGGAGACATACCAAGTTTAGCTCAGTTCTGGGCATCTTTGAAATACCTATACAAACTTGTTCCTACATAGTAACTTGCAACTTTGAATGAGAATGTGCTTGCTTGCAGCAACGTGCTATATGTTCTGAATGCCCGATTTGGGAATCTGTGTCAAAACTTTGTTAGGAATTATGTGATCCTTACTAGCTGGAAGTAAGGGAGATGGGGCATGAAGTTATTTCTAGGAGTTGGACACATACCAAGTGTAGCTCAGTTCTGGGCATCTTTGAAATACCTATACAAACTTGTTCCTACATAGTAACTTGCATCTTTGAATGAGAATGTGCTTGCTTACAGCAACGTGCTATATGTTCTGAATGCCCGAATTGGGAATCTGTGTCAAAACTTTGTTAGGAATTATGTGATCCTTACTAGCTGGAAGTAAGGGAGATGGGGCATGAAGTTATTTCTAGGAGTTGGACACATACCAAGTTTAGCTCAGTTCTGGGCATCTTTGAAATACCTATACAAACTTGTTCCTACATAGTAACTTGCATCTTTAATGAGAATCTGCTTGCTTACAGCAACGTGCTATATGTTCTGAATGCCCGAATTGGGAATCTGTGTCAAAACTTTGTTAGGAATTATGTGATCCTTACTAGCTGGAAGTAAGGGAGATGGGGCATGAAGTTATTTCTAGGAGTTGGACACATACCAAGTGTAGCTCAGTTCTGGGCATCTTTGAAATACCTATACAAACTTGTTCCTACATAGTAACTTGCATCTTTGAATGAGAATGTGCTTGCTTACAGCAACGTGCTATATGTTCTGAATGCCCGAATTGGGAATCTGTGTCAAAATTTTGTTAGGAATTATGTGATCCTTACTAGCTGGAAGTAAGGGAGATGGGGCATGAAGTTATTTCTTGGAGTTGGTCACATACCAAGTTTAGCTCAGTTCTGGGCATCTTTGAAATACCTATACAAACTTGTTCCTACATAGTAACTTGCATCTTTGAATGAGAATGTGCTTGCTTACAGCAACGTGCTATATGTTCTGAATGCCCGAATAGGGAATCTGTGTCAAAACTTTGTTAGGAATTATGTGATCCTTACTAGCTGGAAGTAAGGGAGATGGGGCATGAAGTTATTTCTAGGAGTTGGACACATACCAAGTTTAGCTCAGTTCTGGGCATCTTTGAAATACCTATACAAACTTGTTCCTACATAGTAACTTGCAACTTTGAATGAAAATGTGCTTGCTTACAGCAACGTGCTATATGTTCTGAATGCCCGAATTGGGATTCTGTGTCAAAACTTTGTTAGGAATTATGTGATCCTTACTAGCTGGAAGTAAGGGAGATGGGGCATGAAGTTATTTCTAGGAGTTGGACACATACCAAGTTTAGCTCAGTTCTGGGCATCTTTGAAATACCTATACAAACTTGTTCCTACATAGTAACTTGCATCTTTGAATGAGAATCTGCTAGCTTACAGCAACGTGCTATATGTTCTGAATGCCCGAATTGGGAATCTGTGTCAAAACTTTGTTAGGAATTATGTGATCCTTACTAGCTGGAAGTAAGGGAGATGGGGCATGAAGTTATTTCTAGGAGTTGGACACATACCAAGTTTAGCTCAGTTCTGGGCATCTTTGAAATACCTATACAAACTTGTTCCTACATAGTAACTTGCATCTTTGAATGAGAATCTGCTTGCTTACAGCAACGTGCTATATGTTCTGAATGCCCGAATTGGGAATCTGTGTCAAAACTGTTAGGAATTATGTGATCCTTACTAGCTGGAATTAAGGGAGATGGGGCATGAAGTTATTTCTAGGAATTGGACACATACCAAGTTTAGCTCAGTTCTGGGCATCTTTGAAATACCTATACAAACTTGTTCCTACATAGTAACTTGCATCTTTGAATGAGAATCTGCTTGCTTACAGCAACGTGCTGTATGTTCTGAATGCCCGAATTGGGAATCTGTGTCAAAACTTTGTTAGGAATTATGTGATCCTTAATAGCTGGAAGTAAGGGAGATGGGGCATGAAGTTATTTCTAGGAGTTGGACACATACCAAGTTTAGCTCAGTTCTGGGCATCTTTGAAATACCTATACAAACTTGTTCCTACATAGTAACTTGCATCTTTGAATGAGAATGTGCTTGCTTACAGCAACGTGCTATATGTTCTGAATGCCCGAATTGGCAATCTGTGTCAAAACTTTGTTAGGAATTATGTGATCCTTACTAGCTGGAAGTAAGGGAGATGGGGCATGAAGTTATTTCTAGGAGTTGGACACATACCAAGTTTAGCTCAGTTCTGGGCATCTTTGAAATACCTATACAAACTTGTTCCTACATAGTAACTTGCATCTTTGAATGAGAATGTGCTTGCTTACAGCAACGTGCTATATGATCTGAATGCCCGAATTGGGAATCTGTGTCAAAACTTTGTTAGGAATTATGTGATCCTTACTAGCTGGAAGTAAGGGAGATGGGGCATGAAGTTATTTCTAGGAGTTGGACACATACCAAGTTTAGCTCAGTTCTGGGCATCTTTGAAATACCTATACAAACTTGTTCCTACATAGTAACTTGCAACTTTGAATGAGAATGTGCCTGCTTACAGCAACGTGCTATATGTTCTGAATGCCCGAATTGGGAATCTGTGTCAAAACTTTGTTAGGAATTATGTGATCCTTACTAGCTGGAAGTAAGGGAGATGGGGCATGAAGTTATTTCTAGGAGTTGGACACATAGCAAGTTTAGCTCAGTTCTGGGCATCTTTGAAATACCTATACAAACTTGTTCCTACATAGTAACTTGCAACTTTGAATGAGAATGTGCCTGCCTACAGCAACGTGCTATATGTTCTGAATGCCCGAATTGGGAATCAGTGTCAAAACTTTGTTAGGAATTATGTGATCCTTACTAGCTGGAAGTAAGGGAGATGGGGCATGAAGTTATTTCTAGGAGTTGGACACATACCAAGTTTAGCTCAGTTCTGGGCATCTTTGAAATACCTATACAAACTTGTTCCTACATAGTAACTTGCATCTTTGTATGAGAATCTGCTTGCTTACAGCAACGTGCTATATGTTCTGAATGCCCGAATTGGGAATCTGTGTCAAAACTGTTAGGAATTATGTGATCCTTACTAGCTGGAAGTAAGGGAGATGGGGCATGAAGTTATTTCTAGGAGTTGGACACATACCAAGTTTAGCTCAGTTCTGGGCATCTTTGAAATACCTATACAAACTTGTTCCTACATAGAAACTTGCATCTTTGAATGAGAATCTGCTTGCTTACAGCAACGTGCTATATGTTCTGAATGCCCGAATTGGGAATCTGTGTCAAAACTTTGTTAGGAATTATGTGATCCTTACTAGCTGGAAGTAAGGGAGATGGGGCATGAAGTTATTTCTAGGAGGTGGACGCATACCAAGTTTAGCTCAGTTCTGGGCATCTTTGAAATACCTATACAAACTTGTTCCTACATAGTAACTTGCAACTTTGAATGAGAATGTGCTTGCTTACAGCAACGTGCTATAAGTTCTGAATGCCCGAATTGGCAATCTGTGTCAAAACTTTGTTAGGAATTATGTGATCCTTACTAGCTGGAAGTAAGGGAGATGGGGCATGAAGTTATTTCTAGGAGTTGGACGCATACCAAGTTTAGCTCAGTTCTGGGCATCTTTGAAATACCTATACAAACTTGTTCCTACATAGTAACTTGCATCTTTGAATGAGAATCTGCTTGCTTACAGCAACGTGCTATATGTTCTGAATGCCCGAATTGGGAATCTGTGTCAAAACTTTGTTAGGAATTAAGTGATCCTTACTAGCTGGAAGTAAGGGAGATGGGGCTTGAAGTTATTTCTAGGAGTTGGACACATACCAAGTTTAGCTCAGTTCTGGGCATCTTCGAAATACCTATACAAACTTGTTCCTACATAGTAACTTGCAACTTTTAATGAGAATGTGCTTGCTTGCAGCAACGTGCTGTATGTTCTGAAAGCCCGAATTGGGAATCTGTGTCAAAACTTTGTTAGGAATTATGTGATCCTTACTAGCTGGAAGTAAGGGAGATGGGGCATGAAGTTATTTCTAGGAGTTGGACACATACCAAGTTTAGCTCAGTTCTGGGCATCTTTGAAATACCTATACAAACTTGTTCCTACATAGTAACTTGCAACTTTGAATGAGAATGTGCTTGCTTGCAGCAACGTGCTATATGTTCTGAATGCCCGAATTGGGAATCTGTGTCAAAACTTTGTTAGGAATTATGTGATCCTTACTAGCTGGAAGTAAGGGAGATGGGGCATGAAGTTATTTCTAGGAGTTGGACATATACCAAGTTTAGCTCAGTTCTGGGCATCTTTGAAATACCTATACAAACTTGTTCCTACATAGTAACTTGCAACTTTGAATGAGAATGTGCTTGCTTACAGCAACGTGCTATATGTTCTGAATGCCCGAATTGGGAATCTGTGTCAAAACTTTGTTAGGAATTATGTGATCCTTACTAGCTGGAAGTAAGGGAGATGGGGCATGAAGTTATTTCTAGGAGTTGGACACATATCAAGTTTAGCTCAGTTCTGGGCATCTTTGAAATACCTATACAAACTTGTTCCTACATAGTAACTTGCAACTTTGAATGAGAATCTGCTTGCTTACAGCAACGTGCTATATGTTCTGAATGCCCGAATTGGGAATCTGTGTCAAAACTTTGTTAGGAATTATGTGATCCTTACTAGCTGGAAGTAAGGGAGATGGGGCATGAAGTTATTTCTAGGAGTTGGACACATACCAAGTTTAGCTCAGTTCTGGGCATCTTTGAAATACCTATACAAACTTGTTCCTACATAGTAACTTGCAACTTTGAATGAGAATGTGCTTGCTTACAGCAACGTGCTATATGTTCTGAATGCCCGAATTGGGAATCTGTGTCAAAACTTTGTTAGGAATTATGTGATCCTTACTAGCTGGAAGTAAGGGAGATGGGGCATGAAGTTATTTCTAGGAGTTGGACACATATCAAGTTTAGCTCAGTTCTGGGCATCTTTGAAATACCTATACAAACTTGTTCCTACATAGTAACTTGCATCTTTGAATGAGAATCTGCTTGCTTACAGCAACGTGCTATATGTTCTGAATGCCCGAATTGGGAATCTGTGTCAAAACTTTGTTAGGAATTATGTGATCCTTACTAGCTGGAAGTAAGGGAGATGGGGCATGAAGTTATTTCTAGGACTTGGACACATACCAAGTTTATCTCAGTTCTGGGCATCTTCGAAATACCTATACAAACTTGTTCCTACATAGTAACTTGCAACTTTGAATGAGAATGTGCTTGCTTACAGCAACGTGCTATATGTTCTGAATGCCCGAATTGGGAATCTGTGTCAAAACTTTGTTAGGAATTATGTGATCCTTACTAGCTGGAAGTAAGGGAGATGGGGCATGAAGTTATTTCTAGGAGTTGGACACATACCAAGTTTAGCTCAGTTCTGGGCATCTTTGAAATACCTATACAAACTTGTGCCTACATAGTAACTTGCATCTTTGAATGAGAATGTGCTTGCTTACAGCAACGTGCTATATCTTCTGAATGCCCGAATTGGGAATCTGTGTCAAAACTCTGTTAGGAATTATGTGATCCTTACTAGCTGGAAGTAAGGGAGATGGGGCTTGAAGTTATTTCTAGGACTTGGACACATACCAAGTTTAGCTCAGTTCTGGGCATCTTCGAAATACCTATACAAACTTGTTCCTACATAGTAACTTGCAACTTTGAATGAGAATGTGCTTGCTTACAGCAACGTGCTATATGTTCTGAAAGCCCGAATTGGGAATCTGTGTCAAAACTCTGTTAGGAATTATGTGATCCTTACTAGCTGGAAGTAAGGGAGATGGGGCATGAAGTTATTTCTAGGAGTTGGACACATACCAAGTTTAGCTCAGTTCTGGGCATCTTTGAAATACCTATACAAACTTGTTCCTACATAGTAACTTGCAACTTTGAATGAGAATGTGCTTGCTTGCAGCAACGTGCTATATGTTCTGAATGCCCGAATTGGGAATCTGTGTCAAAACTCTGTTAGGAATTATGTGATCCTTACTAGCTGGAAGTAAGGGAGATGGGGCATGAAGTTATTTCTAGGACTTGGACACATACCAAGTTTAGCTCAGTTCTGGGCATCTTCGAAATACCTATACAAACTTGTTCCTACATAGTAACTTGCAACTTGAATGAGAATGTGCTTGCTTACAGCAACGTGCTATATGATCTGAATGCCCGAATTGGGAATCTGTGTCAAAACTTTGTTAGGAATTATGTGATCCTTACTAGCTGGAAGTAAGGGAGATGGGGCATGAAGTTATTTCTAGGAGTTGGACACATACCAAGTTTAGCTCAGTTCTGGGCATCTTTGAAATACCTATACAAACTTGTGCCTACATAGTAACTTGCATCTTTGAATGAGAATGTGCTTGCTTACAGCAACGTGCTATATGTTCTGAATGCCCGAATTGGGAATCTGTGTCAAAACTTTGTTAGGAATTATGTGATCCTTACTAGCTGGAAGTAAGGGAGATGGGGCTTGAAGTTATTTCTAGGACTTGGACACATACCAAGTTTAGCTCAGTTCTGGGCATCTTCGAAATACCTATACAAACTTGTTCCTACATAGTAACTTGCAACTTTGAATGAGAATGTGCTTGCTTACAGCAACGTGCTATATGTTCTGAAAGCCCGAATTGGGAATCTGTGTCAAAACTTTGTTAGGAATTATGTGATCCTTACTAGCTGGAAGTAAGGGAGATGGGGCATGAAGTTATTTCTAGGAGTTGGACACATACCAAGTTTAGCTCAGTTCTGGGCATCTTTGAAATACCTATACAAACTTGTTCCTACATAGTAACTTGCAACTTTGAATGAGAATGTGCTTGCTTGCAGCAACGTGCTATATGTTCTGAATGCCCGAATTGGGAATCTGTGTCAAAACTCTGTTAGGAATTATGTGATCCTTACTAGCTGGAAGTAAGGGAGATGGGGCATGAAGTTATTTCTAGGACTTGGACACATACCAAGTTTAGCTCAGTTCTGGGCATCTTTGAAATACCTATACAAACTTGTTCCTACATAGTAACTTGCAACTTTGAATGAGAATGTGCTTGCTTACAGCAACGTGCTATATGTTCTGAATGCCCGAATTGGGAATCTGTGTCAAAACTTTGTTAGGAATTATGTGATCCTTACTAGCTGGAAGTAAGGGAGATGGGGCATGAAGTTATTTCTAGGAGTTGGACACATACCAAGTTTAGCTCAGTTCTGGGCATCTTTGAAATACCTATACAAACTTGTTCCTACATAGTAACTTGCATCTTTGAATGAGAATCTGCTTGCTTACAGCAACGTGCTATATGTTCTGAATGCCCGAATTGGGAATCTGTGTCAAAACTTTGTTAGGAATTATGTGATCCTTACTAGCTGGAAGTAAGGGAGATGGGGCATGATGTTATTTCTAGGAGTTGGACACATACCAAGTTTAGCTCAGTTCTGGGCATCTTTGAAATACCTATACAAACTTGTTCCTACATAGTAACTTGCAACTTTGAATGAGAATGTGCTTGCTTACAGCAACGTGCTATATGTTCTGAATGCCCGAATTGGGAATCTGTGTCAAAACTTTGTTAGGAATTATGTGATCCTTACTAGCTGGAAGTAAGGGAGATGGGGCATGAAGTTATTTCTAGGAGTTGGACACATACCAAGTTTAGCTCAGTTCTGGGCATCTTTGAAATACCTATACAAACTTGTTCCTACATAGTAACTTGCAACATTGAATGAGAATGTGCTTGCTTGCAGCAACGTGCTATATGTTCTGAATGCCCGAATTGGGAATCTGTGTCAAAACTTTGTTAGGAATTATGTGATCCTTACTAGCTGGAAGTAAGGGAGATGGGGCATGAAGTTATTTCTAGGAGTTGGACATATACCAAGTTTAGCTCAGTTCTGGGCATCTTTGAAATACCTATACAAACTTGTTCCTACATAGTAACTTGCAACTTTGAATGAGAATGTGCTTGCTTACAGCAACGTGCTATATGTTCTGAATGCCCGAATTGGGAATCTGTGTCAAAACTTTGTTAGGAATTATGTGATCCTTACTAGCTGGAAGTAAGGGAGATGGGGCATGAAGTTATTTCTAGGAGTTGGACACATATCAAGTTTAGCTCAGTTCTGGGCATCTTTGAAATACCTATACAAACTTGTTCCTACATAGTAACTTGCAACTTTGAATGAGAATCTGCTTGCTTACAGCAACGTGCTATATGTTCTGAATGCCCGAATTGGGAATCTGTGTCAAAACTTTGTTAGGAATTATGTGATCCTTACTAGCTGGAAGTAAGGGAGATGGGGCATGAAGTTATTTCTAGGAGTTGGACACATACCAAGTTTAGCTCAGTTCTGGGCATCTTTGAAATACCTATACAAACTTGTTCCTACATAGTAACTTGCAACTTTGAATGAGAATGTGCTTGCTTACAGCAACGTGCTATATGTTCTGAATGCCCGAATTGGGAATCTGTGTCAAAACTTTGTTAGGAATTATGTGATCCTTACTAGCTGGAAGTAAGGGAGATGGGGCATGAAGTTATTTCTAGGAGTTGGACACATATCAAGTTTAGCTCAGTTCTGGGCATCTTTGAAATACCTATACAAACTTGTTCCTACATAGTAACTTGCATCTTTGAATGAGAATCTGCTTGCTTACAGCAACGTGCTATATGTTCTGAATGCCCGAATTGGGAATCTGTGTCAAAACTTTGTTAGGAATTATGTGATCCTTACTAGCTGGAAGTAAGGGAGATGGGGCATGAAGTTATTTCTAGGACTTGGACACATACCAAGTTTATCTCAGTTCTGGGCATCTTCGAAATACCTATACAAACTTGTTCCTACATAGTAACTTGCAACTTTGAATGAGAATGTGCTTGCTTACAGCAACGTGCTATATGTTCTGAATGCCCGAATTGGGAATCTGTGTCAAAACTTTGTTAGGAATTATGTGATCCTTACTAGCTGGAAGTAAGGGAGATGGGGCATGAAGTTATTTCTAGGAGTTGGACACATACCAAGTTTAGCTCAGTTCTGGGCATCTTTGAAATACCTATACAAACTTGTGCCTACATAGTAACTTGCATCTTTGAATGAGAATGTGCTTGCTTACAGCAACGTGCTATATCTTCTGAATGCCCGAATTGGGAATCTGTGTCAAAACTCTGTTAGGAATTATGTGATCCTTACTAGCTGGAAGTAAGGGAGATGGGGCTTGAAGTTATTTCTAGGACTTGGACACATACCAAGTTTAGCTCAGTTCTGGGCATCTTCGAAATACCTATACAAACTTGTTCCTACATAGTAACTTGCAACTTTGAATGAGAATGTGCTTGCTTACAGCAACGTGCTATATGTTCTGAAAGCCCGAATTGGGAATCTGTGTCAAAACTCTGTTAGGAATTATGTGATCCTTACTAGCTGGAAGTAAGGGAGATGGGGCATGAAGTTATTTCTAGGAGTTGGACACATACCAAGTTTAGCTCAGTTCTGGGCATCTTTGAAATACCTATACAAACTTGTTCCTACATAGTAACTTGCAACTTTGAATGAGAATGTGCTTGCTTGCAGCAACGTGCTATATGTTCTGAATGCCCGAATTGGGAATCTGTGTCAAAACTCTGTTAGGAATTATGTGATCCTTACTAGCTGGAAGTAAGGGAGATGGGGCATGAAGTTATTTCTAGGACTTGGACACATACCAAGTTTAGCTCAGTTCTGGGCATCTTCGAAATACCTATACAAACTTGTTCCTACATAGTAACTTGCAACTTGAATGAGAATGTGCTTGCTTACAGCAACGTGCTATATGATCTGAATGCCCGAATTGGGAATCTGTGTCAAAACTTTGTTAGGAATTATGTGATCCTTACTAGCTGGAAGTAAGGGAGATGGGGCATGAAGTTATTTCTAGGAGTTGGACACATACCAAGTTTAGCTCAGTTCTGGGCATCTTTGAAATACCTATACAAACTTGTGCCTACATAGTAACTTGCATCTTTGAATGAGAATGTGCTTGCTTACAGCAACGTGCTATATGTTCTGAATGCCCGAATTGGGAATCTGTGTCAAAACTTTGTTAGGAATTATGTGATCCTTACTAGCTGGAAGTAAGGGAGATGGGGCTTGAAGTTATTTCTAGGACTTGGACACATACCAAGTTTAGCTCAGTTCTGGGCATCTTCGAAATACCTATACAAACTTGTTCCTACATAGTAACTTGCAACTTTGAATGAGAATGTGCTTGCTTACAGCAACGTGCTATATGTTCTGAAAGCCCGAATTGGGAATCTGTGTCAAAACTTTGTTAGGAATTATGTGATCCTTACTAGCTGGAAGTAAGGGAGATGGGGCATGAAGTTATTTCTAGGAGTTGGACACATACCAAGTTTAGCTCAGTTCTGGGCATCTTTGAAATACCTATACAAACTTGTTCCTACATAGTAACTTGCAACTTTGAATGAGAATGTGCTTGCTTGCAGCAACGTGCTATATGTTCTGAATGCCCGAATTGGGAATCTGTGTCAAAACTCTGTTAGGAATTATGTGATCCTTACTAGCTGGAAGTAAGGGAGATGGGGCATGAAGTTATTTCTAGGACTTGGACACATACCAAGTTTAGCTCAGTTCTGGGCATCTTTGAAATACCTATACAAACTTGTTCCTACATAGTAACTTGCAACTTTGAATGAGAATGTGCTTGCTTACAGCAACGTGCTATATGTTCTGAATGCCCGAATTGGGAATCTGTGTCAAAACTTTGTTAGGAATTATGTGATCCTTACTAGCTGGAAGTAAGGGAGATGGGGCATGAAGTTATTTCTAGGAGTTGGACACATACCAAGTTTAGCTCAGTTCTGGGCATCTTTGAAATACCTATACAAACTTGTTCCTACATAGTAACTTGCATCTTTGAATGAGAATCTGCTTGCTTACAGCAACGTGCTATATGTTCTGAATGCCCGAATTGGGAATCTGTGTCAAAACTTTGTTAGGAATTATGTGATCCTTACTAGCTGGAAGTAAGGGAGATGGGGCATGATGTTATTTCTAGGAGTTGGACACATACCAAGTTTAGCTCAGTTCTGGGCATCTTTGAAATACCTATACAAACTTGTTCCTACATAGTAACTTGCAACTTTGAATGAGAATGTGCTTGCTTACAGCAACGTGCTATATGTTCTGAATGCCCGAATTGGGAATCTGTGTCAAAACTTTGTTAGGAATTATGTGATCCTTACTAGCTGGAAGTAAGGGAGATGGGGCATGAAGTTATTTCTAGGAGTTGGACACATACCAAGTTTAGCTCAGTTCTGGGCATCTTTGAAATACCTATACAAACTTGTTCCTACATAGTAACTTGCAACATTGAATGAGAATGTGCTTGCTTACAGCAACGTGCTATAGGTTCTGAATGCCCGAATTGGGAATCTGTGTCAAAACTTTGTTAGGAATTATGTGATCCTTACTAGCTGGAAGTAAGGGAGATGGGGCATGAAGTTATTTCTAGGAGTTGGACACATACCAAGTTTAGCTCAGTTCTGGGCATCTTTGAAATACCTATACAAACATGTTCCTACATAGTAACTTGCAACATTGAATGAGAATGTGCTTGCTTGCAGCAACGTGCTATATGTTCTCAATGCCCGAATTGGGAATCTGTGTCAAAACTTTGTTAGGAATTATGTGATCCTTACTAGCTGGAAGTAAGGGAGATGGGGCATGAAGTTATTTCTTGGAGTTGGACACATACCAAGTTTAGCTCAGTTCTGGGCATCTTTGAAATACCTATACAAACTTGTTCCTACATAGTAACTTGCAACTTTGAATGAGAATGTGCTTGCTTACAGCAACGTGCTATATGTTCTGAATGCCCGAATTGGGAATCTGTGTCAAAACTTTGTTAGGAATTATGTGATCCTTACTAGCTGGAAGTAAGGGAGATGGGGCATGAAGTTATTTCTAGGAGTTGGACACATACCAAGTTTAGCTCAGTTCTGGGCATCTTTGAAATACCTATACAAACTTGTTCCTACATAGTAACTTGCAACTTTGAATGAGAATGTGCTTGCTTACAGCAACGTGCTATATGTTCTGAATGCCCGAATTGGCAATCTGTGTCAAAACTTTGTTAGGAATTATGTGATCCTTACTAGCTGAAAGTAAGGGAGATGGGGCATGAAGTTATTTCTTGGAGTTGGAGACATACCAAGTTTAGCTCAGTTTTGGGCATCTTTGAAATACCTATACAAACTTGTTCCTACATAGTAACTTGCAACTTTGAATGAGAATCTGCTTGCTTGCAGCAACGTGCTATATGTTCTGAATGCCCGAATTGGGAATCTGTGTCAAAACTTTGTTAGGAATTATGTGATCCTTACTAGCTGGAAGTAAGGGAGGTGGAGCATGAAGTTATTTCTAGGAGTTGGACACATACCAAGTTTAGCTCAGTTCTGGGCATCTTTGAAATACCTATACAAACTTGTTCCTACATAGTAACTTGCATCTTTGAATGAGAATGTGCTTGCTTACAGCAACGTGCTATATGTTCTGAATGCCCGAATTGGGAATCTGTGTCAAAACATTGTTAGGAATTATGTGATCCTTACTAGCTGGAAGTAAGGGAGATGGGGCATGAAGTTATTTCTAGGAGTTGGACACATACCAAGTTTAGCTCAGTTCTGGGCATCTTTGAAATACCTATACAAACTTGTTCCTACCTAGTAACTTGCATCTTTGAATGAAAATGTGCTTGCTTACAGCAACGTGCTATATGTTCTGAATGCCCGAATTGGGAATCTGTGTCAAAACTTTGTTAGGAATTATGTGATCCTTACTAGCTGGAAGTAAGGCAGATGGGGCATGAAGTTATTTCTAGGAGTTGGACACATACCAAGTTTAGCTCAGTTCTGGGCATCTTTGAAATACCTATACAAACTTGTTCCTACATAGTAACTTGCAACTTTGAATGAGAATGTGCTTGCTTACAGCAACGTGCTATATGTTCTGAATGCCCGAATTGGGAATCTGTGTCAAAACTTTGTTAGGAATTATGTGATCCTTACTAGCTGGAAGTAAGACAGATGGGGCATGAAGTTATTTCTAGGAGTTGGACACATACCAAGTTTAGCTCAGTTCTGGGCATCTTTGAAATACCTATACAAACTTGTTCCTACATAGTAACTTGCAACTTTGAATGAGAATCTGCTTGCTTACAGCAACGTGCTATATGTTCTGAATGCCCGAATTGGGAATCTGTGTCAAAACTTTGTTAGGAATTATGTGATCCTTACTAGCTGGAAGTAAGGGAGATGGGGCATGAAGTTATTTCTAGGAGTTGGACACATACCAAGTTTAGCTCAGTTCTGGGCATCTTTGAAATACCTATACAAACTTGTTCCTACATAGTAACTTGCAACTTTGAATGAGAATGTGCTTGCTTACAGCAACGTGCTATATGTTCTGAATGCCCGAATTGGGAATCTGTGTCAAAACTTTGTTAGGAATTATGTGATCCTTATTAGCTGGAAGTAAGGGAGATGGGGCATGAAGTTATTTCTAGGAGTTGGACACATACCAAGTTTAGCTCAGTTCTGGGCATCTTTGAAATACCTATACAAACTTGTTCCTACATAGTAACTTGCAACTTTGAATGAGAATCTGCTTGCTTACAGCAACGTGCTATATGTTCTGAATGCCCGAATTGGGAATCTGTGTCAAAACTTTGTTAGGAATTATGTGATCCTTACTAGCTGGAAGTAAGGGAGATGGGGCATGAAGTTATTTCTAGGAGTTGGACACATACCAAGTTTAGCTCAGTTCTGGGCATCTTTGAAATACCTATACAAACTTGTTCCTACATAGTAACTTGCAACTTTGAATGAGAATCTGCTTGCTTACAGCAACGTGCTATATGTTCTGAATGCCCGAATTGGGAATCTGTGTCAAAACTTTGTTAGTAATTATGTGATCCTTACTAGCTGGAAGTAAGGGAGATGGGGCATGAAGTTATTTCTAGGAGTTGGACACATACCAAGTTTAGCTCAGTTCTGGGCATCTTTGAAATACCTATACAAACTTGTTCCTACATAGTAACTTCCATCTTTGAATGAGAATCTGCTTGCTTACAGCAACGTGCTATAGGTTCTGAATGGCCGAATTGGGAATCTGTGTCAAAACTTTGTTAGGAATTATGTGATCCTTACTAGCTGGAAGTAAGGGAGATGGGGCATGAAGTTATTTCTAGGAGTTGGACACATACCAAGTTTAGCTCAGTTCTGGGCATCTTTGAAATACCTATACAAACTTGTTCCTACATAGTAACTTGCAACTTTGAATGAGAATGTGCTTGCTTACAGCAACGTGCTATATGTTCTGAATGCCCGAATTGGGAATCTGTGTCAAAACTTTGTTAGGAATTATGTGATCCTTACTAGCTGGAAGTAAGGGAGATGGGGCATGAAGTTATTTCTTGGAGTTGGAGACATACCAAGTTTAGCTCAGTTCTGGGCATCTTTGAAATACCTATACAAACTTGTTCCTACATAGTAACTTGCAACTTTGAATGAGAATGTGCTTGCTTGCAGCAACGTGCTATATGTTCTGAATGCCCGAATTGGGAATCTGAGTCAAAACTTTGTTAGGAATTATGTGATCCTTACTAGCTGGAAGTAAGCGAGATGGAGCATGAAGTTATTTCTAGGAGTTGGACACATACCAAGTTTAGCTCAGTTCTGGGCATCTTTGAAATACCTATACAAACTTGTTCCTACATAGTAACTTGCATCTTTGAATGAGAATGTGCTTGCTTACAGCAACGTGCTATATGTTCTGAATGCCCGAATTGGGAATCTGTGTCAAAACTTTGTTAGGAATTATGTGATCCTTACTAGCTGGAAGTAAGGGAGATGGGGCATGAAGTTATTTCTAGGAGTTGGACACATACCAAGTTTAGCTCAGTTCTGGGCATCTTTGAAATACCTATACAAACTTGTTCCTACATAGTAACTTGCATCTTTGAATGAGAATGTGCTTGCTTACAGCAACGTGCTATATGTTCTGAATGCCCGAATTGGGAATCTGTGTCAAAACTTTGTTAGGAATTATGTGATCCTTACTAGCTGGAAGTAAGGGAGATGGGGCATGAAGTTATTTCTAGGAGTTGGACACATACCAAGTTTAGCTCAGTTCTGGGCATCTTTGAAATACCTATACAAACTTGTTCCTACATAGTAACTTGCATCTTTGAATGAGAATGTGCTTGCTTACAGCAACGTGCTATATGTTCTGAATGCCCGAATTGGGAATCTGTGTCAAAACTTTGTTAGGAATTATGTGATCCTTAATAGCTGGAAGTAAGGGAGATGGGGCATGAAGTTATTTCTAGGAGTTGGACACATACCAAGTTTAGCTCAGTTCTGGGCATCTTTGAAATACCTATACAAACTTGTTCCTACATAGTAACTTGCATCTTTGAATGAGAATGTGCTTGCTTACAGCAACGTGCTATATGATCTGAATGCCCGAATTGGCAATCTGTGTCAAAACTTTGTTAGGAATTATGTGATCCTTACTAGCTGGAAGTAAGGGAGATGGGGCATGAAGTTATTTCTAGGAGTTGGACACATACCAAGTTTAGCTCAGTTCTGGGCATCTTTGAAATACCTATACAAACTTGTTCCTACATAGTAACTTGCAACTTTGAATGAGAATGTGCCTGCTTACAGCAACGTGCTATATGTTCTGAATGCCCGAATTGGGAATCTGTGTCAAAACTTTGTTAGGAATTATGTGATCCTTACTAGCTGGAAGTAAGGGAGATGGGGCATGAAGTTATTTCTAGGAGTTGGACACATAGCAAGTTTAGCTCAGTTCTGGGCATCTTTGAAATACCTATACAAACTTGTTCCTACATAGTAACTTGCAACTTTGAATGAGAATGTGCCTGCCTACAGCAACGTGCTATATGTTCTGAATGCCCGAATTGGGAATCAGTGTCAAAACTTTGTTAGGAATTATGTGATCCTTACTAGCTGGAAGTAAGGGAGATGGGGCATGAAGTTATTTCTAGGAGTTGGACACATACCAAGTTTAGCACAGTTCTGGGCATCTTTGAAATACCTATACAAACTTGTTCCTACATAGTAACTTGCAACTTTGAATGAGAATGTGCTTGCTTACAGCAACGTGCTATATGTTCTGAATGCCCGAATTGGGAATCTGTGTCAAAACTTTGTTAGGAATTATGTGATCCTTACTAGCTGGAAGTAAGGGAGATGGGGCATGAAGTTATTTCTAGGAGTTGGACACATACCAAGTTTAGCTCAGTTCTGGGCATCTTTGAAATACCTATACAAACTTGTTCCTACATAGTAACTTGCAACTTTGAATGAGAATGTGCTTGCTTACAGCAACGTGCTATATGTTCTGAATGCCCGAATTGGGAATCTGTGTCAAAACTTTGTTAGGAATTATGTGATCCTTACTAGCTGGAAGTAAGGGAGATGGGGCATGAAGTTATTTCTAGGAGTTGGACACATACCAAGTGTAGCTCAGTTCTGGGCATCTTTGAAATACCTATACAAACTTGTTCCTACATAGTAACTTGCATCTTTGAATGGGAATCTGCTTGCTTACAGCAACGTGCTATATGTTCTGAATGCCCGAATTGGGAATCTGTGTCAAAACTTTGTTAGGAATTATGTGATCCTTACTAGCTGGAAGTAAGGGAGATGGGGCATGAAGTTATTTCTAGGAGTTGGACACATACCAAGTTTAGCTCAGTTCTGGGCATCTTTGAAATACCTATACAAACTTGTTCCTACATAGTAACTTGCAACTTTGAATGAGAATGTGCCTGCCTACAGCAACGTGCTATATGTTCTGAATGCCCGAATTGGGAATCTGTGTCAAAACTTTGTTAGGAATTATGTGATCCTTACTAGCTGGAAGTAAGGGAGATGGGGCATGAAGTTATTTCTAGGAGTTGGACACATAGCAAGTTTAGCTCAGTTCTGGGCATCTTTGAAATACCTATACAAACTTGTTCCTACATAGTAACTTGCAGCTTTGAATGAGAATGTGCCTGCCTACAGCAACGTGCTATATGTTCTGAATGCCCGAATTGGGAATCAGTGTCAAAACTTTGTTAGGAATTATGTGATCCTTACTAGCTGGAAGTAAGGGAGATGGGGCATGAAGTTATTTCTAGGAGTTGGACACATACCAAGTTTAGCTCAGTTCTGGGCATCTTTGAAATACCTATACAAACTTGTTCCTACATAGTAACTTGCAACTTTGAATGAGAATGTGCTTGCTTACAGCAACGTGCTATATGTTCTGAATGCCCGAATTGGGAATCTGTGTCAAAACTTTGTTAGGAATTATGTGATCCTTACTAGCTGGAAGTAAGGGAGATGGGGCATGAAGTTATTTCTAGGAGTTGGACACATACCAAGTGTAGCTCAGTTCTGGGCATCTTTGAAATACCTATACAAACTTGTTCCTACATAGTAACTTGCAACTTTGAATGAGAATGTGCTTGCTTACAGCAACGTGCTATATGTTCTGAATGCCCGAATTGGGAATCTGTGTCAAAACTTTGTTAGGAATTATGTGATCCTTACTAGCTGGAAGTAAGGGAGATGGGGCATGAAGTTATTTCTAGGAGTTGGACACATACCAAGTGTAGCTCACTTCTGGGCATCTTTGAAATACCTATACAAACTTGTTCCTACATAGTAACTTGCAACTTTGAATGAAAATGTGCTTGCTTACAGCAACGTGCTATATGATCTGAATGCCCGAATTGGGAATCTGTGTCAAAACTTTGTTAGGAATTATGTGATCCTTACTAGCTGGAAGTAAGGGAGATGGGGCATGAAGTTATTTCTAGGAGTTGGACACATACCAAGTGTAGCTCAGTTCTGGGCATCTTTGAAATACCTATACAAACTTGTTCCTACATAGTAACTTGCATCTTTGAATGAGAATCTGCTTGCTTACAGCAACGTGCTATATGTTCTGAATGCCCGAATTGGGAATCTGTGTCAAAACTTTGTTAGGAATTATGTGATCCTTACTAGCTGGAAGTAAGGGAGATGGGGCATGAAGTTATTTCTAGGAGTTGGACACATACCAAGTTTAGCTCAGTTCTGGGCATCTTTGAAATACCTATACAAACTTGTTCCTACATAGTAACTTGAATCTTTGAATGGGAATCTGCTTGCTTACAGTAACGTGCTATATGTTCTGAATGCCCGAATTGGGAATCTGTGTCAAAACTGTTAGGAATTATGTGATCCTTACTAGCTGGAAGTAAGGGAGATGGGGCATGAAGTTATTTCTAGGAGTTGGACACATACCAAGTTTAGCTCAGTTCTGGGCATCTTTGAAATACCTATACAAACTTGTTCCTACATAGTAACTTGCATCTTTAATGAGAATGTGCTTGCTTACAGCAACGTGCTATATGTTCTGAATGCCAGAATTGGGAATCTGTGTCAAAACTTTGTTAGGAATTATGTGATCATTACTAGCTGGAAGTAAGGGAGATGGGGCATGAAGTTATTTCTAGGAGTTGGACACATACCAAGTTTAGCTCAGTTCTGGGCATCTTTGAAATACCTATACAAACTTGTTCCTACATAGTAACTTGCATCTTTGAATGAGAATGTGCTTGCTTACAGTAACGTGCTATATGTTCTGAATGCCCGAATTGGGAATCTGTGTCAAAACTGTTAGGAATTATGTGATCCTTACTAGCTGGAAGTAAGGGAGATGGGGCATGAAGTTATTTCTAGGAGTTGGTACACATACCAAGTTTAGCTCAGTTCTGGGCATCTTTGAAATACCTATACAAACTTGTTCCTACATAGTAACTTGCAACTTTGAATGAGAATGTGCTTGCTTACAGCAACGTGCTATATGTTCTGAATGCCCGAATTGGGAATCTGTGTCAAAACTTTGTTAGGAATTATGTGATCCTTACTAGCTGGAAGTAAGGGAGATGGGGCATGAAGTTATTTCTAGGAGTTGGACACATACCAAGTTTAGCTCAGTTCTGGGCATCTTTGAAATACCTATACAAACTTGTTCCTACATAGTAACTTGCATCTTTGAATGAGAATGTGCTTGCTTACAGCAACGTGCTATATGTTCTGAATGCCCGAATTGGGAATATGTGTCAAAACTTTGTTAGGAAATATGTGATCCTTACTAGCTGGAAGTAAGGGAGATGGGGCATGAAGTTATTTCTAGGAGTTGGACACATACCAAGTTTAGCTCAGTTCTGGGCATCTTTGAAATACCTATACAAACTTGTTCCTACATAGTAACTTGCATCTTTAATGAGAATGTGCTTGCTTACAGCAACGTGCTATATGTTCTGAATGCCCGAATTGGGAATCTGTGTCAAAACTTTGTTAGGAATTATGTGATCCTTACTAGCTGGAAGTAAGGGAGATGGGGCATGAAGTTATTTCTAGGAGTTGGACACATACCAAGTTTAGCTCAGTTCTGGGCATCTTTGAAATACCTATACAAACTTGTTCCTACATAATAACTTGCAACTTTGAATGAGAATGTGCTTGCTTACAGCAACGTGCTATATGTTCTGAATGCCCGAATAGGGAATCTGTGTCAAAACTTTGTTAGGAATTATGTGATCCTTACTAGCTGGAAGTAAGGGAGATGGGGCATGAAGTTATTTCTAGGAGTTGGACACATACCAAGTTTAGCTCAGTTCTGGGCATCTTTGAAATACCTATACAAATTTGTTCCTACATAGTAACTTGCAACTTTGAATGAGAATCTGCTTGCTTACAGCAACGTGCTATATGTTCTGAATGCCCGAATTGGGAATCTGTGTCAAAACTTTGTTAGGAATTATGTGATCCTTACTAGCTGGAAGTAAGGGAGATGGGGCATGAAGTTATTTCTAGGAGTTGGACACATACCAAGTTTAGCTCAGTTCTGGGCATCTTTGAAATACCTATACAAACTTGTTCCTACATAGTAACTTGCAACTTTGAATGAGAATCTGCTTGCTTACAGCAACGTGCTATATGTTCTGAATGCCCGAATTGGGAATCTGTGTCAAAACTTTGTTAGGAATTATGTGATCCTTACTAGCTGGAAGTAAGGGAGATGGGGCATGAAGTTATTTCTAGGAGTTGGACACATACCAAGTTTAGCTCAGTTCTGGGCATCTTTGAAATACCTATACAAACTTGTTCCTACATAGTAACTTGCATCTTTGAATGAGAATCTGCTTGCTTACAGCAACGTGCTATAGGTTCTGAATGGCCGAATTGGGAATCTGTGTCAAAACTTTGTTAGGAATTATGTGATCCTTACTAGCTGGAAGTAAGGGAGATGGGGCATGAAGTTATTTCTAGGAGTTGGACACATACCAAGTTTAGCTCAGTTCTGGGCATCTTTGAAATACCTATACAAACTTGTTCCTACATAGTAACTTGCAACTTTGAATGAGAATGTGCTTGCTTACAGCAACGTGCTATATGTTCTGAATGCCCGAATTGGGAATCTGTGTCAAAACTTTGTTAGGAATTATGTGATCCTTACTAGCTGGAAGTAAGGGAGATGGGGCATGAAGTTATTTCTTGGAGTTGGAGACATACCAAGTTTAGCTCAGTTCTGGGCATCTTTGAAATACCTATACAAACTTGTTCCTACATAGTAACTTGCAACTTTGAATGAGAATCTGCTTGCTTGCAGCAACGTGCTATATGTTCTGAATGCCCGAATTGGGAATCTGAGTCAAAACTTTGTTAGGAATTATGTGATCCTTACTAGCTGGAAGTAAGCGAGATGGAGCATGAAGTTATTTCTAGGAGTTGGACACATACCAAGTTTAGCTCAGTTCTGGGCATCTTTGAAATACCTATACAAACTTGTTCCTACATAGTAACTTGCATCTTTGAATGAGAATGTGCTTGCTTACAGCAACGTGCTATATGTTCTGAATGCCCGAATTGGGAATCTGTGTCAAAACTTTGTTAGGAATTATGTGATCCTTACTAGCTGGAAGTAAGGGAGATGGGGCATGAAGTTATTTCTAGGAGTTGGACACATACCAAGTTTAGCTCAGTTCTGGGCATCTTTGAAATACCTATACAAACTTGTTCCTACATAGTAACTTGCATCTTTGAATGAGAATGTGCTTGCTTACAGCAACGTGCTATATGTTCTGAATGCCCGAATTGGGAATCTGTGTCAAAACTTTGTTAGGAATTATGTGATCCTTACTAGCTGGAAGTAAGGGAGATGGGGCATGAAGTTATTTCTAGGAGTTGGACACATACCAAGTTTAGCTCAGTTCTGGGCATCTTTGAAATACCTATACAAACTTGTTCCTACATAGTAACTTGCATCTTTGAATGAGAATGTGCTTGCTTACAGCAACGTGCTATATGTTCTGAATGCCCGAATTGGCAATCTGTGTCAAAACTTTGTTAGGAATTATGTGATCCTTACTAGCTGGAAGTAAGGGAGATGGGGCATGAAGTTATTTCTAGGAGTTGGACACATACCAAGTTTAGCTCAGTTCTGGGCATCTTTGAAATACCTATACAAACTTGTTCCTACATAGTAACTTGCATCTTTGAATGAGAATGTGCTTGCTTACAGCAACGTGCTATATGATCTGAATGCCCGAATTGGCAATCTGTGTCAAAACTTTGTTAGGAATTATGTGATCCTTACTAGCTGGAAGTAAGGGAGATGGGGCATGAAGTTATTTCTAGGAGTTGGACACATACCAAGTTTAGCTCAGTTCTGGGCATCTTTGAAATACCTATACAAACTTGTTCCTACATAGTAACTTGCAACTTTGAATGAGAATGTGCCTGCTTACAGCAACGTGCTATATGTTCTGAATGCCCGAATTGGGAATCTGTGTCAAAACTTTGTTAGGAATTATGTGATCCTTACTAGCTGGAAGTAAGGGAGATGGGGCATGAAGTTATTTCTAGGAGTTGGACACATACCAAGTTTAGCTCAGTTCTGGGCATCTTTCAAATACCTATACAAACTTGTTCCTACATAGTAACTTGCAACTTTGAATGAGAATGTGCCTGCCTACAGCAACGTGCTATATGTTCTGAATGCCCGAATTGGGAATCAGTGTCAAAACTTTGTTAGGAATTATGTGATCCTTACTAGCTGGAAGTAAGGGAGATGGGGCATGAAGTTATTTCTAGGAGTTGGACACATACCAAGTTTAGCACAGTTCTGGGCATCTTTGAAATACCTATACAAACTTGTTCCTACATAGTAACTTGCAACTTTGAATGAGAATGTGCTTGCCTACAGCAACGTGCTATATGTTCTGAATGCCCGAATTGGGAATCTGTGTCAAAACTTTGTTAGGAATTATGTGATCCTTACTAGCTGGAAGTAAGGGAGATGGGGCATGAAGTTATTTCTAGGAGTTGGACACATACCAAGTTTAGCTCAGTTCTGGGCATCTTTGAAATACCTATACAAACTTGTTCCTACATAGTAACTTGCAACTTTGAATGAGAATGTGCTTGCTTACAGCAACGTGCTATATGTTCTGAATGCCCGAATTGGGAATCTGTGTCAAAACTTTGTTAGGAATTATGTGATCCTTACTAGCTGGAAGTAAGGGAGATGGGGCATGAAGTTATTTCTAGGAGTTGGACACATACCAAGTGTAGCTCAGTTCTGGGCATCTTTGAAATACCTATACAAACTTGTTCCTACATAGTAACTTGCAACTTTGAATGAAAATGTGCTTGCTTACAGCAACGTGCTATATGATCTGAATGCCCGAATTGGGAATCTGTGTCAAAACTTTGTTAGGAATTATGTGATCCTTACTAGCTGGAAGTAAGGGAGATGGGGCATGAAGTTATTTCTAGGAGTTGGACACATACCAAGTGTAGCTCAGTTCTGGGCATCTTTGAAATACCTATACAAACTTGTTCCTACATAGTAACTTGCATCTTTGAATGAGAATCTGCTTGCTTACAGCAACGTGCTATATGTTCTGAATGCCCGAATTGGGAATCTGTGTCAAAACTTTGTTAGGAATTATGTGATCCTTACTAGCTGGAAGTAAGGGAGATGGGGCATGAAGTTATTTCTAGGAGTTGGACACATACCAAGTTTAGCTCAGTTCTGGGCATCTTTGAAATACCTATACAAACTTGTTCCTACATAGTAACTTGAATCTTTGAATGGGAATCTGCTTGCTTACAGTAACGTGCTATATGTTCTGAATGCCCGAATTGGGAATCTGTGTCAAAACTGTTAGGAATTATGTGATCCTTACTAGCTGGAAGTAAGGGAGATGGGGCATGAAGTTATTTCTAGGAGTTGGACACATACCAAGTTTAGCTCAGTTCTGGGCATCTTTGAAATACCTATACAAACTTGTTCCTACATAGTATCTTGCATCTTTAATGAGAATGTGCTTGCTTACAGCAACGTGCTATATGTTCTGAATGCCAGAATTGGGAATCTGTGTCAAAACTTTGTTAGGAATTATGTGATCATTACTAGCTGAAAGTAAGGGTGATGGGGCATGAAGTTATTTCTAGGAGTTGGACACATACCAAGTTTAGCTCAGTTCTGGGCATCTTTGAAATACCTATACAAACTTGTTCCTACATAGTAACTTGCATCTTTGATTGAGAATGTGCTTGCTTACAGTAACGTGCTGTATGTTCTGAATGCCCGAATTGGGAATCTGTGTCAAAACTGTTAGGAATTATGTGATCCTTACTAGCTGGAAGTAAGGGAGATGGGGCATGAAGTTATTTCTAGGAGTTGGTACACATACCAAGTTTAGCTCAGTTCTGGGCATCTTTGAAATACCTATACAAACTTGTTCCTACATAGTAACTTGCAACTTTGAATGAAAATGTGCTTGCTTACAGCAACGTGCTATATGTTCTGAATGCCCGAATTGGGAATCTGTGTCAAAACTTTGTTAGGAATTATGTGATCCTTACTAGCTGGAAGTAAGGGAGATGGGGCATGAAGTTATTTCTAGGAGTTGGACACATACCAAGTTTAGCTCAGTTCTGGGCATCTTTGAAATACCTATACACACTTGTTCCTACATATTAACTTGCAACTTTGAATGAAAATGTGCTTGCTTACAGCAACGTGCTATATGTTCTCAATGCCCGAATTGGGAATCTGTGTCAAAACTTTGTTAGGAATTATGTGATCCTTACTAGCTGGAAGTAAGGGAGATGGGGCATGAAGTTATTTCTTGGAGTTGGACACATACCACGTTTAGCTCAGTTCTGGGCATCTTTGAAATACCTATACAAACTTGTTCCTACATAGTAACTTGCAACTTTGAATGAAAATGTGCTTGCTTACAGCAACGTGCTATATGTTCTGAATGCCCGAATTGGGAATCTGTGTCAAAACTTTGTTAGGAATTATGTGATCCTTACTAGCTGGAAGTAAGGGAGATGCGGCATGAAGTTATTTCTTGGAGTTGGACACATACCACGTTTAGCTCAGTTCTGGGCATCTTTGAAATACCTATACAAACTTGTTCCTACATAGTAACTTGCAACTTTGAATGAGAATGTGCTTGCTTGCAGCAACGTGCTATATGTTTTGAATGCCTGATTTGGGAATCTGTGTCAAAACTTTGTTAGGAATTATGTGATCCTTACTAGCTGGAAGTAAGGGAGATGGGGCATGAAGTTATTTCTAGGAGTTGGACACATACCAAGTTTAGCTCAGTTCTGGGCATCTTTGAAATACCTATACAAACTTGTTCCTACATAGTAACTTGCATCTTTGAATGAGAATGTGCTTGCTTACAGCAACGTGCTATATGTTCTGAATGCCCGAATTGGCAATCTGTGTCAAAACTTTGTTAGGAATTATGTCATCCTTACTAGCTGGATGTAAGGGAGATGGGGCATGAAGTTATTTCTAGGAGTTGGACACATACCAAGTTTAGCTCAGTTCTGGGCATCTTTGAAATACCTATACAAACTTGTTCCTACATAGTAACTTGCATCTTTGAATGAGAATGTGCTTGCTTACAGCAACGTGCTATATGATCTGAATGCCCGAATTGGCAATGTGTGTCAAAACTTTGTTAGGAATTATGTGATCCTTACTAGCTGGAAGTAAGGGAGATGGGGCATGAAGTTATTTCTAGGAGTTGGACACATACCAAGTTTAGCTCAGTTCTGGGCATCTTTGAAATACCTATACAAACTTGTTCCTACATAGTAACTTGCAACTTTGAATGAGAATGTGCCTGCTTACAGCAACGTGCTATATGTTCTGAATGCCCGAATTGGGAATCTGTGTCAAAACTTTGTTAGGAATTATGTGATCCTTACTAGCTGGAAGTAAGGGAGATGGGGCATGAAGTTATTTCTAGGAGTTGGACACATACCAAGTTTAGCTCAGTTCTGGGCATCTTTGAAATACCTATACAAACTTGTTCTTACATAGTAACTTGCAACTTTGAATGAGAATGTGCTTGCTTACAGCAACGTGCTATATGTTCTGAATGCCCGAATTGGGAATCTGTGTCAAAACTTTGTTAGGAATTATGTGATCCTTACTAGCTGGAAGTAAGGGAGATGGGGCATGAAGTTATTTCTAGGAGTTGGACACATACCAAGTTTAGCTCAGTTCTGGGCATCTTTGAAATACCTATACAAACTTGTTCCTACATAGTAACTTGCAACTTTGAATGAGAATGTGCTTGCTTACAGCAACGTGCTATATGATCTGAATGCCCGAATTGGGAATCTGTGTCAAAACTTTGTTAGGAATTATGTGATCCTTACTAGCTGGAAGTAAGGGAGATGGGGCATGAAGTTATTTCTAGGAGTTGGACACATACCAAGTTTAGCTCAGTTCTGGGCATCTTTGAAATACCTATACAAACTTGTTCCTACATAGTAACTTGCAACTTTGAATGAGAATGTGCTTGCTTACAGCAACGTGCTATATGATCTGAATGCCCGAATTGGGAATCTGTGTCAAAACTTTGTTAGGAATTATGTGATCCTTACTAGCTGGAAGTAAGGGAGATGGGGCATGAAGTTATTTCTAGGAGTTGGACACATACCAAGTTTAGCTCAGTTCTGGGCATCTTTGAAATACCTATACAAACTTGTTCCTACATAATAACTTGCAACTTTGAATGAGAATGTGCTTGCTTACAGCAACGTGCTATATGTTCTGAATGCCCGAATTGGGAATCTGTGTCAAAACTTTGTTAGGAATTATGTGATCCTTACTAGCTGGAAGTAAGGGAGATGGGGCATGAAGTTATTTCTAGGAGTTGGACACATACCAAGTTTAGCTCAGTTCTGGGCATCTTTGAAATACCTATACAAACTTGTTCCTACATAGTAACTTGAAACTTTGAATGAAAATGTGCTTGCTTACAGCAACGTGCTATATGATCTGAATGCCCGAATTGGGAATCTGTGTCAAAACTTTGTTAGGAATTATGTGATCCTTACTAGCTGGAAGTAAGGGAGATGGGGCATGAAGTTATTTCTAGGAGTTGGACACATACCAAGTGTAGCTCAGTTCTGGGCATCTTTGAAATACCTATACAAACTTGTTCCTACCTAGTAACTTGCATCTTTGAATGAGAATCTGCTTGCTTACAGCAACGTGCTATATGTTCTGAATGCCCGAATTGGGAATCTGTGTCAAAACTTTGTTAGGAATTATGTGATCCTTACTAGCTGGAAGTAAGGGAGATGGGGCATGAAGTTATTTCTAGGAGTTGGACACATACCAAGTTTAGCTCAGTTCTGGGCATCTTTGAAATACCTATACAAACTTGTTCCTACATAGTAACTTGCAACTTTGAATGAGAATGTGCTTGCTTACAGCAACGTGCTATATGTTCTGAATGCCCGAATTGGGAATCTGTGTCAAAACTTTGTTAGGAATTATGTGATCCTTACTAGCTGGAAGTAAGGGAGATGGGGCATGAAGTTATTTCTAGGAGTTGGACACATACCAAGTTTAGCTCAGTTCTGGGCATCTTTGAAATACCTATACAAACTTGTTCCTACATAGTAACTTGCAACTTTGAATGAGAATGTGCTTACTTACAGCAACGTGCTATATTTTCTGAATGCCCGAATTGGGAATCTGTGTCAAAACTTTGTTAGGAATTATGTGATCCGTACTAGCTGGAAGTAAGGCAGATGGGGCATGAAGTTATTTCTAGGAGTTGGACACATACCAAGTTTAGCTCAGTTCTGGGCATCTTTGAAATACCTATACAAACTTGTTCCTACATAGTAACTTGCAACTTTGAATGAAAATGTGCTTGCTTACAGCAACGTGCTATATGTTCTGAATGCCCGAATTGGGAATCTGTGTCAAAACTTTGTTAGGAATTATGTGATCCTTACTAGCTGGAAGAAAGGGAGATGGGGCATGAAGTTATTTCTAGGAGTTGGACACATACCAAGTTTAGCTCAGTTCTGGGCATCTTTGAAATACCTATACAAACTTGTTCCTACATAGTAACTTGCAACTTTGAATGAGAATGTGCTTGCTTACAGCAACGTGCTATATGTTCTGAATGCCCGAATTGGGAATCTGTGTCAAAACTTTGTTAGGAATTATGTGATCCTTACTAGCTGGAAGTAAGGGAGATGGGGCATGAAGTTATTTCTTGGAGTTGGAGACATACCAAGTTTAGCTCAGTTCTGGGCATCTTTGAAATACCTATACAAACTTGTTCCTACATAGTAACTTGCAACTTTGAATGAGAATGTGCTTGCTTACAGCAACGTGCTATATGTTCTGAATGCCCGAATTGGGAATCTGTGTCAAAACTTTGTTAGGAATTATGTGATCCTTACTAGCTGGAAGTAAGGGAGATGGGGCATGAAGTTATTTCTTGGAGTTGGAGACATACCAAGTTTAGCTCAGTACTGGGCAACTTTGAAATACCTATACAAACTTGTTCCTACATAGTAACTTGCAACTTTGAATGAGAATGTGCTTGCTTACAGCAACGTGCTATATGTTCTGAATGCCCGAATTGGGAATCTGTGTCAAAACTTTGTTAGGAATTATGTGATCCTTACTAGCTGGAAGTAAGGGAGATGGGGCATGAAGTTATTTCTAGGAGTTGGACACATACCAAGTTTAGCTCAGTTCTGGGCATCTTTGAAATACCTATACAAACTTGTTCCTACATAGTAACTTGCAACTTTGAATGAGAATGTGCTTGCTTACAGCAACGTGCTATATGATCTGAATGCCCGAATTGGGAATCTGTGTCAAAACTTTGTTAGGAATTATGTGATCCTTACTAGCTGGAAGTAAGGGAGATGGGGCATGAAGTTATTTCTAGGAGTTGGACACATACCAAGTGTAGCTCAGTTCTGGGCATCTTTGAAATACCTATACAAACTTGTTCCTACATAGTAACTTGCATCTTTGAATGAGAATCTGCTTGCTTACAGCAACGTGCTATATGTTCTGAATGCCCGAATTGGGAATCTGTGTCAAAACTTTGTTAGGAATTATGTGATCCTTACTAGCTGGAAGTAAGGGAGATGGGGCATGAAGTTATTTCTAGGAGTTGGACACATACCAAGTTTAGCTCAGTTCTGGGCATCTTTGAAATACCTATACAAACTTGTTCCTACATAGTAACTTGCAACTTTGAATGAGAATGTGCTTGCTTACAGCAACGTGCTATATGTTCTGAATGCCCGAATTGGGAATCTGTGTCAAAACTTTGTTAGGAATTATGTGATCCTTACTAGCTGGAAGTAAGGGAGATGGGGCATGAAGTTATTTCTAGGAGTTGGACACATACCAAGTTTAGCTCAGTTCTGGGCATCTTTGAAATACCTATACAAACTTGTTCCTACATAGTAACTTGCAACTTTGAATGAGAATGTGCTTACTTACAGCAACGTGCTATATTTTCTGAATGCCCGAATTGGGAATCTGTGTCAAAACTTTGTTAGGAATTATGTGATCCGTACTAGCTGGAAGTAAGGCAGATGGGGCATGAAGTTATTTCTAGGAGTTGGACACATACCAAGTTTAGCTCAGTTCTGGGCATCTTTGAAATACCTATACAAACTTGTTCCTACATAGTAACTTGCAACTTTGAATGAAAATGTGCTTACTTACAGCAACGTGCTATATGTTCTGAATGCCCGAATTGGGAATCTGTGTCAAAACTTTGTTAGGAATTATGTGATCCTTACTAGCTGGAAGAAAGGGAGATGGGGCATGAAGTTATTTCTAGGAGTTGGACACATACCAAGTTTAGCTCAGTTCTGGGCATCTTTGAAATACCTATACAAACTTGTTCCTACATAGTAACTTGCAACTTTGAATGAGAATGTGCTTGCTTACAGCAACGTGCTATATGTTCTGAATGCCCGAATTGGGAATCTGTGTCAAAACTTTGTTAGGAATTATGTGATCCTTACTAGCTGGAAGTAAGGGAGATGGGGCATGAAGTTATTTCTTGGAGTTGGAGACATACCAAGTTTAGCTCAGTTCTGGGCATCTTTGAAATACCTATACAAACTTGTTCCTACATAGTAACTTGCAACTTTGAATGAGAATGTGCTTGCTTACAGCAACGTGCTATATGTTCTGAATGCCCGAATTGGGAATCTGTGTCAAAACTTTGTTAGGAATTATGTGATCCTTACTAGCTGGAAGTAAGGGAGATGGGGCATGAAGTTATTTCTAGGAGTTGGACACATACCAAGTTTAGCTCAGTTCTGGGCATCTTTGAAATACCTATACAAACTTGTTCCTACATAGTAACTTGCAACTTTGAATGAGAATGTGCTTGCTTACAGCAACGTGCTATATGATCTGAATGCCCGAATTGGGAATCTGTGTCAAAACTTTGTTAGGAATTATGTGATCCTTACTAGCTGGAAGTAAGGGAGATGGGGCATGAAGTTATTTCTAGGAGTTGGACACATACCAAGTGTAGCTCAGTTCTGGGCATCTTTGAAATACCTATACAAACTTGTTCCTACATAGTAACTTGCATCTTTGAATGAGAATCTGCTTGCTTACAGCAACGTGCTATATGTTCTGAATGCCCGAATTGGGAATCTGTGTCAAAACTTTGTTAGGAATTATGTGATCCTTACTAGCTGGAAGTAAGGGAGATGGGGCATGAAGTTATTTCTAGGAGTTGGACACATACCAAGTTTAGCTCAGTTCTGGGCATCTTTGAAATACCTATACAAACTTGTTCCTACATAGTAACTTGCAACTTTGAATGAGAATGTGCTTGCTTACAGCAACGTGCTATATGTTCTGAATGCCCGAATTGGGAATCTGTGTCAAAACTTTGTTAGGAATTATGTGATCCTTACTAGCTGGAAGAAAGGGAGATGGGGCATGAAGTTATTTCTAGGAGTTGGACACATACCAAGTTTAGCTCAGTTCTGGGCATCTTTGAAATACCTATACAAACTTGTTCCTACATAGTAACTTGCAACTTTGAATGAGAATGTGCTTGCTTACAGCAACGTGCTATATGTTCTGAATGCCCGAATTGGGAATCTGTGTCAAAACTTTGTTAGGAATTATGTGATCCTTACTAGCTGGAAGTAAGGGAGATGGGGCATGAAGTTATTTCTTGGAGTTGGAGACATACCAAGTTTAGCTCAGTTCTGGGCATCTTTGAAATACCTATACAAACTTGTTCCTACATAGTAACTTGCAACTTTGAATGAGAATGTGCTTGCTTACAGCAACGTGCTATATGTTCTGAATGCCCGAATTGGGAATCTGTGTCAAAACTTTGTTAGGAATTATGTGATCCTTACTAGCTGGAAGTAAGGGAGATGGGGCATGAAGTTATTTCTAGGAGTTGGACACATACCAAGTTTAGCTCAGTTCTGGGCATCTTTGAAATACCTATACAAACTTGTTCCTACATAGTAACTTGCAACTTTGAATGAGAATGTGCTTGCTTACAGCAACGTGCTATATGATCTGAATGCCCGAATTGGGAATCTGTGTCAAAACTTTGTTAGGAATTATGTGATCCTTACTAGCTGGAAGTAAGGGAGATGGGGCATGAAGTTATTTCTAGGAGTTGGACACATACCAAGTGTAGCTCAGTTCTGGGCATCTTTGAAATACCTATACAAACTTGTTCCTACATAGTAACTTGCATCTTTGAATGAGAATCTGCTTGCTTACAGCAACGTGCTATATGTTCTGAATGCCCGAATTGGGAATCTGTGTCAAAACTTTGTTAGGAATTATGTGATCCTTACTAGCTGGAAGTAAGGGAGATGGGGCATGAAGTTATTTCTAGGAGTTGGACACATACCAAGTTTAGCTCAGTTCTGGGCATCTTTGAAATACCTATACAAACTTGTTCCTACATAGTAACTTGCAACTTTGAATGAGAATGTGCTTGCTTACAGCAACGTGCTATATGTTCTGAATGCCCGAATTGGGAATCTGTGTCAAAACTTTGTTAGGAATTATGTGATCCTTACTAGCTGGAAGTAAGGGAGATGGGGCATGAAGTTATTTCTAGGAGTTGGACACATACCAAGTTTAGCTCAGTTCTGGGCATCTTTGAAATACCTATACAAACTTGTTCCTACATAGTAACTTGCAACTTTGAATGAGAATGTGCTTACTTACAGCAACGTGCTATATTTTCTGAATGCCCGAATTGGGAATCTGTGTCAAAACTTTGTTAGGAATTATGTGATCCGTACTAGCTGGAAGTAAGGCAGATGGGGCATGAAGTTATTTCTAGGAGTTGGACACATACCAAGTTTAGCTCAGTTCTGGGCATCTTTGAAATACCTATACAAACTTGTTCCTACATAGTAACTTGCAACTTTGAATGAAAATGTGCTTACTTACAGCAACGTGCTATATGTTCTGAATGCCCGAATTGGGAATCTGTGTCAAAACTTTGTTAGGAATTATGTGATCCTTACTACCTGGAAGAAAGGGAGATGGGGCATGAAGTTATTTCTAGGAGTTGGACACATACCAAGTTTAGCTCAGTTCTGGGCATCTTTGAAATACCTATACAAACTTGTTCCTACATAGTAACTTGCAACTTTGAATGAGAATGTGCTTGCTTACAGCAACGTGCTATATGTTCTGAATGCCCGAATTGGGAATCTGTGTCAAAACTTTGTTAGGAATTATGTGATCCTTACTAGCTGGAAGTAAGGGAGATGGGGCATGAAGTTATTTCTTGGAGTTGGAGACATACCAAGTTTAGCTCAGTTCTGGGCATCTTTGAAATACCTATACAAACTTGTTCCTACATAGTAACTTGCAACTTTGAATGAGAATGTGCTTGCTTACAGCAACGTGCTATATGTTCTGAATGCCCGAATTGGGAATCTGTGTCAAAACTTTGTTAGGAATTATGTGATCCTTACTAGCTGGAAGTAAGGGAGATGGGGCATGAAGTTATTTCTAGGAGTTGGACACATACCAAGTTTAGCTCAGTTCTGGGCATCTTTGAAATACCTATACAAACTTGTTCCTACATAGTAACTTGCAACTTTGAATGAGAATGTGCTTGCTTACAGCAACGTGCTATATGATCTGAATGCCCGAATTGGGAATCTGTGTCAAAACTTTGTTAGGAATTATGTGATCCTTACTAGCTGGAAGTAAGGGAGATGGGGCATGAAGTTATTTCTAGGAGTTGGACACATACCAAGTGTAGCTCAGTTCTGGGCATCTTTGAAATACCTATACAAACTTGTTCCTACATAGTAACTTGCATCTTTGAATGAGAATCTGCTTGCTTACAGCAACGTGCTATATGTTCTGAATGCCCGAATTGGGAATCTGTGTCAAAACTTTGTTAGGAATTATGTGATCCTTACTAGCTGGAAGTAAGGGAGATGGGGCATGAAGTTATTTCTAGGAGTTGGACACATACCAAGTTTAGCTCAGTTCTGGGCATCTTTGAAATACCTATACAAACTTGTTCCTACATAGTAACTTGCAACTTTGAATGAGAATGTGCTTGCTTACAGCAACGTGCTATATGTTCTGAATGCCCGAATTGGGAATCTGTGTCAAAACTTTGTTAGGAATTATGTGATCCTTACTAGCTGGAAGTAAGGGAGATGGGGCATGAAGTTATTTCTAGGAGTTGGACACATACCAAGTTTAGCTCAGTTCTGGGCATCTTTGAAATACCTATACAAACTTGTTCCTACATAGTAACTTGCAACTTTGAATGAGAATGTGCTTACTTACAGCAACGTGCTATATTTTCTGAATGCCCGAATTGGGAATCTGTGTCAAAACTTTGTTAGGAATTATGTGATCCGTACTAGCTGGAAGTAAGGCAGATGGGGCATGAAGTTATTTCTAGGAGTTGGACACATACCAAGTTTAGCTCAGTTCTGGGCATCTTTGAAATACCTATACAAACTTGTTCCTACATAGTAACTTGCAACTTTGAATGAAAATGTGCTTACTTACAGCAACGTGCTATATGTTCTGAATGCCCGAATTGGGAATCTGTGTCAAAACTTTGTTAGGAATTATGTGATCCTTACTAGCTGGAAGAAAGGGAGATGGGGCATGAAGTTATTTCTAGGAGTTGGACACATACCAAGTTTAGCTCAGTTCTGGGCATCTTTGAAATACCTATACAAACTTGTTCCTACATAGTAACTTGCAACTTTGAATGAGAATGTGCTTGCTTACAGCAACGTGCTATATGTTCTGAATGCCCGAATTGGGAATCTGTGTCAAAACTTTGTTAGGAATTATGTGATCCTTACTAGCTGGAAGTAAGGGAGATGGGGCATGAAGTTATTTCTTGGAGTTGGAGACATACCAAGTTTAGCTCAGTTCTGGGCATCTTTGAAATACCTATACAAACTTGTTCCTACATAGTAACTTGCAACTTTGAATGAGAATGTGCTTGCTTACAGCAACGTGCTATATGTTCTGAATGCCCGAATTGGGAATCTGTGTCAAAACTTTGTTAGGAATTATGTGATCCTTACTAGCTGGAAGTAAGGGAGATGGGGCATGAAGTTATTTCTTGGAGTTGGAGACATACCAAGTTTAGCTCAGTACTGGGCAACTTTGAAATACCTATACAAACTTGTTCCTACATAGTAACTTGCAACTTTGAATGAGAATGTGCTTGCTTACAGCAACGTGCTATATGTTCTGAATGCCCGAATTGGGAATCTGTGTCAAAACTTTGTTAGGAATTATGTGATCCTTACTAGCTGGAAGTAAGGGAGATGGGGCATGAAGTTATTTCTAGGAGTTGGACACATACCAAGTTTAGCTCAGTTCTGGGCATCTTTGAAATACCTATACAAACTTGTTCCTACATAGTAACTTGCAACTTTGAATGAGAATGTGCTTGCTTACAGCAACGTGCTATATGTTCTGAATGCCCGAATTGGGAATCTGTGTCAAAACTTTGTTAGGAATTATGTGATCCTTACTAGCTGGAAGTAAGGGAGATGGGGCATCAAGTTATTTCTTGGAGTTGGAGACATACCAAGTTTAGCTCAGTTCTGGGCATCTTTGAAATACCTATACAAACTTGTTCCTACATAGTAACTTGCAACTTTGAATGAGAATGTGCTTGCTTACAGCAACGTGCTATATGTTCTGAATGCCCGAAATGCGAATCTGTGTCAAAACTTTGTTAGGAATTATGTGATCCTTACTAGCTGGAAGTAAGGGAGATGGGGCATCAAGTTTTTTCTAGGAGTTGGACACATACCAAGTTTAGCTCAGTTCTGGGCATCTTTGAAATACCTATACAAACTTGTTCCTACATAGTAACTTGCAAATTTTAATGAGAATGGGCTTGCTTACAGCAACGTGCTATATGTTCTGAATGCCCGAATTGGGAATCTGTGTCAAAACTTTGTTAGGAATTATGTGATCCTTACTAGCTGGAAGTAAGGGAGATGGGGCATGAAGTTATTTCTAGGAGTTGGACACATACCAAGTTTAGCTCAGTTCTGGGCATCTTTGAAATACCTATACAAACTTGTTCCTACATAGTAACTTGCAACTTTGAATGAGAATCTGCTTGCTTACAGCAACGTGCTATATGTTCTGAATGCCCGAATTGGGAATCTGTGTCAAAACTTTGTTAGGAATTATGTCATCCTTACTAGCTGGAAGTAAGGGAGATGGGGCATGAAGTTATTTCTAGGAGTTGGACACATACCAAGTTTAGCTCAGTTCTGGGCATCTTTGAAATACCTATACAAACTTGTTCCTACCTAGTAACTTGCATCTTTGAATGAGAATGTGCTTGCTTGCAGCAACGTGCTATATGTTCTGAATGCCCGAATTGGGAATCTGTGTCAAAACTTTGTTAGGAATTATGTGATCCTTACTAGCTGGAAGTAAGGGAGATGGGGCATGAAGTTATTTCTAGGAGTTGGACACATACCAAGTTTAGCTCAGTTCTGGGCATCTTTGAAATACCTATACAAACTTGTTCCTACATAGTAACTTGCAACTTTGAATGAGAATGTGCTTGCTTACAGCAACGTGCTATATGTTCTGAATGCCCGAATTGGGAATCTGTGTCAAAACTTTGTTAGGAATTATGTGATCCTTACTAGCTGGAAGTAAGGGAGATGGGGCATGAAGTTATTTCTAGGAGTTGATCACATACCAAGATTAGCTCAGTTCTGGGCATCTTTGAAATACCTATACAAACTTGTTCCTACATAGTAACTTGCATCTTTGAATGAGAATCTGCTTGCTTACAGCAACGTGCTATATGTTCTGAATGCCCGAATTGGGAATCTGTGTCAAAACTTTGTTAGGAATTATGTGATCCTTACTAGCTGGAAGTAAGGGAGATGGGGCATGAAGTTATTTCTAGGAGTTGGACACATACCAAGTTTAGCTCAGTTCTGGGCATCTTTGAAATACCTATACAAACTTGTTCCTACATAGTAACTTGCATCTTTGAATGAGAATGTGCTTGCTTGCAGCAACGTGCTATATGTTCTGAATGCCCGAATTGGCAATCTGTGTCAAAACTTTGTTAGGAATTATGTGATCCTTACTAGCTGGAAGTAAGGGAGATGAGGCATGAAGTTATTTCTAGGAGTTGGACACATACCAAGTTTAGCTCATTTCTGCGCATCTTTGAAATACCTATACAAACTTGTTCCTACCTAGTAACTTGCAACTTTGAATGAGAATGTGCTTGCTTACAGCAACGTGCTATATGTTCTGAATGCCCGAATTGGCAATCTGTGTCAAAACTTTGTTAGGAATTATGTGATCCGTACTAGCTGGAAGTAAGGGAGAAGGGGCATGAAGTTATTTCTAGGAGTTGGACACATACCAAGTTTAGCTCAGTTCTGGGCATCTTTGAAATACCTATACAAACTTGTTCCTACATAGTAACTTGCATCTTTGAATGAGAATGTGCTTGCTTAGAGCAACGTGCTATATGTTCTGAATGCCCGAATTGGGAATCTGTGTCAAAACTTTGTTAGGAATTATGTGATCCTTACTAGCTGGAAGTAAGGGAGATGAGGCATGAAGTTATTTCTAGGAGTTGGACACATACCAAGTTTAGCTCAGTTCTGCGCATCTTTGAAATACCTATACAAACTTGTTCCTACCTAGTAACTTGCAACTTTGAATGAGAATGTGCTTGCTTACAGCAACGTGCTATATGTTCTGAATGCCCGAATTGGGAATCTGTGTCAAAACTTTGTTAGGAATTATGTCATCCTTACTAGCTGGAAGTAAGGGAGATGGGGCATGAAGTTATTTCTAGGAGTTGGACACATACCAAGTTTAGCTCAGTTCTGGGCATCTTTGAAATACCTATACAAACTTGTTCCTACATAGTAACTTGCAACTTTGAATGAGAATGTGCTTGCTTGCAGCAACGTGCTATATGTTCTGAATGCCCGAATAGGGAATCTGTGTCAAAACTTTGTTAGGAATTATGTGATCATTACTAGCTGGAAGTAAGGGAGATGGGGCATGAAGTTATTTCTTGGAGTTGGAGACATACCAAGTTTAGCTCAGTTCTGGGCATCTTTGAAATACCTATACAAACTTGTTCCTACATAGTAACTTGCATCTTTGAATGAGAATGTGCTTGCTTACAGCAACGTGCTATATGTTCTGAATGCCCGAGTTGGCAATCTGTGTCAAAACTTTGTTAGGAATTATGTGATCCTTACTAGCTGGAAGTAAGGGAGATGGGGAATGAAGTTATTTTTAGGAGTTGGACACATACCAAGTTTAGCTCAGTTCTGGGCATCTTTGAAATACCTATACAAACTTGTTCCTACATAGTAACTTGCAACTTTGAATGAGAATGTGCTTGCTTACAGCAACGTGCTATATGTTCTGAATGCCCGAATTGGGAATCTGTGTCAAAAATTTGTTAGGAATTATGTGATCCTTACTAGCTGGAAGTAAGGGAGATGGGGCATGAAGTTATTTCTAGGAGTTGGACACATACCAAGTTTAGCTCAGTTCTGGGCATCTTTGAAATACCTATACAAACTTGTTCCTACATAGTAACTTGCATCTTTGAATGAGAATGTGCTTGCTTACAGCAACGTGCTATATGTTCTGCATGCCCGAATTGGGAATCTGTGTCAAAACTTTGTTAGGAATTATGTGATCCTTACTAGCTGTAAGTAAGGGAGATGGGGCATGAAGTTATTTCTAGGAGTTGGACACATACCAAGTTTAGCTCAGTTCTGGGCATCTTTGAAATACCTATACAAACTTGTTCCTACATAGTAACTTGCAACTTTGAATGAGAATCTGCTTGCTTACAGCAACGTGCTATATGTTCTGAATGCCCGAATTGGGAATCTGTGTCAAAACTTTGTTAGGAATTATGTCATCCTTACTAGCTGGAAGTAAGGGAGATGGGGCATGAAGTTATTTCTAGGAGTTGGACACATACCAAGTTTAGCTCAGTTCTGGGCATCTTTGAAATACCTATACAAACTTGTTCCTACCTGGTAACTTGCATCTTTGAATGAGAATGTGCTTGCTTGCAGCAACGTGCTATATGTTCTGAATGCCCGAATTGGGAATCTGTGTCAAAACTTTGTTAGGAATTATGTGATCCTTACTAGCTGGAAGTAAGGGAGATGGGGCATGAAGTTATTTCTAGGAGTTGGACACATACCAAGTTTAGCTCAGTTCTGGGCATCTTTGAAATACCTATACAAACTTGTTCCTACATAGTAACTTGCAACTTTGAATGAGAATGTGCTTGCTTACAGCAACGTGCTATATGTTCTGAATGCCCGAATTGGGAATCTGTGTCAAAACTTTGTTAGGAATTATGTGATCCTTACTAGCTGGATGTAAGGGAGATGGGGCATGAAGTTATTTCTAGGAGTTGGACACATACCAAGTTTAGCTCAGTTCTGGGCATCTTTGTAATACCTATACAAACTAGTTCCTACATAGTAACTTGCAACTTTGAATGAGAATGTGCTTGCTTACAGCAACGTGCTATATGTTCTGAATGCCCGAATTGGGAATCTGTGTCAAATCTTTCTTAGGAATTATGTGATCCTTACTAGCTGGAAGTAAGGGAGATGGGGCATGAAGTTATTTCTAGGAGTTGGACACATACCAAGTTTAGCTCAGTTCTGGGCATCTTTGAAATACCTATACAAACTTGTTCCTACATAGTAACTTGCAACTTTGAATGAGAATGTGCTTGCTTACAGCAACGTGCTATATGTTCTGAATGCCCGAATTGGGAATCTGTGTCAAAACTTTGTTAGGAATTATGTGATCCTTACTAGCTGGAAGTAAGGGAGATGGGGCATGAAGTTATTTCTAGGAGTTGGACACATATCAAGTTTACCTCAGTTCTGGGCATCTTTGAAATACCTATACAAACATGTTCCTACCTAGTAACTTGCAACTTTGAATGAGAATGTGCTTGCTTGCAGCAACGTGCTATATGTTCTGAATGCCCGAATAGGGAATCTGTGTCAAAACTTTGTTAGGAATTATGTGATCCTTACTAGCTGGAAGTAAGGGAGATGGGGCATGAAGTTATTTCTTGGAGTTGGAGACATACCAAGTTTAGCTCAGTTCTGGGCATCTTTGAAATACCTATACAAACTTGTTCCTACATAGTAACTTGCAACTTTGAATGAGAATGTGCTTGCTTACAGCAACGTGCTATATGTTCTGAATGCCCGAATTGGGAATCTGTGTCAAAACTTTGTTAGGAATTATGTGATCCTTACTAGCTTGAAGTAAGGTTGATGGGGCATGAAGTTATTTCTAGGAGTTGGACACATACCAAGTTTAGCTCAGTTCTGGGCATCTTTGAAATACCTATACAAACTTGTTCCTACATAGTAACTTGCAACTTTGAATGAGAATGTGCTTGCTTACAGCAACGTGCTATATGTTCTGAATGCCCGAATTGGGAATCTGTGTCAAAACTTTGTTAGGAATTATGTGATCCTTACTAGCTGGAAGTAAGGGAGATGGGGCATGAAGTTATTTCTTGGAGTTGGAGACATACCAAGTTTAGCTCAGTTCTGGGCATCTTTGAAATACCTATACAAACTTGTTCCTACATAGTAACTTGCAACTTTGAATGAGAATGTGCTTGCTTGCAGCAACGTGCTATATGTTCTGAATGCCCGATTTGGGAATCTGTGTCAAAACTTTGTTAGGAATTATGTGATCCTTACTAGCTGGAAGTAAGGGAGATGGAGCATGAAGTTATTTCTAGGAGTTGGACACAGACCAAGTTTAGCTCAGTTCTGGGCATCTTTGAAATACCTATACAAACTTGTTCCTACATAGTAACTTGCATCTTTGAATGAGAATGTGCTTGCTTACAGCAACGTGCTATAAGTTCTGAATGCCCGAATTGGGATTCTGTGTCAAAACTTTGTTAGGAATTATGTGATCCTTACTAGCTGGAAGTAAGGGAGATGGGGCATGAAGTTATTTCTAGGAGTTGGACACATACCAAGTTTAGCTCAGTTCTGGGCATCTTTGAAATACCTATACAAACTTGTTCCTACATAGTAACTTGAATCTTTGAATGAGAATCTGCTTGCTTACTGCAACGTGCTATATGTTCTGAATGCCCGAATTGGGAATCTGTGTCAAAACTTTGTTAGGAATTATGTCATCCTTACTAGCTGGAAGTAAGGGAGATGGGGCATGAAGTTATTTCTTGGAGTTGGAGACATACCAAGTTTAGCTCAGTTCTGGGCATCTTTGAAATACCTATACAAACTTGTTCCTACATAGTAACTTGCAACTTTGAATGAGAATGTGCTTGCTTGCAGCAACGTGCTATATGTTCTGAATGCCCGATTTGGGAATCTGTGTCAAAACTTTGTTAGGAATTATGTGATCCTTACTAGCTGGAAGTAAGGGAGATGGAGCATGAAGTTATTTCTAGGAGTTGGACACAGACCAAGTTTAGCTCAGTTCTGGGCATCTTTGAAATACCTATACAAACTTGTTCCTACATAGTAACTTGCATCTTTGAATGAGAATGTGCTTGCTTACAGCAACGTGCTATATGTTCTGAATGCCCGAGTTGGCAATCTGTGTCAAAACTTTGTTAGGAATTATGTGATCCTTACTAGCTGGAAGTAAGGGAGATGGGGCATGAAGTTATTTTTAGGAGTTGGACACATACCAAGTTTAGCTCAGTTCTGGGCATCTTTGAAATACCTATACAAACTTGTTCCTACATAGTAACTTGCAACTTTGAATGAGAATGTGCTTGCTTACAGCAACGTGCTATATGTTCTGAATGCCCGAATTGGGAATCTGTGTCAAAAATTTGTTAGGAATTATGTGATCCTTACTAGCTGGAAGTAAGGGAGATGGGGCATGAAGTTATTTCTAGGAGTTGGACACATACCAAGTTTAGCTCAGTTCTGGGCATCTTTGAAATACCTATACAAACTTGTTCCTACATAGTAACTTGCATCTTTGAATGAGAATGTGCTTGCTTACAGCAACGTGCTATATGTTCTGCATGCCCGAATTGGGAATCTGTGTCAAAACTTTGTTAGGAATTATGTGATCCTTACTAGCTGGAAGTAAGGGAGATGGGGCATGAAGTTATTTCTAAGAGTTGGACACATACCAAGTTTAGCTCAGTTCTGGGCATCTTTGAAATACCTATACAAACTTGTTCCTACATAGTAACTTGCAACTTTGAATGAGAATCTGCTTGCTTACAGCAACGTGCTATATGTTCTGAATGCCCGAATTGGGAATCTGTGTCAAAACTTTGTTAGGAATTATGTCATCCTTACTAGCTGGAAGTAAGGGAGATGGGGCATGAAGTTATTTCTAGGAGTTGGACACATACCAAGTTTAGCTCAGTTCTGGGCATCTTTGAAATACCTATACAAACTTGTTCCTACCTAGTAACTTGCATCTTTGAATGAGAATGTGCTTGCTTACAGCAACGTGCTATATGTTCTGAATGCCCGAATTGGGAATCTGTGTCAAAACTTTGTTAGGAATTATGTGATCCTTACTAGCTGGAAGTAAGGGAGATGGGGCATGAAGTTATTTCTAGGAGTTGGACACATACCAAGTTTAGCTCAGTTCTGGGCATCTTTGTTATACCTATACAAACTAGTTCCTACATAGTAACTTGCAACTTTGAATGAGAATGTGCTTGCTTACAGCAACGTGCTATATGTTCTGAATGCCCGAATTGGGAATCTGTGTCAAATCTTTCTTAGGAATTATGTGATCCTTACTAGCTGGAAGTAAGGGAGATGGGGCATGAAGTTATTTCTAGGAGTTGGACACATACCAAGTTTAGCTCAGTTCTGGGCATCTTTGAAATACCTATACAAACTTGTTCCTACATAGTAACTTGCAACTTTGAATGAGAATCTGCTTGCTTACAGCAACGTGCTATATGTTCTGAATGCCCGAATTGGGAATCTGTGTCAAAACTTTGTTAGGAATTATGTGATCCTTACTAGCTGGAAGTAAGGGAGATGGGGCATGAAGTTATTTCTAGGAGTTGGACACATATCAAGTTTAGCTCAGTTCTGGGCATCTTTGAAATACCTATACAAACATGTTCCTACCTAGTAACTTGCAAATTTGAATGAGAATGTGCTTGCTTGCAGCAACGTGCTATATGTTCTGAATGCCCGAATAGGGAATCTGTGTCAAAACTTTGTTAGGAATTATGTGATCCTTACTAGCTGGAAGTAAGGGAGATGGGGCATGAAGTTATTTCTTGGAGTTGGAGACATACCAAGTTTAGCTCAGTTCTGGGCATCTTTGAAATACCTATACAAACTTGTTCCTACATAGTAACTTGCAACTTTGAATGAGAATGTGCTTGCTTACAGCAACGTGCTATATGTTCTGAATGCCCGAATTGGGAATCTGTGTCAAAACTTTGTTAGGAATTATGTGATCCTTACTAGCTTGAAGTAAGGTTGATGGGGCATGAAGTTATTTCTAGGAGTTGGACACATACCAAGTTTAGCTCAGTTCTGGGCATCTTTGAAATACCTATACAAACTTGTTCCTACATAGTAACTTGCAACTTTGAATGAGAATGTGCTTGCTTACAGCAACGTGCTATATGTTCTGAATGCCCGAATTGGGAATCTGTGTCAAAACTTTGTTAGGAATTATGTGATCCTTACTAGCTGGAAGTAAGGGAGATGGGGCATGAAGTTATTTCTTGGAGTTGGAGACATACCAAGTTTAGCTCAGTTCTGGGCATCTTTGAAATACCTATACAAACTTGTTCCTACATAGTAACTTGCAACTTTGAATGAGAATGTGCTTGCTTGCAGCAACGTGCTATATGTTCTGAATGCCCGATTTGGGAATCTGTGTCAAAACTTTGTTAGGAGTTATGTGATCCTTACTAGCTGAAAGTAAGATAGATGGAGCATGAAGTTATTTCTAGGAGTTGGACACAGACCAAGTTTAGCTCAGTTCTGGGCATCTTTGAAATACCTATACAAACTTGTTCCTACATAGTAACTTGCATCTTTGAATGAGAATGTGCTTGCTTACAGCAACGTGCTATAAGTTCTGAATGCCCGAATTGGGATTCTGTGTCAAAACTTTGTTAGGAATTATGTGATCCTTACTAGCTGGAAGTAAGGGAGATGGGGCATGAAGTTATTTCTAGGAGTTGGACACATACCAAGTTTAGCTCAGTTCTGGGCATCTTTGAAATACCTATACAAACTTGTTCCTACATAGTAACTTGAATCTTTGAATGAGAATCTGCTTGCTTACTGCAACGTGCTATATGTTCTGAATGCCCGAATTGGGAATCTGTGTCAAAACTTTGTTAGGAATTATGTGATCCTTACTAGCTGGAAGTAAGGGAGATGGGGCATGAAGTTATTTCTAGGAGTTGGACACATACCAAGTTTAGCTCAGTTCTGGGCATCTTTGAAATACCTATACAAACTTGTTCCTACATAGTAACTTGCAACTTTGAATGAGAATGTGCTTGCTTACAGCAACGTGCTATATGTTCTGAATGCCCGAATTGGGAATCTGTGTCAAAACTTTGTTAGGAATTATGTGATCCTTACTAGCTGGAAGTAAGGGAGATGGGGCATGAAGTTATTTCTAGGAGTTGGACACATACCAAGTTTAGCTCAGTTCTGGGCATCTTTGAAATACCTATACAAACTTGTTCCTACATAGTAACTTGCAACTTTGAATGAGAATGTGCTTGCTTACAGCAACGTGCTATATGTTCTGAATGCCCGATTTGGGAATCTGTGTCAAAACTTTGTTAGGAATTATGTGATCCTTACTAGCTGGAAGTAAGGGAGATGGAGCATGAAGTTATTTCAAGGAGTTGGACACATACCAAGTTTAGCTCACTTCTGGGCATCTTTGAAATACCTATACAAACTTGTTCCTACATAGTAACTTGCATCTTTGAATGAGAATGTGCTTGCTTACAGCAACGTTCTATATGTTCTGAATGCCCGAATTGGGAATCTGTGTCAAAACTTTGTTAGGAATTATGTGATCCTTACTAGCAGGAAGTAAGGGAGATGGGGCATGAAGTTATTTCTAGGAGTTGGACACATACCAAGTTTAGCTCAGTTCTGGGCATCTTTGAAATACCTATACAAACTTGTTCCTACATAGTAACTTGCAACTTTGAATGAGAATGTGCTTGCTTGCAGCAACGTGCTATATGTTCTGAATGCCCGAATAGGGAATCTGTGTCAAAACTTTGTTAGGAATTATGTGATCCTTACTAGCTGGAAGTAAGGGAGATGGGGCATGAAGTTATTTCTTGGAGTTGGAGACATACCAAGTTTAGCTCAGTACTGGGCATCTTTGAAATACCTATACAAACTTGTTCCTACAAAGTAACTTTCAACTTTGAATGAGAATGTGCTTGCTTACAGCAACGTGCTATATGTTCTGAATGCCCGAATTGGGAATCTGTGTCAAAACTTTGTTAGGAATTATGTGATCCTTACTAGCTGGAAGTAAGGGAGATGGGGCATGAAGTTATTTCTAGGAGTTGGACACATACCAAGTTTAGCTCAGTTCTGGGCATCTTTGAAATACCTATACAAACTTGTTCCTACATAGTAACTTGCAACTTTGAATGAGAATCTGCTTGCTTACAGCAACGTGCTATATGTTCTGAATGCCCGAATTGGGAATCTGTGTCAAAACTTTGTTAGGAATTATGTCATCCTTACTAGCTGGAAGTAAGGGAGATGGGGCATGAAGTTATTTCTAGGAGTTGGACACATACCAAGTTTAGCTCAGTTCTGGGCATCTTTGAAATACCTATACAAACTTGTTCCTACATAGTAACTTGAATCTTTGAATGAGAATCTGCTTGCTTACTGCAACGTGCTATATGTTCTGAATGCCCGAATTGGGAATCTGTGTCAAAACTTTGTTAGGAATTATGTGATCCTTACTAGCTGGAAGTAAGGGAGATGGGGCATGAAGTTATTTCTAGGAGTTGGACACATACCAAGTTTAGCTCAGTTCTGGGCATCTTTGAAATACCTATACAAACTTGTTCCTACATAGTAACTTGCAACTTTGAATGAGAATGTGCTTGCTTACAGCAACGTGCTATATGTTCTGAATGCCCGAATTGGGAATCTGTGTCAAAACTTTGTTAGGAATTATGTGATCCTTACTAGCTGGAAGTAAGGGAGATGGGGCATGAAGTTATTTCTAGGAGTTGGACACATACCAAGTTTAGCTCAGTTCTGGGCATCTTTGAAATACCTATACAAACTTGTTCCTACATAGTAACTTGCAACTTTGAATGAGAATGTGCTTGCTTACAGCAACGTGCTATATGTTCTGAATGCCCGATTTGGGAATCTGTGTCAAAACTTTGTTAGGAATTATGTGATCCTTACTAGCTGGAAGTAAGGGAGATGGAGCATGAAGTTATTTCAAGGAGTTGGACACATACCAAGTTTAGCTCACTTCTGGGCATCTTTGAAATACCTATACAAACTTGTTCCTACATAGTAACTTGCATCTTTGAATGAGAATGTGCTTGCTTACAGCAACGTTCTATATGTTCTGAATGCCCGAATTGGGAATCTGTGTCAAAACTTTGTTAGGAATTATGTGATCCTTACTAGCTGGAAGTAAGGGAGATGGGGCATGAAGTTATTTCTAGGAGTTGGACACATACCAAGTTTAGCTCAGTTCTGGGCATCTTTGAAATACCTATACAAACTTGTTCCTACATAGTAACTTGCAACTTTGAATGAGAATGTGCTTGCTTGCAGCAACGTGCTATATGTTCTGAATGCCCGAATAGGGAATCTGTGTCAAAACTTTGTTAGGAATTATGTGATCCTTACTAGCTGGAAGTAAGGGAGATGGGGCATGAAGTTATTTCTTGGAGTTGGAGACATACCAAGTTTAGCTCAGTACTGGGCATCTTTGAAATACCTATACAAACTTGTTCCTACAAAGTAACTTTCAACTTTGAATGAGAATGTGCTTGCTTACAGCAACGTGCTATATGTTCTGAATGCCCGAATTGGGAATCTGTGTCAAAACTTTGTTAGGAATTATGTGATCCTTACTAGCTGGAAGTAAGGGAGATGGGGCATGAAGTTATTTCTAGGAGTTGGACACATACCAAGTTTAGCTCAGTTCTGGGCATCTTTGAAATACCTATACAAACTTGTTCCTACATAGTAACTTGCAACTTTGAATGAGAATCTGCTTGCTTACAGCAACGTGCTATATGTTCTGAATGCCCGAATTGGGAATCTGTGTCAAAACTTTGTTAGGAATTATGTCATCCTTACTAGCTGGAAGTAAGGGAGATGGGGCATGAAGTTATTTCTAGGAGTTGGACACATACCAAGTTTAGCTCAGTTCTGGGCATCTTTGAAATACCTATACAAACTTGTTCCTACCTAGTAACTTGCATCTTTGAATGAGAATGTGCTTGCTTACAGCAACGTGCTATATGTTCTGAATGCCCGAATTGGGAATCTGTGTCAAAACTTTGTTAGGAATTATGTGATCCTTACTAGCTGGAAGTAAGGGAGATGGGGCATGAAGTTATTTCTAGGAGTTGGACACATACCAAGTTTAGCTCAGTTCTGGGCATCTTTGTTATACCTATACAAACTAGTTCCTACATAGTAACTTGCAACTTTGAATGAGAATGTGCTTGCTTACAGCAACGTGCTATATGTTCTGAATGCCCGAATTGGGAATCTGTGTCAAATCTTTCTTAGGAATTATGTGATCCTTACTAGCTGGAAGTAAGGGAGATGGGGCATGAAGTTATTTCTAGGAGTTGGACACATACCAAGTTTAGCTCAGTTCTGGGCATCTTTGAAATACCTATACAAACTTGTTCCTACATAGTAACTTGCAACTTTGAATGAGAATCTGCTTGCTTACAGCAACGTGCTATATGTTCTGAATGCCCGAATTGGGAATCTGTGTCAAAACTTTGTTAGGAATTATGTGATCCTTACTAGCTGGAAGTAAGGGAGATGGGGCATGAAGTTATTTCTAGGAGTTGGACACATATCAAGTTTAGCTCAGTTCTGGGCATCTTTGAAATACCTATACAAACATGTTCCTACCTAGTAACTTGCAACTTTGAATGAGAATGTGCTTGCTTGCAGCAACGTGCTATATGTTCTGAATGCCCGAATAGGGAATCTGTGTCAAAACTTTGTTAGGAATTATGTGATCCTTACTAGCTGGAAGTAAGGGAGATGGGGCATGAAGTTATTTCTTGGAGTTGGAGACATACCAAGTTTAGCTCAGTTCTGGGCATCTTTGAAATACCTATACAAACTTGTTCCTACATAGTAACTTGCAACTTTGAATGAGAATGTGCTTGCTTACAGCAACGTGCTATATGTTCTGAATGCCCGAATTGGGAATCTGTGTCAAAACTTTGTTAGGAATTATGTGATCCTTACTAGCTTGAAGTAAGGTTGATGGGGCATGAAGTTATTTCTAGGAGTTGGACACATACCAAGTTTAGCTCAGTTCTGGGCATCTTTGAAATACCTATACAAACTTGTTCCTACATAGTAACTTGCAACTTTGAATGAGAATGTGCTTGCTTACAGCAACGTGCTATATGTTCTGAATGCCCGAATTGGGAATCTGTGTCAAAACTTTGTTAGGAATTATGTGATCCTTACTAGCTGGAAGTAAGGGAGATGGGGCATGAAGTTATTTCTTGGAGTTGGAGACATACCAAGTTTAGCTCAGTTCTGGGCATCTTTGAAATACCTATACAAACTTGTTCCTACATAGTAACTTGAAACTTTGAATGAGAATGTGCTTGCTTGCAGCAACGTGCTATATGTTCTGAATGCCCGATTTGGGAATCTGTGTCAAAACTTTGTTAGGAATTATGTGATCCTTACTAGCTGGAAGTAAGGGAGATGGAGCATGAAGTTATTTCTAGGAGTTGGACACAGACCAAGTTTAGCTCAGTTCTGGGCATCTTTGAAATACCTATACAAACTTGTTCCTACATAGTAACTTGCATCTTTGAATGAGAATGTGCTTGCTTACAGCAACGTGCTATAAGTTCTGAATGCCCGAATTGGGATTCTGTGTCAAAACTTTGTTAGGAATTATGTGATCCTTACTAGCTGGAAGTAAGGGAGATGGGGCATGAAGTTATTTCTAGGAGTTGGACACATACCAAGTTTAGCTCAGTTCTGGGCATCTTTGAAATACCTATACAAACTTGTTCCTACATAGTAACTTGAATCTTTGAATGAGAATCTGCTTGCTTACTGCAACGTGCTATATGTTCTGAATGCCCGAATTGGGAATCTGTGTCAAAACTTTGTTAGGAATTATGTGATCCTTACTAGCTGGAAGTAAGGGAGATGGGGCATGAAGTTATTTCTAGGAGTTGGACACATACCAAGTTTAGCTCAGTTCTGGGCATCTTTGAAATACCTATACAAACTTGTTCCTACATAGTAACTTGCAACTTTGAATGAGAATGTGCTTGCTTACAGCAACGTGCTATATGTTCTGAATGCCCGAATTGGGAATCTGTGTCAAAACTTTGTTAGGAATTATGTGATCCTTACTAGCTGGAAGTAAGGGAGATGGGGCATGAAGTTATTTCTAGGAGTTGGACACATACCAAGTTTAGCTCAGTTCTGGGCATCTTTGAAATACCTATACAAACTTGTTCCTACATAGTAACTTGCAACTTTGAATGAGAATGTGCTTGCTTGCAGCAACGTGCTATATGTTCTGAATGCCCGATTTGGGAATCTGTGTCAAAACTTTGTTAGGAATTATGTGATCCTTACTAGCTGGAAGTAAGGGAGATGGAGCATGAAGTTATTTCAAGGAGTTGGACACATACCAAGTTTAGCTCACTTCTGGGCATCTTTGAAATACCTATACAAACTTGTTCCTACATAGTAACTTGCATCTTTGAATGAGAATGTGCTTGCTTACAGCAACGTTCTATATGTTCTGAATGCCCGAATTGGGAATCTGTGTCAAAACTTTGTTAGGAATTATGTGATCCTTACTAGCTGGAAGTAAGGGAGATGGGGCATGAAGTTATTTCTAGGAGTTGGACACATACCAAGTTTAGCTCAGTTCTGGGCATCTTTGAAATACCTATACAAACTTGTTCCTACATAGTAACTTGCAACTTTGAATGAGAATGTGCTTGCTTGCAGCAACGTGCTATATGTTCTGAATGCCCGAATAGGGAATCTGTGTCAAAACTTTGTTAGGAATTATGTGATCCTTACTAGCTGGAAGTAAGGGAGATGGGGCATGAAGTTATTTCTTGGAGTTGGAGACATACCAAGTTTAGCTCAGTACTGGGCATCTTTGAAATACCTATACAAACTTGTTCCTACAAAGTAACTTTCAACTTTGAATGAGAATGTGCTTGCTTACAGCAACGTGCTATATGTTCTGAATGCCCGAATTGGGAATCTGTGTCAAAACTTTGTTAGGAATTATGTGATCCTTACTAGCTGGAAGTAAGGGAGATGGGGCATGAAGTTATTTCTAGGAGTTGGACACATACCAAGTTTAGCTCAGTTCTGGGCATCTTTGAAATACCTATACAAACTTGTTCCTACATAGTAACTTGCAACTTTGAATGAGAATGTGCTTGCTTACAGCAACGTGCTATATGTTCTGAATGCCCGAATTGGGAATCTGTGTCAAAACTTTGTTAGGAATTATGTGATCCTTACTAGCTGGAAGTAAGGGAGATGGGGCATGAAGTTATTTCTTGGACTTGGAGACATACCAAGTTTAGCTCAGTTCTGGGCATCTTTGAAATACCTATACAAACTTGTTCCTACATAGTAACTTGCAACTTTGAATGAGAATGTGCTTGCTTACAGCAACGTGCTATATGTTCTGAATGCCCGAATTGGGAATCTGTGTCAAAACTTTGTTAGGAATTATGTGATCCTTACTAGCTGGAAGTAAGGGAGATGGGGCATGAAGTTATTTCTTGGAGTTGGAGACATACCAAGTTTAGCTCAGTACTGGGCATCTTTGAAATACCTATACAAACTTGTTCCTACATAGTAACTTGCAACTTTGAATGAGAATGTGCTTGCTTACAGCAACGTGCTATATGTTCTGAATGCCCGAATTGGGAATCTGTGTCAAAACTTTGTTAGGAATTATGTGATCCTTACTAGCTGGAAGTAAGGGAGATGGGGCATGAAGTTATTTCTAGGAGTTGGACACATACCAAGTTTAGCTCAGTTCTGGGCATCTTTGAAATACCTATACAAACTTGTTCCTACATAGTAACTTGCAACTTTGAATGAGAATGTGCTTGCTTACAGCAACGTGCTATATGTTCTGAATGCCCGAATTGCGAATCTGTGTCAAACCTTTGTTAGGAATTATGTGATCCTTACTAGCTGGAAGTAAGGGAGATGGGGCATGAAGTTTTTTCTAGGAGTTGGACACATACCAAGTTTAGCTCAGTTCTGGGCATCTTTGAAATACCTATACAAACTTGTTCCTACATAGTAACTTGCAAATTTTAATGAGAATGTGCTTGCTTACAGCAACGTGCTATATGTTCTGAATGCCCGAATTGGGAATCTGTGTCAAAACTTTGTTAGGAATTATGTGATCCTTACTAGCTGGAAGTAAGGGAGATGGGGCATGAAGTTATTTCTAGGAGTTGGACACATACCAAGTTTTGGTCAGTTCTGGGCATCTTTGAAATACCTATACAAACTTGTTCCTACATAGTAACTTGCAACTTTGAATGAGAATGTGCTTACTTAGAGCAACGTGCTATATTTTCTGAATGCCCGAATTGGGAATCTGTGTCAAAACTTTGTTAGGAATTATGTGATCCGTACTAGCTGGAAGTAAGGCAGATGGGGCATGAAGTTATTTCTAGGAGTTGGACACATACCAAGTTTAGCTCAGTTCTGGGCATCTTTGAAATACCTATACAAACTTGTTCCTACATAGTAACTTGCAACTTTGAATGAAAATGTGCTTGCTTACAGCAACGTGCTATATGTTCTGAATGCCCGAATTGGGAATCTGTGTCAAAACTTTGTTAGGAATTATGTGATCCTTACTAGCTGGAAGTAAGGCAGATGGGGCATGAAGTTATTTCTAGGAGTTGGACACATACCAAGTTTAGCTCAGTTCTGGGCATCTTTGAAATACCTATACAAACTTGTTCCTACATAGTAACTTGCAACTTTGAATGAGAATGTGCTTGCTTACAGCAACGTGCTATATGTTCTGAATGCCCGAATTGGGAATCTGTGTCAAAACTTTGTTAGGAATTATGTGATCCGTACTAGCTGGAAGTAAGGGAGATGGGGCATGAAGTTATTTCTTGGAGTTGGAGACATACCAAGTTTAGCTCAGTTCTGGGCATCTTTGAAATACCTATACAAACTTGTTCCTACATAGTAACTTGCATCTTTGAATGAGAATGTGCTTGCTTACAGCAACGTGCTATATGTTCTGAATGCCCGAATTGGCAATCTGTGTCAAAACTTTGTTAGGAATTATGTGATCCGTACTAGCTGGAAGTAAGGGAGATGGGGCATGAAGTTATTTCTAGGAGTTGATCACATACCAAGATTAGCTCAGTTCTGGGCATCTTTGAAATACCTATACAAACTTGTTCCTACATAGTAACTTGCATCTTTGAATGAGAATCTGCTTGCTTACAGCAACGTGCTATATGTTCTGAATGCCCGAATTGGGAATCTGTGTCAAAACTTTGTTAGGAATTATGTGATCCTTACTAGCTGGAAGTAAGGCAGATGGGGCATGAAGTTATTTCTAGGAGTTGGACACATACCAAGTTTAGCTCAGTTCTGGGCATCTTTGAAATACCTATACAAACTTGTTCCTACATAGTAACTTGCAACTTTGAATGAGAATGTGCTTGCTTGCAGCAACGTGCTATATGTTCTGAATGCCCGAATTGGGAATCTGTGTCAAAACTTTGTTAGGAATTATGTGATCCTTACTAGCTGGAAGTAAGGGAGATGAGGCATGAAGTTATTTCTAGGAGTTGGACACATACCAAGTTTAGCTCAGTTCTGCGCATCTTTGAAATACCTATACAAACTTGTTCCTACCTAGTAACTTGCAACTTTGAATGAGAATGTGCTTGCTTACAGCAACGTGCTATATGTTCTGAATGCCCGAATTGGCAATCTGTGTCAAAACTTTGTTAGGAATTATGTGATCCGTACTAGCTGGAAGTAAGGGAGATGGGGCATGAAGTTATTTCTAGGAGTTGATCACATACCAAGATTAGCTCAGTTCTGGGCATCTTTGAAATACCTATACAAACTTGTTCCTACATAGTAACTTGCATCTTTGAATGAGAATCTGCTTGCTTACAGCAACGTGCTATATGTTCTGAATGCCCGAATTGGGAATCTGTGTCAAAACTTTGTTAGGAATTATGTGATCCTTACTAGATGGAAGTAAGGCAGATGGGGCATGAAGTTATTTCTAGGAGTTGGACACATACCAAGTTTAGCTCAGTTCTGGGCATCTTTGAAATACCTATACAAACTTGTTCCTACATAGTAACTTGCATCTTTGAATGAGAATGTGCTTGCTTGCAGCAACGTGCTATATGTTCTGAATGCCCGAATTGGGAATCTGTGTCAAAACTTTGTTAGGAATTATGTGATCCTTACTAGCTGGAAGTAAGGGAGATGAGGCATGAAGTTATTTCTAGGAGTTGGACACATACCAAGTTTAGCTCAGTTCTGCGCATCTTTGAAATACCTATACAAACTTGTTCCTACCTAGTAACTTGCAACTTTGAATGAGAATGTGCTTGCTTACAGCAACGTGCTATATGTTCTGAATGCCCGAATTGGGAATCTGTGTCAAAACTTTGTTAGGAATTATGTCATCCTTACTAGCTGGAAGTAAGGGAGATGGGGCATGACGTTATTTCTAGGAGTTGGACACATACCAAGTTTAGCTCAGTTCTGGGCATCTTTGAAATACCTATACAAACTTGTTCCTACATAGTAACTTGCATCTTTGAATGAGAATCTGCTTGCTTACAGCAACGTGCTATATGTTCTGAATGCCCGAATTGGGAATCTGTGTCAAAACTTTGTTAGGAATTATGTGATCCTTACTAGCTGGAAGTAAGGGAGATGGGGCATGAAGTTATTTCTAGGAGTTGGACACATACCAAGTTTAGCTCAGTTCTGGGCATCTTTGAAATACCTATACAAACTTGTTCCTACATAGTAACTTGCAACTTTGAATGAAAATGTGCTTGCTTACAGCAACGTGCTATATGTTCTGAATGCCCGAATTGGGAATCTGTGTCAAAACTTTGTTAGGAATTATGTGATCCTTACTAGCTGGAAGTAAGGGAGATGGGGCATGAAGTTATTTCTAGGAGTTGGACACATACCAAGTTTAGCTCAGTTCTGGGCATCTTTGAAATACCTATACAAACTTGTTCCTGCCTAGTAACTTGCATCTTTGAATGAGAATCTGCTTGTTTACAGCAACGTGCTATATGTTCTGAATGCCCGAATTGGGAATCTGTGTCAAAACTTTGTTAGGAATTATGTGATCCTTACTAGCTGGAAGTAAGGGAGATGGGGCATGAAGTTATTTCTAGGAGTTGGACACATACCAAGTTTAGCTCAGTTCTGGGCATCTTTGAAATACCTATACAAACTTGTTCCTACATAGTAACTTGCAACTTTGAATGAAAATGTGCTTGCTTACAGCAACGTGCTATATGTTCTGAATGCCCGAATTGGGAATCTGTGTCAAAACTTTGTTAGGAATTATGTGATCCTTACTAGCTGGAAGTAAGGGAGATGGGGCATGAATTTTTTTCTAGGAGTTGGACACATACCAAGTTTAGCTCAGTTCTGGGCATCTTTGAAATACCTATACAAACTTGTTCCTGCCTAGTAACTTGCATCTTTGAATGAGAATCTGCTTCCTTACAGCAACGTGCTATATGTTCTGAATGCCCGAATTGGGAATCTGTGTCAAAACTTTGTTAGGAATTATGTGATCCTTACTAGCTGGAAGTAAGGGAGATGGGGCATGAAGTTATTTCTAGGAGTTGGACACATACCAAGTTTAGCTCAGTTCTGGGCATCTTTGAAATACCTATACAAACTTGTTCCTACATAGTAACTTGAATCTTTGAATGAGAATCTGCTTGCTTACTGCAACGTGCTATATGTTCTGAATGCCCGAATTGGCAATCTGTGTCAAAACTTTGTTAGGAATTATGTGATCCTAACTAGCTGGAAGTAAGTGAGATGGGGCATGAAGATATTTCTAGGAGTTGGACACATACCAAGTTTAGCTCAGTTCTGGGCATCTTTGAAATACCTATATAAACTTGTTCCTACATAGTAACTTGCAACTTTGAATGAGAATGTGCTTGCTTACAGCAACGTGCTATATGTTCTGAATGCCCTAATTGGGAATCTGTGTCAAAACTTTGTTAGGAATTATGTGATCCGTACTAGCTGGAAGTATGGCAGATGGGGCATGAAGTTATTTCTAGGAGTTGGACACATACCAAGTTTAGCTCAGTTCTGGGCATCTTTGAAATACCTATACAAACTTGTTCCTACATAGTAACTTGCAACTTTGAATGAGAATGTGCTTGCTTACAGCAACGTGCTATATGTTCTGAATGCCCGAATTGGGAATCTGTGTCAAAACTTTGTTAGGAATTATGTGATCCGTACTAGCTGGAAGTAAGGGAGATGGGGCATGAAGTTATTTCTTGGAGTTGGAGACATACCAAGTTTAGCTCAGTTCTGGGCTTCTTTGAAATACCTATACAAACTTGTTCCTACATAGTAACTTGCATCTTTGAATGAGAATGTGCTTGCTTACAGCAACGTGCTATATGTTCTGAATGCCCGAATTGGGAATCTGTGTCAAAACTTTGTTAGGAATTATGTGATCCTTACTAGCTGGAAGTAAGGGAGATGGGGCATTAAGTTATTTCTAGGAGTTGGACACATACCAAGTTTAGCTCAGTTCTGGGCATCTTTGAAATACCTATACAAACTTGTTCCTACATAGTAACTTGCATCTTTGAATGAGAATCTGCTTGCTTACAGCAACGTGCTATATGTTCTGAATGCCCGAATTGGGAATCTGTGTCAAAACTTTGTTAGGAATTATGTGATCCTTACTAGCTGGAAGTAAGGGAGATGGGGCATGAAGTTATTTCTAGGAGTTGGACACATAGCAATTTTAGCTCAGTTCTGGGCATCTTTGAAATACCTATACAAACTTGTTCCTACATAGTAACTTGCAACTTTGAATGCGAATCTGCTTGCTTACAGCAACGTGCTATATGTTCTGAATGCCCGAATTGGGAATCTGTGTCAAAACTTTTTTAGGAATTATGTGATCCTTACTAGCTGGAAGTAAGGGAGATGGGGCATGAAGTTATTTCTAGGAGCTGGACACATACCAAGTTTAGCTCAGTTCTGGGCATCTTTGAAATACCTATACAAACTTTTTCCTACATAGTAACTTGCAACTTGAATGAGAATGTGCTTGCTTACAGCAACGTGCTATATGTTCTGAATGCCCGAATTGGGAATCTGTGTCAAAACTTTGTTAGGAATTATGTGATCCTTACTAGCTGGAAGTAAGGGAGATGGGGCATGAAGTTATTTCTAGGAGTTGGACACATACCAAGTTTAGCTCAGTTCTGGGCATCTTTGAAATACCTATACAAACTTGTTCCTACATAGTAACTTGCAACTTTGAATGAGAATGTGCTTGCTTACAGCAACGTGCTATATGATCTGAATGCCCGAATTGGCAATCTGTGTCAAAACTTTGTTAGGAATTATGTGATCCTTACTAGCTTGAAGTAAGGGAGATGGGGCATGAAGTTATTTCTAGGATTTGGACACATACCAAGTTTAGCTCAGTTCTGGGCATCTTTGAAATACCTATACAAACTTGTTCCTACATAGTAACTTGCAACTTTGAATGAGAATGTGCTTGCTTACAGCAACGTGCTATATGTTCTGAATGCCCGAATTGGGAATCTGTGTCAAAACTTTGTTAGGAATTATGTGATCCTTACTAGCTGGAAGTAAGGGAGATGGGGCATGAAGTTATTTCTTGGAGTTGGAGACATACCAAGTTTAGCTCAGTTCTGGGCATCTTTGAAATACCTATACAAACTTGTTCCTACATAGTAACTTGCAACTTTGAATGAGAATGTGCTTGCTTGCAGCAACGTGCTATATGTTCTGAATGCCCGATTTGGGAATCTGTGTCAAAACTTTGTTAGGAATTATGTGATCCTTACTAGCTGGAAGTAAGGGAGATGGAGCATGAAGTTATTTCTAGGAGTTGGACACATACCAAGTTTAGCTCAGTTCTGGGCATCTTTGAAATACCTATACAAACTTGTTCCTACATTGTAACTTGCATCTTTGAATGAGAATGTGCTTGCTTACAGCAACGTGCTATATGTTCTGAATGCCCGAATTGGGAATCTGTGTCAAAACTTTGTTAGGAATTATGTGATCCTTACTAGCTGGAAGTAAGGGAGATGGGGCATGAAGTTATTTCTAGGAGTTGGACACATACCAAGTTTAGCTCAGTTCTGGGCATCTTTGAAATACCTATACAAACTTGTTCCTACATAGTAACTTGCAACTTTGAATGAGAATCTGCTTGCTTACTGCAACGTGCTATATGTTCTGAATGCCCGAATTGGCAATCTGTGTCAAAACTTTGTTAGGAATTATGTGATCCTTACTAGCTGGAAGTAAGGGAGATGGGGCATGAAGTTATTTCTAGGAGTTGGACACATACCAAGTTTAGCTCAGTTCTGGGCATCTTTGAAATACCTATACAAACTTGTTCCTACATAGTAACTTGCAACTTTGAATCAGAATGTGCTTGCTTACTGCAACGTGCTATATGTTCTGAATGCCCGAATTGGGAATCTGTGTCAAAACTTTGTTAGGAATTATGTGATCCTTACTAGCTGGAAGTAAGGGAGATGGGGCATGAAGTTATTTCTAGGAGTTGGACACATACCAAGTTTAGCTCAGTTCTGGGCATCTTTGAAATACCTATACAAACTTGTTCCTACATAGTAACTTGCAACTTTGAATGAGAATGTGCTTGCTTACAGCAACGTGCTATATGTTCTGAATGCCCGAATTGGGAATCTGTGTCAAAACTTTGTTAGGAATTATGTGATCCTTACTAGCTGGAAGTAAGGGAGATGGGGCATGAAGTTATTTCTTGGAGTTGGAGACATACCAAGTTTAGCTCAGTTCTGGGCATCTTTGAAATACCTATACAAACTTGTTCCTACATAGTAACTTGCAACTTTGAATGAGAATGTGCTTGCTTGCAGCAACGTGCTATATGTTCTGAATGCCCAATTTGGGAATCTGTGTCAAAACTTTGTTAGGAATTATGTGATCCTTACTAGCTGGAAGTAAGGGAGATGGAGCATGAAGTTATTTCTAGGAGTTGGACACATACCAAGTTTAGCTCAGTTCTGGGCATCTTTGAAATACCTATACAAACTTTTTCCTACATAGTAACTTGCAACTTGAATGAGAATGTGCTTGCTTACAGCAACGTGCTATATGTTCTGAATGCCCGAATTGGGAATCTGTGTCAAAACTTTGTTAGGAATTATGTGATCCTTACTAGCTGGAAGTAAGGGAGATGGGGCATGAAGTTATTTCTAGGAGTTGGACACATACCAAGTTTAGCTCAGTTCTGGGCATCTTTGAAATACCTATACAAACTTGTTCCTACATAGTAACTTGCAACTTTGAATGAGAATGTGCTTGCTTACAGCAACGTGCTATATGTTCTGAATGCCCGAATTGGGAATCTGTGTCAAAACTTTGTTAGGAATTATGCGATCCTTACTAGCTGGAAGTAAGGGAGATGGGGCATGAAGTTATTTCTAGGAGTTGGACACATACCAAGTTTAGCTCAGTTCTGGGCATCTTTGAAATACCTATACAAACTTGTTCCTACATAGTAACTTGCAACTTTGAATGAGAATGTGCTTGCTTACAGCAACGTGCTATATGATCTGAATGCCCGAATTGGCAATCTGTGTCAAAACTTTGTTAGGAATTATGTGATCCTTACTAGCTTGAAGTAAGGGAGATGGGGCATGAAGTTATTTCTAGGATTTGGACACATACCAAGTTTAGCTCAGTTCTGGGCATCTTTGAAATACCTATACAAACTTGTTCCTACATAGTAACTTGCAACTTTGAATGAGAATGTGCTTGCTTACAGCAACGTGCTATATGTTCTGAATGCCCGAATTGGGAATCTGTGTCAAAACTTTGTTAGGAATTATGTGATCCTTACTAGCTGGAAGTAAGGGAGATGGGGCATGAAGTTATTTCTTGGAGTTGGAGACATACCAAGTTTAGCTCAGTTCTGGGCATCTTTGAAATACCTATACAAACTTGTTCCTACATAGTAACTTGCAACTTTGAATGAGAATGTGCTTGCTTGCAGCAACGTGCTATATGTTCTGAATGCCCGATTTGGGAATCTGTGTCAAAACTTTGTTAGGAATTATGTGATCCTTACTAGCTGGAAGTAAGGGAGATGGAGCATGAAGTTATTTCTAGGAGTTGGACACATACCAAGTTTAGCTCAGTTCTGGGCATCTTTGAAATACCTATACAAACTTGTTCCTACATTGTAACTTGCATCTTTGAATGAGAATGTGCTTGCTTACAGCAACGTGCTATATGTTCTGAATGCCCGAATTGGGAATCTGTGTCAAAACTTTGTTAGGAATTATGTGATCCTTACTAGCTGGAAGTAAGGGAGATGGGGCATGAAGTTATTTCTAGGAGTTGGACACATACCAAGTTTAGCTCAGTTCTGGGCATCTTTGAAATACCTATACAAACTTGTTCCTACATAGTAACTTGCAACTTTGAATGAGAATCTGCTTGCTTACTGCAACGTGCTATATGTTCTGAATGCCCGAATTGGCAATCTGTGTCAAAACTTTGTTAGGAATTATGTGATCCTTACTAGCTGGAAGTAAGGGAGATGGGGCATGAAGTTATTTCTAGGAGTTGGACACATACCAAGTTTAGCTCAGTTCTGGGCATCTTTGAAATACCTATACAAACTTGTTCCTACATAGTAACTTGCAACTTTGAATCAGAATGTGCTTGCTTACTGCAACGTGCTATATGTTCTGAATGCCCGAATTGGGAATCTGTGTCAAAACTTTGTTAGGAATTATGTGATCCTTACTAGCTGGAAGTAAGGGAGATGGGGCATGAAGTTATTTCTAGGAGTTGGACACATACCAAGTTTAGCTCAGTTCTGGGCATCTTTGAAATACCTATACAAACTTGTTCCTTCATAGTAACTTGCAACTTTGAATGAGAATGTGCTTGCTTACAGCAACGTGCTATATGTTCTGAATGCCCGAATTGGGAATCTGTGTCAAAACTTTGTTAGGAATTATGTGATCCTTACTAGCTGGAAGTAAGGGAGATGGGGCATGAAGTTATTTCTTGGAGTTGGAGACATACCAAGTTTAGCTCAGTTCTGGGCATCTTTGAAATACCTATACAAACTTGTTCCTACATAGTAACTTGCAACTTTGAATGAGAATGTGCTTGCTTGCAGCAACGTGCTATATGTTCTGAATGCCCAATTTGGGAATCTGTGTCAAAACTTTGTTAGGAATTATGTGATCCTTACTAGCTGGAAGTAAGGGAGATGGAGCATGAAGTTATTTCTAGGAGTTGGACACATACCAAGTTTAGCTCAGTTCTGGGCATCTTTGAAATACCTATACAAACTTGTTCCTACATAGTAACTTGCATCTTTGAATGAGAATGTGCTTGCTTACAGCAACGTGCTATATGTTCTGAATGCCCGAATTGGGAATCTGTGTCAAAACTTTGTTAGGAATTATGTGATCCTTACTAGCTGGAAGTAAGGGAGAAGGGGCATGAAGTTATTTCTAGGAGTTGGACACATACCAAGTTTAGCTCAGTTCTGGGCATCTTTGAAATACCTATACAAACTTGTTCCTACATAGTAACTTGAATCTTTGAATGAGAATCTGCTTGCTTACTGCAACGTGCTATATGTTCTGAATGCCCGAATTGGGAATCTGTGTCAAAACTTTGTTAGGAATTATGTGATCCTTACTAGCTGGAAGTAAGGGAGATGGGGCATGAAGTTATTTCTAGGAGTTGGACACATACCAAGTTTAGCTCAGTTCTGGGCATCTTTGAAATACCTATACAAACTTGTTCCTACATAGTAACTTGCAACTTTGAATGAGAATCTGCTTGCTTACAGCAACGTGCTATATGTTCTGAATGCCCGAATTGGCAATCTGTGTCAAAACTTTGTTAGGAATTATGTGATCCTTACTAGCTGGAAGTAAGGGAGATGAGGCATGAAGTTATTTCTAGGAGTTGGACACATACCAAGTTTAGCTCAGTTCTGCGCATCTTTGAAATACCTATACAAACTTGTTCCTACCTAGTAACTTGCAACTTTGAATGAGAATGTGCTTGCTTACAGCAACGTGCTATATGTTCTGAATGCCCGAATTGGGAATCTGTGTCAAAACTTTGTTAGGAATTATGTGATCCTTACTAGCTGGAAGTAAGGGAGATGAGGCATGAAGTTATTTCTAGGAGTTGGACACATACCAAGTTTAGCTCAGTTCTGCGCATCTTTGAAATACCTATACAAACTTGTTCCTACCTAGTAACTTGCAACTTTGAATGAGAATGTGCTTGCTTACAGCAACGTGCTATATGTTCTGAATGCCCGAATTGGGAATCTGTGTCAAAACTTTGTTAGGAATTATGTCATCCTTACTAGCTGGAAGTAAGGGAGATGGGGCATGACGTTATTTCTAGGAGTTGGACACATACCAAGTTTAGCTCAGTTCTGGGCATCTTTGAAATACCTATACAAACTTGTTCCTACATAGTAACTTGCATCTTTGAATGAGAATCTGCTTGCTTACAGCAACGTGCTATATGTTCTGAATGCCCGAATTGGGAATCTGTGTCAAAACTTTGTTAGGAATTATGTGATCCTTACTAGCTGGAAGTAAGGGAGATGGGGCATGAAGTTATTTCTAGGAGTTGGACACATACCAAGTTTAGCTCAGTTCTGGGCATCTTTGAAATACCTATACAAACTTGTTCCTACATAGTAACTTGCAACTTTGAATGAAAATGTGCTTGCTTACAGCAACGTGCTATATGTTCTGAATGCCCGAATTGGGAATCTGTGTCAAAACTTTGTTAGGAATTATGTGATCCTTACTAGCTGGAAGTAAGGGAGATGGGGCATGAAGTTATTTCTAGGAGTTGGACACATACCAAGTTTAGCTCAGTTCTGGGCATCTTTGAAATACCTATACAAACTTGTTCCTGCCTAGTAACTTGCATCTTTGAATGAGAATCTGCTTGTTTACAGCAACGTGCTATATGTTCTGAATGCCCGAATTGGGAATCTGTGTCAAAACTTTGTTAGGAATTATGTGATCCTTACTAGCTGGAAGTAAGGGAGATGGGGCATGAAGTTATTTCTAGGAGTTGGACACATACCAAGTTTAGCTCAGTTCTGGGCATCTTTGAAATACCTATACAAACTTGTTCCTACATAGTAACTTGCAACTTTGAATGAAAATGTGCTTGCTTACAGCAACGTGCTATATGTTCTGAATGCCCGAATTGGGAATCTGTGTCAAAACTTTGTTAGGAATTATGTGATCCTTACTAGCTGGAAGTAAGGGAGATGGGGCATGAATTTTTTTCTAGGAGTTGGACACATACCAAGTTTAGCTCAGTTCTGGGCATCTTTGAAATACCTATACAAACTTGTTCCTGCCTAGTAACTTGCATCTTTGAATGAGAATCTGCTTCCTTACAGCAACGTGCTATATGTTCTGAATGCCCGAATTGGGAATCTGTGTCAAAACTTTGTTAGGAATTATGTGATCCTTACTAGCTGGAAGTAAGGGAGATGGGGCATGAAGTTATTTCTAGGAGTTGGACACATACCAAGTTTAGCTCAGTTCTGGGCATCTTTGAAATACCTATACAAACTTGTTCCTACATAGTAACTTGAATCTTTGAATGAGAATCTGCTTGCTTACTGCAACGTGCTATATGTTCTGAATGCCCGAATTGGCAATCTGTGTCAAAACTTTGTTAGGAATTATGTGATCCTAACTAGCTGGAAGTAAGTGAGATGGGGCATGAAGATATTTCTAGGAGTTGGACACATACCAAGTTTAGCTCAGTTCTGGGCATCTTTGAAATACCTATATAAACTTGTTCCTACATAGTAACTTGCAACTTTGAATGAGAATGTGCTTGCTTACAGCAACGTGCTATATGTTCTGAATGCCCTAATTGGGAATCTGTGTCAAAACTTTGTTAGGAATTATGTGATCCGTACTAGCTGGAAGTATGGCAGATGGGGCATGAAGTTATTTCTAGGAGTTGGACACATACCAAGTTTAGCTCAGTTCTGGGCATCTTTGAAATACCTATACAAACTTGTTCCTACATAGTAACTTGCAACTTTGAATGAGAATGTGCTTGCTTACAGCAACGTGCTATATGTTCTGAATGCCCGAATTGGGAATCTGTGTCAAAACTTTGTTAGGAATTATGTGATCCGTACTAGCTGGAAGTAAGGGAGATGGGGCATGAAGTTATTTCTTGGAGTTGGAGACATACCAAGTTTAGCTCAGTTCTGGGCATCTTTGAAATACCTATACAAACTTGTTCCTACATAGTAACTTGCATCTTTGAATGAGAATGTGCTTGCTTACAGCAACGTGCTATATGTTCTGAATGCCCGAATTGGGAATCTGTGTCAAAACTTTGTTAGGAATTATGTGATCCTTACTAGCTGGAAGTAAGGGAGATGGGGCATTAAGTTATTTCTAGGAGTTGGACACATACCAAGTTTAGCTCAGTTCTGGGCATCTTTGAAATACCTATACAAACTTGTTCCTACATAGTAACTTGCATCTTTGAATGAGAATGTGCTTGCTTACAGCAACGTGCTATATGTTCTGAATGCCCGAATTGGGAATCTGTGTCAAAACTTTGTTAGGAATTATGTGATCCTTACTAGCTGGAAGTAAGGGAGATGGGGCATGAAGTTATTTCTAGGAGTTGGACACATAGCAATTTTAGCTCAGTTCTGGGCATCTTTGAAATACCTATACAAACTTGTTCCTACATAGTAACTTGCAACTTTGAATGCGAATCTGCTTGCTTACAGCAACGTGCTATATGTTCTGAATGCCCGAATTGGGAATCTGTGTCAAAACTTTTTTAGGAATTATGTGATCCTTACTAGCTGGAAGTAAGGGAGATGGGGCATGAAGTTATTTCTAGGAGCTGGACACATACCAAGTTTAGCTCAGTTCTGGGCATCTTTGAAATACCTATACAAACTTTTTCCTACATAGTAACTTGCAACTTGAATGAGAATGTGCTTGCTTACAGCAACGTGCTATATGTTCTGAATGCCCGAATTGGGAATCTGTGTCAAAACTTTGTTAGGAATTATGTGATCCTTACTAGCTGGAAGTAAGGGAGATGGGGCATGAAGTTATTTCTAGGAGTTGGACACATACCAAGTTTAGCTCAGTTCTGGGCATCTTTGAAATACCTATACAAACTTGTTCCTACATAGTAACTTGCAACTTTGAATGAGAATGTGCTTGCTTACAGCAACGTGCTATATGTTCTGAATGCCCGAATTGGGAATCTGTGTCAAAACTTTGTTAGGAATTATGCGATCCTTACTAGCTGGAAGTAAGGGAGATGGGGCATGAAGTTATTTCTAGGAGTTGGACACATACCAAGTTTAGCTCAGTTCTGGGCATCTTTGAAATACCTATACAAACTTGTTCCTACATAGTAACTTGCAACTTTGAATGAGAATGTGCTTGCTTACAGCAACGTGCTATATGATCTGAATGCCCGAATTGGCAATCTGTGTCAAAACTTTGTTAGGAATTATGTGATCCTTACTAGCTTGAAGTAAGGGAGATGGGGCATGAAGTTATTTCTAGGATTTGGACACATACCAAGTTTAGCTCAGTTCTGGGCATCTTTGAAATACCTATACAAACTTGTTCCTACATAGTAACTTGCAACTTTGAATGAGAATGTGCTTGCTTACAGCAACGTGCTATATGTTCTGAATGCCCGAATTGGGAATCTGTGTCAAAACTTTGTTAGGAATTATGTGATCCTTACTAGCTGGAAGTAAGGGAGATGGGGCATGAAGTTATTTCTTGGAGTTGGAGACATACCAAGTTTAGCTCAGTTCTGGGCATCTTTGAAATACCTATACAAACTTGTTCCTACATAGTAACTTGCAACTTTGAATGAGAATGTGCTTGCTTGCAGCAACGTGCTATATGTTCTGAATGCCCGATTTGGGAATCTGTGTCAAAACTTTGTTAGGAATTATGTGATCCTTACTAGCTGGAAGTAAGGGAGATGGAGCATGAAGTTATTTCTAGGAGTTGGACACATACCAAGTTTAGCTCAGTTCTGGGCATCTTTGAAATACCTATACAAACTTGTTCCTACATTGTAACTTGCATCTTTGAATGAGAATGTGCTTGCTTACAGCAACGTGCTATATGTTCTGAATGCCCGAATTGGGAATCTGTGTCAAAACTTTGTTAGGAATTATGTGATCCTTACTAGCTGGAAGTAAGGGAGATGGGGCATGAAGTTATTTCTAGGAGTTGGACACATACCAAGTTTAGCTCAGTTCTGGGCATCTTTGAAATACCTATACAAACTTGTTCCTACATAGTAACTTGCAACTTTGAATGAGAATCTGCTTGCTTACTGCAACGTGCTATATGTTCTGAATGCCCGAATTGGCAATCTGTGTCAAAACTTTGTTAGGAATTATGTGATCCTTACTAGCTGGAAGTAAGGGAGATGGGGCATGAAGTTATTTCTAGGAGTTGGACACATACCAAGTTTAGCTCAGTTCTGGGCATCTTTGAAATACCTATACAAACTTGTTCCTACATAGTAACTTGCAACTTTGAATCAGAATGTGCTTGCTTACTGCAACGTGCTATATGTTCTGAATGCCCGAATTGGGAATCTGTGTCAAAACTTTGTTAGGAATTATGTGATCCTTACTAGCTGGAAGTAAGGGAGATGGGGCATGAAGTTATTTCTAGGAGTTGGACACATACCAAGTTTAGCTCAGTTCTGGGCATCTTTGAAATACCTATACAAACTTGTTCCTACATAGTAACTTGCAACTTTGAATGAGAATGTGCTTGCTTACAGCAACGTGCTATATGTTCTGAATGCCCGAATTGGGAATCTGTGTCAAAACTTTGTTAGGAATTATGTGATCCTTACTAGCTGGAAGTAAGGGAGATGGGGCATGAAGTTATTTCTTGGAGTTGGAGACATACCAAGTTTAGCTCAGTTCTGGGCATCTTTGAAATACCTATACAAACTTGTTCCTACATAGTAACTTGCAACTTTGAATGAGAATGTGCTTGCTTGCAGCAACGTGCTATATGTTCTGAATGCCCAATTTGGGAATCTGTGTCAAAACTTTGTTAGGAATTATGTGATCCTTACTAGCTGGAAGTAAGGGAGATGGAGCATGAAGTTATTTCTAGGAGTTGGACACATACCAAGTTTAGCTCAGTTCTGGGCATCTTTGAAATACCTATACAAACTTGTTCCTACATAGTAACTTGCAACTTTGAATGAGAATGTGCTTGCTTACAGCAACGTGCTATATGTTCTGAATGCCCGAATTGGGAATCTGTGTCAAAACTTTGTTAGGAATTATGTGATCCTTACTAGCTGGAAGTAAGGGAGATGGGGCATGAAGTTATTTCTAGGAGTTGGACACATACCAAGTTTAGCTCAGTTCTGGGCATCTTTGAAATACCTATACAAACTTGTTCCTACATAGTAACTTGCAACTTTGAATGAGAATGTGCTTGCTTACAGCAACGTGCTATATGTTCTGAATGCCCGAATTGGGAATCTGTGTCAAAACTTTGTTAGGAATTATGCGATCCTTACTAGCTGGAAGTAAGGGAGATGGGGCATGAAGTTATTTCTAGGAGTTGGACACATACCAAGTTTAGCTCAGTTCTGGGCATCTTTGAAATACCTATACAAACTTGTTCCTACATAGTAACTTGCAACTTTGAATGAGAATGTGCTTGCTTACAGCAACGTGCTATATGATCTGAATGCCCGAATTGGCAATCTGTGTCAAAACTTTGTTAGGAATTATGTGATCCTTACTAGCTTGAAGTAAGGGAGATGGGGCATGAAGTTATTTCTAGGATTTGGACACATACCAAGTTTAGCTCAGTTCTGGGCATCTTTGAAATACCTATACAAACTTGTTCCTACATAGTAACTTGCAACTTTGAATGAGAATGTGCTTGCTTACAGCAACGTGCTATATGTTCTGAATGCCCGAATTGGGAATCTGTGTCAAAACTTTGTTAGGAATTATGTGATCCTTACTAGCTGGAAGTAAGGGAGATGGGGCATGAAGTTATTTCTTGGAGTTGGAGACATACCAAGTTTAGCTCAGTTCTGGGCATCTTTGAAATACCTATACAAACTTGTTCCTACATAGTAACTTGCAACTTTGAATGAGAATGTGCTTGCTTGCAGCAACGTGCTATATGTTCTGAATGCCCGATTTGGGAATCTGTGTCAAAACTTTGTTAGGAATTATGTGATCCTTACTAGCTGGAAGTAAGGGAGATGGAGCATGAAGTTATTTCTAGGAGTTGGACACATACCAAGTTTAGCTCAGTTCTGGGCATCTTTGAAATACCTATACAAACTTGTTCCTACATTGTAACTTGCATCTTTGAATGAGAATGTGCTTGCTTACAGCAACGTGCTATATGTTCTGAATGCCCGAATTGGGAATCTGTGTCAAAACTTTGTTAGGAATTATGTGATCCTTACTAGCTGGAAGTAAGGGAGATGGGGCATGAAGTTATTTCTAGGAGTTGGACACATACCAAGTTTAGCTCAGTTCTGGGCATCTTTGAAATACCTATACAAACTTGTTCCTACATAGTAACTTGCAACTTTGAATGAGAATCTGCTTGCTTACTGCAACGTGCTATATGTTCTGAATGCCCGAATTGGCAATCTGTGTCAAAACTTTGTTAGGAATTATGTGATCCTTACTAGCTGGAAGTAAGGGAGATGGGGCATGAAGTTATTTCTAGGAGTTGGACACATACCAAGTTTAGCTCAGTTCTGGGCATCTTTGAAATACCTATACAAACTTGTTCCTACATAGTAACTTGCAACTTTGAATCAGAATGTGCTTGCTTACTGCAACGTGCTATATGTTCTGAATGCCCGAATTGGGAATCTGTGTCAAAACTTTGTTAGGAATTATGTGATCCTTACTAGCTGGAAGTAAGGGAGATGGGGCATGAAGTTATTTCTAGGAGTTGGACACATACCAAGTTTAGCTCAGTTCTGGGCATCTTTGAAATACCTATACAAACTTGTTCCTACATAGTAACTTGCAACTTTGAATGAGAATGTGCTTGCTTACAGCAACGTGCTATATGTTCTGAATGCCCGAATTGGGAATCTGTGTCAAAACTTTGTTAGGAATTATGTGATCCTTACTAGCTGGAAGTAAGGGAGATGGGGCATGAAGTTATTTCTTGGAGTTGGAGACATACCAAGTTTAGCTCAGTTCTGGGCATCTTTGAAATACCTATACAAACTTGTTCCTACATAGTAACTTGCAACTTTGAATGAGAATGTGCTTGCTTGCAGCAACGTGCTATATGTTCTGAATGCCCAATTTGGGAATCTGTGTCAAAACTTTGTTAGGAATTATGTGATCCTTACTAGCTGGAAGTAAGGGAGATGGAGCATGAAGTTATTTCTAGGAGTTGGACACATACCAAGTTTAGCTCAGTTCTGGGCATCTTTGAAATACCTATACAAACTTGTTCCTACATAGTAACTTGCATCTTTGAATGAGAATGTGCTTGCTTACAGCAACGTGCTATATGTTCTGAATGCCCGAATTGGGAATCTGTGTCAAAACTTTGTTAGGAATTATGTGATCCTTACTAGCTGGAAGTAAGGGAGAAGGGGCATGAAGTTATTTCTAGGAGTTGGACACATACCAAGTTTAGCTCAGTTCTGGGCATCTTTGAAATACCTATACAAACTTGTTCCTACATAGTAACTTGAATCTTTGAATGAGAATCTGCTTGCTTACTGCAACGTGCTATATGTTCTGAATGCCCGAATTGGGAATCTGTGTCAAAACTTTGTTAGGAATTATGTGATCCTTACTAGCTGGAAGTAAGGGAGATGGGGCATGAAGTTATTTCTAGGAGTTGGACACATACCAAGTTTAGCTCAGTTCTGGGCATCTTTGAAATACCTATACAAACTTGTTCCTACATAGTAACTTGCAACTTTGAATGAGAATCTGCTTGCTTACAGCAACGTGCTATATGTTCTGAATGCCCGAATTGGGAATCTGTGTCAAAACTTTGTTAGGAATTATTTGATCCTTACTAGCTGGAAGTAAGGGAGATGGGGCATGAAGTTATTTCTAGGAGTTGGACACATACCAAGTTTAGCTCAGTTCTGGGCATCTTTGAAATACCTATACAAACTTGTTCCTACATAGTATCTTGCAAATTTGAATGAGAATCTTCTTGCTTACTGCAACGTGCTATATGTTCTGAATGCCCGAATTGGGAATCTGTGTCAAAACTTTGTTAGGAATTATGTGATCCTTACTAGCTGGAAGTAAGGGAGATGGGGCATGAAGTTATTTCTAGGAGTTGGACACATACCAAGTTTAGCTCAGTTCTGGGCCTCTTTGAAATACCTATACAAACTTGTTCCTACATAGTAACTTGCATCTTTGAATGAGAATGTGCTTGCTTACAGCAACGTGCTATATGTTCTGAATGCCCGAATTGGGAATCTGTGTCAAAACTTTGTTAGGAATTATGTGATCCTTACTAGCTGGAAGTAAGGGAGATGGGGCATGAAGTTATTTCTAGGAGTTGGACACATACCAAGTTTAGCTCAGTTCTGGGCATCTTTGAAATACCTATACAAACTTGTTCCTACATAGTAACTTGCATCTTTGAATGAGAATGTGCTTGCTTACAGCAACGTGCTATATGTTCTGAATGCCCGAATTGGGAATCTGTGTCAAAACTTTGTTAGGAATTATGTGATCCTTACTAGCTGGAAGTAAGGGAGATGGGGCATGAAGTTATTTCTTGGAGTTGGAGACATACCAAGTTTAGCTCAGTTCTGGGCATCTTTGAAATACCTATACAAACTTGTTCCTACATAGTAACTTGCAACTTTGAATGAGAATGTGCTTGCTTGCAGCAACGTGCTATATGTTCTGAATGCCCGAATAGGGAATCTGTGTCAAAACTTTGTTAGGAATTATGTGATCCTTACTAGCTGGAAGTAAGGGAGATGGAGTATGAAGTTATTTCTAGGAGTTGGACACATACCAAGTTTAGCTCAGTTCTGGGCATCTTTGAAATACCTATACAAACTTGTTCCTATCTAGTAACTTGCATCTTTGAATGAGAATGTGCTTGCTTACAGCAACGTGCTATATGTTCTGAATGCCCGAATTGGGAATCTGTGTCAAAACTTTGTTAGGAATTATGTGATCCTTACTAGCTGGAAGTAAGGGAGATGGGGCATGAAGTTATTTCTAGGAGTTGGACACATACCAAGTTTAGCTCAGTTCTGGGCATCTTTGAAATACCTATACAAACTTGTTCCTACATAGTAACTTGCATCTTTGAATGAGAATCTGCTTGCTTACAGCAACGTGCTATATGTTCTGAATGCCCGAATTGGGAATCTGTGTCAAAACTGTTAGGAATTATGTGATCCTTACTAGCTGGAAGTAAGGGAGATGGGGCATGAAGTTATTTCTAGGAGTTGGACACATACCAAGTTTAGCTCAGTTCTGGGCATCTTTGAAATACCTATACAAACTTGTTCCTACATAGTAACTTGCAACTTTGAATGAAAATGTGCTTGCTTACAGCAACGTGCTATATGTTCTGAATGCCCGAATTGGGAATCTGTGTCAAAACTTTGTTAGGAATTATGTGATCCTTACTAGCTGGAAGTAAGGGAGATGGGGCATGAAGTTATTTCTAGGAGTTGGACACATACCAAGTTTAGCTCAGTTCTGGGCATCTTTGAAATACCTATACAAACTTGTTCCTACATAGTAACTTGCAACTTTGAATGAGAATGTGCTTGCTTACAGCAACGTGCTATATGTTCTAAATGCCCGAATTGGGAATCTGTGTCAAAACTTTGTTAGGAATTATGTGATCCTTACTAGCTGGAAGTAAGGGAGATGGGGCATGAAGTTATTTCTTGGAGTTGGACACATACCAAGTTTAGCTCAGTTCTGGGCATCTTTGAAATACCTATACAAACTTGTTCCTACATAGTAACTTGCATCTTTGAATGAGAATGTGCTTGCTTACAGCAACGTGCTATATGTTCTGAATGCCCGAATTGGGAATCTGTGTCAAAACTTTGTTAGGAATTATGTGATCCTTACTAGCTGGAAGTAAGGGAGAAGGGGCATGAAGTTATTTCTAGGAGTTGGACACATACCAAGTTTAGCTCAGTTCTGGGCATCTTTGAAATACCTATACAAACTTGTTCCTACATAGTAACTTGAATCTTTGAATGAGAATCTGCTTGCTTACTGCAACGTGCTATATGTTCTGAATGCCCGAATTGGGAATCTGTGTCAAAACTTTGTTAGGAATTATGTGATCCTTACTAGCTGGAAGTAAGGGAGATGGGGCATGAAGTTATTTCTAGGAGTTGGACACATACCAAGTTTAGCTCAGTTCTGGGCATCTTTGAAATACCTATACAAACTTGTTCCTACATAGTAACTTGCATCTTTGAATGAGAATGTGCTTGCTTACAGCAACGTGCTATATGTTCTGAATGCCCGAATTGGGAATCTGTGTCAAAACTTTGTTAGGAATTATGTGATCCTTACTAGCTGGAAGTAAGGGAGAAGGGGCATGAAGTTATTTCTAGGAGTTGGACACATACCAAGTTTAGCTCAGTTCTGGGCATCTTTGAAATACCTATACAAACTTGTTCCTACATAGTAACTTGAATCTTTGAATGAGAATCTGCTTGCTTACTGCAACGTGCTATATGTTCTGAATGCCCGAATTGGGAATCTGTGTCAAAACTTTGTTAGGAATTATGTGATCCTTACTAGCTGGAAGTAAGGGAGATGGGGCATGAAGTTATTTCTAGGAGTTGGACACATACCAAGTTTAGCTCAGTTCTGGGCATCTTTGAAATACCTATACAAACTTGTTCCTACATAGTAACTTGCAACTTTGAATGAGAATCTGCTTGCTTACAGCAACGTGCTATATGTTCTGAATGCCCGAATTGGGAATCTGTGTCAAAACTTTGTTAGGAATTATGTGATCCTTACTAGCTGGAAGTAAGGGAGATGGGGCCTGAAGTTATTTCTAGGAGTTGGACACATACCAAGTTTAGCTCAGTTCTGGGCATCTTTGAAATACCTATACAAACTTATTCCTACATAGTATCTTGCAAATTTGAATGAGAATCTGCTTGCTTACAGCAACGTGCTATATGTTCTGAATGCCCGAATTGGGAATCTGTGTCAAAACTTTGTTAGGAATTATGTGATCCTTACTAGCTGGAAGTAAGGGAGATGGGGCATGAAGTTATTTCTAGGAGTTGGACACATACCAAGTTTAGCTCAGTTCTGGGCCTCTTTGAAATACCTATACAAACTTGTTCCTACATAGTAACTTGCATCTTTGAATGAGAATGTGCTTGCTTACAGCAACGTGCTATATGTTCTGAATGCCCGAATTGGGAATCTGTGTCAAAACTTTGTTAGGAATTATGTGATCCTTACTAGCTGGAAGTAAGGGAGATGGGGCATGAAGTTATTTCTAGGAGTTGGACACATACCAAGTTTAGCTCAGTTCTGGGCATCTTTGAAATACCTATACAAACTTGTTCCTACATAGTAACTTGCATCTTTGAATGAGAATGTGCTTGCTTACAGCAACGTGCTATATGTTCTGAATGCCCGAATTGGGAATCTGTGTCAAAACTTTGTTAGGAATTATGTGATCCTTACTAGCTGGAAGTAAGGGAGATGGGGCATGAAGTTATTTCTTGGAGTTGGACACATACCAAGTTTAGCTCAGTTCTGGGCATCTTTGAAATACCTATACAAACTTGTTCCTACATAGTAACTTGCAACTTTGAATGAGAATGTGCTTGCTTGCAGCAACGTGCTATATGTTCTGAATGCCCGAATAGGGAATCTGTGTCAAAACTTTGTTAGGAATTATGCGATCCTTACTAGCTGGAAGTAAGGGAGATGGGGCATGAAGTTATTTCTAGGAGTTGGACACATACCAAGTTTAGCTCAGTTCTGGGCATCTTTGAAATACCTATACAAACTTGTTCCTACATAGTAACTTGCATCTTTGAATGAGAATGTGCTTGCTTACAGCAACGTGCTATATGTTCTGAATGCCCGAATTGGCAATCTGTGTCAAAACTTTGTTAGGAATTATGTGATCCTTACTAGCTGGAAGTAAGGGAGATGGGGCATGAAGTTATTTCTAGGAGTTGGACACATACCAAGTTTAGCTCAGTTCTGGGCATCTTTGAAATACCTATACAAACTTGTTCCTACATAGTAACTTGCAACTTTGAATGAAAATGTGCTTGCTTACAGCAACGTGCTATATGTTCTGAATGCCCGAATTGGCAATCTGTGTCAAAACTTTGTTAGGAATTATGTGATCCTTACTACCTGGAAGTAAGGGAGATGGGGCATGAAGTTATTTCTAGGAGTTGGACACATACCAAGTTTAGCTCAGTTCTGGGCATCTTTGAAATACCTATACAAACTTGTTCCTACATAGTAACTTGCATCTTTGAATGAGAATCTGCTAGCTTACAGCAACGTGCTATATGTTCTGAATGCCCGAATTGGGAATCTGTGTCAAAACTTTGTTAGGAATTATGTGATCCTTACTAGCTGGAACTAAGGGAGATGGGGCATGAAGTTATTTCTAGGAGTTGGACACATACCAAGTTTAGCTCAGTTCTGGGCATCTTTGAAATACCTATACAAACTTGTTCCTACATAGTTACTTGCATCTTTGAATGAGAATCTGCTGGCTTACAGCAACGTGCTATATGTTCTGAATGCCCGAATTGGGAATCTGTGTCAAAACTGTTAGGAATTATGTGATCCTTACTAGCTGGAAGTAAGGGAGATGGGGCATGAAGTTATTTCTAGGAGTTGGACACATACCAAGTTTAGCTCAGTTCTGGGCATCTTTGAAATACCTATACAAACTTGTTCCTACATAGTAACTTGCATCTTTGAATGAGAATCTGCTTGCTTACAGCAACGTGCTATATGTTCTGAATGCCCGAATTGGGAATCTGTGTCAAAACTGTTAGGAATTATGTGATCCTTACTAGCTGGAAGTAAGGGAGATGGGGCATGAAGTTATTTCTAGGAGTTGGACACATACCAAGTTTAGCTCAGTTCTGGGCATCTTTGAAATACCTATACAAACTTGTTCCTACATAGTAACTTGTATCTTTGAATGAGAATCTGCTGGCTTACGGCAACGTGCTATATGTTCTGAATGCCCGAATTGGGAATCTGTGTCAAAACTGTTAGGAATTATGTGATCCTTACTAGCTGGAAGTAAGGGAGATGGGGCATGAAGTTATTTCTAGGAGTTGGACACATACCAAGTTTAGCTCAGTTCTGGGCATCTTTGAAATACCTATACAAACTTGTTCCTACATAGTAACTTGCAACTTTGAATGAAAATGTGATTGCTTACAGCAACGTGCTATATGTTCTGAATGCCCGAATTGGCAATCTGTGTCAAAACTTTGTTAGGAATTATGTGATCCTTACTAGCTGGAAGTAAGGGAGATGGGGCATGAAGTTATTTCTAGGAGTTGGACACATACCAAGTTTAGCTCAGTTCTGGGCATCTTTGAAATACCTATACAAACTTGTTCCTACATAGTAACTTGCAACTTTGAATGAAAATGTGATTGCTTACAGCAACGTGCTATATGTTCTGAATGCCCGAATTGGGAATCTGTGTCAAAACTTTGTTAGGAATTATGTGATCCTTACTAGCTGGAAGTAAGGGAAATGGGGCATGAAGTTATTTCTAGGAGTTGGACACATACCAAGTTTAGCTCAGTTCTGGGCATCTTTGAAATACCTATACAAACTTGTTCGTACATAGTAACTTGCATCTTTGAATGAGAATGTGCTTGCTTACAGCAACGTGCTATATGTTCTGATTGCCCGAATTGGCAATCTGTGTCAAAACTTTGTTAGGAATTATGTGATCCTTACTAGCTGGAAGTAAGGGAGATGGGGCATGAAGTTATTTATAGGAGTTGGACACATACCAAGTTTAGCTCAGTTCTGGGCATCTTTGAAATACCTATACAAACTTGTTCCTACATAGTAACTTGCATCTTTGAATGAGAATCTGCTTGCTTACAGCAACGTGCTATATGTTCTGAATGCCCGAATTGGGAATCTGTGTCAAAACTTTGTTAGGAATTATGTGATCCTTACTAGCTGGAAGTAAGGGAGATGGGGCATGAAGTTATTTCTAGGAGTTGGACACATACCAAGTTTAGCTCAGTTCTGGGCATCTTTGAAATACCTATACAAACTTGTTCCTACATAGTAACTTGCAACTTTGAATGAGAATGTGCTTGCTTACAGCAACGTGCTATATGTTCTGAATGCCCGAATTGGGATTCTGTGTCAAAACTTTGTTAGGAATTATGTGATCCTTACTAGCTGGAAGTAAGGGAGATGGGGCATGAAGTTATTTCTAGGAGTTGGACACATACCAAGTTTAGCTCAGTTCTGGGCATCTTTGAAATACCTATACAAACTTGTTCCTACATAGTAACTTGCATCTTTGAATGAGAATGTGCTTGCTTACAGCAACGTGCTATATGATGTGAATGCCCGAATTGGGAATCTGTGTCAAAACTTTGTTAGGAATTATGTGATCCTTACTAGCTGGAAGTAAGGGAGAGGGGGCATGAAGTTATTTCTAGGAGTTGGACACATACCAAGTTTAGCTCAGTTCTGGGCATCTTTGAAATACCTATACAAACTTGTTCCTACATAGTAACTTGCATCTTTGAATGAGAATGTGCTTGCTTACAGCAACGTGTTATATGTTCTGAATGCCCGAATTGGGAATCTGTGTCAAAACTTTGTTAGGAATTATGTGATCCTTACTAGCTGGAAGTAAGGGAGATGGGGCATGAAGTTATTTCTAGGAGTTGGACACATACCAAGTTTAGCTCAGTTCTGGGCATCTTTGAAATACCTATACAAACTTGTTCCTAAATAGTAACTTGCATCTTTAATGAGAATCTGCTTGCTTACAGCAACGTGCTATATGTTCTGAATGCCCGAATTGGCAATCTGTGTCAAAACTTTGTTAGGAATTATGTGATCCTTACTAGCTGGAAGTAAGGGAGATGGGGCATGAAGTTATTTCTAGGAGTTGGACACATACCAAGTTTAGCTCAGTTCTGGGCATCTTTGAAATACCTATACAAAATTGTTCCTACATAGTAACTTGCAACTTTGAATGAGAATGTGCTTGCTTACAGCAACGTGCTATATGTTCTGAATGCCCGAATTGGGAATCTGTGTCAAAACTTTGTTAGGAATTATGTGATAATTACTATCTGGAAGTAAGGGAGATGGGGTATGAAGTTATTTCTTGGAGTTGGAGACATACCAAGTTTAGCTCAGTTCTGGGCATCTTTGAAATACCTATACAAACTTGTTCCTACATAGTAACTTGCAACTTTGAATGAGAATGTGCTTGCTTACAGCAACGTGCTATATGTTCTGAATGCCCGAATTGGCAATCTGTGTCAAAACTTTGTTAGGAATTATGTGATCCTTACTAGCTGGAAGTAAGGGAGATGGGGCATGAAGTTATTTCTAGGAGTTGGACACATACCAAGTTTAGCTCAGTTCTGGGCATCTTTGAAATACCTATACAAACTTGTTCCTACATAGTAACTTGCATCTTTGAATGAGAATCTGCTTGCTTACAGCAACGTGCTATATGTTCTGAATGCCCGAATTGGGAATCTGTGTCAAAACTGTTAGGAATTATGTGATCCTTACTAGCTGGAAGTAAGGGAGATGGGGCATGAAGTTATTTCTAGGAGTTGGACACATACCAAGTTTAGCTCAGTTCTGGGCATCTTTGAAATACCTATACAAACTTGTTCCTACATAGTAACTTGCATCTTTGAATGAGAATCTGCTGGCTTACAGCAGCGTGCTATATGTTCTGAATGCCCGAATTGGGAATCTGTGTCAAAACTGTTAGGAATTATGTGATCCTTACTAGCTGGAAGTAAGGGAGATGGGACATGAAGTTATTTCTAGGAGTTGGACACATACCAAGTTTAGCTCAGTTCTGGGCATCTTTGAAATACCTATACAAACTTGTTCCTACATAGTAACTTGCAACTTTGAATGAAAATGTGATTGCTTACAGCAACGTGCTATATGTTCTGAATGCCCGAATTGGCAATCTGTGTCAAAACTTTGTTAGGAATTATGTGATCCTTACTAGCTGGAAGTAAGGGAGATGGGGCATGAAGTTATTTCTAGGAGTTGGACACATACCAAGTTTAGCTCAGTTCTGGGCATCTTTGAAATACCTATACAAACTTGTTCCTACATAGTAACTTGCAACTTTGAATGAAAATGTGATTGCTTACAGCAACGTGCTATATGTTCTGAATGCCCGAATTGGGAATCTGTGTCAAAACTTTGTTAGGAATTATGTGATCCTTACTAGCTGGAAGTAAGGGAAATGGGGCATGAAGTTATTTCTAGGAGTTGGACACATACCAAGTTTAGCTCAGTTCTGGGCATCTTTGAAATACCTATACAAACTTGTTCCTACATAGTAACTTGCAACTTTGAATGAAAATGTGCTTGCTTACAGCAACGTGCTATATGTTCTGAATGCCCGAATTGGGAATCTGTGTCAAAACTTTGTTAGGAATTATGTGATCCTTACTAGCTGGAAGTAAGGGAGCTGGGCATGAAGTTATTTCTTGGAGTTGGAGACATACCAAGTTTAGCTCAGTTCTGGTCATCTTTGAAATACCTATACAAACTTGTTCCTACATAGTAACTTGCAACTTTGAATGAGAATGTGCTTGCTTGCAGCAACGTGCTATATGTTCTGAATGCCCGATTTGGGAATCTGTGTCAAAACTTTGTTAGGAATTATGTGATCCTTACAAGCTGGAAGTAAGGGAGATGGAGCATGAAGTTACTTCTAGGAGTTGGACACATACCAAGTTTAGCTCAGTTCTGGGCATCTTTGAAATACCTATACAAACTTGTTCCTACATAGTAACTTGCATCTTTGAATGAGAATGTGCTTGCTTACAGCAACGTGCTATATGTTCTGAATGCCCGAATTGGGAATCTGTGTCAAAACTTTGTTAGGAATTATGTGATCCTTACTAGCTGGAAGTAAGGGAGATGGGGCATGAAGTTATTTCTAGGAGTTGGACACATACCAAGTTTAGCTCAGTTCTGGGCATCTTTGAAATACCTATACAAACTTGTTCCTACATAGTAACTTGCAACTTTGAATGAGAATGTGCTTGCTTACAGCAACGTGCTATATGTTCTGATTGCCCGAATTGGCAATCTGTGTCAAAACTTTGTTAGGAATTATGTGATCCTTACTAGCTGGAAGTAAGGGAGATGGGGCATGAAGTTATTTCTAGGAGTTGGACACATACCAAGTTTAGCTCAGTTCTGGGCATCTTTGAAATACCTATACAAACTTGTTCCTACATAGTAACTTGCATCTTTGAATGAGAATCTGCTTGCTTACAGCAACGTGCTATATGTTCTGAATGCCCGAATTGGGAATCTGTGTCAAAACTTTGTTAGGAATTATGTGATCCTTACTAGCTGGAAGTAAGGGAGATGGGGCATGAAGTTATTTCTAGGAGTTGGACACATACCAAGTTTAGCTCAGTTCTGGGCATCTTTGAAATACCTATACAAACTTGTTCCTACATAGTAACTTGCAACTTTGAATGAGAATGTGCTTGCTTACAGCAACGTGCTATATGTTCTGAATGCCCGAATTGGGAATCTGTGTCAAAACATTGTTAGGAATTATGTGATCCTTACTAGCTGGAAGTAAGGGAGATGGGGCATGAAGTTATTTCTAGGAGTTGGACACATACCAAGTTTAGCTCAGTTCTGGGCATCTTTGAAATACCTATACAAACTTGTTCCTACATAGTAACTTGCATCTTTGAATGAGAATGTGCTTGCTTACAGCAACGTGCTATATGATGTGAATGCCCGAATTGGGAATCTGTGTCAAAACTTTGTTAGGAATTATGTGATCCTTACTAGCTGGAAGTAAGGGAGAGGGGGCATGAAGTTATTTCTAGGAGTTGGACACATACCAAGTTTAGCTCAGTTCTGGGCATCTTTGAAATACCTATACAAACTTGTTCCTACATAGTAACTTGCATCTTTGAATGAGAATGTGCTTGCTTACAGCAACGTGCTATATGTTCTGAATGCCCGAATTGGGAATCTGTGTCAAAACTTTGTTAGGAATTATGTGATCCTTACTAGCTGGAAGTAAGGGAGATGGGGCATGAAGTTATTTCTAGGAGTTGGACACATACCAAGTTTAGCTCAGTTCTGGGCATCTTTGAAATACCTATACAAACTTGTTCCTACATAGTAACTTGCATCTTTAATGAGAATCTGCTTGCTTACAGCAACGTGCTATATGTTCTGAATGCCCGAATTGGCAATCTGTGTCAAAACTTTGTTAGGAATTATGTGATCCTTACTAGCTGGAAGTAAGGGAGATGGGGCATGAAGTTATTTCTAGGAGTTGGACACATACCAAGTTTAGCTCAGTTCTGGGCATCTTTGAAATACCTATACAAAATTGTTCCTACATAGTAAGTTGCAACTTTGAATGAGAATGTGCTTGCTTACAGCAACGTGCTATATGTTCTGAATGCCCGAATTGGGAATCTGTGTCAAAACTTTGTTAGGAATTATGTGATCCTTACTAGCTGGAAGTAAGGGAGATGGGGTATGAAGTTATTTCTTGGAGTTGGAGACATACCAAGTTTAGCTCAGTTCTGGGCATCTTTGAAATACCTATACAAACTTGTTCCTACATAGTAACTTGCAACTTTGAATGAGAATGTGCTTGCTTGCAGCAACGTGCTATATGTTCTGAATGCCCGATTTGGGAATCTGTGTCAAAACTTTGTTAGGAATTATGTGATCCTTACTAGCTGGAAGTAAGGGAGATGGGGCATGAAGTTATTTCTAGGAGTTGGACACATACCAAGTTTAGCTCAGTTCTGGGCATCTTTGAAATACCTATACAAACTTGTTCCTACATAGTAACTTGCATCTTTGAATGAGAATGTGCTTGCTTACAGCAACGTGCTATATGTTCTGAATGCCCGAATTGGGAATCTGTGTCAAAATTTTGTTAGGAATTATGTGATCCTTACTAGCTGGAAGAAAGGGAGATGGGACATGAAGTTATTTCTAGGAGTTGGACACGTACCAAGTTTAGCTCAGTTCTGGGCATCTTTGAAATACCTATACAAACTTGTTCCTACATAGTAACTTGCATCTTTGAATGACAATGTGCTTGCTTACAGCAGCGTGCTATATGTTCTGAATGCCCGAATTGGGAATCTGTGTCAAAACTTTGTTAGGAATTATGTGATCCTTACTAGCTGGAAGTAAGGGAGATGGGTCATGAAGTTATTTCTAGGAGTTGGACACATACCAAGTTTAGCTCAGTTCTGGGCATCTTTGAAATACCTATACAAACTTGTTCCTACATAGTAACTTGCATCTTTGAATGAGAATGTGCTTGCTTACAGCAACGTGCTATATGTTCTGAATGCCCGAATTGGGAATCTGTGTCAAATCTTTGTTAGGAATTATGTGATCCTTACTAGCTGGAAGTAAGGGAGATGGGGCATGAAGTTATTTCTAGGAGTTGGACACATACCAAGTTTAGCTCAGTTCTGGGCATCTTTGAAATACCTATACAAACTTGTTCCTACATAGTAACTTGCATCTTTAATGAGAATCTGCTTGCTTACAGCAACGTGCTATATGTTCTGAATGCCCGAATTGGGAATCTGTGTCAAAACTTTGTTAGGAATTATGTGATCCTTACTAGCTGGAAGTAAGGGAGATGGGGCATGAAGTTATTTCTAGGAGTTGGACACATACCAAGTTTAGCTCAGTTCTGGGCATCTTTGAAATACCTATACAAACTTGTTCCTACATAGTAACTTGCAACTTTGAATGAGAATGTGCTTGCTTACAGCAACGTGCTATATGTTCTGAATGCCCGAATTGGGAATCTGTGTCAAAACTTTGTTAGGAATTATGTGATCCTTACTAGCTGGAAGTAAGGGAGATGGGGCATGAAGTTATTTCTAGGAGTTGGACACATACCAAGTTTAGCTCAGTTCTGGGCATCTTTGAAATACCTATACAAACTTGTTCCTACATAGTAACTTGCATCTTTGAATGAGAATCTGCTTGCTTACAGCAACGTGCTATATGTTCTGAATGCCCGAATTGGGAATCTGTGTCAAAACTGTTAGGAATTATGTGATCCTTATTAGCTGGAAGTAAGGGAGATGGGGCATGAAGTTATTTCTAGGAGTTGGACACATACCAAGTTTAGCTCAGTTCTGGGCATCTTTGAAATACCTATACAAACTTGTTCCTACATAGTAACTTGCATCTTTGAATGAGAATCTGCTGGCTTACAGCAGCGTGCTATATGTTCTGAATGCCCGAATTGGGAATCTGTGTCAAAACTGTTAGGAATTATGTGATCCTTACTAGCTGGAAGTAAGGGAGATGGGACATGAAGTTATTTCTAGGAGTTGGACACATACCAAGTTTAGCTCAGTTCTGGGCATCTTTGAAATACCTATACAAACTTGTTCCTACATAGTAACTTGCAACTTTGAATGAAAATGTGATTGCTTACAGCAACGTGCTATATGTTCTGAATGCCCGAATTGGCAATCTGTGTCAAAACTTTGTTAGGAATTATGTGATCCTTACTAGCTGGAAGTAAGGGAGATGGGGCATGAAGTTATTTCTAGGAGTTGGACACATACCAAGTTTAGCTCAGTTCTGGGCATCTTTGAAATACCTATACAAACTTGTTCCTACATAGTAACTTGCATCTTTGAATGAGAATGTGCTTGCTTACAGCAACGTGCTATATGTTCTGAATGCCCGAATTGGGAATCTGTGTCAAAACTTTGTTAGGAATTATGTGATCCTTACTAGCTGGAAGTAAGGGAGAGGGGGCATGAAGTTATTTCTAGGAGTTGGACACATACCAAGTTTAGCTCAGTTCTGGGCATCTTTGAAATACCTATACAAACTTGTTCCTACATAGTAACTTGCATCTTTGAATGAGAATGTGCTTGCTTACAGCAACGTGCTATATGTTCTGAATGCCCGAATTGGGAATCTGTGTCAAAACTTTGTTAGGAATTATGTGATCCTTACTAGCTGGAAGTAAGGGAGATGGGGCATGAAGTTATTTCTAGGAGTTGGACACATACCAAGTTTAGCTCAGTTCTGGGCATCTTTGAAATACCTATACAAACTTGTTCCTACATAGTAACTTGCATCTTTAATGAGAATCTGCTTGCTTACAGCAACGTGCTATATGTTCTGAATGCCCGAATTGGCAATCTGTGTCAAAACTTTGTTAGGAATTATGTGATCCTTACTAGCTGGAAGTAAGGGAGATGGGGCATGAAGTTATTTCTAGGAGTTGGACACATACCAAGTTTAGCTCAGTTCTGGGCATCTTTGAAATACCTATACAAAATTGTTCCTACATAGTAAGTTGCAACTTTGAATGAGAATGTGCTTGCTTACAGCAACGTGCTATATGTTCTGAATGCCCGAATTGGGAATCTGTGTCAAAACTTTGTTAGGAATTATGTGATCCTTACTAGCTGGAAGTAAGGGAGATGGGGTATGAAGTTATTTCTTGGAGTTGGAGACATACCAAGTTTAGCTCAGTTCTGGGCATCTTTGAAATACCTATACAAACTTGTTCCTACATAGTAACTTGCAACTTTGAATGAGAATGTGCTTGCTTGCAGCAACGTGCTATATGTTCTGAATGCCCGATTTGGGAATCTGTGTCAAAACTTTGTTAGGAATTATGTGATCCTTACTAGCTGGAAGTAAGGGAGATGGGGCATGAAGTTATTTCTAGGAGTTGGACACATACCAAGTTTAGCTCAGTTCTGGGCATCTTTGAAATACCTATACAAACTTGTTCCTACATAGTAACTTGCATCTTTGAATGAGAATGTGCTTGCTTACAGCAACGTGCTATATGTTCTGAATGCCCGAATTGGGAATCTGTGTCAAAATTTTGTTAGGAATTATGTGATCCTTACTAGCTGGAAGAAAGGGAGATGGGACATGAAGTTATTTCTAGGAGTTGGACACGTACCAAGTTTAGCTCAGTTCTGGGCATCTTTGAAATACCTATACAAACTTGTTCCTACATAGTAACTTGCATCTTTGAATGACAATGTGCTTGCTTACAGCAGCGTGCTATATGTTCTGAATGCCCGAATTGGGAATCTGTGTCAAAACTTTGTTAGGAATTATGTGATCCTTACTAGCTGGAAGTAAGGGAGATGGGTCATGAAGTTATTTCTAGGAGTTGGACACATACCAAGTTTAGCTCAGTTCTGGGCATCTTTGAAATACCTATACAAACTTGTTCCTACATAGTAACTTGCATCTTTGAATGAGAATGTGCTTGCTTACAGCAACGTGCTATATGTTCTGAATGCCCGAATTGGGAATCTGTGTCAAATCTTTGTTAGGAATTATGTGATCCTTACTAGCTGGAAGTAAGGGAGATGGGGCATGAAGTTATTTCTAGGAGTTGGACACATACCAAGTTTAGCTCAGTTCTGGGCATCTTTGAAATACCTATACAAACTTGTTCCTACATAGTAACTTGCATCTTTAATGAGAATCTGCTTGCTTACAGCAACGTGCTATATGTTCTGAATGCCCGAATTGGGAATCTGTGTCAAAACTTTGTTAGGAATTATGTGATCCTTACTAGCTGGAAGTAAGGGAGATGGGGCATGAAGTTATTTCTAGGAGTTGGACACATACCAAGTTTAGCTCAGTTCTGGGCATCTTTGAAATACCTATACAAACTTGTTCCTACATAGTAACTTGCAACTTTGAATGAGAATGTGCTTGCTTACAGCAACGTGCTATATGTTCTGAATGCCCGAATTGGGAATCTGTGTCAAAACTTTGTTAGGAATTATGTGATCCTTACTAGCTGGAAGTAAGGGAGATGGGGCATGAAGTTATTTCTAGGAGTTGGACACATACCAAGTTTAGCTCAGTTCTGGGCATCTTTGAAATACCTATACAAACTTGTTCCTACATAGTAACTTGCATCTTTGAATGAGAATCTGCTTGCTTACAGCAACGTGCTATATGTTCTGAATGCCCGAATTGGGAATCTGTGTCAAAACTGTTAGGAATTATGTGATCCTTACTAGCTGGAAGTAAGGGAGATGGGGCATGAAGTTATTTCTAGGAGTTGGACACATACCAAGTTTAGCTCAGTTCTGGGCATCTTTGAAATACCTATACAAACTTGTTCCTACATAGTAACTTGCATCTTTGAATGAGAATCTGCTGGCTTACAGCAGCGTGCTATATGTTCTGAATGCCCGAATTGGGAATCTGTGTCAAAACTGTTAGGAATTATGTGATCCTTACTAGCTGGAAGTAAGGGAGATGGGACATGAAGTTATTTCTAGGAGTTGGACACATACCAAGTTTAGCTCAGTTCTGGGCATCTTTGAAATACCTATACAAACTTGTTCCTACATAGTAACTTGCAACTTTGAATGAAAATGTGATTGCTTACAGCAACGTGCTATATGTTCTGAATGCCCGAATTGGCAATCTGTGTCAAAACTTTGTTAGGAATTATGTGATCCTTACTAGCTGGAAGTAAGGGAGATGGGGCATGAAGTTATTTCTAGGAGTTGGACACATACCAAGTTTAGCTCAGTTCTGGGCATCTTTGAAATACCTATACAAACTTGTTCCTACATAGTAACTTGAATCTTTGAATGAGAATCTTCTTGCTTACTGCAACGTGCTATATGTTCTGAATGCCCGAATTGGGAATCTGTGTCAAAACTTTGTTAGGAATTATGTGATCCTTACTAGCTGGAAGTAAGGGAGATGGGGCATGAAGTTATTTCTAGGAGTTGGACACATACCAAGTTTAGCTCAGTTCTGGGCATCTTTGAAATACCTATACAAACTTGTTCCTACATAGTAACTTGCATCTTTGAATGAGAATGTGCTTGCTTACAGCAACGTGCTATATGTTCTGAATGCCCGAATTGGGAATCTGTGTCAAAACTTTGTTAGGAATTATGTGATCCTTACTAGCTGGAAGTAAGGGAGAAGGGGCATGAAGTTATTTCTAGGAGTTGGACACATACCAAGTTTAGCTCAGTTCTGGGCATCTTTGAAATACCTATACAAACTTGTTCCTACATAGTAACTTGCATCTTTGAATGAGAATGTGCTTGCTTACAGCAACGTGCTATATGTTCTGAATGCCCGAATTGGGAATCTGTGTCAAAACTTTGTTAGGAATTATGTGATCCTTACTAGCTGGAAGTAAGGGAGATGGGGCATGAAGTTATTTCTAGGAGTTGGACACATACCAAGTTTAGCTCAGTTCTGGGCATCTTTGAAATACCTATACAAACTTGTTCCTACATAGTAACTTGCAACTTTGAATGAGAATCTGCTTGCTTACAGCAACGTGCTATATGTTCTGAATGCCCGAATTGGGAATCTGTGTCAAAACTTTGTTAGGAATTATGTGATCCTTACTAGCTGGAAGTAAGGGAGATGGGGCCTGAAGTTATTTCTAGGAGTTGGACACATACCAAGTTTAGCTCAGTTCTGGGCATCTTTGAAATACCTATACAAACTTATTCCTACATAGTATCTTGCAAATTTGAATGAGAATCTGCTTGCTTACAGCAACGTGCTATATGTTCTGAATGCCCGAATTGGGAATCTGTGTCAAAACTTTGTTAGGAATTATGTGATCCTTACTAGCTGGAAGTAAGGGAGATGGGGCATGAAGTTATTTCTAGGAGTTGGACACATACCAAGTTTAGCTCAGTTCTGGGCCTCTTTGAAATACCTATACAAACTTGTTCCTACATAGTAACTTGCATCTTTGAATGAGAATGTGCTTGCTTACAGCAACGTGCTATATGTTCTGAATGCCCGAATTGGGAATCTGTGTCAAAACTTTGTTAGGAATTATGTGATCCTTACTAGCTGGAAGTAAGGGAGATGGGGCATGAAGTTATTTCTAGGAGTTGGACACATACCAAGTTTAGCTCAGTTCTGGGCATCTTTGAAATACCTATACAAACTTGTTCCTACATAGTAACTTGCATCTTTGAATGAGAATGTGCTTGCTTACAGCAACGTGCTATATGTTCTGAATGCCCGAATTGGGAATCTGTGTCAAAACTTTGTTAGGAATTATGTGATCCTTACTAGCTGGAAGTAAGGGAGATGGGGCATGAAGTTATTTCTTGGAGTTGGACACATACCAAGTTTAGCTCAGTTCTGGGCATCTTTGAAATACCTATACAAACTTGTTCCTACATAGTAACTTGCAACTTTGAATGAGAATGTGCTTGCTTGCAGCAACGTGCTATATGTTCTGAATGCCCGAATAGGGAATCTGTGTCAAAACTTTGTTAGGAATTATGCGATCCTTACTAGCTGGAAGTAAGGGAGATGGGGCATGAAGTTATTTCTAGGAGTTGGACACATACCAAGTTTAGCTCAGTTCTGGGCATCTTTGAAATACCTATACAAACTTGTTCCTACATAGTAACTTGCTTCTTTGAATGAGAATGTGCTTGCTTACAGCAACGTGCTATATGTTCTGAATGCCCGAATTGGCAATCTGTGTCAAAACTTTGTTAGGAATTATGTGATCCTTACTAGCTGGAAGTAAGGGAGATGGGGCATGAAGTTATTTCTAGGAGTTGGACACATACCAAGTTTAGCTCAGTTCTGGGCATCTTTGAAATACCTATACAAACTTGTTCCTACATAGTAACTTGCAACTTTGAATGAAAATGTGCTTGCTTACAGCAACGTGCTATATGTTCTGAATGCCCGAATTGGCAATCTGTGTCAAAACTTTGTTAGGAATTATGTGATCCTTACTACCTGGAAGTAAGGGAGATGGGGCATGAAGTTATTTCTAGGAGTTGGACACATACCAAGTTTAGCTCAGTTCTGGGCATCTTTGAAATACCTATACAAACTTGTTCCTACATAGTAACTTGCATCTTTGAATGAGAATCTGCTAGCTTACAGCAACGTGCTATATGTTCTGAATGCCCGAATTGGGAATCTGTGTCAAAACTTTGTTAGGAATTATGTGATCCTTACTAGCTGGAACTAAGGGAGATGGGGCATGAAGTTATTTCTAGGAGTTGGACACATACCAAGTTTAGCTCAGTTCTGGGCATCTTTGAAATACCTATACAAACTTGTTCCTACATAGTAACTTGCATCTTTGAATGAGAATCTGCTGGCTTACAGCAACGTGCTATATGTTCTGAATGCCCGAATTGGGAATCTGTGTCAAAACTGTTAGGAATTATGTGATCCTTACTAGCTGGAAGTAAGGGAGATGGGGCATGAAGTTATTTCTAGGAGTTGGACACATACCAAGTTTAGCTCAGTTCTGGGCATCTTTGAAATACCTATACAAACTTGTTCCTACATAGTAACTTGCATCTTTGAATGAGAATCTGCTTGCTTACAGCAACGTGCTATATGTTCTGAATGCCCGAATTGGGAATCTGTGTCAAAACTGTTAGGAATTATGTGATCCTTACTAGCTGGAAGTAAGGGAGATGGGGCATGAAGTTATTTCTAGGAGTTGGACACATACCAAGTTTAGCTCAGTTCTGGGCATCTTTGAAATACCTATACAAACTTGTTCCTACATAGTAACTTGCATCTTTGAATGAGAATCTGCTGGCTTACGGCAACGTGCTATATGTTCTGAATGCCCGAATTGGGAATCTGTGTCAAAACTGTTAGGAATTATGTGATCCTTACTAGCTGGAAGTAAGGGAGATGGGGCATGAAGTTATTTCTAGGAGTTGGACACATACCAAGTTTAGCTCAGTTCTGGGCATCTTTGAAATACCTATACAAACTTGTTCCTACATAGTAACTTGCAACTTTGAATGAAAATGTGATTGCTTACAGCAACGTGCTATATGTTCTGAATGCCCGAATTGGCAATCTGTGTCAAAACTTTGTTAGGAATTATGTGATCCTTACTAGCTGGAAGTAAGGGAGATGGGGCATGAAGTTATTTCTAGGAGTTGGACACATACCAAGTTTAGCTCAGTTCTGGGCATCTTTGAAATACCTATACAAACTTGTTCCTACATAGTAACTTGCAACTTTGAATGAAAATGTGATTGCTTACAGCAACGTGCTATATGTTCTGAATGCCCGAATTGGGAATCTGTGTCAAAACTTTGTTAGGAATTATGTGATCCTTACTAGCTGGAAGTAAGGGAAATGGGGCATGAAGTTATTTCTAGGAGTTGGACACATACCAAGTTTAGCTCAGTTCTGGGCATCTTTGAAATACCTATACAAACTTGTTCCTACATAGTAACTTGCATCTTTGAATGAGAATGTGCTTGCTTACAGCAACGTGCTATATGTTCTGATTGCCCGAATTGGCAATCTGTGTCAAAACTTTGTTAGGAATTATGTGATCCTTACTAGCTGGAAGTAAGGGAGATGGGGCATGAAGTTATTTCTAGGAGTTGGACACATACCAAGTTTAGCTCAGTTCTGGGCATCTTTGAAATACCTATACAAACTTGTTCCTACATAGTAACTTGCATCTTTGAATGAGAATCTGCTTGCTTACAGCAACGTGCTATATGTTCTGAATGCCCGAATTGGGAATCTGTGTCAAAACTTTGTTAGGAATTATGTGATCCTTACTAGCTGGAAGTAAGGGAGATGGGGCATGAAGTTATTTCTAGGAGTTGGACACATACCAAGTTTAGCTCAGTTCTGGGCATCTTTGAAATACCTATACAAACTTGTTCCTACATAGTAACTTGCAACTTTGAATGAGAATGTGCTTGCTTACAGCAACGTGCTATATGTTCTGAATGCCCGAATTGGGATTCTGTGTCAAAACTTTGTTAGGAATTATGTGATCCTTACTAGCTGGAAGTAAGGGAGATGGGGCATGAAGTTATTTCTAGGAGTTGGACACATACCAAGTTTAGCTCAGTTCTGGGCATCTTTGAAATACCTATACAAACTTGTTCCTACATAGTAACTTGCATCTTTGAATGAGAATGTGCTTGCTTACAGCAACGTGCTATATGATGTGAATGCCCGAATTGGGAATCTGTGTCAAAACTTTGTTAGGAATTATGTGATCCTTACTAGCTGGAAGTAAGGGAGAGGGGGCATGAAGTTATTTCTAGGAGTTGGACACATACCAAGTTTAGCTCCGTTCTGGGCATCTTTGAAATACCTATACAAACTTGTTCCTACATAGTAACTTGCATCTTTGAATGAGAATGTGCTTGCTTACAGCAACGTGTTATATGTTCTGAATGCCCGAATTGGGAATCTGTGTCAAAACTTTGTTAGGAATTATGTGATCCTTACTAGCTGGAGTAAGGGAGATGGGGCATGAAGTTATTTCTAGGAGTTGGACACATACCAAGTTTAGCTCAGTTCTGGGCATCTTTGAAATACCTATAAAACTTGTTCCTAAATAGTAACTTGCATCTTTAATGAGAATCTGCTTGCTTACAGCAACGTGCTATATGTTCTGAATGCCCGAATTGGCAATCTGTGTCAAAACTTTGTTAGGAATTATGTGATCCTTACTAGCTGGAAGTAAGGGAGATGGGGCATGAAGTTATTTCTAGGAGTTGGACACATACCAAGTTTAGCTCAGTTCTGGGCATCTTTGAAATACCTATACAAAATTGTTCCTACATAGTAACTTGCAACTTTGAATGAGAATGTGCTTGCTTACAGCAACGTGCTATATGTTCTGAATGCCCGAATTGGGAATCTGTGTCAAAACTTTGTTAGGAATTATGTGATAATTACTATCTGGAAGTAAGGGAGATGGGGTATGAAGTTATTTCTTGGAGTTGGAGACATACCAAGTTTAGCTCAGTTCTGGGCATCTTTGAAATACCTATACAAACTTGTTCCTACATAGTAACTTGCAACTTTGAATGAGAATGTGCTTGCTTGCAGCAACGTGCTATATGTTCTGAATGCCCGATTTGGGAATCTGTGTCAAAACTTTGTTAGGAATTATGTGATCCTTACTAGCTGGAAGTAAGGGAGATGGGGCATGAAGTTATTTCTAGGAGTTGGACACATACCAAGTTTAGCTCAGTTCTGGGCATCTTTGAAATACCTATACAAACTTGTTCCTACATAGTAACTTGCATCTTTGAATGAGAATGTGCTTGCTTACAGCAACGTGCTATATGTTCTGAATGCCCGAATTGGGAATCTGTGTCAAAACTTTGTTAGGAATTATGTGATCCTTACTAGCTGGAAGTAAGGGAGATGGGGCATGAAGTTATTTCTAGGAGTTGGACACATACCAAGTTTAGCTCAGTTCTGGGCATCTTTGAAATACCTATACAAACTTGTTCCTACATAGTAACTTGCAACTTTGAATGAGAATGTGCTTGCTTACAGCAACGTGCTATATGTTCTGAGTGCCCGAATTGGGAATCTGTGTCAAAACTTTGTTAGGAATTATGTGATCCTTACTAGCTGGAAGTAAGGGAGATGGGGCATGAAGTTATTTCTAGGAGTTGGACACATACCAAGTTTAGCTCAGTTCTGGGCATCTTTGAAATACCTATACAAACTTGTTCCTACATAGTAACTTGCATCTTTGAATGAGAATCTGCTTGCTTACAGCAACGTGCTATATGTTCTGAATGCCCGAATTGGGAATCTGTGTCAAAACTGTTAGGAATTATGTGATCCTTACTAGCTGGAAGTAAGGGAGATGGGGCATGAAGTTATTTCTAGGAGTTGGACACATACCAAGTTTAGCTCAGTTCTGGGCATCTTTGAAATACCTATACAAACTTTTTCCTACATAGTAACTTGCATCTTTGAATGAGAATCTGCTGGCTTACAGCAGCGTGCTATATGTTCTGAATGCCCGAATTGGGAATCTGTGTCAAAACTGTTAGGAATTATGTGATCCTTACTAGCTGGAAGTAAGGGAGATGGGACATGAAGTTATTTCTAGGAGTTGGACACATACCAAGTTTAGCTCAGTTCTGGGCATCTTTGAAATACCTATACAAACTTGTTCCTACATAGTAACTTGCAACTTTGAATGAAAATGTGATTGCTTACAGCAACGTGCTATATGTTCTGAATGCCCGAATTGGGAATCTGTGTCAAAACTTTGTTAGGAATTATGTGATCCTTACTAGCTGGAAGTAAGGGAGATGGGGCATGAAGTTATTTCTAGGAGTTGGACACATACCAAGTTTAGCTCAGTTCTGGGCATCTTTGAAATACCTATACAAACTTGTTCCTACATAGTAACTTGCAACTTTGAATGAAAATGTGATTGCTTACAGCAACGTGCTATATGTTCTGAATGCCCGATTTGGGAATCTGTGTCAAAACTTTGTTAGGAATTATGTGATCCTTACTAGCTGGAAGTAATGGAAATGGGGCATGAAGTTATTTCTAGGAGTTGGACACATACCAAGTTTAGCTCAGTTCTGGGCATCTTTGAAATACCTATACAAACTTGTTCCTACATAGTAACTTGCAACTTTGAATGAAAATGTGCTTGCTTACAGCAACGTGCTATATGTTCTGAATGCCCGAATTGGGAATCTGTGTCAAAACTTTGTTAGGAATTATGTGATCCTTACTAGCTGGAAGTAAGGGAGCTGGGCATGAAGTTATTTCTTGGAGTTGGAGACATACCAAGTTTAGCTCAGTTCTGGTCATCTTTGAAATACCTATACAAACTTGTTCCTACATAGTAACTTGCAACTTTGAATGAGAATGTGCTTGCTTGCAGCAACGTGCTATATGTTCTGAATGCCCGATTTGGGAATCTGTGTCAAAACTTTGTTAGGAATTATGTGATCCTTACAAGCTGGAAGTAAGGGAGATGGAGCATGAAGTTATTTCTAGGAGTTGGACACATACCAAGTTTAGCTCAGTTCTGGGCATCTTTGAAATACCTATACAAACTTGTTCCTACATAGTAACTTGCATCTTTGAATGAGAATGTGCTTGCTTACAGCAACGTGCTATATGTTCTGAATGCCCGAATTGGGAATCTGTGTCAAAACTTTGTTAGGAATTATGTGATCCTTACTAGCTGGAAGTAAGGGAGATGGGGCATGAAGTTATTTCTAGGAGTTGGACACATACCAAGTTTAGCTCAGTTCTGGGCATCTTTGAAATACCTATACAAACTTGTTCCTACATAGTAACTTGCAACTTTGAATGAGAATCTGCTTGCTTACAGCAACGTGCTATATGTTCTGATTGCCCGAATTGGCAATCTGTGTCAAAACTTTGTTAGGAATTATGTGATCCTTACTAGCTGGAAGTAAGGGAGATGGGGCATGAAGTTATTTCTAGGAGTTGGACACATACCAAGTTTAGCTCAGTTCTGGGCATCTTTGAAATACCTATACAAACTTGTTCCTACATAGTAACTTGCAACTTTGAATGAGAATGTGCTTGCTTACAGCAACGTGCTATATGTTCTGAATGCCCGAATTGGGAATCTGTGTCAAAACTTTGTTAGGAATTATGTGATCCTTACTAGCTGGAAGTAAGGGAGATGGGGCATGAAGTTATTTCTAGGAGTTGGACACATACCAAGTTTAGCTCAGTTCTGGGCATCTTTGAAATACCTATACAAACTTGTTCCTACATAGTAACTTGCATCTTTGAATGAGAATGTGCTTGCTTACAGCAACGTGCTATATGTTCTGAATGCCCGAATTGGGAATCTGTGTCAAAATTTTGTTAGGAATTATGTGATCCTTACTAGCTGGAAGAAAGGGAGATGGGACATGAAGTTATTTCTAGGAGTTGGACACGTACCAAGTTTAGCTCAGTTCTGGGCATCTTTGAAATACCTATACAAACTTGTTCCTACATAGTAACTTGCATCTTTGAATGACAATGTGCTTGCTTACAGCAGCGTGCTATATGTTCTGAATGCCCGAATTGGGAATCTGTGTCAAAACTTTGTTAGGAATTATGTGATCCTTACTAGCTGGAAGTAAGGGAGATGGGTCATGAAGTTATTTCTAGGAGTTGGACACATACCAAGTTTAGCTCAGTTCTGGGCATCTTTGAAATACCTATACAAACTTGTTCCTACATAGTAACTTGCATCTTTGAATGAGAATGTGCTTGCTTACAGCAACGTGCTATATGTTCTGAATGCCCGAATTGGGAATCTGTGTCAAATCTTTGTTAGGAATTATGTGATCCTTACTAGCTGGAAGTAAGGGAGATGGGGCATGAAGTTATTTCTAGGAGTTGGACACATACCAAGTTTAGCTCAGTTCTGGGCATCTTTGAAATACCTATACAAACTTGTTCCTACATAGTAACTTGCATCTTTAATGAGAATCTGCTTGCTTACAGCAACGTGCTATATGTTCTGAATGCCCGAATTGGGAATCTGTGTCAAAACTTTGTTAGGAATTATGTGATCCTTACTAGCTGGAAGTAAGGGAGATGGGGCATGAAGTTATTTCTAGGAGTTGGACACATACCAAGTTTAGCTCAGTTCTGGGCATCTTTGAAATACCTATACAAACTTGTTCCTACATAGTAACTTGCAACTTTGAATGAGAATGTGCTTGCTTACAGCAACGTGCTATATGTTCTGAATGCCCGAATTGGGAATCTGTGTCAAAACTTTGTTAGGAATTATGTGATCCTTACTAGCTGGAAGTAAGGGAGATGGGGCATGAAGTTATTTCTAGGAGTTGGACACATACCAAGTTTAGCTCAGTTCTGGGCATCTTTGAAATACCTATACAAACTTGTTCCTACATAGTAACTTGCATCTTTGAATGAGAATCTGCTTGCTTACAGCAACGTGCTATATGTTCTGAATGCCCGAATTGGGAATCTGTGTCAAAACTGTTAGGAATTATGTGATCCTTACTAGCTGGAAGTAAGGGAGATGGGGCATGAAGTTATTTCTAGGAGTTGGACACATACCAAGTTTAGCTCAGTTCTGGGCATCTTTGAAATACCTATACAAACTTGTTCCTACATAGTAACTTGCATCTTTGAATGAGAATCTGCTGGCTTACAGCAGCGTGCTATATGTTCTGAATGCCCGAATTGGGAATCTGTGTCAAAACTGTTAGGAATTATGTGATCCTTACTAGCTGGAAGTAAGGGAGATGGGACATGAAGTTATTTCTAGGAGTTGGACACATACCAAGTTTAGCTCAGTTCTGGGCATCTTTGAAATACCTATACAAACTTGTTCCTACATCATAGTAACTTGCAACTTTGAATGAAAATGTGATTGCTTACAGCAACGTGCTATATGTTCTGAATGCCCGAATTGGCAATCTGTGTCAAAACTTTGTTAGGAATTATGTGATCCTTACTAGCTGGAAGTAAGGGAGATGGGGCATGAAGTTATTTCTAGGAGTTGGACACATACCAAGTTTAGCTCAGTTCTGGGTATCTTTGAAATACCTATACAAACTTGTTCCTACATAGTAACTTGCAACTTTGAATGAAAATGTGATTGCTTACAGCAACGTGCTATATGTTCTGAATGCCCGAATTGGGAATCTGTGTCAAAACTTTGTTAGGAATTATGTGATCCTTACTAGCTGGAAGTAAGGGAAATGGGACATGAAGTTATTTCTAGGAGTTGGACACATACCAAGTTTAGCTCAGTTCTGGGCATCTTTGAAATACCTATACAAACTTGTTCCTACATAGTAACTTGCAACTTTGAATGAAAATGTGCTTGCTTACAGCAACGTGCTATATGTTCTGAATGCCCGAATTGGGAATCTGTGTCAAAACTTTGTTAGGAATTATGTGATCCTTACTAGCTGGAAGTAAGGGAGCTGGGCATGAAGTTATTTCTTGGAGTTGGAGACATACCAAGTTTAGCTCAGTTCTGGTCATCTTTGAAATACCTATACAAACTTGTTCCTACATAGTAACTTGCAACTTTGAATGAGAATGTGCTTGCTTGCAGCAACGTGCTATATGTTCTGAATGCCCGATTTGGGAATCTGTGTCAAAACTTTGTTAGGAATTATGTGATCCTTACAAGCTGGAAGTAAGGGAGATGGAGCATGAAGTTATTTCTAGGAGTTGGACACATACCAAGTTTAGCTCAGTTCTGGGCATCTTTGAAATACCTATACAAACTTGTTCCTACATAGTAACTTGCATCTTTGAATGAGAATGTGCTTGCTTACAGCAACGTGCTATATGTTCTGAATGCCCGAATTGGGAATCTGTGTCAAAACTTTGTTAGGAATTATGTGATCCTTACTAGCTGGAAGTAAGGGAGATGGGGCATGAAGTTATTTCTAGGAGTTGGACACATACCAAGTTTAGCTCAGTTCTGGGCATCTTTGAAATACCTATACAAACTTGTTCCTACATAGTAACTTGCAACTTTGAATGAGAATGTGCTTGCTTACAGCAACGTGCTATATGTTCTGATTGCCCGAATTCGCAATCTGTGTCAAAACTTTGTTAGGAATTATGTGATCCTTACTAGCTGGAAGTAAGGGAGATGGGGCATGAAGTTATTTCTAGGAGTTGGACACATACCAAGTTTAGCTCAGTTCTGGGCATCTTTGAAATACCTATACAAACTTGTTCCTACATAGTAACTTGCATCTTTGAATGAGAATCTGCTTGCTTACAGCAACGTGCTATATGTTCTGAATGCCCGAATTGGGAATCTGTGTCAAAACTTTGTTAGGAATTATGTGATCCTTACTAGCTGGAAGTAAGGGAGATGGGGCATGAAGTTATTTCTAGGAGTTGGACACATACCAAGTTTAGCTCAGTTCTGGGCATCTTTGAAATACCTATACAAACTTGTTCCTACATAGTAACTTGCAACTTTGAATGAGAATGTGCTTGCTTACAGCAACGTGCTATATGTTCTGAATGCCCGAATTGGGAATCTGTGTCAAAACTTTGTTAGGAATTATGTGATCCTTACTAGCTGGAAGTAAGGGAGATGGGGCATGAAGTTATTTCTAGGAGTTGGACACATACCAAGTTTAGCTCAGTTCTGGGCATCTTTGAAATACCTATACAAACTTGTTCCTACATAGTAACTTGCATCTTTGAATGAGAATGTGCTTGCTTACAGCAACGTGCTATATGATGTGAATGCCCGAATTGGGAATCTGTGTCAAAACTTTGTTAGGAATTATGTGATCCTTACTAGCTGGAAGTAAGGGAGATGGGGCATGAAGTTATTTCTAGGAGTTGGACACATACCAAGTTTAGCTCAGTTCTGGGCATCTTTGAAATACCTATACAAACTTGTTCCTACATAGTAACTTGCATCTTTGAATGAGAATGTGCTTGCTTACAGCAACGTGCTATATGTTCTGAATGCCCGAATTGGGAATCTGTGTCAAAACTTTGTTAGGAATTATGTGATCCTTACTAGCTGGAAGTAAGTGAGATGGGGCATGAAGTTATTTCTAGGAGTTGGACACATACCAAGTTTAGCTCAGTTCTGGGCATCTTTGAAATACCTATACAAACTTGTTCCTACATAGTAACTTGCATCTTTAATGAGAATCTGCTTGCTTACAGCAACGTGCTATATGTTCTGAATGCCCGAATTGGCAATCTGTGTCAAAACTTTGTTAGGAATTATGTGATCCTTACTAGCTGGAAGTAAGGGAGATGGGGCATGAAGTTATTTCTAGGAGTTGGACACATACCAAGTTTAGCTCAGTTCTGGGCATCTTTGAAATACCTATACAAAATTGTTCCTACATAGTAAGTTGCAACTTTGAATGAGAATGTGCTTGCTTACAGCAACGTGCTATATGTTCTGAATGCCCGAATTGGGAATCTGTGTCAAAACTTTGTTAGGAATTATGTGATCCTTACTAGCTGGAAGTAAGGGAGATGGGGTATGAAGTTATTTCTTGGAGTTGGAGACATACCAAGTTTAGCTCAGTTCTGGGCATCTTTGAAATACCTATACAAACTTGTTCCTACATAGTAACTTGCAACTTTGAATGAGAATGTGCTTGCTTGCAGCAACGTGCTATATGTTCTGAATGCCCGATTTGGGAATCTGTGTCAAAACTTTGTTAGGAATTATGTGATCCTTACTAGCTGGAAGTAAGGGAGATGGGGCATGAAGTTATTTCTAGGAGTTGGACACATACCAAGTTTAGCTCAGTTCTGGGCATCTTTGAAATACCTATACAAACTTGTTCCTACATAGTAACTTGCATCTTTGAATGAGAATGTGCTTGCTTACAGCAACGTGCTATATGTTCTGAATGCCCGAATTGGGAATCTGTGTCAAAATTTTGTTAGGAATTATGTGATCCTTACTAGCTGGAAGAAAGGGAGATGGGACATGAAGTTATTTCTAGGAGTTGGACACGTACCAAGTTTAGCTCAGTTCTGGGCATCTTTGAAATACCTATACAAACTTGTTCCTACATAGTAACTTGCATCTTTGAATGACAATGTGCTTGCTTACAGCAGCGTGCTATATGTTCTGAATGCCCGAATTGGGAATCTGTGTCAAAACTTTGTTAGGAATTATGTGATCCTTACTAGCTGGAAGTAAGGGAGATGGGTCATGAAGTTATTTCTAGGAGTTGGACACATACCAAGTTTAGCTCAGTTCTGGGCATCTTTGAAATACCTATACAAACTTGTTCCTACATAGTAACTTGCATCTTTGAATGAGAATGTGCTTGCTTACAGCAACGTGCTATATGTTCTGAATGCCCGAATTGGGAATCTGTGTCAAATCTTTGTTAGGAATTATGTGATCCTTACTAGCTGGAAGTAAGGGAGATGGGGCATGAAGTTATTTCTAGGAGTTGGACACATACCAAGTTTAGCTCAGTTCTGGGCATCTTTGAAATACCTATACAAACTTGTTCCTACATAGTAACTTGCATCTTTGAATGAGAATGTGCTTGCTTACAGCAACGTGCTATATGTTCTGAATGCCCGAATTGGGAATCTGTGTCAAAACTTTGTTAGGAATTATGTGATCCTTACTAGCTGGAAGTAAGGGAGATGGGGCATGAAGTTATTTCTAGGAGTTGGACACATACCAAGTTTAGCTCAGTTCTGGGCATCTTTGAAATACCTATACAAACTTGTTCCTACATAGTAACTTGCATCTTTGAATGAGAATCTGCTTGCTTACAGCAACGTGCTATATGTTCTGAATGCCCGAATTGGGAATCTGTGTCAAAACTGTTAGGAATTATGTGATCCTTACTAGCTGGAAGTAAGGGAGATGGGGCATGAAGTTATTTCTAGGAGTTGGACACATACCAAGTTTAGCTCAGTTCTGGGCATCTTTGAAATACCTATACAAACTTGTTCCTACATAGTAACTTGCATCTTTGAATGAGAATCTGCTGGCTTACAGCAACGTGCTATATGTTCTGAATGCCCGAATTGGGAATCTGTGTCAAAACTTTGTTAGGAATTATGTGATCCTTACTAGCTGGAAGTAAGGGAAATGGGGCATGAAGTTATTTCTAGGAGTTGGACACATACCAAGTTTAGCTCAGTTCTGGGCATCTTTGAAATACCTATACAAACTTGTTCCTACATAGTAACTTGCAACTTTGAATGAAAATGTGCTTGCTTACAGCAACGTGCTATATGTTCTGAATGCCCGAACTGGGAATCTGTGTCAAAACTTTGTTAGGAATTATGTGATCCTTACTAGCTGGAAGTAAGGGAGCTGGGCATGAAGTTATTTCTTGGAGTTGGAGACATACCAAGTTTAGCTCAGTTCTGGTCATCTTTGAAATACCTATACAAACTTGTTCCTACATAGTAACTTGCAACTTTGAATGAGAATGTGCTTGCTTGCAGCAACGTGCTATATGTTCTGAATGCCCGATTTGGGAATCTGTGTCAAAACTTTGTTAGGAATTATGTGATCCTTACAAGCTGGAAGTAAGGGAGATGGAGCATGAAGTTATTTCTAGGAGTTGGACACATACCAAGTTTAGCTCAGTTCTGGGCATCTTTGAAATACCTATACAAACTTGTTCCTACATAGTAACTTGCATCTTTGAATGAGAATGTGCTTGCTTACAGCAACGTGCTATATGTTCTGAATGCCCGAATTGGGAATCTGTGTCAAAACTTTGTTAGGAATTATGTGATCCTTACTAGCTGGAAGTAAGGGAGATGGGGCATGAAGTTATTTCTAGGAGTTGGACACATACCAAGTTTAGCTCAGTTCTGGGCATCTTTGAAATACCTATACAAACTTGTTCCTACATAGTAACTTGCAACTTTGAATGAGAATGTGCTTGCTTACAGCAACGTGCTATATGTTCTGATTGCCCGAATTCGCAATCTGTGTCAAAACTTTGTTAGGAATTATGTGATCCTTACTAGCTGGAAGTAAGGGAGATGGGGCATGAAGTTATTTCTAGGAGTTGGACACATACCAAGTTTAGCTCAGTTCTGGGCATCTTTGAAATACCTATACAAACTTGTTCCTACATAGTAACTTGCATCTTTGAATGAGAATCTGCTTGCTTACAGCAACGTGCTATATGTTCTGAATGCCCGAATTGGGAATCTGTGTCAAAACTTTGTTAGGAATTATGTGATCCTTACTAGCTGGAAGTAAGGGAGATGGGGCATGAAGTTATTTCTAGGAGTTGGACACATACCAAGTTTAGCTCAGTTCTGGGCATCTTTGAAATACCTATACAAACTTGTTCCTACATAGTAACTTGCAACTTTGAATGAGAATGTGCTTGCTTACAGCAACGTGCTATATGTTCTGAATGCCCGAATTGGGAATCTGTGTCAAAACTTTGTTAGGAATTATGTGATCCTTACTAGCTGGAAGTAAGGGAGATGGGGCATGAAGTTATTTCTAGGAGTTGGACACATACCAAGTTTAGCTCAGTTCTGGGCATCTTTGAAATACCTATACAAACTTGTTCCTACATAGTAACTTGCATCTTTGAATGAGAATGTGCTTGCTTACAGCAACGTGCTATATGATGTGAATGCCCGAATTGGGAATCTGTGTCAAAACTTTGTTAGGAATTATGTGATCCTTACTAGCTGGAAGTAAGGGAGAGGGGGCATGAAGTTATTTCTAGGAGTTGGACACATACCAAGTTTAGCTCAGTTCTGGGCATCTTTGAAATACCTATACAAACTTGTTCCTACATAGTAACTTGCATCTTTGAATGAGAATGTGCTTGCTTACAGCAACGTGCTATATGTTCTGAATGCCCGAATTGGGAATCTGTGTCAAAACTTTGTTAGGAATTATGTGATCCTTACTAGCTGGAAGTAAGGGAGATGGGGCATGAAGTTATTTCTAGGAGTTGGACACATACCAAGTTTAGCTCAGTTCTGGGCATCTTTGAAATACCTATACAAACTTGTTCCTACATAGTAACTTGCATCTTTAATGAGAATCTGCTTGCTTACAGCAACGTGCTATATGTTCTGAATGCCCGAATTGGCAATCTGTGTCAAAACTTTGTTAGGAATTATGTGATCCTTACTAGCTGGAAGTAAGGGAGATGGGGCATGAAGTTATTTCTAGGAGTTGGACACATACCAAGTTTAGCTCAGTTCTGGGCATCTTTGAAATACCTATACAAAATTGTTCCTACATAGTAAGTTGCAACTTTGAATGAGAATGTGCTTGCTTACAGCAACGTGCTATATGTTCTGAATGCCCGAATTGGGAATCTGTGTCAAAACTTTGTTAGGAATTATGTGATCCTTACTAGCTGGAAGTAAGGGAGATGGGGTATGAAGTTATTTCTTGGAGTTGGAGACATACCAAGTTTAGCTCAGTTCTGGGCATCTTTGAAATACCTATACAAACTTGTTCCTACATAGTAACTTGCAACTTTGAATGAGAATGTGCTTGCTTGCAGCAACGTGCTATATGTTCTGAATGCCCGATTTGGGAATCTGTGTCAAAACTTTGTTAGGAATTATGTGATCCTTACTAGCTGGAAGTAAGGGAGATGGGGCATGAAGTTATTTCTAGGAGTTGGACACATACCAAGTTTAGCTCAGTTCTGGGCATCTTTGAAATACCTATACAAACTTGTTCCTACATAGTAACTTGCATCTTTGAATGAGAATGTGCTTGCTTACAGCAACGTGCTATATGTTCTGAATGCCCGAATTGGGAATCTGTGTCAAAACTTTGTTAGGAATTATGTGATCCTTACTAGCTGGAAGAAAGGGAGATGGGACATGAAGTTATTTCTAGGAGTTGGACACATACCAAGTTTAGCTCAGTTCTGGGCATCTTTGAAATACCTATACAAATTTGTTCCTACATAGTAACTTGCATTTTTGAATGAGAATGTGCTTGCTTACAGCAACGTGCTATATGTTCTGAATGCCCGAATTGGGAATCTGTGTCAAAACTTTGTTAGGAATTATGTGATCCTTACTAGCTGGAAGTAAGGGAGATGGGGCATGAAGTTATTTCTAGGAGTTGGACACATACCAAGTTTAGCTCAGTTCTGGGCATCTTTGAAATACCTATACAAACTTGGTCCTACATAGTAACTTGCATCTTTGAATGAGAATGTGCTTGCTTACAGCAACGTGCTATATGTTCTGAATGCCCGAATTGGGAATCTGTGTCAAAACTTTGTTAGGAATTATGTGATCCTTACTAGCTGGAAGTAAAGGAGATGGGGCATGAAGTTATTTCTAGGAGTTGGACACATACCAAGTTTAGCTCAGTTCTGGGCATCTTTGAAATACCTATACAAACTTGTTCCTACATAGTAACTTGCATCTTTGAATGAGAATCTGCTTGCTTACAGCAACGTGCTATATGTTCTGAATGCCCGAATTGGGAATCTGTGTCAAAACTTTGTTAGGAATTATGTGATCCTTACTAGCTGGAAGTAAGGGAGATGGGGCATGAAGTTATTTCTAGGAGTTGGACACATACCAAGTTTAGCTCAGTTCTGGGCATCTTTGAAATACCTATACAAACTTGTTCCTACATAGTAACTTGCATCTTTGAATGAGAATGTGCTTGCTTACAGCAACGTGCTATATGTTCTGAATGCCCGAATTGGGAATCTGTGTCAAAACTTTGTTAGGAATTATGTGATCCTTACTAGCTGGAAGTAAGGGAGATGGGGCATGAAGTTATTTCTAGGAGTTGGACACATACCAAGTTTAGCTCAGTTCTGGGCATCTTTGAAATACCTATACAAACTTGTTCCTACATAGTAACTTGCATCTTTGAATGAGAATGTGCTTGCTTACAGCAACGTGCTATATGTTCTGATTGCCCGAATAGGGAATCTGTGTCAAAACTTTGTTAGGAATTATGTGATCCTTACTAGCTGGAAGTAAGGGAGATGGGGCATGATGTTATTTCTAGGAGTTGGACACATACCAAGTGTAGCTCAGTTCTGGGCATCTTTGAAATACCTATACAAACTTGTTCCTACATAGTAACTTGCAACTTTGAATGAGAATGTGCTTGCTTACAGCAACGTGCTATATGTTCTGAATGCCCGAATTGGGAATCTGTGTCAAAACTTTGTTAGGAATTATGTGATCCTTACTAGCTGGAAGTAAGGGTGATGGGGCATGAAGTTATTTCTAGGAGTTGGACACATACCAAGTTTAGCTCAGTTCTGGGCATCTTTGAAATACCTATACAAACTTGTTCCTACATAGTAACTTGCATCTTTGAATGAGAATGTGCTTGCTTACAGCAACGTGCTATATGTTCTGAATGCCCGAATTGGGAATCTGTGTCAAAACTTTGTTAGGAATTATGTGATCCTTACTAGCTGGAAGTAAGGGAGATGGGGCATGAAGTTATTTCTAGGAGTTGGACACATACCAAGTTTAGCTCAGTTCTGGGCATCTTTGAAATACCTATACAAACTTGTTCCTACATAGTAACTTGCAACTTTGAATGAGAATGTGCTTGCTTACAGCAACGTGCTATATGTTCTGAATGCCCGAATTGGGAATCTGTGTCAAAACTTTGTTAGGAATTATGTGATCCTTACTAGCTGGAAGTAAGGGAGATGGGGCATGAAGTTATTTCTAGGAGTTGGACACGTACCAAGTTTAGCTCAGTTCTGGGCATCTTTGAAATACCTATACAAACTTGTTCCTACATAGTAACTTGCATCTTTGAATGACAATGTGCTTGCTTACAGCAGCGTGCTATATGTTCTGAATGCCCGAATTGGGAATCTGTGTCAAAACTTTGTTAGGAATTATGTGATCCTTACTAGCTGGAAGTAAGGGAGATGGGTCATGAAGTTATTTCTAGGAGTTGGACACATACCAAGTTTAGCTCAGTTCTGGGCATCTTTGAAATACCTATACAAACTTGTTCCTACATAGTAACTTGCATCTTTGAATGAGAATGTGCTTGCTTACAGCAACGTGCTATATGTTCTGAATGCCCGAATTGGGAATCTGTGTCAAAACTTTGTTAGGAATTATGTGATCCTTACTAGCTGGAAGTAAGGGAGATGGGGCATGAAGTTATTTCTAGGAGTTGGACACATACCAAGTTTAGCTCAGTTCTGGGCATCTTTGAAATACCTATACAAACTTGTTCCTACATAGTAACTTGCAACTTTGAATGAGAATCTGCTTGCTTACAGCAACGTGCTATATGTTCTGAATGCCCGAATTGGCAATCTGTGTCAAAACTTTGTTAGGAATTATGTGATCCTTACTAGCTGGAAGTAAGGGAGATGGGGCATGAAGTTATTTCTAGGAGTTGGACACATACCAAGTTTAGCTCAGTTCTGGGCATCTTTGAAATACCTATACAAACTTGTTCCTACATTGTAACTTGCAACTTTGAATGAAAATGTGCTTGCTTACAGCAACGTGCTATATGTTCTGAATGCCCGAATTGGGAATCTGTGTCAAAACTTTGTTAGGAATTATGTGATCCTTACTAGCTGGAAGTAAGGGAGATGGGGCATGAAGTTATTTCTAGGAGTTGGACACATACCAAGTTTAGCTCAGTTCTGGGCATCTTTGAAATACCTATACAAACTTGTTCCTACATAGTAACTTGCATCTTGGAATGAGAATGTGCTTGCTTACAGCAACGTGCTATATGTTCTGAATGCCCGAATTGGGAATCTGTGTCAAAACTTTGTTAGGAATTATGTGATCCTTACTAGCTGGAAGTAAGGGAGATGGGGCATGAAGTTATTTCTAGGAGTTGGACACATACCAAGTTTAGCTCAGTTCTGGGCATCTTTGTAATACCTATACAAACTTGTTCCTACATAGTAACTTGCATCTTTGAATGAGAATGTGCTTGCTTACAGCAACGTGCTATATGTTCTGATTGCCCGAATTGGCAATCTGTGTCAAATCTTTGTTAGGAATTATGTGATCCTTACTAGCTGGAAGTAAGGGAGATGGGGCATGAAGTTATTTCTAGGAGTTGGACACATACCAAGTTTAGCTCAGTTCTGGGCATCTTTGAAATACCAATACAAACTTGTTCCTACATACTAACTTGCATCTTTAATGAGAATCTGCTTGCTTACAGCAACGTGCTATATGTTCTGAATGCCCGAATTGGCAATCTGTGTCAAAACTTTGTTAGGAATTATGTGATCCTTACTAGCTGGAAGTAAGGGAGATGGGGCATGAAGTTATTTCTAGGAGTTGGACACATACCAAGTTTAGCTCAGTTCTGGGCATCTTTGAAATACCTATACAAACTTGTTCCTACATAGTAACTTGCAACTTTGAATGAGAATGTGCTTGCTTACAGCAACGTGCTATATGTTCTGAATGCCCGAATTGGGAATCTGTGTCAAAACTTTGTTAGGAATTATGTGATCCTTACTAGCTGGAAGTAAGGGAGATGGGGCATGAAGTTATTTCTAGGAGTTGGACACATACCAAGTTTAGCTCAGTTCTGGGCATCTTTGAAATACCTATACAAACTTGTTCCTACATAGTAACTTGCAACTTTGAATGAGAATGGGCTTTCTTACAGCAACGTGCTATGTGTTCTGAATGCCCGAATTGGGAATCTGTGTCAAAACTTTGTTAGGAATTATGTGATCCTTACTAGCTGGAAGTAAGGGAGATGGGGCATGAAGTTATTTCTAGGAGTTGGACACATACCAAGTTTAGCTCAGTTCTGGGCATCTTTGAAATACCTATACAAACTTGTTCCTACATAGTAACTTGCAACTTTGAATGAGAATGTGCTTTCTTACAGCAACGTGCTATATGTTCTGAATGCCCGAATTGGGAATCTGTGTCAAAACTTTGTTAGGAATTATGTGATCCTTACTAGCTGGAAGTAAGGGAGATGGGGCATGAAGTTATTTCTAGGAGTTGTTCACATACCAAGTTTAGCTCAGTTCTGTGCATCTTTGAAATACCTATACAAACTTGTTCCTACATAGTAACTTGCATCTTTGAATGAGAATCTGCTTGCTTACAGCAACGTGCTATATGTTCTGAATGCCCGAATTGGGAATCTGTGTCAAAACTTTGTTAGGAATTATGTGATCCTTACTAGCTGGAAGTAAGGGAGATGGGGCATGAAGTTATTTCTAGGAGTTGGACACATACCAAGTTTAGCTCAGTTCTGGGCATCTTTGAAATACCTATACAAACTTGTTCCTACATAGTAACTTGCATCTTTGAATGAGAATGTGCTTGCTTGCAGCAACGTGCTATATGTTCTGAATGCCCGAATTGGGAATCTGTGTCAAAACTTTGTTAGGAATTATGTGATCCTTACTAGCTGGAAGTAAGGGAGTTGGGGCATGAAGTTATTTCTAGGAGTTGGACACATACCAAGTTTAGCTCAGTTCTGGGCATCTTTGAAATACCTATACAAACTTGTTCCTACATAGTAACTTGCAACTTTGAATGAGAATGTGCTTGCTTGCAGCAACGTGCTATATGTTCTGAATGCCCGAATTGGGAATCTGTGTCAAAACTTTGTTAGGAATTATGTGATCCTTACTAGCTGGAAGTAAGGGAGTTGGGGCATGAAGTTATTTCTAGGAGTTGGACACATACCAAGTTTAGCTCAGTTCTGGGCATCTTTGAAATACCTATACAAACTTGTTCCTACATAGTAACTTGCATCTTTGAATGAGAATGTGCTTGCTTGCAGCAACGTGCTATATGTTCTGAATGCCCGAATTGGCAATCTGTGTCAAAACTTTGTTAGGAATTATGTGATCCTTACTAGCTGGAAGTAAGGGAGATGGGGCATGAAGTTATTTCTAGGAGTTGGACACATACCAAGTTTAGCTCAGTTCTGGGCATCTTTGAAATACCTATACAAACTTGTTCCTACATAGTAACTTGCATCTTTGAATGAGAATGTGCTTGCTTGCAGCAACGTGCTATATGTTCTGAATGCCCGAATTGGGAATCTGTGTCAAAACTTTGTTAGGAATTATGTGATCCTTACTAGCTGGAAGTAAGGGAGATGGGGCATGAAGCTATTTCTAGGAGTTGGACACATACCAAGTGTAGCTCAGTTCTGGGCATCTTTGAAATACCTATACAAACTTGTTCCTACATAGTAACTTGCAACTTTGAATGAGAATGTGCTTGCTTGCAGCAACGTGCTATATGTTCTGAATGCCCGAATTGGCAATCTGTGTCAAAACTTTGTTAGGAATTATGTGATCCTTACTAGCTGGAAGTAAGGGAGATGGGGCATGAAGTTATTTCTAGGAGTTGGACACATACCAAGTTTAGCTCAGTTCTGGGCATCTTTGAAATACCTATACAAACTTGTTCCTACATAGTAACTTGCATCTTTGAATGAGAATCTGCTTGCCTACAGCAACGTGCTATATGTTCTGAATGCCCGAATTGGGAATCTGTGTCAAAACTTTGTTAGGAATTATGTGATCCTTACTAGCTGGAAGTAAGGGAGATGGGGCATGAAGTTATTTCTAGGAGTTGGACACATACCAAGTTTAGCTCAGTTCTGGGCATCTTTGAAATACCTATACAAACTGGTTCCTACATAGAAACTTGCAACTTTGAATGAGAATGTGCTTGCCTACAGCAACGTGCTATATGTTCTGAATGCCCGAATTGGGAATCTGTGTCAAAACTTTGTTAGGAATTATGTGATCCTTACTAGCTGGAAGTAAGGGAGATGGGGCATGAAGTTATTTCTAGGACTTGGACACATACCAAGTTTAGCTCAGTTCTGGGCATCTTTGAAATACCTATACAAACTTGTTCCTACATAGTACCTTGCAACTTTGAATGAGAATGTGCTTGCCTACAGCAACGTGCTATATGTTCTGAATGCCCGAATTGGGAATCTGTGTCAAAACTTTGTTAGGAATTATGTGATCCTTACTAGCTGGAAGTAAGGGAGATGGGGCATGAAGTTATTTCTTGGAGTTGGAGACATACCAAGTTTAGCTCAGTTCTGGGCATCTTTGAAATACCTATACAAACTTGTTCCTACATAGTAACTTGCATCTTTGAATGAGAATGTGCTTGCTTACAGCAACGTGCTATATGTTCTTAATGCCCGAATTGGCAATCTGTGTCAAAACTTTGTTAGGAATTATGCGATCCTTACTAGCTGGAAGTAAGGGAGATGGGGCATGAAGTTATTTCTAGGAGTTGGACACATACCAAGTTTAGCTCAGTTCTGGGCATCTTTGAAATACCTATACAAACTTGTTCCTACATAGTAACTTGCATCTTTCAATGAGAATGTGCTTGCTTACAGCAACGTGCTATATGTTCTGAATGCCCGAATTGGGAATCTGTGTCAAAACTTTGTTAGGAATTATGTGATCCTTACTAGCTGGAAGTAAGGGAGATGGGGCATGAAGTTATTTCTAGGAGTTGGACTCATACCAAGTTTAGCTCAGTTCTGGGCATCTTTGAAATACCTATACAAACTTGTTCCTACATAGTAACTTGCAACTTTGAATGAGAATGTGCTTGCTTACAGCAACGTGCTATATGTTCTGAATGCCCGAATTGGGAATCTGTGTCAAAACTTTGTTAGGAATTATGTGATCCTTACTAGCTGGAAGTAAGGGAGATGGGGCATGAAGTTATTTCTAGGAGTTGGACACATACCAAGTTTAGCTCAGTTCTGGGCATCTTTGAAATACCTATACAAACTTGTTCCTACCTAGTAACTTGCATCTTTGAATGAGAATCTGCTTGCTTACAGCAACGTGCTATATGTTCTGAATGCCCGAATTGGGAATCTGTGTCAAAACTGTTAGGAATTATGTGATCCTTACTAGCTGGAAGTAAGGGAGATGGGTCATGAAGTTATTTCTAGGAGTTGGACACATACCAAGTTTAGCTCAGTTCTGGGCATCTTTGAAATACCTATACAAACTTGTTCCTACCTAGTAACTTGCATCTTTGAATGAGAATGTGCTTGCTTACAGCAACGTGCTATATGTTCTGAATGCCCGAATTGGGAATCTGTGTCAAAACTTTGTTAGGGATTATGTGATCCTTACTAGCTGGAAGTAAGGGAGATGGGGCATGAAGTTATTTCTAGGAGTTGGACACATACCAAGTTTAGCTCAGTTCTGGGCATCTTTGAAATACCTATACAAACTTGTTCCTACATAGTAACTTGCAACTTTGAATGAGAATCTGCTTGCTTACAGCAACGTGCTATATGTTCTGAATGCCCGAATTGGGAATCTGTGTCAAAACTTTGTTAGGAATTATGTGATCCTTACTAGCTGGAAGTAAGGGAGATGGGGCATGAAGTTATTTCTAGGAGTTGGACACATACCAAGTTTAGCTCAGTTCTGGGCATCTTTGAAATACCTATACAAACTTGTTCCTACCTAGTAACTTGCATCTTTGAATGAGAATCTGCTTGCTTACAGCAACGTGCTATATGTTCTGAATGCCCGAATTGGGAATCTGTGTCAAAACTTTGTTAGGAATTATGTGATCCTTACTAGCTGGAAGTAAGGGAGATGGGGCATGAAGTTATTTCTAGGAGTTGGACACATACCAAGTTTAGCTCAGTTCTGGGCATCTTTGAAATACCTATACAAACTTGTTCCTACATAGTAACTTGCAACTTTGAATGAGAATGTGCTTGCTTACAGCAACGTGCTATATGTTCTGAATGCCCGAATTGGGAATCTGTGTCAAAACTTTGTTAGGAATTATGTGATCCTTACTAGCTGGAAGTAAGGGAGATGGGGCATGAAGTTATTTCTTGGAGTTGGAGACATACCAAGTTTAGCTCAGTTCTGGGCATCTTTGAAATACCTATACAAACTTGTTCCTACATAGTAACTTGCAACTTTGAATGAGAATGTGCTTGCTTGCAGCAACGTGCTATATGTTCTGAATGCCCGATTTGGGAATCTGTGTCAAAACTTTGTTAGGAATTATGTGATCCTTACTAGCTGGAAGTAAGGGAGATGAAGCATGAAGATATTTCTAGGAGTTGGACACATACCAAGTTTAGCTCAGTTCTGGGCATCTTTGAAATACCTATACAAACTTGTTCCTACCTAGTAACTTGCATCTTTGAATGAGAATCTGCTTGCTTACAGCAACGTGCTATATGTTCTGAATGCCCGAATAGGGAATCTGTGTCACAACATTGTTAGGAATTATGTGATCCTTACTAGCTGGAAGTAAGGGAGATGGGGCATGAAGTTATTTCTAGGAGTTGGACACATACCAAGTTTAGCTCAGTTCTGGGCATCTTTGAAATACCTATACAAACTTGTTCCTACATGGTAACTTGCAACTTTGAATGAAAATGTGCTTGCTTACAGCAACGTGCTATATGTTCTGAATGCCCGAATTGGGAATCTGTGTCAAAACTTTGTTAGGAATTATGTGATCCTTACTAGCTGGAAGTAAGGGAGATGGGGCATGAAGTTATATCTAGGACTTGGACACATACCAAGTTTAGCTCAGTTCTGGGCATCTTCGAAATACCTATACAAACTTGTTCCTACATGGTAACTTGCAACTTTGAATGAGAATGTGCTTGCTTACAGCAACGTGCTATATGTTCTGAAAGCCCGAATTGGGAATCTGTTTCAAAAGTTTGTTAGGAATTATGTGATCCTTACTAGCTGGAAGTAAGGGAGATGGCGCATGAAGTTATTTCTAGGAGTTGGACACATACCAAGTTTAGCTCAGTTCTGGGCATCTTTGAAATACCTATACCAACTTGTTCCTACATAGTAACTTGCAACTTTGAATGAGAATGTGCTTGCTTGCAGCAACGTGCTATATGTTCTGAATGCCCGAATTGGGAATCTGAGTCAAAACTTTGTTAGGAATTATGTGATCCTTACTAGCTGGAAGTAAGGGAGATGGGGCATGAAGTTATTTCTAGGAGTTGGACACATACCAAGTTTAGCTCAGTTCTGGGCATCTTTGAAATACCTATACAAACTTGTTCCTACATAGTAACTTGCAACTTTGAATGAGAATCTGCTTGCTTACAGCAACGTGCTATATGTTCTGAATGCCCGAATTTGGAATCTGTGTCAAAACTTTGTTAGGAATTATGTGATCCTTACTAGCTGGAAGTAAGGGAGATGGGGCATGAAGTTATTTCTAGGAGTTGGACACATACCAAGTTTAGCTCAGTTCTGGGCATCTTTGAAATACCTATACAAACTTGTTCCTACATAGTAACTTGCAACTTTGAATGAGAATCTGCTTGCTTAAAGCAACGTGCTATATGTTCTGAATGCCCGAATTTGGAATCTGTGTCAAAACTTTGTTAGGAATTATGTGATCCTTACTAGCTGGAAGTAAGGGAGATGGGGCATGAAGTTATTTCTAGGAGTTGGACACATACCAAGTTTAGCTCAGTTCTGGGCATCTTTGAAATACCTATACAAACTTGTTCCTACATAGTAACTTGCATCTTTGAATGAGAATCTGCTTGCTTACAGCAACGTGCTATATGTTCTGAATGCCCGAATTGGGAATCTGTGTCAAAACTTTGTTAGGAATTATGTGATCCTTACTAGCTGGAAGTAAGGGAGATGGGGCATGAAGTTATTTCTAGGAGTTGGACACATACCAAGTTTAGCTCAGTTCTGGGCATCTTTGAAATACCTATACAAACTTGTTCCTACATAGTAACTTGCGTCTTTGAATGAGAATGTGCTTGCTTACAGCAACGTGCTATATGTTCTGAATGCCCGAATTGGGAATCTGTGTCAAAACTTTGTTAGGAATTATGTGATCCTTACTAGCTGGAAGTAAGGGAGATGGGGCATGAAGTTATTTCTAGGAGTTGGACACATACCAAGTTTAGCTCAGTTCTGGGCATCTTTGAAATACCTATACAAACTTGTTCCTACATAGTAACTTGCATCTTTGAATGAGAATCTGCTTGCTTACAGCAACGTGCTATATGTTCTGAATGCCCGAATTGGGAATCTGTGTCAAAACTTTGTTAGGAATTCTGTGATCCTTACTACCTGGAAGTAAGGGAGATGGGGCATGAAGTTATTTCTAGGAGTTGGACACATACCAAGTTTAGCTCAGTTCTGGGCATCTTTGAAATACCTATACAAACTTGTTCCTACATAGTAACTTGCAACTTTGAATGAGAATCTGCTTGCTTACAGCAACGTGCTATATGTTCTGAATGCCTGAATTGGGAATCTGTGTCAAAACTTTGTTAGGAATTATGTGATCCTTACTAGCTGGAAGTAAGGGAGATGGGGCATGAAGTTATTTCTAGGAGTTGGACACATACCTAGTTTAGCTCAGTTCTGGGCATCTTTGAAATACCTATACAAACTTGTTCCTACCTAGTAACTTGCATCTTTGAATGAGAATCTGCTTGCTTACAGCAACGTGCTATATGTTCTGAATGCCCGAATTGGGAATCTGTGTCAAAACTTTGTTAGGAATTATGTGATCCTTACTAGCTGGAAGTAAGGGAGATGCGGCATGAAGTTATTTCTAGGAGTTGGACACATACCAAGTTTAGCTCAGTTCTGGGCATCTTTGAAATACCTATACCAACTTGTTCCTACATAGTAACTTGCAACTTTGAATGAGAATGTGCTTGCTTGCAGCAACGTGCTATATGTTCTGAATGCCCGAATTGGGAATCTGAGTCAAAACTTTGTTAGGAATTATGTGATCCTTACTAGCTGGAAGTAAGGGAGATGGGGCATGAAGTTATTTCTAGGAGTTGGACACATACCAAGTTTAGCTCAGTTCTGGGCATCTTTGAAATACCTATACAAACTTGTTCCTACATGGTAACTTGCAACTTTGAATGAGAATCTGCTTGCTTAAAGCAACGTGCTATATGTTCTGAATGCCCGAATTTGGAATCTGTGTCAAAACTTTGTTAGGAATTATGTGATCCTTACTAGCTGGAAGTAAGGGAGATGGGGCATGAAGTTATTTCTAGGAGTTGGACACATACCAAGTTTAGCTCAGTTCTGGGCATCTTTGAAATACCTATACAAACTTGTTCCTACATAGTAACTTGCATCTTTGAATGAGAAAGTGCTTGCTTACAGCAACGTGCTATATGTTCTGAATGCCCGAATTGGGAATCTGTGTCAAAACTTTGTTAGGAATTATGTGATCCTTACTAGCTGGAAGTAAGGGAGATGCGGCATGAAGTTATTTCTAGGAGTTGGACACATACCAAGTTTAGCTCAGTTCTGGGCATCTTTGAAATACCTATACAAACTTGTTCCTACATAGTAACTTGCAACTATGAATGAGAATGTGCTTGCTTACAGCAACATGCTATAGGTTCTGAATGCCCGAATTGGGAATCTGTGTCAAAACTTTGTTAGGAATTATGTGATCCTTACTAGCTGGAAGTAAGGGAGATGGGGCATGAAGTTATTTCTAGGAGTTGGACACAGACCAAGTTTAGCTCAGTTCTGGGCATCTTTGAAATACCTATACAAACTTGTTCCTACATAGTAACTTGCATCTTTGAATGAGAATCTGCTTGCTTACAGCAACGTGCTATATGTTCTGAATGCCCGAATTGGGAATCTGTGTCAAAACTTTGTTAGGAATTATGTGATCCTTACTAGCTGGAAGTAAGGGAGATGGGGCATGAAGTTATTTCTAGGAGTTGGACACAGACCAAGTTTAGCTCAGTTCTGGGCATCTTTGAAATACCTATACAAACTTGTTCCTACATAGTAACTTGCAACTTTGAATGAGAATCTGCTTGCTTACAGCAACGTGCTATATGTTCTGAATGCCCGAATTGGGAATCTGTGTCAAAACTTTGTTAGGAATTATGTGATCCTTACTAGCTGGAAGTAAGGGAGATGGGGCATGAAGTTATTTCTAGGAGTTGGACACATACCAAGTTTAGCTCAGTTCTGGGCATCTTTGAAATACCTATACAAACTTGTTCCTACATAGTAACTTGCAACTTTGAATGAGAATCTGCTTGCTTACAGCAACGTGCTATAGGTTCTGAATGCCCGAATTGGGAATCTGTGTCAAAACTTTGTTAGGAATTATGTGATCCTTACTAGCTGGAAGTAAGGGAGATGGGGCATGAAGTTATTTCTAGGAGTTGGACACATACCAAGTTTAGCTCAGTTCTGGGCATCTTTGAAATACCTATACAAACTTGTTCCTACCTAGTAACTTGCATCTTTGAATGAGAATCTGCTTGCTTACAGCAACGTGCTATAGGTTCTGAATGCCCGAATTGGGAATCTGTGTCAAAACTTTGTTAGGAATTATGTGATCCTTACTAGCTGGAAGTAAGGGAGATGGGGCATGAAGTTATTTCTAGGAGTTGGACACATACCAAGTTTAGCTCAGTTCTGGGCATCTTTGAAATACCTATACAAACTTGTTCCTACCTAGTAACTTGCATCTTTGAATGAGAATCTGCTTGCTTACAGCAACGTGCTATAGGTTCTGAATGCCCGAATTGGGAATCTGTGTCAAAACTTTGTTAGGAATTATGTGATCCTTACTAGCTGGAAGTAAGGGAGATGGGGCATGAAGTTATTTCTAGGAGTTGGACACATACCAAGTTTAGCTCAGTTCTGGGCATCTTTGAAATACCTATACAAACTTGTTCCTACATAGTAACTTGCAACTTTGAATGAGAATGTGCTTGCTTACAGCAACGTGCTATATGTTCTGAATGCCCGAATTGGGAATCTGTGTCAAAACTTTGTTAGGAATTATGTGATCCTTACTAGCTGGAAGTAAGGGAGATGGGGCATGAAGTTATTTCTTGGAGTTGGAGACATACCAAGTTTAGCTCAGTTCTGGGCATCTTTGAAATACCTATACAAACTTGTTCCTACATAGTAACTTGCAACTTTGAATGAGAATGTGCTTGCTTGCAGCAACGTGCTATATGTTCTGAATGCCCGATTTGGGAATCTGTGTCAAAACTTTGTTAGGAATTATGTGATCCTTACTAGCTGGAAGTAAGGGAGATGAAGCATGAAGATATTTCTAGGAGTTGGACACATACCAAGTTTAGCTCAGTTCTGGGCATCTTTGAAATACCTATACAAACTTGTTCCTACCTAGTAACTTGCATCTTTGAATGAGAATCTGCTTGCTTACAGCAACGTGCTATATGTTCTGAATGCCCGAATAGGGAATCTGTGTCACAACATTGTTAGGAATTATGTGATCCTTACTAGCTGGAAGTAAGGGAGATGGGGCATGAAGTTATTTCTAGGAGTTGGACACATACCAAGTTTAGCTCAGTTCTGGGCATCTTTGAAATACCTATACAAACTTGTTCCTACATGGTAACTTGCAACTTTGAATGAAAATGTGCTTGCTTACAGCAACGTGCTATATGTTCTGAATGCCCGAATTGGGAATCTGTGTCAAAACTTTGTTAGGAATTATGTGATCCTTACTAGCTGGAAGTAAGGGAGATGGGGCATGAAGTTATATCTAGGACTTGGACACATACCAAGTTTAGCTCAGTTCTGGGCATCTTCGAAATACCTATACAAACTTGTTCCTACATGGTAACTTGCAACTTTGAATGAGAATGTGCTTGCTTACAGCAACGTGCTATATGTTCTGAAAGCCCGAATTGGGAATCTGTTTCAAAAGTTTGTTAGGAATTATGTGATCCTTACTAGCTGGAAGTAAGGGAGATGGCGCATGAAGTTATTTCTAGGAGTTGGACACATACCAAGTTTAGCTCAGTTCTGGGCATCTTTGAAATACCTATACCAACTTGTTCCTACATAGTAACTTGCAACTTTGAATGAGAATGTGCTTGCTTGCAGCAACGTGCTATATGTTCTGAATGCCCGAATTGGGAATCTGAGTCAAAACTTTGTTAGGAATTATGTGATCCTTACTAGCTGGAAGTAAGGGAGATGGGGCATGAAGTTATTTCTAGGAGTTGGACACATACCAAGTTTAGCTCAGTTCTGGGCATCTTTGAAATACCTATACAAACTTGTTCCTACATAGTAACTTGCAACTTTGAATGAGAATCTGCTTGCTTACAGCAACGTGCTATATGTTCTGAATGCCCGAATTTGGAATCTGTGTCAAAACTTTGTTAGGAATTATGTGATCCTTACTAGCTGGAAGTAAGGGAGATGGGGCATGAAGTTATTTCTAGGAGTTGGACACATACCAAGTTTAGCTCAGTTCTGGGCATCTTTGAAATACCTATACAAACTTGTTCCTACATAGTAACTTGCAACTTCGAATGAGAATCTGCTTGCTTAAAGCAACGTGCTATATGTTCTGAATGCCCGAATTTGGAATCTGTGTCAAAACTTTGTTAGGAATTATGTGATCCTTACTAGCTGGAAGTAAGGGAGATGGGGCATGAAGTTATTTCTAGGAGTTGGACACATACCAAGTTTAGCTCAGTTCTGGGCATCTTTGAAATACCTATACAAACTTGTTCCTACATAGTAACTTGCATCTTTGAATGAGAATCTGCTTGCTTACAGCAACGTGCTATATGTTCTGAATGCCCGAATTGGGAATCTGTGTCAAAACTTTGTTAGGAATTATGTGATCCTTACTAGCTGGAAGTAAGGGAGATGGGGCATGAAGTTATTTCTAGGAGTTGGACACATACCAAGTTTAGCTCAGTTCTGGGCATCTTTGAAATACCTATACAAACTTGTTCCTACATAGTAACTTGCATCTTTGAATGAGAATGTGCTTGCTTACAGCAACGTGCTATATGTTCTGAATGCCCGAATTGGGAATCTGTGTCAAAACTTTGTTAGGAATTATGTGATCCTTACTAGCTGGAAGTAAGGGAGATGGGGCATGAAGTTATTTCTAGGAGTTGGACACATACCAAGTTTAGCTCAGTTCTGGGCATCTTTGAAATACCTATACAAACTTGTTCCTACATAGTAACTTGCATCTTTGAATGAGAATCTGCTTGCTTACAGCAACGTGCTATATGTTCTGAATGCCCGAATTGGGAATCTGTGTCAAAACTTTGTTAGGAATTCTGTGATCCTTACTACCTGGAAGTAAGGGAGATGGGGCATGAAGTTATTTCTAGGAGTTGGACACATACCAAGTTTAGCTCAGTTCTGGGCATCTTTGAAATACCTATACAAACTTGTTCCTACATAGTAACTTGCAACTTTGAATGAGAATCTGCTTGCTTACAGCAACGTGCTATATGTTCTGAATGCCTGAATTGGGAATCTGTGTCAAAACTTTGTTAGGAATTATGTGATCCTTACTAGCTGGAAGTAAGGGAGATGGGGCATGAAGTTATTTCTAGGAGTTGGACACATACCAAGTTTAGCTCAGTTCTGGGCATCTTTGAAATACCTATACAAACTTGTTCCTACCTAGTAACTTGCATCTTTGAATGAGAATCTGCTTGCTTACAGCAACGTGCTATATGTTCTGAATGCCCGAATTGGGAATCTGTGTCAAAACTTTGTTAGGAATTATGTGATCCTTACTAGCTGGAAGTAAGGGAGATGCGGCATGAAGTTATTTCTAGGAGTTGGACACAGACCAAGTTTAGCTCAGTTCTGGGCATCTTTGAAATACCTATACCAACTTGTTCCTACATAGTAACTTGCAACTTTGAATGAGAATGTGCTTGCTTGCAGCAACGTGCTATATGTTCTGAATGCCCGAATTGGGAATCTGAGTCAAAACTTTGTTAGGAATTATGTGATCCTTACTAGCTGGAAGTAAGGGAGATGGGGCATGAAGTTATTTCTAGGAGTTGGACACATACCAAGTTTAGCTCAGTTCTGGGCATCTTTGAAATACCTATACAAACTTGTTCCTACATGGTAACTTGCAACTTTGAATGAGAATCTGCTTGCTTAAAGCAACGTGCTATATGTTCTGAATGCCCGAATTTGGAATCTGTGTCAAAACTTTGTTAGGAATTATGTGATCCTTACTAGCTGGAAGTAAGGGAGATGGGGCATGAAGTTATTTCTAGGAGTTGGACACATACCAAGTTTAGCTCAGTTCTGGGCATCTTTGAAATACCTATACAAACTTGTTCCTACATAGTAACTTGCAACTTTGAATGAGAATGTGCTTGCTTACAGCAACGTGCTATAGGTTCTGAATGCCCGAATTGGGAATCTGTGTCAAAACTTTGTTAGGAATTATGTGATCCTTACTAGCTGGAAGTAAGGGAGATGGGGCATGAAGTTATTTCTAGGAGTTGGACACAGACCAAGTTTAGCTCAGTTCTGGGCATCTTTGAAATACCTATACAAACTTGTTCCTACATAGTAACTTGCATCTTTGAATGAGAATCTGCTTGCTTACAGCAACGTGCTATATGTTCTGAATGCCCGAATTGGGAATCTGTGTCAAAACTTTGTTAGGAATTATGTGATCCTTACTAGCTGGAAGTAAGGGAGATGGGGCATGAAGTTATTTCTAGGAGTTGGACACAGACCAAGTTTAGCTCAGTTCTGGGCATCTTTGAAATACCTATACAAACTTGTTCCTACATAGTAACTTGCAACTTTGAATGAGAATCTGCTTGCTTACAGCAACGTGCTATATGTTCTGAATGCCCGAATTGGGAATCTGTGTCAAAACTTTGTTAGGAATTATGTGATCCTTACTAGCTGGAAGTAAGGGAGATGGGGCATGAAGTTATTTCTAGGAGTTGGACACATACCAAGTTTAGCTCAGTTCTGGGCATCTTTGAAATACCTATACAAACTTGTTCCTACATAGTAACTTGAAACTTTGAATGAGAATCTGCTTGCTTACAGCAACGTGCTATAGGTTCTGAATGCCCGAATTGGGAATCTGTGTCAAAACTTTGTTAGGAATTATGTGATCCTTACTAGCTGGAAGTAAGGGAGATGGGGCATGAAGTTATTTCTAGGAGTTGGACACATACCAAGTTTAGCTCAGTTCTGGGCATCTTTGAAATACCTATACAAACTTGTTCCTACCTAGTAACTTGCATCTTTGAATGAGAATCTGCTTGCTTACAGCAACGTGCTATAGGTTCTGAATGCCCGAATTGGGAATCTGTGTCAAAACTTTGTTAGGAATTATGTGATCCTTACTAGCTGGAAGTAAGGGAGATGCGGCATGAAGTTATTTCTAGGAGTTGGACACATACCAAGTTTAGCTCAGTTTTGGGCATCTTTGAAATACCTATACAAACTTGTTCCTACATAGTAACTTGCAACTTTGAATGAGAATGTGCTTGCTTACAGCAACGTGCTATAGGTTCTGAATGCCCGAATTGGGAATCTGTGTCAAAACTTTGTTAGGAATTATGTGATCCTTACTAGCTGGAAGTAAGGGAGATGGGGCATGAAGTTATTTCTAGGAGTTGGACACATACCAAGTTTAGCTCAGTTCTGGGCATCTTTGAAATACCTATACAAACTTGTTCCTACCTAGTAACTTGCATCTTTGAATGAGAATCTGCTTGCTTACAGCAACGTGGTATATGTTCTGAATGCCCGAATTGGGAATCTGTGTCAAAACATTGTTAGGAATTATGTGATCCTTACTAGCTGGAAGTAAGGGAGATGGGGCATGAAGTTATTTCTAGGAGTTGGACACATACCAAGTTTAGCTCAGTTCTGGGCATCTTTGAAATACCTATACAAACTTGTTCCTACATAGTAACTTGCAACTTTGAATGAGAATGTGCTTGCTTACAGCAACGTGCTATATGTTCTGAATGCCCGAATTGGGAATCTGTGTCAAAACTTTGTTAGGAATTATGTGATCCTTACTAGCTGGAAGTAAGGGAGATGGGGCATGAAGTTATTTCTTGGAGTTGGACACATACCAAGTTTAGCTCAGTTCTGGGCATCTTTGAAATACCTATACAAACTTGTTCCTACATAGTAACTTGCAACTTTGAATGAGAATGTGCTTGCTTGCAGCAACGTGCTATATGTTCTGAATGCCCGATTTGGGAATCTGTGTCAAAACTTTGTTAGGAATTATGTGATCCTTACTAACTGGAAGTAAGGTAGATGGGGCATGAAGTTATTTCTAGGAGTTGGACACATACCAAGTTTAGCTCAGTTCTGGGCATCTTTGAAATACCTATACAAACTTGTTCCTACATAGTAACTTGCATCTTTGAATGAGAATGTGCTTGCTTACAGCAACGTGCTATATGATCTGAATGCCCGAATTGGCAATCTGTGTCAAAACTTTGTTAGGAATTATGTGATCCTTACTAGCTGGAAGTAAGGGAGATGGGGCATGAAGTTATTTCTAGGAGTTGGACACATACCAAGTTTAGCTCAGTTCTGGGCATCTTTGAAATACCTATACAAACTTGTTCCTACATAGTAACTTGCATCTTTGAATGAGAATGTGCTTGCTTACAGCAACGTGCTATATGTTCTGAATGCCCGAATTGGGAATCTGTGTCAAAACTTTGTTAGGAATTATGTGATCCTTACTAGCTGGAAGTAAGGGAGATGGGGCATGAAGTTATTTCTAGGAGTTGGACACATACCAAGTTTAGCTCAGTTCTGGGCATCTTTGAAATACCTATACAAACTTGTTCCTACCTAGTAACTTGCATCTTTGAATGAGAATCTGCTTGCTTACAGCAACGTGCTATATGTTCTGAATGCCCGAATTGGGAATCTGTGTCAAAACATTGTTAGGAATTATGTGATCCTTACTAGCTGGAAGTAAGGGAGATGGGGCATGAAGTTATTTCTAGGAGTTGGACACATACCAAGTTTAGCTCAGTTCTGGGCATCTTTGAAATACCTATACAAACTTGTTCCTACCTAGTAACTTGCATCTTTGAATGAGAATCTGCTTGCTTACAGCAACGTGCTATATGTTCTGAATGCCCGAATTGGGAATCTGTGTCAAAACATTGTTAGGAATTATGTGATCCTTACTAGCTGGAAGTAAGGGAGATGGGGCATGAAGTTATTTCTAGGAGTTGGACACATACCAAGTTTAGCTCAGTTCTGGGCATCTTTGAAATACCTATACAAACTTGTTCCTACATAGTAACTTGCATCTTTGAATGAGAATCTGCTTGCTTACAGCAACGTGCTGTATGTTCTGAATGCCCGAATTGGGAATCTGTGTCAAAACTTTGTTAGGAATTATGTGATCCTTACTAGCTGGAAGTAAGGGAGATGGGGCATGAAGTTATTTCTACGAGTTGGACACATACCAAGTTTAGCTCAGTTCTGGGCATCTTTGAAATACCTATACAAACTTGTTCCTACATAGTAACTTGCAACTTTGAATGAGAATGTGCTTGCTTACAGCAACGTGCTATAGGTTCTGAATGCCCGAATTGGGAAACTGTGTCAAAACTTTGTTAGGAATTATTTGATCCTTACTAGCTGGAAGTAAGGGAGATGGGGCATGAAGTTATTTCTAGGAGTTGGACACATACCAAGTTTAGCTCAGTTCTGGGCATCTTTGAAATACCTATACAAACTTGTTCCTACATAGTAACTTGCATCTTTGAATGAGAATCTGCTTGCTTACAGCAACGTGCTGTATGTTCTGAATGCCCGAATTGGGAATCTGTGTCAAAACTTTGTTAGGAATTATGTGATCCTTACTAGCTGGAAGTAAGGGAGATGGGGCATGAAGTTATTTCTACGAGTTGGACACATACCAAGTTTAGCTCAGTTCTGGGCATCTTTGAAATACCTATACAAACTTGTTCCTACATAGTAACTTGCAACTTTGAATGAGAATGTGCTTGCTTACAGCAACGTGCTATATGTTCTGAATGCCCGAATTGGGAATCTGTGTGAAAACTTTGTTAGGAATTATGTGATCCTTACTAGCTGGAAGTAAGGGAGATGGGGCATGAAGTTATTTCTAGGAGTTGGACACATACCAAGTTTAGCTCAGTTCTGGGCATCTTTGAAATACCTATACAAACTTGTTCCTACCTAGTAACTTGCATCTTTGAATGAGAATCTGCTCGCATACAGCAACGTGCTATATGTTCTGAATGCCCGAATTGGGAATCTGTGTCAAAACTTTGTTAGGAATTATGTGATCCTTACTAGCTGGAAGTAAGGGAGATGCGGCATGAAGTTATTTCTAGGAGTTGGACACATACCAAGTTTAGCTCAGTTCTGGGCATCTTTGAAACACCTATACAAACTTGTTCCTACATAGTAACTTGCAACTTTGAATGAGAATGTGCTTGCTTACAGCAACGTGCTATAGGTTCTGAATGCCCGAATTGGGAAACTGTGTCAAAACTTTGTTAGGAATTATGTGATCCTTACTAGCTGGAAGTAAGGGAGATGGGGCATGAAGTTATTTCTAGGAGTTGGACACATACCAAGTTTAGCTCAGTTCTGGGCATCTTTGAAATACCTATACAAACTTGTTCCTACATAGTAACTTGCATCTTTTAATGAGAATCTGCTTGCTTACAGCAACGTGCTGTATGTTCTGAATGCCCGAATTGGGAATCTGTGTCAAAACTTTGTTAGGAATTATGTGATCCTTACTAGCTGGAAGTAAGGGAGATGGGGCATGAAGTTATTTCTAGGAGTTGGACACATACCAAGTTTAGCTCAGTTCTGGGCATCTTTGAAATACCTATACAAACTTGTTCCTACATAGTAACTTGCATCTTTGAATGAGAATGTGCTTGCTTACAGCAACGTGCTATATGTTCTGAATGCCCGAATAGGGAATCTGTGTCAAAACTTTGTTAGGAATTATGTGATCCTTACTAGCTGGAAGTAAGGGAGATGGGGCATGAAGTTATTTCTAGGAGTTGGACACATACCAAGTTTAGCTCAGTTCTGGGCATCTTTGAAATACCTATACAAACTTGTTCCTACCTAGTAACTTGCATCTTTGAATGAGAATCTGCTTGCTTACAGCAACGTGCTATAGGTTCTGAATGCCCGAATTGGGAATCTGTGTCAAAACTTTGTTAGGAATTATGTGATCCTTACTAGCTGGAAGTAAGGGAGATGGGGCATGAAGTTATTTCTAGGAGTTGGACACATACCAAGTTTAGCTCAGTTCTGGGCATCTTTGAAATACCTATACAAACTTGTTCCTACATAGTAACTTGCATCTTTAACGAGAATGTGCTTGCTTACAGCAACGTGCTATATGTTCTGAATGCCCGAATTGGGAATCTGTGTCAAAACTTTGTTAGGAATTATGTGATCCTTACTAGCTGGAAGTAAGGGAGATGGGGCATGAAGTTATTTCTAGGAGTTGGACACATACCAAGTTTAGCTCAGTTCTGGGCATCTTTGAAATACCTATACAAACTTGTTCCTACATAGTAACTTGCAACTTTGAATGAGAATGTGCTTGCTTACAGCAACGTACTATATGTTCTGAATGCCCGAATTGGGAATCTGTGTCAAAACTTTGTTAGGAATTATGTGATCCTTACTAGCTGGAAGTAAGGGAGATGGGGCATGAAGTTATTTCTAGGAGTTGGACACATACCAAGTTTAGCTCAGTTCTGGGCATCTTCGAAATACCTATACAAACTTGTTCCTACATAGTAACTTGCATTTTTAAATGAGAATGTGCTTGCTTACAGCAACGTGCTATATGTTCTGAATGCCCGAATTGGGAATCTGTGTCAAAACTTTGTTAGGAATTATGTGATCCTTACTAGCTGGAAGTAAGGGAGATGGGGCATGAAGTTATTTCTAGGAGTTGGACACATACCAAGTTTAGCTCAGTTCTGGGCATCTTTGAAATACCTATACAAACTTGTTCCTACATAGTAACTTGCATCTTTGAATGAGAATGTGCTTCCTTACAGCAACGTGCTATAGGTTCTGAATGCCCGAATTGGGAATCTGTGTCAAAACTTTGTTAGGAATTATGTGATCCTTACTAGCTGGAAGTAAGGGAGATGGGGCATGAAGTTATTTCTAGGAGTTGGACACATACCAAGTTTAGCTCAGTTCTGGGCATCTTTGAAATACCTATACAAACTTGTTCCTACATAGTAACTTGCAACTTTGAATGAAAATGTGCTTGCTTACAGCAACGTGCTATATGTTCTGAATGCCCGAATTGGGAATCTGTGTCAAAACTTTGTTAGGAATTATGTGATCCTTACTAGCTGGAAGTAAGGGAGATGGGGCATGAAGTTATTTCTAGGAGTTGGACACATACCAAGTTTAGCTCAGTTCTGGGCATCTTTGAAATACCTATACAAACTTGTTCCTACATAGTAACTTGCAACTTTGAATGAGAATGTGCTTGCTTACAGCAACGTGCTATATGTTCTGAATGCCCGAATTGGGAATCTGTGTCAAAACTTTGTTAGGAATTATGTGATCCTTACTAGCTGTAAGTAAGGGAGATGGGGCATGAAGTTATTTCTAGGAGTTGGACGCATACCAAGTTTAGCTCAGTTCTGGGCATCTTCGAAATACCTATACAAACTTGTTCCTACATAGTAACTTGCATCTTTGAATGAGAATCTGCTTGCTTACCGCAACGTGCTATATGTTCTGAAAGCCCGAATTGGGAATCTGTGTCAAAACTTTGTTAGGAATTATGTGATCCTTACTAGCTGGAAGTAAGGGAGATGGGGCATGAAGTTATTTCTAGGAGTTGGACACATACCAAGTTTAGCTAAGTTCTGGGCATCTTTGAAATACCTATACAAACTTGTTCCTACATAGTAACTTGCAACTTTGAATGAGAATGTGCTTGCTTGCAGCAACGTGCTATATGTTCTGAATGCCCGATTTGGGAATCTGTCTCAAAACTTTGTTAGGAATTATGTGATCCTTACTAGCTGGAAGTAAGGGAGATGGGGCATGAAGTTATTTCTAGGAGTTGGACACATACCAAGTTTAGCTCAGTTCTGGGCATCTTTGAAATACCTATACAAACTTGTTCCTACATAGCAACTTGCAACTTTGAATGAGAATCTGCTTGCTTACAGCAACGTGCTATATGTTCTGAATGCCCGAATTTGGAATCTGTGTCAAAACTTTGTTAGGAATTATGTGATCCTTACTAGCTGGAAGTAAGGGAGATGGGGCATGAAGTTATTTCTAGGAGTTGGACACATACCAAGTTTAGCTCAGTTCTGGGCATCTTTGAAATACCTATACAAACTTGTTCCTACATAGTAACTTGCAACTTTGAATGAGAATCTGCTTGCTTAAGCAACGTGCTATATGTTCTGAATGCCCGAATTGGGAATCTGTGTCAAAACTTTGTTAGGAATTATGTGATCCTTACTAGCTGGAAGTAAGGGAGATGGGGCATGAAGTTATTTCTAGGAGTTGGACACATACCAAGTTTAGCTCAGTTCTGGGCATCTTTGAAATACCTATACAAACTTGTTCCTACATAGTAACTTGCAACATTGAATGAGAATCTGCTTGCTTACAGCAACGTGCTATATGTTCTGAATGCCCGAATTGGGAATCTGTGTCAAAACTTTGTTAGGAATTATGTGATCCTTACTAGCTGGAAGTAAGGGAGATGGGGCATGAAGTTATTTCTAGGAGTTGGACACATACCAAGTTTAGCTCAGTTCTGGGCATCTTTGAAATACCTATACAAACTTGTTCCTACCTAGTAACTTGCATCTTTGAATGAGAATCTGCTTGCTTACAGCAACGTGCTATATGTTCTGAATGCCCGAATTGGGAATCTGTGTCAAAACTTTGTTAGGAATTATGTGATCCTTACTAGCTGGAAGTAAGGGAGATGCGGCATGAAGTTATTTCTAGGAGTTGGACACATACCAAGTTTAGCTCAGTTCTGGGCATCTTTGAAACACCTATACAAACTTGTTCCTACATAGTAACTTGCAACTTTGAATGAGAATGTGCTTGCTTACAGCAACGTGCTATAGGTTCTGAATGCCCGAATTGGGAAACTGTGTCAAAACTTTGTTAGGAATTATGTGATCCTTACTAGCTGGAAGTAAGGGAGATGGGGCATGAAGTTATTTCTAGGAGTTGGACACATACCAAGTTTAGCTCAGTTCTGGGCATCTTTGAAATACCTATACAAACTTGTTCCTACATAGTAACTTGCATCTTTGAATGAGAATGTGCTTGCTTACAGCAACGTGCTATATGTTCTGAATGCCCGAATTGGGAATCTGTGTCAAAACTTTGTTAGGAATTATGTGATCCTTACTAGCTGGAAGTAAGGGAGATGGGGCATGAAGTTATTTCTAGGAGTTGGACACATACCAAGTTTAGCTCAGTTCTGGGCATCTTTGAAATACCTATACAAACTTGTTCCTACATAGTAACTTGCAACTTTGAATGAGAATGTGCTTGCTTACAGCAACGTGCTATATGTTCTGAATGCCCGAATTGGGAATCTGTGTCAAAACTTTGTTAGGAATTATGTGATCCTTACTAGCTGGAAGTAAGGGAGATGGGGCATGAAGTTATTTCTAGGAGTTGGACACATACCAAGTTTAGCTCAGTTCTGGGCATCTTTGAAATACCTATACAAACTTGTTCCTACATAGTAACTTGCAACTTTGAATGAGAATCTGCTTGCTTACAGCAACGTGCTATATGTTCTGAATGCCCGAATTGGGAATCTGTGTCAAAACTTTGTTAGGAATTATGTGATCCTTACTAGCTGGAAGTAAGGGAGATGGGGCATGAAGTTATTTCTAGGAGTTGGACACATACCAAGTTTAGCTCAGTTCTGGGCATCTTTGAAATACCTATACAAACTTGTTCCTACCTAGTAACTTGCATCTTTGAATGAGAATCTGCTTGCTTACAGCAACGTGCTATATGTTCTGAATGCCCGAATTGGGAATCTGTGTCAAAACTTTGTTAGGAATTATGTGATCCTTACTAGCTGGAAGTAAGGGAGATGCGGCATGAAGTTATTTCTAGGACTTGGACACATACCAAGTTTAGCTCAGTTCTGGGCATCTTTGAAATACCTATACAAACTTGTTCCTACATAGTAAATTGCAACTTTGAATGAGAATGTGCTTGCTTACAGCAACGTGCTATAGGTTCTGAATGCCCGAATTGGGAATCTGTGTCAAAACTTTGTTAGGAATTATGTGATCCTTACTAGCTGGAAGTAAGGGAGATGGGGCATGAAGTTATTTCTTGGAGTTGGACACATACCAAGTTTAGCTCAGTTCTGGGCATCTTTGAAATACCTATACAAACTTGTTCCTACATAGTAACTTGCAACTTTGAATGAGAATGTGCTTGCTTGCAGCAACGTGCTATATGTTCTGAATGCCCGATTTGGGAATCTGTGTCAAAACTTTGTTAGGAATTATGTGATCCTTACTAGCTGGAAGTAAGGGAGATGGGGCATGAAGTTATTTCTTGGAGTTGGACACATACCAAGTTTAGCTCAGTTCTGGGCATCTTTGAAATACCTATACAAACTTGTTCCTACATAGTAACTTGCAACTTTGAATGAGAATGTGCTTGCTTGCAGCAACGTGCTATATGTTCTGAATGCCCGATTTGGGAATCTGTGTCAAAACTTTGTTAGGAATTATGTGATCCTTACTAGCTGGAAGTAAGGGAGATGGGGCATGAAGTTATTTCTAGGAGTTGGACACATACCAAGTTTAGCTCAGTTCTGGGCATCTTTGAAATACCTATACAAACTTGTTCCTACATAGTAACTTGCATCTTTGAATGAGAATGTGCTTGCTTACAGCAACGTGGTATATGTTCTGAATGCCCGAATTGGGAATCTGTGTCAAAACTTTGTTAGGAATTATGTGATCCTTACTAGCTGGAAGTAAGGGAGATGGGGCATGAAGTTGTTTCTTGGAGTTGGACACATACCAAGTTTAGCTCAGTTCTGGGCATCTTTGAAATACCTATACAAACTTGTTCCTACATAGTAACTTGCATCTTTAACGAGAATGTGCTTGCTTACAGCAACGTGCTATATGTTCTGAATGCCCGAATTGGGAATCTGTGTCAAAACTTTGTTAGGAATTATGTGATCCTTACTAGCTGGAAGTAAGGGAGATGGGGCATGAAGTTATTTCTAGGAGTTGGACACATACCAAGTTTAGCTCAGTTCTGGGCATCTTTGAAATACCTATACAAACTTGTTCCTACATAGTAACTTGCAACTTTGAATGAGAATGTGCTTGCTTACAGCAACGTACTATATGTTCTGAATGCCCGAATTGGGAATCTGTGTCAAAACTTTGTTAGGAATTATGTGATCCTTACTAGCTGGAAGTAAGGGAGATGGGGCATGAAGTTATTTCTAGGAGTTGGACACATACCAAGTTTAGCTCAGTTCTGGGCATCTTTGAAATACCTATACAAACTTGTTCCTACATAGTAACTTGCATTTTTGAATGAGAATGTGCTTGCTTACAGCAACGTGCTATATGTTCTGAATGCCCGAATTGGGAATCTGTGTCAAAACTTTGTTAGGAATTATGTGATCCTTACTAGCTGGAAGTAAGGGAGATGGGGCATGAAGTTATTTCTAGGAGTTGGACACATACCAAGTTTAGCTCAGTTCTGGGCATCTTTGAAATACCTATACAAACTAGTTCCTACATAGTAACTTGCATCTTTGAATGAAAATGTGCTTCCTTACAGCAACGTGCTATAGGTTCTGAATGCCCGAATTGGGAATCTGTGTCAAAACTTTGTTAGGAATTATGTGATCCTTACTAGCTGGAAGTAAGGGAGATGGGGCATGAAGTTATTTCTAGGAGTTGGACACATACCAAGTTTAGCTCAGTTCTGGGCATCTTTGAAATACCTATACAAACTTGTTCCTACATAGTAACTTGCAACTTTGAATGAGAATGTGCTTGCTTACAGCAACGTGCTATATGTTCTGAATGCCCGAATTGGGAATCTGTGTCAAAACTTTGTTAGGAATTATGTGATCCTTACTAGCTGGAAGTAAGGGAGATGGGGCATGAAGTTATTTCTAGGAGTTGGACACATACCAAGTTTAGCTCAGTTCTGGGCATCTTTGAAATACCTATACAAACTTGTTCCTACATAGTAACTTGCAACTTTGAATGAGAATGTGCTTGCTTACAGCAACGTGCTATATGTTCTGAATGCCCGAATTGGGAATCTGTGTCAAAACTTTGTTAGGAATTATGTGATCCTTAATAGCTGTAAGTAAGGGAGATGGGGCATGAAGTTATTTCTAGGAGTTGGACGCATACCAAGTTTAGCTCAGTTCTGGGCATCTTCGAAATACCTTTACAAACTTGTTCCTACATAGTAACTTGCATCTTTGAATGAGAATCTGCTTGCTTACAGCAACGTGCTATATGTTCTCAATGCCCGAATTGGGAATCTGTGTCAAAACTTTGTTAGGAATTATGTGATCCTTACTAGCTGGAAGTAAGGGAGATGGGGCTTGAAGTTATTTCTAGGACTTGGACACATATCAAGTTTAGCTCACTTCTGGGCATCTTCGAAATACCTATACAAACTTGTTCCTACATAGTAACTTGCAACTTTGAATGAGAATGTGCTTGCTTACAGCAACGTGCTATATGTTCTGAAAGCCCGAATTGGGAATCTGTGTCAAAACTTTGTTAGGAATTATGTGATCCTTACTAGCTGGAAGTAAGGGAGATGGGGCATGAAGTTATTTCTAGGAGTTGGACACATACCAAGTTTAGCTCAGTTCTGGGCATCTTTGAAATACCTATACAAACTTGTTCCTACATAGTAACTTGCATCTTTGAATGAGAATCTGCTTGCTTACAGCAACGTGCTGTATGTTCTGAATGCCCGAATTGGGAATCTGTGTCAAAACTTTGTTAGGAATTATGTGATCCTTACTAGCTGGAAGTAAGGGAGATGGGGCATGAAGTTATGTCTAGGAGTTGGACACATACCAAGTTTAGCTCAGTTCTGGGCATCTTTGAAATACCTATACAAACTTGTTCCTACATAGTAACTTGCAACTTTGAATGAGAAAGTGCTTGCTTACAGCAACGTGCTATATGCTCTGAATGCCCGAATTGGGAATCTGTGTCAAAACTTTGTTAGGAATTATGTGATCCTTACTAGCTGGAAGTAAGGGAGATGGGGCATGAAGTTATTTCTAGGAGTTGGACACATACCAAGTTTAGCTCAGTTCTGGGCATCTTTGAAATACCTATACAAACTTGTTCCTACATAGTAACTTGCAACTTTGAATGAGAATGTGCTTGCTTACAGCAACGTGCTATATGTTCTGAATGCCCGAATTGGGAATCTGTGTCAAAACTTTGTTAGGAATTATGTGATCCTTACTAGCTGGAAGTAAGGGAGATGGGGCATGAAGTTATTTCTAGGAGTTGGACACATACCAAGTTTAGCTCAGTTCTGGGCATCTTTCTAATACCTATACAAACTTGTTCCTACCTAGTAACTTGCATCTTTGAATGAGAATGTGCTTGCTTACAGCAACGTGCTATATGTTCTGAATGCCCGAATTGGGAATCTGTGTCAAAACTTTGTTAGGAATTATGTGATCCTTACTAGCTGGAAGTAAGGGAGATGGGGCATGAAGTTATTTCTAGGAGTTGGACACATACCAAGTTTAGCTCAGTTCTGGGCATCTTTGAAATACCTATACAAACTTGTTCCTACATAGTAACTTGCAACTTTGAATGAGAATCTGCTTGCTTACAGCAACGTGCTATATGTTCTGAATGCCCGAATTGGGAATCTGTGTCAAAACTTTGTTAGGAATTATGTGATCCTTACTAGCTGGAAGTAAGGGAGATGGGGCATGAAGTTATTTCTAGGAGTTGGACACATACCAAGTTTAGCTCAGTTCTGGGCATCTTTGAAATACCTATACAAACTTGTTCCTACATAGTAACTTGCATCTTTAACGAGAATGTGCTTGCTTAAAGCAACGTGCTATATGTTCTGAATGCCCGAATTGGGAATCTGTGTCAAAACTTTGTTAGGAATTATGTGATCCTTACTAGCTGGAAGTAAGGGAGATGGGGCATGAAGTTATTTCTAGGAGTTGGACACATACCAAGTTTAGCTCAGTTCTGGGCATCTTTGAAATACCTATACAAACTTGTTCCTACATAGTAACTTGCAACTTTGAATGAGAATGTGCTTGCTTACAGCAATGTACTATATGTTCTGAATGCCCGAATTGGGAATCTGTGTCAAAACTTTGTTACGAATTATGTGATCCTTACTAGCTGGAAGTAAGGGAGATGGGGCATGAAGTTATTTCTAGGAGTTGGACACATACCAAGTTTAGCTCAGTTCTGGGCATCTTTGAAATACCTATACAAACTTGTTCCTACATAGTAACTTGCATTTTTGAATGAGAATGTGCTTGCTTACAGCAACGTGCTATATGTTCTGAATGCCCGAATTGGGAATCTGTGTCAAAACTTTGTTAGGAATTATGTGATCCTTACTAGCTGGAAGTAAGGGAGATGGGGCATGAAGTTATTTCTAGGAGTTGGACACATACCAAGTTTAGCTCAGTTCTGGGCATCTTTGAAATACCTATACAAACTTGTTCCTACATAGTAACTTGCATCTTTGAATGAAAATGTGCTTCCTTACAGCAACGTGCTATAGGTTCTGAATGCCCGAATTGGGAATCTGTGTCAAAACTTTGTTAGGAATTATGTGATCCTTACTAGCTGGAAGTAAGGGAGATGGGGCATGAAGTTATTTCTAGGAGTTGGACACATACCAAGTTTAGCTCAGTTCTGGGCATCTTTGAAATACCTATACAAACTTGTTCCTACAGAGTAACTTGCAACTTTGAATGAAAATGTGCTTGCTTACAGCAACGTGCTATATGTTCTGAATGCCCGAATTGGGAATCTGTGTCAAAACTTTGTTAGGAATTATGTGATCCTTACTAGCTGGAAGTAAGGGAGATGGGGCATGAAGTTATTTCTAGGAGTTGGACACATACCAAGTTTAGCTCAGTTCTGGGCATCTTTGAAATACCTATACAAACTTGTTCCTACATAGTAACTTGCAACTTTGAATGAGAATGTGCTTGCTTACAGCAACGTGCTATATGTTCTGAATGCCCGAATTGGGAATCTGTGTCAAAACTTTGTTAGGAATTATGCGATCCTTACTAGCTGGAAGTAAGGGAGATGGGGCATGAAGTTATTTCTAGGAGTTGGACACATACCAAGTTTAGCTCAGTTCTGGGCATCTTTGAAATACCTATACAAACTTGTTCCTACATAGTAACTTGCATCTTTGAATGAGAATGTGCTTGCTTACAGCAACGTGCTATATGTTCTGAATGCCCGAATTGGGAATCTGTGTCAAAACTTTGTTAGGAATTATGCGATCCTTACTAGCTGGAAGTAAGGGAGATGGGGCATGAAGTTATTTCTAGGAGTTGGACACATACCAAGTTTAGCTCAGTTCTGGGCATCTTTGAAATACCTATACAAACTTGTTCCTACATAGTAACTTGCAACTTTGAATGAGAATCTGCTTGCTTACAGCAACGTGCTATATGTTCTGAATGCCCGAATTGGGAATCTGTGTCAAAACTTTGTTAGGAATTATGCGATCCTTACTAGCTGGAAGTAAGGGAGATGGGGCATGAAGTTATTTCTAGGAGTTGGACACATACCAAGTTTAGCTCAGTTCTGGGCATCTTTGAAATACCTATACAAACTTGTTTCTACATAGTAACTTGCATCTTTGAATGAGAATCTGCTTGCTTACAGCAACGTGCTACATGTTCTGAATGCCCGAATTGGGAATCTGTGTCAAAACTGTTAGGAATTATGTGATCCTTACTAGCTGGAAGTAAGGGAGATGGCGCATGAAGTTATTTCTAGGAGTTGGACACATACCAAGTTTAGCTCAGTTCTGGGCATCTTTGAAATACCTATACAAACTTGTTCCTACATAGTAACTTGCAACTTTGAATGAAAATGTGCTTGCTTACAGCAACGTGCTATATGTTCTGAATGCCCGAATTGGGAATCTGTGTCAAAACTTTGTTAGGAATTATGTGATCCTTACTAGCTGGAAGTAAGGGAGATGGGGCATGAAGTTATTTCTAGGAGTTGGACGCATACCAAGTTTAGCTCAGTTCTGGGCATCTTTGAAATACCTATACAAACTTGTTCCTACATAGTAACTTGCAACTTTGAATGAAAATGTGCTTGCTTACAGCAACGTGCTATATGTTCTGAATGCCCGAATTGGCAATCTGTGTCAAAACTTTGTTAAGAATTATGTGATCCTTACTAGCTGGAAGTAAGGGAGATGGGGCATGAAGTTATTTCTAGGAGTTGGACACATACCAAGTTTAGCTCAGTTCTGGGCATCTTCGAAATACCTATACAAACTTGTTCCTACATAGTAACTTGCATCTTTGAATGAGAATCTGCTTGCTTACAGCACCGTGCTATATGTTCTGAATGCCCGAATTGGGAATCTGTGTCAAAACTTTGTTAGGAATTATGTGATCCTTACTAGCTGGAAGTAAGGGAGATGGGGCTTGAAGTTATTTCTAGGACTTGGACACATACCAAGTTTAGCTCAGTTCTGGGCATCTTCGAAATACCTATACAAACTTGTTCCTACATAGTAACTTGCAACTTTGAATGAGAATGTGCTTGCTTACAGCAACGTGCTATATGTTCTGAAAGCCCGAATTGGGAATCTGTGTCAAAACTTTGTTAGGAATTATGTGATCCTTACTAGCTGGAAGTAAGGGAGATGGGGCATGAAGTTATTTCTAGGAGTTGGACGCATACCAAGTTTAGCTCAGTTCTGGGCATCTTTGAAATACCTATACAAACTTGTTCCCACATAGTAACTTGCAACTTTGAATGAAAATGTGCTTGCTTACAGCAACGTGCTATATGTTCTGAATGCCCGAATTGGCAATCTGTGTCAAAACTTTGTTAAGAATTATGTGATCCTTACTAGCTGGAAGTAAGGGAGATGGGGCATGAAGTTATTTCTAGGAGTTGGACACATACCAAGTTTAGCTCAGTTCTGGGCATCTTCGAAATACCTATACAAACTTGTTCCTACATAGTAACTTGCATCTTTGAATGAGAATCTGCTTGCTTACAGCACCGTGCTATATGTTCTGAATGCCCGAATTGGGAATCTGTGTCAAAACTTTGTTAGGAATTATGTGATCCTTACTAGCTGGAAGTAAGGGAGATGGGGCTTGAAGTTATTTCTAGGACTTGGACACATACCAAGTTTAGCTCAGTTCTGGGCATCTTCGAAATACCTATACAAACTTGTTCCTACATAGTAACTTGCAACTTTGAATGAGAATGTGCTTGCTTACAGCAACGTGCTATATGTTCTGAAAGCCCGAATTGGGAATCTGTGTCAAAACTTTGTTAGGAATTATGTGATCCTTACTAGCTGGAAGTAAGGGAGATGGGGCATGAAGTTATTTCTAGGAGTTGGACACATACCAAGTTTAGCTCAGTTCTGGGCATCTTTGAAATACCTATACAAACTTGTTCCTACATAGTAACTTGCAACTTTGAATGAGAATGTGCTTGCTTACAGCAACGTGCTATATGTTCTGAATGCCCGAATTGGGAATCTGTGTCAAAACTTTGTTAGGAATTATGTGATCCTTACTAGCTGGAAGTAAGGGAGATGGGGCATGAAGTTATTTCTAGGAGTTGGACACATACCAAGTTTAGCTCAGTTCTGGGCATCTTTGAAATACCTATACAAACTTGTTCCTACATAGTAACTTGCAACTTTGAATGAGAATGTGCTTGCTTACAGCAACGTGCTATATGTTCTGAATGCCCGAATTGGGAATCTGTGTCAAAACTTTGTTAGGAATTATGCGATCCTTACTAGCTGGAAGTAAGGGAGATGGGGCATGAAGTTATTTCTAGGAGTTGGACACATACCAAGTTTAGCTCAGTTCTGGGCATCTTTGAAATACCTATACAAACTTGTTCCTACATAGTAACTTGCATCTTTGAATGAGAATGTGCTTGCTTACAGCAACGTGCTATATGTTCTGAATGCCCGAATTGGGAATCTGTGTCAAAACTTTGTTAGGAATTATGCGATCCTTACTAGCTGGAAGTAAGGGAGATGGGGCTTGAAGTTATTTCTAGGACTTGGACACATACCAAGTTTAGCTCAGTTCTGGGCATCTTCGAAATACCTATACAAACTTGTTCCTACATAGTAACTTGCAACTTTGAATGAGAATGTGCTTGCTTACAGCAACGTGCTATATGTTCTGAAAGCCCGAATTGGGAATCTGTGTCAAAACTTTGTTAGGAATTATGCGATCCTTACTAGCTGGAAGTAAGGGAGATGGGGCATGAAGTTATTTCTAGGAGTTGGACACATACCAAGTTTAGCTCAGTTCTGGGCATCTTTGAAATACCTATACAAACTTGTTCCTACATAGTAACTTGCAACTTTGAATGAGAATGTGCTTGCTTGCAGCAACGTGCTATATGTTCTGAATGCCCGAATTGGGAATCTGTGTCAAAACTTTGTTAGGAATTATGTGATCCTTACTAGCTGGAAGTAAGGGAGATGGGGCATGAAGTTATTTCTAGGAGTTGGACACATACCAAGTTTAGCTCAGTTCTGGGCATCTTTGAAATACCTATACAAACTTGTTCCTACATAGTAACTTGCAACTTTGAATGAGAATGTGCTTGCTTACAGCAACGTGCTATATGTTCTGAATGCCCGAATTGGGAATCTGTGCCAAAACTTTGTTAGGAATTATGTGATCCTTACTAGCTGGAAGTAAGGGAGATGGGGCATGAAGTTATTTCTAGGAGTTGGACACATACCAAGTTTAGCTCAGTTCTGGGCATCTTTGAAATACCTATACAAACTTGTTCCTACATAGTAACTTGCATCTTTGAATGAGAATCTGCTTGCTTACAGCAACGTGCTGTATGTTCTGAATGCCCGAATTGGGAATCTGTGTCAAAACTTTGTTAGGAATTATGTGATCCTTACTAGCTGGAAGTAAGGGAGATGGGGCATGAAGTTATTTCTAGGAGTTGGACACATACCAAGTTTAGCTCAGTTCTGGGCATCTTTGAAATACCTATACAAACTTGTTCCTACATAGTAACTTGCAACTTTGAATGAGAAAGTGCTTGCTTACAGCAACGTGCTATATGTTCTGAATGCCCGAATTGGGAATCTGTGTCAAAACTTTGTTAGGAATTATGTGATCCTTACTAGCTGGAAGTAAGGGAGATGGGGCATGAAGTTATTTCTAGGAGTTGGACACATACCAAGTTTAGCTCAGTTCTGGGCATCTTTGAAATACCTATACAAACTTGTTCCTACATAGTAACTTGCAACTTTGAATGAGAATGTGCTTGCTTACAGCAACGTGCTATATGTTCTGAATGCCCGAATTGGGAATCTGTGTCAAAACTTTGTTAGGAATTATGTGATCCTTACTAGCTGGAAGTAAGGGAGATGGGGCATGAAGTTATTTCTAGGAGTTGGACACATACCAAGTTTAGCTCAGTTCTGGGCATCTTTGAAATACCTATACAAACTTGTTCCTACATAGTAACTTGCATCTTTGAATGAGAATGTGCTTGCTTACAGCAACGTGCTATATGTTCTGAATGCCCGAATTGGGAATCTGTGTCAAAACTTTGTTAGGAATTATGTGATCCTTACTAGCTGGAAGTAAGGGAGATGGGGCATGAAGTTATTTCTTGGAGTTGGAGACATACCAAGTTTAGCTCAGTTCTGGGCATCTTTGAAATACCTATACAAACTTGTTCCTACATAGTAACTTGCAACTTTGAATGAGAATGTGCTTGCTTGCAGCAACCTGCTATATGTTCTGAATGCCCGATTTGGGAATGTGTGTCAAAACTTTGTTAGGAATTATGTGATCCTCACTAGCTGGAAGTAAGGGAGATGAAGCATGAACATATTTCTAGGAGTTGGACACATACCAAGTTTAGCTCAGTTCTGGGCATCTTTGAAATACCTATACAAACTTGTTCCTACCTAGTAACTTGCATCTTTGAATGAGAATCTGCTTGCTTACAGCAACGTGCTATATGTTCTGAATGCCCGAATAGGGAATCTGTGTCAAAACATTGTTAGGAATTATGTGATCCTTACTAGCTGGAAGTAAGGGAGATGGGGCATGAAGTTATTTCTAGGAGTTGGACACATACCAAGTTTAGCTCAGTTCTGGGCATCTTTGAAATACCTATACAAACTTGTTCCTACATAGTAACTTGCATCTTTGAATGAGAATCTGCTTGCTTACAGCAACGTGCTATATGTTCTGAATGCCCGAATTGGGAATCTGTGTCAAAACTGTTAGGAATTATGTGATCCTTACTAGCTGGAAGTAAGGGAGATGAAGCATGAAGATATTTCTAGGAGTTGGACACATACCAAGTTTAGCTCAGTTCTGGGCATCTTTGAAATACCTATACAAACTTGTTCCTACCTAGTAACTTGCATCTTTGAATGAGAATCTGCTTGCTTACAGCAACGTGCTATATGTTCTGAATGCCCGAATAGGGAATCTGTGTCAAAACATTGTTAGGAATTATGTGATCCTTACTAGCTGGAAGTAAGGGAGATGGGGCATGAAGTTATTTCTAGGAGTTGGACACATACCAAGTTTAGCTCAGTTCTGGGCATCTTTGAAATACCTATACAAACTTGTTCCTACATAGTAACTTGCATCTTTGAATGAGAATCTGCTTGCTTACAGCAACGTGCTATATGTTCTGAATGCCCGAATTGGGAATCTGTGTCAAAACTGTTAGGAATTATGTGATCCTTACTAGCTGGAAGTAAGGGAGATGGGTCATGAAGTTATTTCTAGGATTTGGACACATACCAAGTTTAGCTCAGTTCTGGGCATCTTTGAAATACCTATACAAACTTGTTCCTACATAGTAACTTGCAACTTTGAATGAAAATGTGCTTGCTTACAGCAACGTGCTATATGTTCTGAATGCCCGAATTGGGAATCTGTGTCAAAACTTTGTTAGGAATTATGTGATCCTTACTAGCTGGAAGTAAGGGAGATGGGGCATGAAGTTATTTCTAGGAGTTGGACGCATACCAAGTTTAGCTCAGTTCTGGGCATCTTTGAAATACCTATACAAACTTGTTCCTACATAGTAACTTGCAACTTTGAATGAGAATGTGCTTGCTTACAGCAACGTGCTATATGTTCTGAATGCCCGAATTGGGAATCTGTGTCAAAACTTTGTTAGGAATTATGTGATCCTTACTAGCTGGAAGTAAGGGAGATGGGGCATGAAGTTATTTCTAGGAGTTGGACACATACCAAGTTTAGCTCAGTTCTGGGCATCTTTGAAATACCTATACAAACTTGTTCCTACATAGTAACTTGCATCTTTGAATGAGAATCTGCTTGCTTACAGCAACGTGCTATATGTTCTGAATGCCCGAATTGGGAATCTGTGTCAAAACTTTGTTAGGAATTATGTGATCCTTACTAGCTGGAAGTAAGGGAGATGGGGCATGAAGTTATTTCTAGGAGTTGGACGCATACCAAGTTTAGCTCAGTTCTGGGCATCTTTGAAATACCTATACAAACTTGTTCCTACATAGTAACTTGCAACTTTGAATGAAAATGTGCTTGCTTACAGCAACGTGCTATATGTTCTGAATGCCCGAATTGGCAATCTGTGTCAAAACTTTGTTAAGAATTATGTGATCCTTACTAGCTGGAAGTAAGGGAGATGGGGCATGAAGTTATTTCTAGGAGTTGGACACATACCAAGTTTAGCTCAGTTCTGGGCATCTTCGAAATACCTATACAAACTTGTTCCTACATAGTAACTTGCATCTTTGAATGAGAATCTGCTTGCTTACAGCACCGTGCTATATGTTCTGAATGCCCGAATTGGGAATCTGTGTCAAAACTTTGTTAGGAATTATGTGATCCTTACGAGCTGGAAGTAAGGGAGATGGGGCTTGAAGTTATTTCTAGGACTTGGACACATACCAAGTTTAGCTCAGTTCTGGGCATCTTCGAAATACCTATACAAACTTGTTCCTACATAGTAACTTGCAACTTTGAATGAGAATGTGCTTGCTTACAGCAACGTGCTATATGTTCTGAAAGCCCGAATTGGGAATCTGTGTCAAAACTTTGTTAGGAATTATGTGATCCTTACTAGCTGGAAGTAAGGGAGATGGGGCATGAAGTTATTTCTAGGAGTTGGACACATACCAAGTTTAGCTCAGTTCTGGGCATCTTTGAAATACCTATACAAACTTGTTCCTACATAGTAACTTGCAACTTTGAATGAGAATGTGCTTGCTTGCAGCAACGTGCTATATGTTCTGAATGCCCGAATTGGGAATCTGTGTCAAAACTTTGTTAGGAATTATGTGATCCTTACTAGCTGGAAGTAAGGGAGATGGGGCATGAAGTTATTTCTAGGAGTTGGACACATACCAAGTTTAGCTCAGTTCTGGGCATCTTTGAAATACCTATACAAACTTGTTCCTACATAGTAACTTGCAACTTTGAATGAGAATGTGCTTGCTTACAGCAACGTGCTATATGTTCTGAATGCCCGAATTGGGAATCTGTGTCAAAACTTTGTTAGGAATTATGCGATCCTTACTAGCTGGAAGTAAGGGAGATGGGGCATGAAGTTATTTCTAGGAGTTGGACACATACCAAGTTTAGCTCAGTTCTGGGCATCTTTGAAATACCTATACAAACTTGTTCCTACATAGTAACTTGCATCTTTGAATGAGAATGTGCTTGCTTACAGCAACGTGCTATATGTTCTGAATGCCCGAATTGGGAATCTGTGTCAAAACTTTGTTAGGAATTATGCGATCCTTACTAGCTGGAAGTAAGGGAGATGGGGCATGAAGTTATTTCTAGGAGTTGGACACATACCAAGTTTAGCTCAGTTCTGGGCATCATTGAAATACCTATACAAACTTGTTCCTACATAGTAACTTGCAACTTTGAATGAGAATCTGCTTGCTTACAGCAACGTGCCATATGTTCTGAATGCCCGAATTGGGAATCTGTGTCAAAACTTTGTTAAGAATTATGTGATCCTTACTAGCTGGAAGTAAGGGAGATGGGGCATGAAGTTATTTCTAGGAGTTGGACACATACCAAGTTTAGCTCAGTTCTGGGCATCTTCGAAATACCTATACAAACTTGTTCCTACATAGTAACTTGCATCTTTGAATGAGAATCTGCTTGCTTACAGCACCGTGCTATATGTTCTGAATGCCCGAATTGGGAATCTGTGTCAAAACTTTGTTAGGAATTATGTGATCCTTACGAGCTGGAAGTAAGGGAGATGGGGCTTGAAGTTATTTCTAGGACTTGGACACATACCAAGTTTAGCTCAGTTCTGGGCATCTTCGAAATACCTATACAAACTTGTTCCTACATAGTAACTTGCAACTTTGAATGAGAATGTGCTTGCTTACAGCAACGTGCTATATGTTCTGAAAGCCCGAATTGGGAATCTGTGTCAAAACTTTGTTAGGAATTATGTGATCCTTACTAGCTGGAAGTAAGGGAGATGGGGCATGAAGTTATTTCTAGGAGTTGGACACATACCAAGTTTAGCTCAGTTCTGGGCATCTTTGAAATACCTATACAAACTTGTTCCTACATAGTAACTTGCAACTTTGAATGAGAATGTGCTTGCTTGCAGCAACGTGCTATATGTTCTGAATGCCCGAATTGGGAATCTGTGTCAAAACTTTGTTAGGAATTATGTGATCCTTACTAGCTGGAAGTAAGGGAGATGGGGCATGAAGTTATTTCTAGGAGTTGGACACATACCAAGTTTAGCTCAGTTCTGGGCATCTTTGAAATACCTATACAAACTTGTTCCTACATAGTAACTTGCAACTTTGAATGAGAATGTGCTTGCTTACAGCAACGTGCTATATGTTCTGAATGCCCGAATTGGGAATCTGTGTCAAAACTTTGTTAGGAATTATGCGATCCTTACTAGCTGGAAGTAAGGGAGATGGGGCATGAAGTTATTTCTAGGAGTTGGACACATACCAAGTTTAGCTCAGTTCTGGGCATCTTTGAAATACCTATACAAACTTGTTCCTACATAGTAACTTGCATCTTTGAATGAGAATGTGCTTGCTTACAGCAACGTGCTATATGTTCTGAATGCCCGAATTGGGAATCTGTGTCAAAACTTTGTTAGGAATTATGCGATCCTTACTAGCTGGAAGTAAGGGAGATGGGGCATGAAGTTATTTCTAGGAGTTGGACACATACCAAGTTTAGCTCAGTTCTGGGCATCATTGAAATACCTATACAAACTTGTTCCTACATAGTAACTTGCAACTTTGAATGAGAATCTGCTTGCTTACAGCAACGTGCCATATGTTCTGAATGCCCGAATTGGGAATCTGTGTCAAAACTGTTAGGAATTATGTGATCCTTACTAGCTGGAAGTAAGGGAGATGGGGCATGAAGTTATTTCTAGGAGTTGGACTCATACCAAGTTTAGCTCAGTTCTGGGCATCTTTGAAATACCTATACAAACTTGTTCCTACAGAGTAACTTGCAACTTTGAATGAAAATGTGCTTGCTTACAGCAACGTGCTATATGTTCTGAATGCCCGAATTGGGAATCTGTGTCAAAACTTGGTTAGGAATTATGTGATCCTTACTAGCTGGAAGTAAGGGAGATGGGGCATGAAGTTATTTCTAGGAGTTGGACACATACCAAGTTTAGCTCAGTTCTGGGCATCTTTGAAATACCTATACAAACTTGTTCCTACATAGTAACTTGCAACTTTGAATGAGAATGTGCTTGCTTACAGCAACGTGCTATATGTTCTGAATGCCCGAATTGGGAATCTGTGTCAAAACTTTGTTAGGAATTATGTGATCCTTACTAGCTGGAAGTAAGGGAGATGGGGCATGAAGTTATTTCTAGGAGTTGGACACATACCAAGTTTAGCTCAGTTCTGGGCATCTTTGAAATACCTATACAAACTTGTTCCTACATAGTAACTTGCATCTTTGAATGAGAATCTGCTTGCTTACAGCAACGTGCTATATGTTCTGAATGCCCGAATTGGGAATCTGTGTCAAAACTTTGTTAGGAATTATGTGATCCTTACTAGCTGGAAGTAAGGGAGATGGGGCATGAAGTTATTTCTAGGAGTTGGACGCATACCAAGTTTAGCTCAGTTCTGGGCATCTTTGAAATACCTATACAAACTTGTTCCTACATAGTAACTTGCAACTTTGAATGAAAATGTGCTTGCTTACAGCAACGTGCTATATGTTCTGAATGCCCGAATTGGGAATCTGTGTCAAAACTTTGTTAGGAATTATGTGATCCTTACTAGCTGGAAGTAAGGGAGATGGGGCATGAAGTTATTTCTAGGAGTTGGACGCATACCAAGTTTAGCTCAGTTCTGGGCATCTTTGAAATACCTATACAAACTTGTTCCTACATAGTAACTTGCAACTTTGAATGAAAATGTGCTTGCTTACAGCAACGTGCTATATGTTCTGAATGCCCGAATTGGCAATCTGTGTCAAAACTTTGTTAAGAATTATGTGATCCTTACTAGCTGGAAGTAAGGGAGATGGGGCATGAAGTTATTTCTAGGAGTTGGACACATACCAAGTTTAGCTCAGTTCTGGGCATCTTCGAAATACCTATACAAACTTGTTCCTACATAGTAACTTGCATCTTTGAATGAGAATCTGCTTGCTTACAGCACCGTGCTATATGTTCTGAATGCCCGAATTGGGAATCTGTGTCAAAACTTTGTTAGGAATTATGTGATCCTTACTAGCTGGAAGTAAGGGAGATGGGGCTTGAAGTTATTTCTAGGACTTGGACACATACCAAGTTTAGCTCAGTTCTGGGCATCTTCGAAATACCTATACAAACTTGTTCCTACATAGTAACTTGCAACTTTGAATGAGAATGTGCTTGCTTACAGCAACGTGCTATATGTTCTGAAAGCCCGAATTGGGAATCTGTGTCAAAACTTTGTTAGGAATTATGTGATCCTTACTAGCTGGAAGTAAGGGAGATGGGGCATGAAGTTATTTCTAGGAGTTGGACGCATACCAAGTTTAGCTCAGTTCTGGGCATCTTTGAAATACCTATACAAACTTGTTCCTACATAGTAACTTGCAACTTTGAATGAAAATGTGCTTGCTTACAGCAACGTGCTATATGTTCTGAATGCCCGAATTGGCAATCTGTGTCAAAACTTTGTTAAGAATTATGTGATCCTTACTAGCTGGAAGTAAGGGAGATGGGGCATGAAGTTATTTCTAGGAGTTGGACACATACCAAGTTTAGCTCAGTTCTGGGCATCTTCGAAATACCTATACAAACTTGTTCCTACATAGTAACTTGCATCTTTGAATGAGAATCTGCTTGCTTACAGCACCGTGCTATATGTTCTGAATGCCCGAATTGGGAATCTGTGTCAAAACTTTGTTAGGAATTATGTGATCCTTACTAGCTGGAAGTAAGGGAGATGGGGCTTGAAGTTATTTCTAGGACTTGGACACATACCAAGTTTAGCTCAGTTCTGGGCATCTTCGAAATACCTATACAAACTTGTTCCTACATAGTAACTTGCAACTTTGAATGAGAATGTGCTTGCTTACAGCAACGTGCTATATGTTCTGAAAGCCCGAATTGGGAATCTGTGTCAAAACTTTGTTAGGAATTATGTGATCCTTACTAGCTGGAAGTAAGGGAGATGGGGCATGAAGTTATTTCTAGGAGTTGGACACATACCAAGTTTAGCTCAGTTCTGGGCATCTTTGAAATACCTATACAAACTTGTTCCTACATAGTAACTTGCAACTTTGAATGAGAATGTGCTTGCTTACAGCAACGTGCTATATGTTCTGAATGCCCGAATTGGGAATCTGTGTCAAAACTTTGTTAGGAATTATGTGATCCTTACTAGCTGGAAGTAAGGGAGATGGGGCATGAAGTTATTTCTAGGAGTTGGACACATACCAAGTTTAGCTCAGTTCTGGGCATCTTTGAAATACCTATACAAACTTCTTCCTACATAGTAACTTGCAACTTTGAATGAGAATGTGCTTGCTTACAGCAACGTGCTATATGTTCTGAATGCCCGAATTGGGAATCTGTGTCAAAACTTTGTTAGGAATTATGCGATCCTTACTAGCTGGAAGTAAGGGAGATGGGGCATGAAGTTATTTCTAGGAGTTGGACACATACCAAGTTTAGCTCAGTTCTGGGCATCTTTGAAATACCTATACAAACTTGTTCCTACATAGTAACTTGCATCTTTGAATGAGAATGTGCTTGCTTACAGCAACGTGCTATATGTTCTGAATGCCCGAATTGGGAATCTGTGTCAAAACTTTGTTAGGAATTATGCGATCCTTACTAGCTGGAAGTAAGGGAGATGGGGCATGAAGTTATTTCTAGGAGTTGGACACATACCAAGTTTAGCTCAGTTCTGGGCATCTTTGAAATACCTATACAAACTTGTTCCTACATAGTAACTTGCAACTTTGAATGAGAATCTGCTTGCTTACAGCAACGTGCTATATGTTCTGAATGCCCGAATTGGGAATCTGTGTCAAAACTTTGTTAGGAATTATGTGATCCTTACTAGCTGGAAGTAAGGGAGATGGGGCATGAAGTTATTTCTAGGAGTTGGACACATACCAAGTTTAGCTCAGTTCTGGGCATCTTTGAAATACCTATACAAACTTGTTTCTACATAGTGACTTGCATCTTTGAATGAGAATCTGCTTGCTTACAGCAACGTGCTATATGTTCTGAATGCCCGAATTGGGAATCTGTGTCAAAACTGTTAGGAATTATGTAATCCTTACTAGCTGGAAGTAAGGGAGATGGGGCATGAAGTTATTTCTAGGAGTTGGACACATACCAAGTTTAGCTCAGTTCTGGGCATCTTTGAAATACCTATACAAACTTGTTCCTACATAGTAACTTGCAACTTTGAATGAAAATGTGCTTGCTTACAGCAACGTGCTATATGTTCTGAATGCCCGAATTGGGAATCTGTGTCAAAACTTTGTTAGGAATTATGTGATCCTTACTAGCTGGAAGTAAGGGAGATGGGGCATGAAGTTATTTCTAGGACTTGGACACATACCAAGTTTAGCTCAGTTCTGGGCATCTTCGAAATACCTATACAAACTTGTTCCTACATAGTAACTTGCAACTTTGAATGAGAATGTGCTTGCTTACAGCAACGTGCTATATGTTCTGAATGCCCGAATTGGGAATCTGTGTCAAAACTTTGTTAGGAATTATGTGATCCTTACTAGCTGGAAGTAAGGGAGATGGGGCATGAAGTTATTTCTAGGAGTTGGACACATACCAAGTTTAGCTCAGTTCTGGGCATCTTTGAAATACCTATACAAACTTGTTCCTACATAGTAACTTGCATCTTTGAATGAGAATCTGCTTGCTTACAGCAACGTGCTATATGTTCTGAATGCCCGAATTGGGAATCTGTGTCAAAACTTTGTTAGGAATTATGTGATCCTTACTAGCTGGAAGTAAGGGAGATGGGGCATGAAGTTATTTCTAGGAGTTGGACGCATACCAAGTTTAGCTCAGTTCTGGGCATCTTTGAAATACCTATACAAACTTGTTCCTACATAGTAACTTGCAACTTTGAATGAAAATGTGCTTGCTTACAGCAACGTGCTATATGTTCTGAATGCCCGAATTGGCAATCTGTGTCAAAACTTTGTTAAGATTTATGCGATCCTTACTAGCTGGAAGTAAGGGAGATGGGGCATGAAGTTATTTCTAGGAGTTGGACACATACCAAGTTTAGCTCAGTTCTGGGCATCTTCGAAATACCTATACAAACTTGTTCCTACATAGTAACTTGCATCTTTGAATGAGAATCTGCTTGCTTACAGCACCGTGCTATATGTTCTGAATGCCCGAATTGGGAATCTGTGTCAAAACTTTGTTAGGAATTATGTGATCCTTACTAGCTGGAAGTAAGGGAGATGGGGCTTGAAGTTATTTCTAGGACTTGGACACATACCAAGTTTAGCTCAGTTCTGGGCATCTTCGAAATACCTATACAAACTTGTTCCTACATAGTAACTTGCAACTTTGAATGAGAATGTGCTTGCTTACAGCAACGTGCTATATGTTCTGAAAGCCCGAATTGGGAATCTGTGTCAAAACTTTGTTAGGAATTATGTGATCCTTACTAGCTGGAAGTAAGGGAGATGGGGCATGAAGTTATTTCTAGGAGTTGGACACATACCAAGTTTAGCTCAGTTCTGGGCATCTTTGAAATACCTATACAAACTTGTTCCTACATAGTAACTTGCAACTTTGAATGAGAATGTGCTTGCTTGCAGCAACGTGCTATATGTTCTGAATGCCCGAATTGGGAATCTGTGTCAAAACTTTGTTAGGAATTATGTGATCCTTACTAGCTGGAAGTAAGGGAGATGGGGCATGAAGTTATTTCTAGGAGTTGGACACATACCAAGTTTAGCTCAGTTCTGGGCATCTTTGAAATACCTATACAAACTTGTTCCTACATAGTAACTTGCAACTTTGAATGAGAATGTGCTTGCTTACAGCAACGTGCTGTATGTTCTGAATGCCCGAATTGGGAGTCTGTGTCAAAACTTTGTTAGGAATTATGTGATCCTTACTAGCTGGAAGTAAGGGAGATGGGGCATGAAGTTATTTCTAGGAGTTGGACACATACCAAGTTTAGCTCAGTTCTGGGCATCTTTGAAATACCTATACAAACTTGTTCCTACATAGTAACTTGCATCTTTGAATGAGAATCTGCTTGCTTACAGCAACGTGCTGTATGTTCTGAATGCCCGAATTGGGAGTCTGTGTCAAAACTTTGTTAGGAATTATGTGATCCTTACTAGCTGGAAGTAAGGGAGATGGGGCATGAAGTTATTTCTAGGAGTTGGACACATACCAAGTTTAGCTCAGTTCTGGGCATCTTTGAAATACCTATACAAACTTGTTCCTACATAGTAACTTGCAACTTTGAATGAGAAAGTGCTTGCTTACAGCAACGTGCTATATGTTCTGAATGCCCGAATTGGGAATCTGTGTCAAAACTTTGTTAGGAATTATGTGATCCTTACTAGCTGGAAGTAAGGGAGATGGGGCATGAAGTTATTTCTAGGAGTTGGACACATACCAAGTTTAGCTCAGTTCTGGGCATCTTTGAAATACCTATACAAACTTGTTCCTACATAGTAACTTGCAACTTTGAATGAGAATGTGCTTGCTTACAGCAACGTGCTATATGTTCTGAATGCCCGAATTGGGAATCTGTGTCAAAACTTTGTTAGGAATTATGTGATCCTTACTAGCTGGAAGTAAGGGAGATGGGGCATGAAGTTATTTCTTGGAGTTGGAGACATACCAAGTTTAGCTCAGTTCTGGGCATCTTTGAAATACCTATACAAACTTGTTCCTACATAGTAACTTGCAACTTTGAATGAGAATGTGCTTGCTTGCAGCAACGTGCTATATGTTCTGAATGCCCGATTTGGGAATCTGTGTCAAAACTTTGTTAGGAATTATGTGATCCTCACTAGCTGGAAGTAAGGGAGATGAAGCATGAACATATTTCTAGGAGTTGGACACATACCAAGTTTAGCTCAGTTCTGGGCATCTTTGAAATACCTATACAAACTTGTTCCTACCTAGTAACTTGCATCTTTGAATGAGAATCTGCTTGCTTACAGCAACGTGCTATATGTTCTGAATGCCCGAATAGGGAATCTGTGTCAAAACATTGTTAGGAATTATGTGATCCTTACTAGCTGGAAGTAAGGGAGATGGGGCATGAAGTTATTTCTAGGAGTTGGACACATACCAATTTTAGCTCAGTTCTGGGCATCTTTGAAATACCTATACAAACTTGTTCCTACATAGTAACTTGCATCTTTGAATGAGAATCTGCTTGCTTACAGCAACGTGCTATATGTTCTGAATGCCCGAATTGGGAATCTGTGTCAAAACTGTTAGGAATTATGTGATCCTTACTAGCTGGAAGTAAGGGAGATGAAGCATGAAGATATTTATAGGAGTTGGACACATACCAAGTTTAGCTCAGTTCTGGGCATCTTTGAAATACCTATACAAACTTGTTCCTACCTAGTAACTTGCATCTTTGAATGAGAATCTGCTTGCTTACAGCAACGTGCTATATGTTCTGAATGCCCGAATAGGGAATCTGTGTCAAAACATTGTTAGGAATTATGTGATCCTTACTAGCTGGAAGTAAGGGAGATGGGGCATGAAGTTATTTCTAGGAGTTGGACACATACCAAGTTTAGCTCAGTTCTGGGCATCTTTGAAATACCTATACAAACTTGTTCCTACATAGTAACTTGCATCTTTGAATGAGAATCTGCTTGCTTACAGCAACGTGCTATATGTTCTGAATGCCCGAATTGGGAATCTGTGTCAAAACTGTTAGGAATTATGTGATCCTTACTAGCTGGAAGTAAGGGAGATGGGTCATGAAGTTATTTCTAGGATTTGGACACATACCAAGTTTAGCTCAGTTCTGGGCATCTTTGAAATACCTATACAAACTTGTTCCTACATAGTAACTTGCAACTTTGAATGAAAATGTGCTTGCTTACAGCAACGTGCTATATGTTCTGAATGCCCGAATTGGGAATCTGTGTCAAAACTTTGTTAGGAATTATGTGATTCTTACTAGCTGGAAGTAAGGGAGATGGGGCATGAAGTTATTTCTAGGAGTTGGACGCATACCAAGTTTAGCTCAGTTCTGGGCATCTTTGAAATACCTATACAAACTTGTTCCTACATAGTAACTTGCAACTTTGAATGAGAATGTGCTTGCTTACAGCAACGTGCTATATGTTCTGAATGCCCGAATTGGGAATCTGTGTCAAAACTTTGTTAGGAATTATGTGATCCTTACTAGCTGGAAGTAAGGGAGATGGGGCATGAAGTTATTTCTAGGAGTTGGACACATACCAAGTTTAGCTCAGTTCTGGGCATCTTTGAAATACCTATACAAACTTGTTCCTACATAGTAACTTGCATCTTTGAATGAGAATCTGCTTGCTTACAGCAACGTGCTATATGTTCTGAATGCCCGAATTGGGAATCTGTGTCAAAACTTTGTTAGGAATTATGTGATCCTTACTAGCTGGAAGTAAGGGAGATGGGGCATGAAGTTATTTCTAGGAGTTGGACGCATACCAAGTTTAGCTCAGTTCTGGGCATCTTTGAAATACCTATACAAACTTGTTCCTACATAGTAACTTGCAACTTTGAATGAAAATGTGCTTGCTTACAGCAACGTGCTATATGTTCTGAATGCCCGAATTGGCAATCTGTGTCAAAACTTTGTTAAGAATTATGTGATCCTTACTAGCTGGAAGTAAGGGAGATGGGGCATGAAGTTATTTCTAGGAGTTGGACACATACCAAGTTTAGCTCAGTTCTGGGCATCTTCGAAATACCTATACAAACTTGTTCCTACATAGTAACTTGCATCTTTGAATGAGAATCTGCTTGCTTACAGCACCGTGCTATATGTTCTGAATGCCCGAATTGGGAATCTGTGTCAAAACTTTGTTAGGAATTATGTGATCCTTACGAGCTGGAAGTAAGGGAGATGGGGCTTGAAGTTATTTCTAGGACTTGGACACATACCAAGTTTAGCTCAGTTCTGGGCATCTTCGAAATACCTATACAAACTTGTTCCTACATAGTAACTTGCAACTTTGAATGAGAATGTGCTTGCTTACAGCAACGTGCTATATGTTCTGAAAGCCCGAATTGGGAATCTGTGTCAAAACTTTGTTAGGAATTATGTGATCCTTACTAGCTGGAAGTAAGGGAGATGGGGCATGAAGTTATTTCTAGGAGTTGGACACATACCAAGTTTAGCTCAGTTCTGGGCATCTTTGAAATACCTATACAAACTTGTTCCTACATAGTAACTTGCAACTTTGAATGAGAATCTGCTTGCTTGCAGCAACGTGCTATATGTTCTGAATGCCCGAATTGGGAATCTGTGTCAAAACTTTGTTAGGAATTATGTGATCCTTACTAGCTGGAAGTAAGGGAGATGGGGCATGAAGTTATTTCTAGGAGTTGGACACATACCAAGTTTAGCTCAGTTCTGGGCATCTTTGAAATACCTATACAAACTTGTTCCTACATAGTAACTTGCAACTTTGAATGAGAATGTGCTTGCTTACAGCAACGTGCTATATGTTCTGAATGCCCGAATTGGGAATCTGTGTCAAAACTTTGTTAGGAATTATGCGATCCTTACTAGCTGGAAGTAAGGGAGATGGGGCATGAAGTTATTTCTAGGAGTTGGACACATACCAAGTTTAGCTCAGTTCTGGGCATCTTTGAAATACCTATACAAACTTGTTCCTACATAGTAACTTGCATCTTTGAATGAGAATGTGCTTGCTTACAGCAACGTGCTATATGTTCTGAATGCCCGAATTGGGAATCTGTGTCAAAACTTTGTTAGGAATTATGCGATCCTTACTAGCTGGAAGTAAGGGAGATGGGGCATGAAGTTATTTCTAGGAGTTGGACACATACCAAGTTTAGCTCAGTTCTGGGCATCATTGAAATACCTATACAAACTTGTTCCTACATAGTAACTTGCAACTTTGAATGAGAATCTGCTTGCTTACAGCAACGTGCTATATGTTCTGAATGCCCGAATTGGGAATCTGTGTCAAAACTTTGTTAGGAATTATGTGATCCTTACTAGCTGGAAGTAAGGGAGATGGGGCATGAAGTTATTTCTAGGAGTTGGACACATACCAAGTTTAGCTCAGTTCTGGGCATCTTTGAAATACCTATACAAACTTGTTTCTACATAGTAACTTGCATCTTTCAATGAGAATCTGCTTGCTTACAGCAACGTGCTATATGTTCTGAATGCCCGAATTGGGAATCTGTGTCAAAACTGTTAGGAATTATGTGATCCTTACTAGCTGGAAGTAAGGGAGATGGGGCATGAAGTTATTTCTAGGAGTTGGACACATACCAAGTTTAGCTCAGTTCTGGGCATCTTTGAAATACCTATACAAACTTGTTCCTACAGAGTAACTTGCAACTTTGAATGAAAATGTGCTTGCTTACAGCAACGTGCTATATGTTCTGAATGCCCGAATTGGGAATCTGTGTCAAAACTTTGTTAGGAATTATGTGATCCTTACTAGCTGGAAGTAAGGGAGATGGGGCATGAAGTTATTTCTAGGAGTTGGACACATACCAAGTTTAGCTCAGTTCTGAACATCTTTGAAATACCTATACAAACTTGTTCCTACATAGTAACTTGCATCTTTGAATGAGAATCTGCTTGCTTACAGCACCGTGCTATATGTTCTGAATGCCCGAATTGGGAATCTGTGTCAAAACTTTGTTAGGAATTATGTGATCCTTACTAGCTGGAAGTAAGGGAGATGGGGCTTGAAGTTATTTCTAGGACTTGGACACATACCAAGTTTAGCTCAGTTCTGGGCATCTTCGAAATACCTATACAAACTTGTTCCTACATAGTAACTTGCAACTTTGAATGAGAATGTGCTTGCTTACAGCAACGTGCTATATGTTCTGAAAGCCCGAATTGGGAATCTGTGTCAAAACTTTGTTAGGAATTATGTGATCCTTACTAGCTGGAAGTAAGGGAGATGGGGCATGAAGTTATTTCTAGGAGTTGGACACATACCAAGTTTAGCTCAGTTCTGGGCATCTTTGAAATACCTATACAAACTTGTTCCTACATAGTAACTTGCAACTTTGAATGAGAATGTGCTTGCTTGCAGCAACGTGCTATATGTTCTGAATGCCCGAATTGGCAATCTGTGTCAAAACTTTGTTAGGAATTATGTGATCCTTACTAGCTGGAAGTAAGGGAGAAGGGGCATGAAGTTATTTCTAGGAGTTGGACACATACCAAGTTTAGCTCAGTTCTGGGCATCTTTGAAATACCTATACAAACTTGTTCCTACATAGTAACTTGCAACTTTGAATGAGAATGTGCTTGCTTACAGCAACGTGCTGTATGTTCTGAATGCCCGAATTTGGAATCTGTGTCAAAACTTTGTTAGGAATTATGTGATCCTTACTAGCTGGAAGTAAGGGAGATGGGGCATGAAGTTATTTCTAGGAGTTGGACACATACCAAGTTTAGCTCAGTTCTGGGCATCTTTGAAATACCTATACAAACTTGTTCCTACATAGTAACTTGCATCTTTGAATGAGAATCTGCTTGCTTACAGCAACGTGCTGTATGTTCTGAATGCCCGAATTGGGAATCTGTGTCAAAACTTTGTTAGGAATTATGTGATCCTTACTAGCTGGAAGTAAGGGAGATGGGGCATGAAGTTATTTCTAGGAGTTGGACACATACCAAGTTTAGCTCAGTTCTGGGCATCTTTGAAATACCTATACAAACTTGTTTCTACATAGTAACTTGCATCTTTCAATGAGAATCTGCTTGCTTACAGCAACGTGCTATATGTTCTGAATGCCCGAATTGGGAATCTGTGTCAAAACTGTTAGGAATTATGTGATCCTTACTAGCTGGAAGTAAGGGAGATGGGGCATGAAGTTATTTCTAGGAGTTGGACACATACCAAGTTTAGCTCAGTTCTGGGCATCTTTGAAATACCTATACAAACTTGTTCCTACAGAGTAACTTGCAACTTTGAATGAAAATGTGCTTGCTTACAGCAACGTGCTATATGTTCTGAATGCCCGAATTGGGAATCTGTGTCAAAACTTTGTTAGGAATTATGTGATCCTTACTAGCTGGAAGTAAGGGAGATGGGGCATGAAGTTATTTCTAGGAGTTGGACACATACCAAGTTTAGCTCAGTTCTGGGCATCTTCGAAATACCTATACAAACTTGTTCCTACATAGTAACTTGCATCTTTGAATGAGAATCTGCTTGCTTACAGCACCGTGCTATATGTTCTGAATGCCCGAATTGGGAATCTGTGTCAAAACTTTGTTAGGAATTATGTGATCCTTACTAGCTGGAAGTAAGGGAGATGGGGCTTGAAGTTATTTCTAGGACTTGGACACATACCAAGTTTAGCTCAGTTCTGGGCATCTTCGAAATACTTATACAAACTTGTTCCTACATAGTAACTTGCAACTTTGAATGAGAATGTGCTTGCTTACAGCAACGTGCTATATGTTCTGAAAGCCCGAATTGGGAATCTGTGTCAAAACTTTGTTAGGAATTATGTGATCCTTACTAGCTGGAAGTAAGGGAGATGGGGCATGAAGTTATTTCTAGGAGTTGGACACATACCAAGTTTAGCTCAGTTCTGGGCATCTTTGAAATACCTATACAAACTTGTTCCTACATAGTAACTTGCAACTTTGAATGAGAATGTGCTTGCTTGCAGCAACGTGCTATATGTTCTGAATGCCCGAATTGGCAATCTGTGTCAAAACTTTGTTAGGAATTATGTGATCCTTACTAGCTGGAAGTAAGGGAGATGGGGCATGAAGTTATTTCTAGGAGTTGGACACATACCAAGTTTAGCTCAGTTCTGGGCATCTTTGAAATACCTATACAAACTTGTTCCTACATAGTAACTTGCAACTTTGAATGAGAATGTCCTTGCTTACAGCAACGTGCTGTATGTTCTGAATGCCCGAATTTGGAATCTGTGTCAAAACTTTGTTAGGAATTATGTGATCCTTACTAGCTGGAAGTAAGGGAGATGGGGCATGAAGTTATTTCTAGGAGTTGGACACATACCAAGTTTAGCTCAGTTCTGGGCATCTTTGAAATACCTATACAAACTTGTTCCTACATAGTAACTTGCATCTTTGAATGAGAATCTGCTTGCTTACAGCAACGTGCTGTATGTTCTGAATGCCCGAATTGGGAATCTGTGTCAAAACTTTGTTAGGAATTATGTGATCCTTACTAGCTGGAAGTAAGGGAGATGGGGCATGAAGTTATTTCTAGGAGTTGGACACATACCAAGTTTAGCTCAGTTCTGGGCATCTTTGAAATACCTATACAAACTTGTTCCTACATAGTAACTTGCAACTTTGAATGAGAAAGTGCTTGCTTACAGCAACGTGCTATATGTTCTGAATGCCCGAATTGGGAATCTGTGTCAAAACTTTGTTAGGAATTATGTGATCCTTACTAGCTGGAAGTAAGGGAGATGGGGCATGAAGTTATTTCTAGGAGTTGGACACATACCAAGTTTAGCTCAGTTCTGGGCATCTTTGAAATACCTATACAAACTTGTTCCTACATAGTAACTTGCAACTTTGAATGAGAATGTGCTTGCTTACAGCAACGTGCTATATGTTCTGAATGCCCGAATTGGGAATCTGTGTCAAAACTTTGTTAGGAATTATGTGATCCTTACTAGCTGGAAGTAAGGGAGATGGGGCATGAAGTTATTTCTAGGAGTTGGACACATACCAAGTTTAGCTCAGTTCTGGGCATCTTTGAAATACCTATACAAACTTGTTCCTACATAGTAACTTGCATCTTTGAATGAGAATGTGCTTGCTTACAGCAACGTGCTATATGTTCTGAATGCCCGAATTGGGAATCTGTGTCAAAACTTTGTTAGGAATTATGTGATCCTTACTAGCTGGAAGTAAGGGAGATGGGGCATGAAGTTATTTCTTGGAGTTGGAGACATACCAAGTTTAGCTCAGTTCTGGGCATCTTTGAAATACCTATACAAACTTGTTCCTACATAGTAACTTGCAACTTTGAATGAGAATGTGCTTGCTTGCAGCAACGTGCTATATGTTCTGAAAGCCCGATTTGGGAATCTGTGTCAAAACTTTGTTAGGAATTATGTGATCCTCACTAGCTGGAAGTAAGGGAGATGAAGCATGAACATATTTCTAGGAGTTGGACACATACCAAGTTTAGCTCAGTTCTGGGCATCTTTGAAATACCTATACAAACTTGTTCCTACCTAGTAACTTGCATCTTTGAATGAGAATGTGCTTGCTTACAGCAACGTGCTATATGTTCTGAATGCCCGAATAGGGAATCTGTGTCAAAACATTGTTAGGAATTATGTGATCCTTACTAGCTGGAAGTAAGGGAGATGGGGCATGAAGTTATTTCTAGGAGTTGGACACATACCAAGTTTAGCTCAGTTCTGGGCATCTTTGAAATACCTATACAAACTTGTTCCTACATAGTAACTTGCATCTTTGAATGAGAATCTGCTTGCTTACAGCAACGTGCTATATGTTCTGAATGCCCGAATTGGGAATCTGTGTCAAAACTGTTAGGAATTATGTGATCCTTACTAGCTGGAAGTAAGGGAGATGAAGCATGAAGATATTTCTAGGAGTTGGACACATACCAAGTTTAGCTCAGTTCTGGGCATCTTTGAAATACCTATACAAACTTGTTCCTACCTAGTAACTTGCATCTTTGAATGAGAATCTGCTTGCTTACAGCAACGTGCTATATGTTCTGAATGCCCGAATAGGGAATCTGTGTCAAAACATTGTTAGGAATTATGTGATCCTCACTAGCTGGAAGTAAGGGAGATGGGGCATGAAGTTATTTCTAGGAGTTGGACGCATACCAAGTTTAGCTCAGTTCTGGGCATCTTTGAAATACCTATACAAACTTGTTCCTACATAGTAACTTGCAACTTTGAATGAAAATGTGCTTGCTTACAGCAACGTGCTATATGTTCTGAATGCCCGAATTGGGAATCTGTGTCAAAACTTTGTTAGGAATTATGTGATCCTTACTAGCTGGAAGTAAGGGAGATGGGGCATGAAGTTATTTCTAGGAGTTGGACACATACCAAGTTTAGCTCAGTTCTGGGCATCTTCGAAATACCTATACAAACTTGTTCCTACATAGTAACTTGCATCTTTGAAAGTGAATCTGCTTGCTTACAGCACCGTGCTATATGTTCTGAATGCCCGAATTGGGAATCTGTGTCAAAACTTTGTTAGGAATTATGTGATCCTTACTAGCTGGAAGTAAGGGAGATGGGGCTTGAAGTTATTTCTAGGAGTTGGACACATACCAAGTTTAGCTCAGTTCTGGGCATCTTCGAAATACCTATACAAACTTGTTCCTACATAGTAACTTGCAACTTTGGATGAGAATGTGCTTGCTTACAGCAACGTGCTATATGTTCTGAAAGCCCGAATTGGGAATCTGTGTCAAAACTTTGTTAGGAATTATGTGATCCTTACTAGCTGGAAGTAAGGGAGATGGGGCATGAAGTTATTTCTAGGAGTTGGACACATACCAAGTTTAGCTCAGTTCTGGGCATCTTTGAAATACCTATACAAACTTGTTCCTACATAGTAACTTGCAACTTTGAATGAGAATGTGCTTGCTTGCAGCAACGTGCTATATGTTCTGAATGCCCGAATTGGGAATCTGTGTCAAAACTTTGTTAGGAATTATGTGATCCTTACTAGCTGGAAGTAAGGGAGATGGGGCATGAAGTTATTTCTAGGAGTTGGACACATACCAAGTTTAGCTCAGTTCTGGGCATCTTCGAAATACCTATACAAACTTGTTCCTACATAGTAACTTGCAACTTTGAATGAGAATGTGCTTGCTTACAGCAACGTGCTATATGTTCTGAATGCCCGAATTTGGAATCTGTGTCAAAACTTTGTTAGGAATTATGTGATCCTTACTAGCTGGAAGTAAGGGAGATGGGGCATGAAGTTATTTCTAGGAGTTGGACACATACCAAGTTTAGCTCAGTTCTGGGCATCTTTGAAATACCTATACAAACTTGTTCCTACATAGTAACTTGCATCTTTGAATGAGAATCTGCTTGCTTACAGCAACGTGCTGTATGTTCTGAATGCCCTAATTGGGAATCTGTGTCAAAACTTTGTTAGGAATTATGTGATCCTTACTAGCTGGAAGTAAGGGAGATGGGGCATGAAGTTATTTCTAGGAGCTGGACACATACCAAGTTTAGCTCAGTTCTGGGCATCTTTGAAATACCTATACAAACTTGTTCCTACATAGTAACTTGCAACTTTGAATGAGAAAGTGCTTGCTTACAGCAACGTGCTATATGTTCTGAATGCCCGAATTGGGAATCTGTGTCAAATCTTTGTTAGGAATTATGTGATCCTTACTAGCTGGAAGTAAGGGAGATGGGGCATGAAGTTATTTCTAGGAGTTGGACACATACCAAGTTTAGCTCAGTTCTGGGCATCTTTGAAATACCTATACAAACTTGTTCCTACATAGTAACTTGCAACTTTGAATGAGAATGTGCTTGCTTGCAGCAACGTGCTATATGTTCTGAATGCCCGAATTGGGAATCTGTGTCAAAACTTTGTTAGGAATTATGTGATCCTTACTAGCTGGAAGTAAGGGAGATGGGGCATGAAGTTATTTCTAGGAGTTGGACACATACCAAGTTTAGCTCAGTTCTGGGCATCTTCGAAATACCTATACAAACTTGTTCCTACATAGTAACTTGCAACTTTGAATGAGAATGTGCTTGCTTACAGCAACGTGCTATATGTTCTGAATGCCCGAATTTGGAATCTGTGTCAAAACTTTGTTAGGAATTATGTGATCCTTACTAGCTGGAAGTAAGGGAGATGGGGCATGAAGTTATTTCTAGGAGTTGGACACATACCAAGTTTAGCTCAGTTCTGGGCATCTTTGAAATACCTATACAAACTTGTTCCTACATAGTAACTTGCATCTTTGAATGAGAATCTGCTTGCTTACAGCAACGTGCTGTATGTTCTGAATGCCCTAATTGGGAATCTGTGTCAAAACTTTGTTAGGAATTATGTGATCCTTACTAGCTGGAAGTAAGGGAGATGAAGCATGAAGATATTTCTAGGAGCTGGACACATACCAAGTTTAGCTCAGTTCTGGGCATCTTTGAAATACCTATACAAACTTGTTCCTACCTAGTAACTTGCATCTTTGAATGAGAATCTGCTTGCTTACAGCAACGTGCTATATGTTCTGAATGCCCGAATAGGGAATCTGTGTCAAAACTTTGTTAGGAATTATGTGATCCTTACTAGCTGGAAGTAAGGGAGATGGGGCATGAAGTTATTTCTAGGAGTTGGACGCATACCAAGTTTAGCTCAGTTCTGGGCATCTTTGAAATACCTATACAAACTTGTTCCTACATAGTAACTTGCAACTTTGAATGAGAATGTGCTTGCTTACAGCAACGTGCTATATGTTCTGAATGCCCGAATTTGGAATCTGTGTCAAAACTCTGTTAGGAATTATGTGATCCTTACTAGCTGGAAGTAAGGGAGATGGGGCATGAAGTTATTTCTAGGAGTTGGACACATACCAAGTTTAGCTCAGTTCTGGGCATCTTTGAAATACCTATACAAACTTGTTCCTCCATAGTAACTTGCATCTTTGAATGAGAATCTGCTTGCTTACAGCAACGTGCTATATGTTCTGAATGCCCGAATTGGCAATCTGTGTCAAAACTTTGTTAGGAATTATGTGATCCTTACTACCTGGAAGTAAGGGAGATGGGGCTTGAAGTTATTTCTAGGAATTGGACACATACCAAGTTTAGCTCAGTTCTGGGCATCTTCGAAATACCTATACAAACTTGTTCCTACATAGTAACTTGCAACTTTGAATGAGAATGTGCTTGCTTACAGCAACGTGCTATACGTTCTGAAAGCCCGAATTGGGAATCTGTGTCAAAACTTTGTTAGGAATTATGTGATCCTTACTAGCTGGAAGTAAGGGAGATGGGGCATGAAGTTATTTCTAGGAGTTGGACACATACCAAGTTTAGCTCAGTTCTGGGCATCTTTGAAATACCTATACAAACTTGTTCCTACATAGTAACTTGCAACTTTGAATGAGAATGTGCTTGCTTGCAGCAACGTGCTATATGTTCTGAAAGCCCGAATTGGGAATCTGAGTCAAAACTTTGTTAGGAATTATGTGATCCTTACTAGCTGGAAGTAAGGGAGATGGGGCATGAAGTTATTTCTAGGAGTTGGACACATACCAAGTTTAGCTCAGTTCTGGGCATCTTTGAAATACCTATACCAACTTGTTCCTACATAGTAACTTGCAACTTTGAATGAGAATCTGCTTGCTTGCAGCAAAGTGCTATATGTTCTGAATGCCCGAATTGGCAATCTGTGTCAAAACTTTGTTAGGAATTATGTGATCCTTACTAGCTGGAAGTAAGGGAGATGGGGCATGAAGTTATTTCTAGGAGTTGGACACATACCAAGTTTAGCTCAGTTCTGGGCATCTTTGAAATACCTATACAAACTTGTTCCTCCATAGTAACTTGCATCTTTTAATGAGAATGTGCTTGCTTACAGCAACGTGCTATATGTTCTGAATGCCCGAATTGGGAATCTGTGTCAAAACTTTGTTAGGAATTATGTGATCCTTACTAGCTGGAAGTAAGAGAGATGGGGCATGAAGTTATTTCTAGGAGTTGGACACATACCAAGTTTAGCTCAGTTCTGGGCATCTTCGAAATACCTATACAAACTTGTTCCTACATAGTAACTTGCAACTTTGAATGAGAATCTGCTTGCTTACAGCAACGTGCTATATGTTCTGAATGCCCGAATTGGGAATCTGTGTCAAAACTTTGTTAGGAATTATGTGATCCTTACTAGCTGGAAGTAAGGGAGATGGGGCATGAAGTTATTTCTAGGAGTTGGACACATACCAAGTTTAGCTCAGTTCTGGGCATCTTTGAAATACCTATACAAACTTGTTCCTACCTAGTAACTTGCATCTTTGAATGAGAATCTGCTTGCTTACAGCAACGTGCTACATGTTCTGAATGCCCGAATAGGGAATCTGTGTCAAAATATTGTTAGGAATTATGTGATCCTTACTAGCTGGAAGTAAGGGAGATGGGGCATGTAGTTATTTCTAGGAGTTGGAGACATACAACGTTTAGCTCAGTTCTGGGCATCTTTGAAATACCTATACAAACTTGTTCCTACATAGTAACTTGCAACTTTGAATGAAAATGTGCTTGCTTACAGCAACGTGCTATATGTTCTGAATGCCCGAATTGGGAATCTGTGTCAAAACTTTGTTAGGAATTATGTGATCCTTACTAGCTGGAAGTAAGGGAGATGGAGCATGAAGTTATTTCTAGGAGTTGGACGCATATCAAGTTTAGCTCAGTTCTGGGCATCTTTGAAATACCTATACAAACTTGTTCCTACATAGTAACTTGCATCTTTTAATGAGAATCTGCTTGCTTACAGCAACGTGCTATATGTTCTGAATGCCCGAATTGGGAATCTGTGTCAAAACTTTGTTAGGAATTATGTGATCCTTACTAGCTGGAAGTAAGGGAGATGGGGCATGAATTTATTTCTAGGAGTTGGACGCATACCAAGTTTAGCTCAGTTCTGGGCATCTTTGAAATACCTATACAAACTTGTTCCTACATAGTAACTTGCAACTTTGAATGAAAATGTGCTTGCTTACAGCAACGTGCTATATGTTCTGAATGCCCGAATTGGCAATCTGTGTCAAAACTTTGTTAGGAATTATGTGATCCTTACTAGCTGGAAGTAAGGGAGATGGGGCATGAAGTTATTTCTAGGAGCTGGACACATACCAAGTTTAGCTCAGTTCTGGGCATCTTTGAAATACCTATACAAACTTGTTCCTACATAGTAACTTGCAACTTTGAATGAGAAAGTGCTTGCTTACAGCAACGTGCTATATGTTCTGAATGCCCGAATTGGGAATCTGTGTCAAAACTTTGTTAGGAATTATGTGATCCTAACTAGCTGGAAGTAAGGGAGATGGGGCATGAAGTTATTTCTAGGAGTTGGACACATACCAAGTTTAGCTCAGTTCTGGGCATCTTTGAAATACCTATACAAACTTGTTCCTACATAGTAACTTGCAACTTTGAATGAGAATGTGCTTGCTTACAGCAACGTGCTATATGTTCTGAATGCCCGAATTTGGAATCTGTGTCAAAACTCTGTTAGGAATTATGTGATCCTTACTAGCTGGAAGTAAGGGAGATGGGGCATGAAGTTATTTCTAGGAGTTGGACACATACCAAGTTTAGCTCAGTTCTGGGCATCTTTGAAATACCTATACAAACTTGTTCCTACATAGTAACTTGCATCTTTGAATGAGAATGTGCTTGCTTACAGCAACGTGCTATATGTTCTGAATGCCCGAATTGGGAATCTGTGTCAAAACTTTGTTAGGAATTATGTGATCCTTACTAGCTGGAAGTAAGGGAGATGGGGCATGAAGTTATTTCTTGGAGTTGGAGACATACCAAGTTTAGCTCAGTTCTGGGCATCTTTGAAATACCTATACAAACTTGTTCCTACATAGTAACTTGCAACTTTGAATGAGAATGTGCTTGCTTGCAGCAACGTGCTATATGTTCTGAATGCCCGATTTGGGAATCTGTGTCAAAACTTTGTTAGGAATTATGTGATCCTTACTAGCTGGAAGTAAGGGAGATGAAGCATGAAGATATTTCTAGGAGTTGGACACATACCAAGTTTAGCTCAGTTCTGGGCATCTTTGAAATACCTATACAAACTTGTTCCTACCTAGTAACTTGCATCTTTGAATGAGAATCTGCTTGCTTACAGCAACGTGCTATATGTTCTGAATGCCCGAATAGGGAATCTGTGTCAAAACTTTGTTAGGAATTATGTGATCCTTACTAGCTGGAAGTAAGGGAGATGGGGCATGAAGTTATTTCTAGGAGTTGGACGCATACCAAGTTTAGCTCAGTTCTGGGCATCTTTGAAATACCTATACAAACTTGTTCCTACATAGTAACTTGCAACTTTGAATGAGAATGTGCTTGCTTACAGCAACGTGCTATATGTTCTGAATGCCCGAATTTGGAATCTGTGTCAAAACTCTGTTAGGAATTATGTGATCCTTACTAGCTGGAAGTAAGGGAGATGGGGCATGAAGTTATTTCTAGGAGTTGGACACATACCAAGTTTAGCTCAGTTCTGGGCATCTTTGAAATACCTATACAAACTTGTTCCTCCATAGTAACTTGCATCTTTGAATGAGAATCTGCTTGCTTACAGCAACGTGCTATATGTTCTGAATGCCCGAATTGGGAATCTGTGTCAAAACTTTGTTAGGAATTATGTGATCCTTACTAGCTGGAAGTAAGGGAGATGGGGCATGAAGTTATTTCTTGGAGTTGGAGACATACCAAGTTTAGCTCAGTTCTGGGCATCTTTGAAATACCTATACAAACTTGTTCCTACATAGTAACTTGCAACTTTGAATGAGAATGTGCTTGCTTGCAGCAACGTGCTATATGTTCTGAATGCCCGATTTGGGAATCTGTGTCAAAACTTTGTTAGGAATTATGTGATCCTTACTAGCTGGAAGTAAGGGAGATGAAGCATGAAGATATTTCTAGGAGTTGGACACATACCAAGTTTAGCTCAGTTCTGGGCATCTTTGAAATACCTATACAAACTTGTTCCTACCTAGTAACTTGCATCTTTGAATGAGAATCTGCTTGCTTACAGCAACGTGCTATATGTTCTGAAAGCCCGAATTGGGAATCTGAGTCAAAACTTTGTTAGGAATTATGTGATCCTTACTAGCTGGAAGTAAGGGAGATGGGGCATGAAGTTATTTCTAGGAGTTGGACGCATACCAAGTTTAGCTCAGTTCTGGGCATCTTTGAAATACCTATACAAACTTGTTCCTACATAGTAACTTGCAACTTTGAATGAGAATGTGCTTGCTTACAGCAACGTGCTATATGTTCTGAATGCCCGAATTGGCAATCTGTGTCAAAACTTTGTTAGGAATTATGTGATCCTTACTAGCTGGAAGTAAGGGAGATGGGGCATGAAGTTATTTCTAGGAGTTGGACACATACCAAGTTTAGCTCAGTTCTGGGCATCTTTGAAATACCTATACAAACTTGTTCCTACATAGTAACTTGCATCTTTTAATGAGAATGTGCTTGCTTACAGCAACGTGCTATATGTTCTGAATGCCCGAATTGGGAATCTGTGTCAAAACTTTGTTAGGAATTATGTGATCCTTACTAGCTGGAAGTAAGAGAGATGGGGCATGAAGTTATTTCTAGGAGTTGGACACATACCAAGTTTAGCTCAGTTCTGGGCATCTTTGAAATACCTATACAAACTTGTTCCTACATAGTAACTTGCAACTTTGAATGAGAATCTGCTTGCTTACAGCAACGTGCTATATGTTCTGAATGCCCGAATTGGGAATCTGTGTCAAAACTTTGTTAGGAATTATGTGATCCTTACTAGCTGGAAGTAAGGGAGATGGGGCATGAAGTTATTTCTAGGAGTTGGACACATACCAAGTTTAGCTCAGTTCTGGGCATCTTTGAAATACCTATACAAACTTGTTCCTACCTAGTAACTTGCATCTTTGAATGAGAATCTGCTTGCTTACAGCAACGTGCTACATGTTCTGAATGCCCGAATAGGGAATCTGTGTCAAAATATTGTTAGGAATCATGTGATCCTTACTAGCTGGAAGTAAGGGAGATGGGGCATGTAGTTATTTCTAGGAGTTGGAGACATACAACGTTTAGCTCAGTTCTGGGCATCTTTGAAATACCTATACAAACTTGTTCCTACATAGTAACTTGCAACTTTGAATGAAAATGTGCTTGCTTACAGCAACGTGCTATATGTTCTGAATGCCCGAATTGGGAATCTGTGTCAAAACTTTGTTAGGAATTATGTGATCCTTACTAGCTGGAAGTAAGGGAGATGGAGCATGAAGTTATTTCTAGGAGTTGGACGCATATCAAGTTTAGCTCAGTTCTGGGCATCTTTGAAATACCTATACAAACTTGTTCCTACATAGTAACTTGCATCTTTTAATGAGAATCTGCTTGCTTACAGCAACGTGCTATATGTTCTGAATGCCCGAATTGGGAATCTGTGTCAAAACTTTGTTAGGAATTATGTGATCCTTACTAGCTGGAAGTAAGGGAGATGGGGCATGAATTTATTTCTAGGAGTTGGACGCATACCAAGTTTAGCTCAGTTCTGGGCATCTTTGAAATACCTATACAAACTTGTTCCTACATAGTAACTTGCAACTTTGAATGAAAATGTGCTTGCTTACAGCAACGTGCTATATGTTCTGAATGCCCGAATTGGCAATCTGTGTCAAAACTTTGTTAGGAATTATGTGATCCTTACTAGCTGGAAGTAAGGGAGATGGGGCATGAAGTTATTTCTAGGAGTTGGACACATACCAAGTTTAGCTCAGTTCTGGGCATCTTTGAAATACCTATACAAACTTGTTCCTCCATAGTAACTTGCATCTTTGAATGAGAATCTGCTTGCTTACAGCAACGTGCTATATGTTCTGAATGCCCGAATTGGCAATCTGTGTCAAAACTTTGTTAGGAATTATGTGATCCTTACTACCTGGAAGTAAGGGAGATGGGGCTTGAAGTTATTTCTAGGACTTGGACACATACCAAGTTTAGCTCAGTTCTGGGCATCTTCGAAATACCTATACAAACTTGTTCCTACATAGTAACTTGCAACTTTGAATGAGAATGTGCTTGCTTACAGCAACGTGCTATATGTTCTGAAAGCCCGAATTGGGAATCTGTGTCAAAACTTTGTTAGGAATTATGTGATCCTTACTAGCTGGAAGTAAGGGAGATGGGGCATGAAGTTATTTCTAGGAGTTGGACACATACCAAGTTTAGCTCAGTTCTGGGCATCTTTGAAATACCTATACCAACTTGTTCCTACATAGTAACTTGCAACTTTGAATGAGAATGAGCTTGCTTGCAGCAACGTGCTATATGTTCTCAAAGCCCGAATTGGGAATCTGAGTCAAAACTTTGTTAGGAATTATGTGATCCTTACTAGCTGGAAGTAAGGGAGATGGGGCATGAAGTTATTTCTAGGAGTTTGAGACATACAACGTTTAGCTCAGTTCTGTTCATCTTTGAAATACCTATACAAACTTGTTCCTACATAGTAACTTGCAACTTTGAATGAGAATGTGCTTGCTTACAACAACGTGCTATATGTTCTGAATGCCCGAATTGGGAATCTGTGTCAAATCTTTGTTAGGAATTATGTGATCCTTACTAGATGGAAGTAAGGGAGATGGGACATGAAGTTATTTCTAGGAGCTGCAGACATACAACGTTTAGCTCAGTTCTGGGCATCTTTGAAATACCTATACAAACTTGTTCCTACATAATAACTTGCAACTTTGAATGAGAAAGTGCTTGCTTACAGCAACGTGCTATATGTTCTGAATGCCCGAATTGGGAATCTGTGTCAAATCTTTGTTAGAAATTATGTGATCCTTACTAGCTGGAAGTAAGGGAGTTGGGGTATGAAGTTATTTCTAGAGGTTGGACACATACCAAGTTTAGCTCAGTTCTGTGCATCTTTGAAATACCTATACAAACTTGTTCCTACATAGTAACTTGCAACTTTGAATGAGAAAGTGCTTGCTTACAGCAACGTGCTATATGTTCTGAATGCCCGAATTGGGAATCTGTCTCAAAACTTTGTTAGGAATTATGTGATCCTTACTAGCTGGAAGTAAGGGAGATGGGGCATGAAGTTATTTCTAGGAGTTGGAGACATACAACGTTTAGCTCAGTTCTGGACATCTTTGAAATACCTATACAAACTTGTTCCTACATAGTAACTTGCTTCTTAGAATGAGAATGTGCTTGCTTACAGCAACGTGCTATATGTTCTGAATGCCCGAATTGGGAATCTGTGTCAAAACTTTGTTAGGAATTATGTGATCCTCACTAGCTGGAAGTAAGGGAGATGGGACATGAAGTTATTTCTAGGAGTTGGAGACATACCAAGTTTAGCTCACTTCTGGGCATCTTTGAAATACCTATACAAACTTGTTCCTACATAGTAACTTGCAACTTTGAATGAGAATGTGCTTGCTTGCAGCAACGTGCTATATGTTCTGAATGCCCGAATTGGGAATCTGTGTCAAAACTTTGTTAGGAATTATGTGATCCTTACTAGCTGGAAGTAAGGCAGATGGGGCATGAAGTTATTTCTAGGAGTTGGAGACATACCAAGTTTAGCTCAGTTCTGGGCATCTTTGAAATACCTATACAAACTTGTTCCTGCATAGTAACTTGCAACTTTGAATGAGAACGTGCTTGCTTGCAGCAACGTGCTATATGTTCTGAATGCCCGAATTGGGAATCTGTGTCAAAACTTTGTTAGGAATTATGTGATCCTTACTAGCTGGAAGTAAGGGAGATGGGGCATGAAGTTATTTCTAGGAGTTGGAGACATACAAACTTCAGCTCAGTTCTGGGCATCTTTGAAAGTCCTATACAAACTTGTTCCTACATAGTATCTTGCATCTTTGAATGAGAATGTGGTTGCTTACAGCAACGTGCTATATGTTCTGAATGCCCGAATTGGGAATCTGTGTCAAATCTTTGTTAGGAATTATGTGATCCTTACTAGATGGAAGTAAGGGAGATGGGGCATGAAGTTATTTCTAGGAGTTGGAGACATACAACGTTTAGCTCAGTTCTGGGCATATTTGAAATAACTATACAATCTTGTTCCTACATAGTAACTTGCAACTTTGAATGAGAATGTGCTTGCTTACAGCAACGTGCTATATGATCTGAATGCCCATATTGGGAATCTGTGTCAAAACTTTGTTAGGAATTATGTGATCCTTACTAGCTGGAAGTAAGGGAGATGGGGCATGAAGTTTTTTCTGGGAGTTGGAGACATACAACGTTTAGCTCAGTTCTGGGCATCTTTGAAATACCTATACAAACTTGTTCCTACATAGTAACTTGCAACTTTGAATGAGAATGTGCTTGCTTGCAGCAACGTGCTATATGTTCTGAATGCCCGAATTGGGAATCTGTGTCAAAACTTTGTTAGGAATTATGTGATCCTTACTAGCTGGAAGTAAGGCAGATGGGGCATGAAGTTATTTCTAGGAGTTGGAGACATACCAAGTTTAGCTCAGTTCTGGGCATCTTTGAAATACCTATACAAACTTGTTCCTGCATAGTAACTTGCAACTTTGAATGAGAACGTGCTTGCTTGCAGCAACGTGCTATATGTTCTGAATGCCCGAATTGGGAATCTGTGTCAAAACTTTGTTAGGAATTATGTGATCCTTACTAGCTGGAAGTAAGGGAGATGGGGCATGAAGTTATTTCTAGGAGTTGGAGACATACAAACTTCAGCTCAGTTCTGGGCATCTTTGAAATACCTATACAAACTTGTTCCTACATAGTAACTTGCAACTTTGAATGAGAACGTGCTTGCTTACAGCAACCTGCTATATGTTCTGAATGCCCGAATTGGGAATCTGTGTCAAAACTTTGTTAGGAATTATGTGATCCTTACTAGCTGGAAGTAAGGGAGATGGGGCATGAAGTTATTTCTGGGAGTTGGAGACATACAACGTTTAGCTCAGTTCTGGGCATCTTTGAAATACCTATACAAACTTGTTCCTACATAGTAACTTGCAACTTTGAATGAGAATGTGCTTGCTTACAGCAACGTGCTATATGTTCTGAATGCCCGAATTGGGAATCTGTGTCAAAACTTTGTTAGGAATTATGTGATCCTTCCAAGCTGGAAATAAGGGAGATGGGGCATGAAGTTATTTCTAGGAGTTGGAGACATACAACGTTTAGCTCAGTTCTGGGCATCTTTGAAATACCTATACAAACTTGTTCCTACATAGTAACTTGCAACTTTGAATGAGAATGTGCTTGCTTACAGCAAGGTGCTATATGTTCTGAATGCCCGAATTGGGAATCTGTGTCAAAACTTTGTTAGGAATTATGTGATCCTTACTAGCTGGAAGTAAGGGAGTTGGGGCATGAAGTTATTTCTAGAGGTTGGACACATACCAAGTTTAGCTCAGTTCTGGGCATCTTTGAAATACCTATACAAACTTGTTCCTTTCATAGTAACTTGCAACTTTGAATGAGAATGTGCTTGCTTACAGCAACGTGCTATATGTTCTGAATGCCCGAATTGGGAATCTGTGTCAAAACTTTGTTAGGAATTATGTGATCCTTACTAGCTAGAAGTAAGGGAGATGGGGCATGAAGTTATTTCTATGGGTTGGAGACATACCAAGTTTAGCTCAGTTCTGGGCATCTTTGAAATACCTATACAAACTTGTTCCTACATAGTAACTTGCAACTTTGAATGAGAAAGTGCTTGCTTTCAGCAACGTGCTATATGTTCTGAATGCCCGAATTGGGAATCTGTCTCAAAACTTTGTTAGGAATTATGTGATCCTTACTAGCTGGAAGTAAGGGAGATGGGGCATGAAGTTATTTCTAGGAGTTGGAGACATACAACGTTTAGCTCAGTTCTGGACATCTTTGAAATACCTATACAAACTTGTTCCTACATAGTAACTTGCTTCTTAGAATGAGAATGTGCTTGCTTACAGCAACGTGCTATATGTTCTGAATGCCCGAATTGGGAATCTGTCTCAAAACTTTGTTAGGAATTATGTGATCCTCACTAGCTGGAAGTAAGGGAGATGGGACATGAAGTTATTTCTAGGAGTTGGAGACATACCAAGTTTAGCTCAGTTCTGGGCATCTTTGAAATACCTATACAAACTTGTTCCTACATAGTAACTTGCAACTTTGAATGAGAATGTGCTTGCTTGCAGCAACGTGCTATATGTTCTGAATGCCCGAATTGGGAATCTGTGTCAAAACTTTGTTAGGAATTATGTGATCCTTACTAGCTGGAAGTAAGGCAGATGGGGCATGAAGTTATTTCTAGGAGTTGGAGACATACCAAGTTTAGCTCAGTTCTGGGCATCTTTGAAATACCTATACAAACTTGTTCCTGCATAGTAACTTGCAACTTTGAATGAGAATGTGCTTGCTTGCAGCAACGTGCTATATGTTCTGAATGCCCGAATTGGGAATCTGTGTCAAAACTTTGTTAGGAATTATGTGATCCTTACTAGCTGGAAGTAAGGGAGATGGGGCATGAAGTTATTTCTAGGAGTTGGAGACATACAAACTTCAGCTCAGTTCTGGGCATCTTTGAAATACCTATACAAACTTGTTCCTACATAGTAACTTGCAACTTTGAATGAGAACGTGCTTGCTTACAGCAACGTGCTATATGTTCTGAATGCCCGAATTGGGAATCTGTGTCAAAACTTTGTTAGGAATTATGTGATCCTTACTAGCTGGAAGTAAGGGAGATGGGGCATGAAGTTATTTCTGGGAGTTGGAGACATACAACGTTTAGCTCAGTTCTGGGCATCTTTGAAATACCTATACAAACTTGTTCCTACATAGTAACTTGCAACTTTGAATGAGATTGTGCTTGCTTACAGCAACGTGCTATATGTTCTGAATGCCCGAATTGGGAATCTGTGTCAAAACTTTGTTAGGAATTATGTGATCCTTCCAAGCTGGAAATAAGGGAGATGGGGCATGAAGTTATTTCTAGGAGTTGGAGACATACAACGTTTAGCTCAGTTCTGGGCATCTTTGAAATACCTATACAAACTTGTTCCTACATAGTAACTTGCAACTTTGAATGAGAATGTGCTTGCTTACAGCAACGTGCTATATGTTCTGAATGCCCGAATTGGGAATCTGTGTCAAAACTTTGTTAGGAATTATGTGATCCTTACTAGCTGGAAGTAAGGGAGTTGGGGCATGAAGTTATTTCTAGAGGTTGGACACATACCAAGTTTAGCTCAGTTCTGGGCATCTTTGAAATACCTATACAAACTTGTTCCTTTCATAGTAACTTGCAACTTTGAATGAGAATGTGCTTGCTTACAGCAACGTGCTATATGTTCTGAATGCCCGAATTGGGAATCTGTGTCAAAACTTTGTTAGGAATTATGTGATCCTTACTAGCTAGAAGTAAGGGAGATGGGGCATGAAGTTATTTCTAGGGGTTGGAGACATACCAAGTTTAGCTCAGTTCTGGGCATCTTTGAAATACCTATTCAAACTTGTTCCTACATAGTAACTTTCAACTTTGAATGAGGATGTGCTTGCTTACAGCAACGTGCTATATGTTCTGAATGCCCGAATTGGGAATCTGTGTCAAAACTTTGTTAGGAATTATGTGATCCTTACTAGCTGGAAGTAAGGGAGATGGGGCATGAAGTTATTTCTAGGAGTTGGACACATACCAAGTTTAGCTCAGTTCTGGGCATCTTTGAAATACCTATACAAACTTGTTCCTACATAGTAACTTGCAACTTTGAATGAGAATGTGCTTGCTTACAGCAACGTGCTATATGTTCTGAATGCCCGAATTGGGAATCTGTGTCAAAACTTTGTTAGGAATTATGTGATCATTACTAGCTGGAAGTAAGGGAGATGGGGCATGAAGTTATTTCTAGGAGTTGGAGACATACAACGTTTAGCTCAGTTCTGGGCATCTTTGAAATACCTATACAAACTTGTTCCTACATAGTAACTTGCAACTTTGAATGAGAATGTGCTTGCTTACAGCAACGTGCTATATGTTCTGAATGCCCGAATGGGAATCTGTGTCAAAACTTTGTTAGGAATTATGTGATCCTTACTAGCTGGAAGTAAGGGAGATGGGGCATGATGTTATTTCTAGGAGTTGGAGACATACAACGTTTAGCTCAGTTCTGGGCATCTTTGAAATACCTATACAAACTTGTTCTTACATAGTAACTTGCAACTTTGAATGAGAATGTGCTTGCTTACAGCAACGTGCTATATGTTCTGAATGCCCGAATTGGGAATCTGTGTCAAAACTTTGTTAGGAATTATGTGATCCTTACTAGATGGAAGTAAGAGAGATGGGGCATGAAGTTATTATTAGGAGTTGCAGACATACAACGTTTAGCTCAGTTCTGGGCATCTTTGAAATACCTATACAAACTTGTTCCTACATAGTAACTTGCAACTTTGAATGAGAATGTGCTTGCTTACAGCAACGTGCTATATGTTCTGAATGCCCGAATTGGGAATCTGTGTCAAAACTTTGTTAGGAATTATGTGATCCTCACTAGCTGGAAGTAAGGGAGATGGGGCATGAAGATATTTCTAGGAGTTGGAGACATTCAAACTTCAGCTCAGTTCTGGGCATCTTTGAAATACCTATACAAACTTGTTCCTATATAGTAACTTGCAACTTTGAATGAGAACGTGCTTGCTTACAGCAACGTGCTATATGTTCTGAATGCCCGAATTGGGAATCTGTGTCAAAACTTTGTTAGGAATTATGTGATCCTTACTAGCTGGAAGTAAGGGAGTTGGGGCATGAAGTTATTTCTAGGAGTTGGAGACATACAACGTTTAGCTCAGTTCTGGGCATCTTTGAAATACCTATACAAACTTTTTCCTACATAGTAACTTGCAACTTAGAATGAGAATGTGCTTGCTTACAGCAACGTGCTATATGTTCTGAATGCCCGAATTGGGAATCTGTGTCAAAACTTTGTTAGGAATTATGTGATCCTCACTAGCTGGAAGTAAGGGAATGGGGCATGAAGTTATTTCTAGGTGTTGGAGACATACAAACTTCAGCTCAGTTCTGGGCATCTTTGAAATACCTATACAAACTTGTTCCTACATAGTAACTTGCAACTTTGAATGAGAACGTGCTTGCTTACAGCAACGTGCTATATGTTCTGAATGCCCGAATTGGGAATATGTGTCAAAACTTTGTTAGGAATTATGTGATCCTTACTAGCTGGAAGTAAGGGAGATGGGGCATGAAGTTATTTCTGGGAGTTGGAGACATACAACGTTTAGCTCAGTTCTGGGCATCTTTGAAATACCTATACAAACTTGTTCCTACATAGTAACTTGCAACTTTGAATCAGAATGTGCTTGCTTACAGCAACGTGCTATATGTTCTGAATGTCCGAATGGGAATCTGTGTCAAAACTTTGTTAGGAATTATGTGATCCTTACTAGCTGGAAGTAAGGGAGATGGGGCATGATGTTATTTCTAGGAGTTGGAGACATACAACGTTTAGCTCAGTTCTGGGCATCTTTGAAATACCTATACAAACTTGTTCTTACATAGTAACTTGTAACTTTGAATGAGAATGTGCTTGCTTACAGCAACGTGCTATATGTTCTGAATGCCCGAATTGGGAATCTGTGTCAAAACTTTGTTAGGAATTATGTGATCCTTACTAGATGGAAGTAAGAGAGATGGGGCATGAAGTTATTTTTAGGAGTTGCAGACATACAACGTTTAGCTCAGTTCTGGGCATCTTTGAAATACCTATACAAACTTGTTCCTATATAGTAACTTGCAACTTTGAATGAGAACGTGCTTGCTTACAGCAACGTGCTATATGTTCTGAATGCCCGAATTGGGAATCTGTGTCAAAACTTTGTTAGGAATTATGTGATCCTCACTAGCTGGAAGTAAGGGAGATGGGGCATGAAGTTATTTCTAGGAGTTGGAGACATACAAACTTCAGCTCAGTTCTGGGCATCTTTGAAATACCTATACAAACTTGTTCCTACATAGTAACTTGCAACTTTGAATGAGAACGTGCTTGCTTACAGCAACGTGCTATATGTTCTGAATGCCCGAATTGGGAATCTGTGTCAAATCTTTGTTGGGAATTATGTGATCCTTACTAGCTGGAAGTAAGGGAGATGGGGCATGAAGTTATTTCTGTGAGTTGGAGACATACAACGTTTAGCTCAGTTCTGGGCATCTTTGAAATACCTATACAAACTTGTTCCTACATAGTAACTTGCAACTTTGAATCAGAATGTGCTTGCTTACAGCAACGTGCTATATGTTCTGAATGCCCGAATTGGGAATCTGTGTCAAAACTTTGTTAGGAATTATGTGATCGTTACTAGCTGGAAGTAAGGGAGATGGGGCATGTAGTTATTTCTAGGAGTTGGAGACATACAACGTTTAGCTCAGTTCTGGGCATCTTTGAAATACCTATACAAACTTGTTCCTACATAGTAACTTGCAACTTTGAATGAGAATGTGCTTGCTTACAGCAACGTGCTATATGTTCTGAATGCCCGAATTGGGAATCTGTGTCAAAACTTTGTTAGGAATTATGTGATCCTTACTAGTTGGAAGTAAGGGAGTTGGGGCATGAAGTTATTTCTAGAGGTTAGACACATACCAAGTTTAGCTCAGTTCTGGGCATCTTTGAAATACCTATAGAAACTTGTTCCTACATAGTAACTTGCAACTTTGAATCAGAATGTGCTTGCTTACAGCAACGTGCTATATGTTCTGAATGCCCGAATTGGGAATCTGTGTCAAAACTTTGTTAGGAATTATGTTATCCTTACTAGCTGGAAGTAAGGGAGATGGGGCATGAAGTAATTTCTAGGAGTTGGAGACATACAACGTTTAGCTCAGTTCTGGGCATCTTTGAAATACCTATACAAACTTGTTCCTACATAGTAACTTGCAACTTTGAATGAGAATGTGCTTGCTTACAGCAACGTGCTATATGTTCTGAATGCCCGAAATGGGAATCTGTGTCAAAATTTGTTAGGAATTATGTGATCATTACTAGCTGGAAGTAAGGGAGATGGGGCATGAAGTTATTTCTAGGAGTTGAACACATACCCACTTTAGTTCAGTTCTGGGCATCTTTGAAATACCTATACAAACTTGTTCCTACATAGTAACTTGCTTCTCAGAATGAGAATGTGCTTGTTTACAGCAACGTGCTATATGTTCTGAATGCCCGAATTGGGAATCTGTGTCAAAACTTTGTTAGGAATTATGTGATCATTACTAGCTGGAAGTAAGGGAGATGGGGCATGAAGTTATTTCTAGGAGTTGGACACATACCCACTTTAGCTCAGTTCTGGGCATCTTTGAAATACCTATACAAACTTGTTCCTACATAGTAACTTGCTTCTTAAAATGAGAATGTGCTTGCTTACAGTAACGTGCTATATGTTCTGAATGCCCGAATTGGGAATCTGTGTCAAAACTTTGTTAGGAATTATGTGATCCTCACTTGCTGGAAGTAAGGAAGATTGGGCATTTAGTTATTTCTAGGAATTGGAGACATACAAACTTCAGCTCAGTTCTGGGCATCTTTGAAAGTCCTATACAAACTTGTTCCTACATAGTAACTTGCAACTTTGAATGAGAAACTGCTTGCTTACAGCAACGTGCTATATGTTCTGAATGCCCGAATTGGGAATCTGTGTCAAATCTTTGTTAGGAATTATGTGATCATTACTAGCTGGAAGTAAGGGAGTTGGGGTATGAAGTTATTTCTAGAGGTTGGACACATACCAAGTTTAGCTCAGTTCTGGGCATCTTTGAAATACCTATACAAACTTGTTCCTACATAGTAACTTGCAACTTTGAATGAGAAAGTGCTTGCTTACAGCAACGTGCTATATGTTCTGAATGCCCGAATTGGGAATCTGTCTCAAAACTTTGTTAGGAATTATGTGATCCTTACTAGCTGGAAGTAAGGGAGATGGGGCATGAAGTTATTTCCAGGAGTTGGAAACATACAACGTTTAGCTCAGTTCTGGACATCTTTGAAATACCTATACAAACTTGTTCCTACATAGTAACTTGCTTCTTAGAATGAGAATGTGCTTGCTTACAGCAACGTGCTATATGTTCTGAATGCCCGAATTGGGAATCTGTGTCAAAACTTTGTTAGGAATTATGTGATCCTCACTAGCTGGAAGTAAGGGAGATGGGACATGAAGTTATTTCTAGGAGTTGGAGACATACCAAGTTTAGCTCAGTTCTGGGCATCTTTGAAATACCTATACAAACTTCTTCCTACATAGTAACTTGCAACTTTGAATGAGAATGTGCTTGCTTGCAGCAACGTGCTATATGTTCTGAATGCCCGAATTGGGAATCTGTGTCAAAACTTTGTTAGGAATTATGTGATCCTTACTAGCTGGAAGTAAGGCAGATGGGGCATGAAGTTATTTCTAGGAGTTGGAGACATACCAAGTTTAGCTCAGTTCTGGGCATCTTTGAAATACCTATACAAACTTGTTCCTGCATAGTAACTTGCAACTTTGAATGAGAATGTGCTTGCTTGCAGCAACGTGCTATATGTTCTGAATGCCCGAATTGGGAATCTGTGTCAAAACTTTGTTAGGAATTATGTGATCCTTACTAGCTGGAAGTAAGGGAGATGGGGCATGAAGTTATTTCTAGGAGTTGGAGACATACAAACTTCAGCTCAGTTCTGGGCATCTTTGAAATACCTATACAAACTTGTTCCTACATAGTAACTTGCAACTTTGAATGAGAACGTGCTTGCTTACAGCAACGTGCTATATGTTCTGAATGCCCGAATTGGGAATCTGTGTCAAAACTTTGTTAGGAATTATGTGATCCTTACTAGATGGAAGTAAGGGAGATGGGGCATGAAGTTATTTCTGGGAGTTGGAGACATACAACGTTTAGCTCAGTTCTGGGCATCTTTGAAATACCTATACAAACTTGTTCCTACATAGTAACTTGCAACTTTGAATGAGAATGTGCTTGCTTACAGCAACGTGCTATATGTTCTGAATGCCCGAATTGGGAATCTGTGTCAAAACTTTGTTAGGAATTATGTGATCCCTCCAAGCTGGAAGTAAGGGAGATGGGGCATGAAGTTCTTTCTAGGAGTTGGAGACATACAACGTTTAGCTCAGTTCTGGGCATCTTTGAAATACCTATACAAACTTGTTCCTACATAGTAACTTGCAACTTTGAATGAGAATGTGCTTGCTTACAGCAACGTGCTATATGTTCTGAATGCCCGAATTGGGAATCTGTGTCAAAACTTTGTTAGGAATTATGTGATCCTTACTAGCTGGAAGTAAGGGAGTTGGGGCATGAAGTTATTTCTAGAGGTTGGACACATACCCAGTTTAGCTCAGTTCTGGGCATCTTTGAAATACCTATACAAACTTGTTCCTACATAGTAACTTGCAACTTTGAATGAGAATGTGCTTGCTTACAGCAACGTGCTATATGTTCTGAATGCCCGAATTGGGAATCTGTGTCAAAACTTTGTTAGGAATTATGTGATCCTTACTAGCTGGAAGTAAGGGAGATGGGGCATGAAGTTATTTCTAGGGGTTGGAGACATACAACGTTTAGCTCAGTTCTGGGCATCTTTGAAATACCTATACAAACTTGTTCCTACATAGTAACTTGCAACTTTGAATGAGAATGTGCTTGCTTACAGCAACGTGCTATATGTTCTGAATGCCCGAATTGGGAATCTGTGTCAAAACTTTGTTAGGAATTATGTGATCCTTACTAGCTGGAAGTCAGGGAGTTTGGGCATGAAGATATTTCTAGGAGTTGGACACATACCAAGTTTAGCTCAGTTCTGGGCATCTTTGAAATACCTAAACAAACTTTTTCCTACATTGTAAATTGCAGCTTTGAATCAGAATGTGCTTGCTTACAGCAACGTGCTATATGTTCTGAATGCCCGAATTGGGAATCTGTGTCAAATCTTTGTTAGGAATTATGTGATCCTTACTAGATGGATGTAAGGGAGATGGGGCATGAAGTTATTTCTAGGAGTTGCAGACATACAACGTTTAGCTCAGTTCTGGGCATCTTTGAAACACCTATACAAACTTGTTCCTACATAGTAACTTGCAACTATGAATGAGAATGAGCTTGCTTACAGCAACGTGCTATATGTTCTGAATGCCCGAATTGGGAATCTGTGTCAAATCTTTGTTAGGAATTATGTGATCCTTACTAGATGGAAGTAAGAGAGATGGGGCATGAAGTTATTATTAGGAGTTGCAGACATACAACGTTTAGCTCAGTTCTGGGCATCTTTGAAATACCTATACAAACTTGTTCCTATATAGTAACTTGCAACTTTGAATGAGAACGTGCTTGCTTACAGCAACGTGCTATATGTTCTGAATGCCCGAATTGGGAATCTGTGTCAAAACTTTGTTAGGAATTATGTGATCCTCACTAGCTGGAAGTAAGGGAGATGGGGCATGAAGTTATTTCTAGGAGTTGGAGACATACAAACTTCAGCTCAGTTCTGGGCATCTTTGAAATACCTATACAAACTTGTTCCTACATAGTAACTTGCAACTTTGAATGAGAACGTGCTTGCTTACAGCAACGTGCTATATGTTCTGAATGCTCGAATTGGGAATCTGTCTCAAAACTTTGTTAGGAATTATGTGATCCTTACTAGCTGGAAGTAAGGGAGTTGGGGCATGAAGTTATTTCTAGAGGTTGGACACATACCAAGTTTAGCTCAGTTCTGGGCATCGTTGAAATACCTATACAAACTTGTTCCTACATAGTAACTTGCAACTTTGAATGAGAATGTGCTTGCTTACAGCAACGTGCTATATGTTCTGAATGCCCGAATTGGGAATCTGTCTCAAAACTTTGTTAGGAATTATGTGATCCTTACTACCTGGAAGTAAGGGAGATGGGGCATGAAGTTATTTCTAGGAGTTGGAGACATACAACGTTTAGCTCAGTTCTGGGCATCTTTGAAATTCCTATACAAACTTGTTCCTACATAGTAACCTGCAACTTTGAATGAGAATGTGCTTGCTTACAGCAACGTGCTATATGTTCTGAATGCCCGAATTGGGAATCTGTGTCAAAACTTTGTTAGAAATTATGTGATCCTTACTAGATGGAAGTAAGGGAGATGGGGCATGAAGTTATTTCTAGGAGTTGCAGACATACAGCGTTTAGCTCAGTTCTGGGCATCTTTGAAATACCTATACAAACTTGTTCCTACATAGTAACTTGCAACTTTGAATCAGAATGTGCTTGCTTACAGCAACGTGCTATATGTTCTGAATGCCCGAATTGGGAATCTGTGTCAAACCTTTGTTAGGAATTATGTGATCCTTACTAGCTGGAAGTAAGGGAGTTGGGGCATGAAGTTATTTCTAGAGGTTGGACACATACCAAGTTTAGCTCAGTTCTGGGCATCTTTGAAATACCTATACAAACTTGTTCCTACATAGTAACTTGCAACTTTGAATGAGAATGTGCTTGCTTACAGCAACGTGCTATATGTTCTGAATGCCCGAATTGGGAATCTGTGTCAAAACTTTGTTTGGAATTATGTGATCCTTACTAGCTGGAAGTAAGGGAGATGGGGCATGAAGTTATTTCTAGGAGTTGGACACATACCAAGTTTAGCTCAGTTCTGGGCATCTTTGAAATACCTATACAAACTTGTTTCTACATAGTAACTTGCAACTTTGAATCAAAATGTGCTTGGTTACAGCAACGTGCTATATGTTCTGAATGCCCGAATTGGGAATCTGTGTCAAAACTTTGTTAGGAATTATGTGATCCTTACTAGCTGGAAGTAAGGGAGATGGGGCATGAAGTTATTTCTAGGAGTTGGAGACATACAACGTTTAGCTCAGTTCTGGGCATCGTTGAAACACCTATACAAACTTGTTCCTACATAGTAACTTGCAACTTTGAATGAGAATGTGCTTGCTTACAGCAACGTGCTATATGTTCTGAATGCACGAAATGGGAATCTGTGTCAAAACTTTGTTAGGAATTATGTGATCTTTACTAGCTGGAAGTAAGGGAGATGGGGCATGAAGTTATTTCTAGGAGTTGGACACATACCCACTTTATCTCAGTTCTGGGCATCTTTGAAATACCTATACAAACTTGTTCCTACATAGTAACTTGCAACTTTGAATGAGAATGTGCTTGCTTACAGCAACGTGCTATATGTTCTGAATGCCCGAATTGGGCATCTGAGTCAAAACTTTGTTAGGAATTATGTGATACTTACTAGCTGGAAGTAAGGGAGATGGGGCATGTAGTTATTTCTAGGAGTTGGAGACATGCAACGTTTAGCTCAGTTCTGGGCATCTTTGAAATACCTATACAAACTTGTTCCTACATAGTAACTTGCAACTTAGAATGAGAATGTGCTTGCTTACAGCAACGTGCTATATGTTCTGAATGCCCGAATTGGGAATCTGTGTCAAAACTTTGTTAGGAATTATGTGATCCTTACTAGTTGGAAGTAAGGGAGTTGGGGCATGAAGTTATTTCTAGAGGTTAGACACATACCAAGTTTAGCTCAGTTCTGGGCATCTTTGAAATACCTATACAAACTTGTTCCTACATAGTAACTTGCAACTTTGAATGAGAATGTGCTTGCTTACAGCAACGTGCTATATGTTCTGAATGCCCGAATTGGGAATCTGTGTCAAAACTTTGTTAGGAATTATGTTATCCTTACTAGCTGGAAGTAAGGGAGATGGGGCATGAAGTAACTTCTAGGAGTTGGAGACATACAACGTTTAGCTCAGTTCTGGGCATCTTTGAAATACCTATACAAACTTGTTCCTACATAGTAACTTGCAACTTTGAATGAGAATGTGCTTGCTTACAGCAACGTGCTATATGTTCTGAATGCCCGAAATGGGAATCTGTGTCAAAATTTGTTAGGAATTATGTGATCATTACTAGCTGGAAGTAAGGGAGATGGGGCATGAAGTTATTTCTAAGAGTTGAACACATACCCACTTTAGTTCAGTTCTGGGCATCTTTGAAATACCTATACAAACTTGTTCCTACATAGTAACTTGCAACTTTGAATCACAATGTGCTTGCTTACAGCAACGTGCTATATGTTCTGAATGCCCGAATTGGGAATCTGTGTCAAAACTTTGTTAGGAATTATGTGATCCTCACTAGCTGGATGTAAGGGAGATGGGGCATGAAGTTATTTATAGGAGTTGGAGACATACTACGTTTAGCTCAGTTCTGGGCTACTTTGAAATACCTAAACAAACTTGTTCCTACACAGTAACTTGCAACTTTGAATGAGAATGTGCTTGCTTACAGCAACGTGCTATATGTTCTGAATGCCCGAATTGGGAATCTGTGTCAAAACTTTGTTAGGAATTATGTGATCCTCACTAGTTGGAAGTAAGGGAGATGGGGCATGAAGTTATTTCTAGGAGTTGCAGACATACACCGTTTAGCTCAGTTCTGGGCATCTTTGAAATACCTATACAAACTTGTTCCTACATAGTAACTTGCAACTGTGAATGAGAATGAGCTTGCTTACAGCAACATGCTATATGTTCTGAATACCCGAATTGGGAATCTGTGTCAAAACTTTGTTAGGAATATGTGATCCTTACTAGCTGGAAGTCAGGGAGTTTGGGCATGAAGATATTTCTAGGAGTTGGACACATACCAAGTTTAGCTCAGTTCTGGGCATCTTTGAAATACCTAAACAAACTTTTTCCTACATTGTAAATTGCAGCTTTGAATCAGAATGTGCTTGCTTACAGCAACGTGCTATATGTTCTGAATGCCCGAATTGGGAATCTGTGTCAAAACTTTGTTAGGAATTATGTGATCCTTACTAGATGGAAGTAAGGGAGATGGGGCATGAAGTTATTTCTAGGAGTTGCAGACATACAACGTTTAGCTCAGTTCTGGGCATCTTTGAAACACCTATACAAACTTGTTCCTACATAGTAACTTGCAACTATGAATGAGAATGAGCTTGCTTACAGCAACGTGCTATATGTTCTGAATGCCCGAATTGGGAATCTGTGTCAAATCTTTGTTAGGAATTATGTGATCCTTACTAGCTGGAAGTAAGGGAGATGGGGCATGAAGTTAATTCTTGGAGTTGGAGACATACCAAGTTTAGCTCAGTTCTGGGCATCTTTGAAAGTCCTATACAAACTTGTTCCTACATAGTAACTTGCATCTTTGAATGAGAATGTGCTTGCTTACAGCAACGTGCTATATGTTCTGAATGCCCGAATTGGGAATCTGTGTCAAAACTTTGTTAGGAATTATGTGATCCTTACTAGCTGGAAGTAAGGGAGATGGGGCATGAAGTTATTTCTTGGAGTTGGAGACATACCAAGTTTAGCTCAGTTCTGGGCATCTTTGAAAGTCCTATACAAACTTGTTCCTACATAGTAACTTGCATCTTTGAATGAGAATGTGCTTGCTTACAGCAACGTGCTATATGTTCTGAATGCCCGAATTGGGAATCTGTGTCAAAACTTTGTTAGGAATTATGTGATCCCTACTAGATGGAAGTAAGTGAGATGGGGCATGAAGTTATTTCTAGGAGTTGGAGACATACAACGTTTACCTCAGTTCCGGGAATCTTTGAAATACCTATACAAACTTGTTCCTACATAGTAACTTGCAACTTTGAATCAGAATGTGCTTGCTTACAGCAACGTGCTATATGTTCTGAATGCCCGAATTGGGAATCTGTGTCAAAACTTTGTTAGAAATTATGTGATCCTTACTAGCTGGAAGTAAGGGAGATGGGGCATGAAGTTACTTCTTGGAGTTGGAGACATACAACGTTTAGCTCAGTTCTGGGCATCTTAGAAATATCTATACAAACTTGTTCCTACATAGTAACTTGCAACTTTGAATGAGAATGTGCTTGCTTACAGCAAGGTGCTGTATGTTCTGAATGCCCGAATTGGGAATCTGTGTCAAAACTTTGTTAGGAATTATGTGATCCTTACTAGCTGGAAGTAAGGGAGATGGGGCATGAAGTTATTTCTAGGAGTTGGAGACATACAACGTTTAGCTCAGTTCTGGGCATCTTTGAAATACCTATACAAACTTGTTCCTACATAGTAACCTGCAACTTTGAATCAGAATGTGCTTGTTTACAGCAACGTGCTATATGTTCTGAATGCCCGAATTGGGAATCTGTGTCAAAACTTTGTTAGGAATTATGTGATCCTTACTAGCTGGAAGTAAGGGAGATGGGGCATGAAGTTATTTCTAGGAGTTGGAGACATACAACGTTTAGCTCAGTTCTGGGCATCTTTGAAATACCTATACAAACTTGTTCCTACATAGTAACTTGCAACTTTGAATGAGAATGTGCTTGCTTACAGCAACGTGCTATATGTTCTGAATGCCCGAATTGGGAATCTGTGTCAAAACTTTGTTTGGAATTGTATGATCCTTACTGGCTGGAAGTAAGGGAGTTGGGGCATGAAGTTATTTCTAGGAGTTGGACACATACCCACTTTAGCTCAGTTCTGGGCATCATTGAAATACCTATAGAAACTTGTTCCTTCATAGTAACTTGCTTCTTGGAATGAGATAATGCTGCTTAAAGCAACGTGCTATATGTTCTGAATGCCCGAATTGGGAATCTGTGTCAAAACTTTGCTGGGAATTATGTGATCCTTACTAGCTGGAAGTAAGGGAGATGGGGCATGAAGTTATTTCTAGGAGTTGGAGACATACAACGTTTAGCTCAGTTCTGGGCATCTTTGAAATACCTATACAAACTTGTTCCTACATAGTAACTTGCAACTTTGAATGAGAATGTGCTTGCTTACAGCAACGTGCTATATGTTCTGAATGCCCGAATTGGGAATCTGTGTCAAAACTTTGTTAGGAATTATGTTATCCTTACTAGCTGGAAGTAAGGGAGATGGGGCATGAAGTAACTTCTAGGAGTTGGAGACATACAACGTTTAGCTCAGTTCTGGGCATCTTTGAAATACCTATACAAACTTGTTCCTACATAGTAACTTGCAACTTTGAATGAGAATGTGCTTGCTTACAGCAACGTGCTATATGTTCTGAATGCCCGAAATGGGAATCTGTGTCAAAATTTGTTAGGAATTATGTGATCATTACTAGCTGGAAGTAAGGGAGATGGGGCATGAAGTTATTTCTAAGAGTTGAACACATACCCACTTTAGTTCAGTTCTGGGCATCTTTGAAATACCTATACAAACTTGTTCCTACATAGTAACTTGCAACTTTGAATCACAATGTGCTTGCTTACAGCAACGTGCTATATGTTCTGAATGCCCGAATTGGGAATCTGTGTCAAAACTTTGTTAGGAATTATGTGATCCTCACTAGCTGGATGTAAGGGAGATGGGGCATGAAGTTATTTATAGGAGTTGGAGACATACTACGTTTAGCTCAGTTCTGGGCTACTTTGAAATACCTAAACAAACTTGTTCCTACACAGTAACTTGCAACTTTGAATGAGAATGTGCTTGCTTACAGCAACGTGCTATATGTTCTGAATGCCCGAATTGGGAATCTGTGTCAAAACTTTGTTAGGAATTATGTGATCCTCACTAGTTGGAAGCAAGGGAGATGGGGCAAGAAGTTATTTCTAGGAGTTGGAGACATACAACGTTTAGCTCAGTTCTGGGCATCTTTGAAATACCTATACAAACTTGTTCCTACATAGTAACTTGCAACTTTGAATGAGAATGAGCTTGCTTACAGCAACGTGCTATATGTTCTGAATGCCCGAATTGGGAATCTGTGTCAAAACATTGTTAGGAATTATGTGATCCTTACAAGTTGGAAGTAAGGGAGATGGGACATGAAGTTAATTCTAGGAGTTGGAGACATACAACGTTTAGCTCAGTTCTGGGCATCTTTGAAATACCTATACAAACTTGTTCCTACATAGTATCTTGCAACTTTGAATGAGAATGTGCTTGCTTACAGCAACGTGCTATATGTTCTGAATGCCCGAATTGGGAATCTGTGTCAAAACTTTGTTAGGAATTATGTGATCCTCACTAGCTGGAAGTATGGGAAATGGGGCATGAAGTTATTTCTAGGAGTTGGAGACATACAAACTTCAGCTCAGTTCTGGGCATCTTTGAAAGTCCTATACAAACTTGTTCCTACATAGGAACTTGCGTCTTTGAATGAGAATGTGCTTGCTTACAGCAACGTGCTATATGTTCTGAATGCCCGAATTGGGAATCTGTGTCAAAACTTTGTTAGGAATTATGTGATCCTTACTAGCTGGAAGTAAGGGAGATGGGGCATGAAGTTATTTCTAGGAGTTGCAGACATACACCGTTTAGCTCAGTTCTGGGCATCTTTGAAATACCTATACAAACTTGTTCCTACATAGTAACTTGCAACTGTGAATGAGAATGAGCTTGCTTACAGCAACGTGCTATATGTTCTGAATACCCGAATTGGGAATCTGTGTCAAAACTTTGTTAGGAATTATGTGATCCTTACTAGCTGGAAGTCAGGGAGTTTGGGCATGAAGATATTTCTAGGAGTTGGACACATACCAAGTTTAGCTCAGTTCTGGGCATCTTTGAAATACCTAAACAAACTTTTTCCTACATTGTAACTTGCAGCTTTGAATCAGAATGTGCTTGCTTACAGCAACGTGCTATATGTTCTGAATGCCCGAATTGGGAATCTGTGTCAAAACTTTGTTAGGAATTATGTGATCCTTACTAGATGGAAGTAAGCGAGATGGGGCATGAAGTTATTTCTAGGAGTTGCAGACGTACAACGTTTAGCTCAGTTCTGGGCATCTTTGAAACACCTATACAAACTTGTTCCTACATAGTAACTTGCAACTATGAATGAGAATGAGCTTGCTTACAGCAACGTGCTATATGTTCTGAATGCCCGAATTGGGAATCTGTGTCAAATCTTTGTTAGGAATTATGTGATCCTTACTAGCTGGAAGTAAGGGAGATGGGGCATGAAGTTAATTCTTGGAGTTGGAGACATACCAAGTTTAGCTCAGTTCTGGGCATCTTTGAAAGTCCTATACAAACTTGTTCCTACATAGTAACTTGCATCTTTGAATGAGAATGTGCTTGCTTACAGCAACGTGCTATATGTTCTGAATGCCCGAATTGGGAATCTGTGTCAAAACTTTGTTAGGAATTATGTGATCCTTACTAGCTGGAAGTAAGGGAGATGGGGCATGAAGTTATTTCTTGGAGTTGGAGACATACCAAGTTTAGCTCAGTTCTGGGCATCTTTGAAAGTCCTATACAAACTTGTTCCTACATAGTAACTTGCATCTTTGAATGAGAATGTGCTTGCTTACAGCAACGTGCTATATGTTCTGAATGCCCGAATTGGGAATCTGTGTCAAAACTTTGTTAGGAATTATGTGATCCCTACTAGATGGAAGTAAGTGAGATGGGGCATGAAGTTATTTCTAGGAGTTGGAGACATACAACGTTTACCTCAGTTCCGGGAATCTTTGAAATACCTATACAAACTTGTTCCTACATAGTAACTTGCAACTTTGAATCAGAATGTGCTTGCTTACAGCAACGTGCTATATGTTCTGAATGCCCGAATTGGGAATCTGTGTCAAAACTTTGTTAGAAATTATGTGATCCTTACTAGCTGGAAGTAAGGGAGATGGGGCATGAAGTTACTTCTTGGAGTTGGAGACATACAACGTTTAGCTCAGTTCTGGGCATCTTAGAAATATCTATACAAACTTGTTCCTACATAGTAACTTGCAACTTTGAATGAGAATGTGCTTGCTTACAGCAAGGTGCTGTATGTTCTGAATGCCCGAATTGGGAATCTGTGTCAAAACTTTGTTAGGAATTATGTGATCCTTACTAGCTGGAAGTAAGGGAGATGGGGCATGAAGTTATTTCTAGGAGTTGGAGACATACAACGTTTAGCTCAGTTCTGGGCATCTTTGAAATACCTATACAAACTTGTTCCTACATAGTAACCTGCAACTTTGAATCAGAATGTGCTTGTTTACAGCAACGTGCTATATGTTCTGAATGCCCGAATTGGGAATCTGTGTCAAAACTTTGTTAGGAATTATGTGATCCTTACTAGCTGGAAGTAAGGGAGATGGGGCATGAAGTTATTTCTAGGAGTTGGAGACATACAACGTTTAGCTCAGTTCTGGGCATCTTTGAAATACCTATACAAACTTGTTCCTACATAGTAACTTGCAACTTTGAATGAGAATGTGCTTGCTTACAGCAACGTGCTATATGTTCTGAATGCCCGAATTGGGAATCTGTGTCAAAACTTTGTTTGGAATTGTATGATCCTTACTGGCTGGAAGTAAGGGAGTTGGGGCATGAAGTTATTTCTAGGAGTTGGACACATACCCACTTTAGCTCAGTTCTGGGCATCATTGAAATACCTATAGAAACTTGTTCCTTCATAGTAACTTGCTTCTTGGAATGAGATAATGCTGCTTAAAGCAACGTGCTATATGTTCTGAATGCCCGAATTGGGAATCTGTGTCAAAACTTTGCTGGGAATTATGTGATCCTTACTAGCTGGAAGTAAGGGAGATGGGGCATGAAGTTATTTCTAGGAGTTGGAGACATACAACGTTTAGCTCAGTTCTGGGCATCTTTGAAATACCTATACAAACTTGTTCCTACATAGTAACTTGCAACTTTGAATGAGAATGAGCTTGCTTACAGCAACGTCCTATATGTTCCGAATGCCCGAATTGGGAATCTGTGTCAAATCTTTGTTAGGAATTATGTGATCCTTACTAGCTGGAAGTAAGGGAGATGGGTCATGAAGTTATTTCTAGGAGTTGGAGACATACAAAGTTTAGCTCAGTTCTGGGCATCTTTGAAAGTCCTATACAAACTTGTTTCTACATAGTAACTTGCATCTTTGAATGAGATTGTGCTTGCTTACAGCAACGTGCTATATGTTCTGAATGCCCGAATTGGGAATCTGTGTCAAAACTTTGTTAGGAATTATGTGATCCTTACTAGAAGATTGTAAGGGAGTTGGGGCATGAAGTTATTTCTAGGAGTTGGACACATACCCACTTTAGTTCAGTTTTGGGCATCTTTGAAATACCTATGCAAACTTGTTCCTACATAGTAACTTGCTACTTGGAATGAGAATGTGCTGGCTTAAACCAACGTGCTACATGTTCTGAATGCCCGAATTGGGAATCTGTGTCAAAATTTTGTTAGGATTTATGTGATCCTTACTAGCTGGAAGTAAGGGAGATGGGGCATGAAGTTATTTCTAGGAGTTGGAGACATACCAAGTTTAGCTCAGTTCTGGGCATCTTTGAAATACCTATACAAACGTGTTCCTACATAGTAACTTGCAACTTTGAATGAGTATGTGCTTGCTTACAGCAACGTGCTATATGATCTGAATGCCCGAATTGGGAATCTGTGTCAAAACTTTTTTAGGAATTTTGTGATCCTTACTAGCTGGAAGTAAGGGAGATGGGTCATGAAGTTATTTCTAGGAGTTGGAGACATACAACGTTTAGCTCAGTTCTGGGCACATTTGAAATACCTATACAAACTTGTTCCTACATAGTAACTTGCAACTTTGAATGAGAATGTGCTTGCTTACAGCAACGTGCTATATGTTCTGAATGCCCGAATTGGAAATCTGTGTCAAAACTTTGTTAGGAATGATGTGATCATTACTAGCTGGAAGTAAGGGAGATGGGGCATGAAGTTATTTCTAGGAGTTGGAGACATACAACGTTTAGCTCAGTTCTGGCCATCTTTGAAATACATATACAAACTTGTTCCTACATAGTAACTTGCAACTTTGAATGAGAATGTGCTTGCTTACAGCAACGTGCTATATGTTCTGAATGCCCGAATTGGGAATCTGTGTCAAAACTTTGTTAGGAATTATGTGATCCTTACTAGATGGAAGTAAGGGAGATGGGGCATGAAGTTATTTCTTGGAGTTGGAGACATGCCAAGTATAGCTCAGTTCTGCGCATCTTTGAAATACCTATACAAACTTGTTCCTACATAGTAACTTACCACTTTGAATGAGAATAGGCTTGCTTAAAGCAACGTGCTATATGTTCTGAATGCCCGAATTGGGAATCTGTGTCAAATCTTTGTTAGGAATTATGTGTATCTTACTAGCTGGAAGTAAGGGAGTTGGGACATGAAGTTATTTCTAGGAGTTGGACACATACCAAGTTTAGCACAGTTCTGGGCATCTTTGAAATACCTATACAAACTTGTTCCTTCCTAGTAACTTGCAACTTTGAATGAGAATGTGCTTGCTTACAGCAAAGTGCTATATGTTCTGAATGTCCGAATTGGGAATCTGTGTCAAAACTTTGTTAGGAATTAGGTGATCCTTACTAGTTGGAAGTAAGGGAGATGGGGCATGAAGTTTTTTCTTGGAGTTGGAGACATACCCACTTTAGCTCAGTTCTGGGGATCTTTGAAAGTCCTATATAAACTTGTTTCTAGATAGTAACTTGCAACTTTGAATGTGAAAGTGCTTGCTTACAGCAACGTGCTATATGTTCTGAATGCCCGATTTCGGAATCTGTGTCAAAACTTTGTTAGGAATTATGTGATCCTTACAAGCTGGAAGTAATGGTGATGGGGCATGAAGTTGTTTCTAGGAGTTGGAGACATACCCACTTTAGCTCAGTTCGGGGGATCTTTGAAAGTCCTTTACAAACTTGTTCGTACATAGTAACTTGCCACTTGGAATGAGAAAGTGCTTGCTTACAGCAACGTGCTATATGTTCTGAATGCCCGAATTCGGAATCTGTGTCAAAACTTTTTAGGAATTATGTGATACTTACTAGCTAGATGTAAGGGAAATGGTGCATGAAGTTATTTCTAGGAGTTGGAGACAAACCCACTTCAGCTCAGTTCTGGGGATCTTTGAAAGTCCTATACAAACTTTCTCCTACATAGTAACTTGCTACACTGAATGAGAAAGATCTTGATTACAGAAACGTGCTATATGTTCTGAATGTCCGAATTGTGAATCTGGGTCAAAACTTTGTTAGGAATTAGGTGATCCTTACTAGCTGGAAGTAAGTGAAATGGGCATGAAGTTTTTTCTCGGAGTTGGAGACATACCCACTTTAGCTCAGTTCTGGGGATCTTTGAAGGTCCTATACAAACTTGTTCCTAGATAGTAACTTACAACATTGAATGTGAAAGGGCTTGCTTACAGCAACGTGCTATATGTTCTGAATGCCTGAATTGGGAATCTGTGTCAAACTTTGTTAGGAAATATGTGATCCTTACTAGCTGGAAGTAAGGGAGATGGGGCATGAAGTTTTTCTAGGAGTTGGAGACATACCCACTTTAGCTCAGTTCTGGGGATCTTTGAAAGTCCTATACAAACTTGTTCCTTGATTGTAACTTGCTAGTTGAAATGCGAAAGTGCTTGCTTAAAGCAACGTGCTATATGATCTGAATGCCCGAATTGGGAATCTGTGTCAAAACTTTGTTAGGAATTATGTGATGCTTACCAGCTGGAAGTAAGGGAGAAGGGGCATGAAGTTATTTCTAGGAGTTGGAGACATACCCACTTTAGCTCAGTTCTGGGAAAATTTGAAAGACCTATACAAAGTTGTTCCTACGTAGAAAATTTCCACTTGGAATAAGAAAGTGCTTGCTTACAGCAACGTGCTATATGATCTGAATGCCCGAATTGGGAATCTGTGTCAAAACTTTGTTAGGAATTATGTGATGCTTACCAGCTGGAAGTAAGGGAGAAGGGGCATGAAGTTATTTCTAGGAGTTGGAGACATACCCACTTTAGCTCAGTTCTGGGCATCGTTGAAATACCTATACAAACTTGTTCCTACATAGTAACTTGCAACTTTGAATGAGAATGTGCCTGCTTACAGCAACGTGCTATCTGTTCTGAATGCCCGAATTGGAAATCTGTGTCAAAACTTTGTTAGGAATTATGTGATCCTTACTAGCTGGAAGTAAGGTAGATGGGGCATGAAGTTATTTCTAGGAGTTGTAGACATACCCACTTTAGCTCAGTTTTGGGAATCTTTGAAATACCTATACAAACTTGTTCCTACATAGTAACTTGCAACTTTGAATGAGAATGTGCTTGCTTACAGCAACGTGCTATCTGTTCTGAATGCCCGAATTGGGAATCAGTGTCAAAACTTTCTTAGGAATTATGTGATCCTTACTAGCTGGAAGTAAGTGAGATGGGGCATGAAGTTATTTCTAGGAGTTGGAGACATACCAAGTTTAGCTCAGTTCTGGGCATCTTTGAAATGCCTATACAAACTTGTTCCTACATAGTAACTTGCAACTTTGATTGAGAATGTGTTTGCTTACAGCAACGTGCTATATGTTCTGAATGCCCGAATTGGAAATCTGTGTCAAAACTTGTTAGGAATTATGTGATCCTTACCAGATGGAAGTAAGGGAGATGGAGCATGAAGTTATTTCTAGGAGTTGGAGACATACCCACTTTAGCTCATTTCTGGGCATCTTTGAAATACCTATAGAAACTTGTTCCTGCATTGTAACTTGCTACTTGGACTGAGAAAGTGCTTGCTTAAAGCAACGTGCTATATGTTCTGAATGCCTGAATTGGGAATCTGTGTCAAAGGTTTGTTAGGAATTATGTGATCCATACTAGACGGAAGTAAGGGAGATGGGGCATGAAGTTATTTCTAGGAGTCGGAGACATACCAAGTTTAGCTCAGTTCTGGGCATCTTTGAAATACCTATACAAACTTGTTCCTACATAGTAACTTGCAACTTTGAATGAGAATGTGCTTGCTTACACAACGTGCTATATGTTCTGAATGCCCGAATTGGGAATCTGTGTCAAAACTTTGTTAGGAATTATGTGATCCTTACTAGATGGAAGTAAGGGAGATGGGGCATGAAGTTATTTCTAGGAGTTGGAGACATACAACGTTTAGCTCAGTTCTGGGCACCTTTGAAATACCTATAGAAACTTGTTCCTACATAGTAACTTGCTACTTGGAATGAGAAAGTGCTCCCTTAAAGCAACGTGCTATATGTTCTGAATGCCCGAATTGGGAATGTGTCAAAACTTTCTTAGGGATTATGTGATCCTAACTAGATGGAAGTAAGGGAAATCGGGCATGAAGTTATTTCTAGGAGTTGCAGACATACACACTTTAGCTCAGTTCTTTGCATCTTTGAAATACCTATATAAACTTGTTCCTATATAATAACTTGCTACTTCGGATGAGAAAGTGCTTGCTTAAAGGAACGTGCTATATGTTCTGAATGCCCGAATTGGGGATCTGTGTCAAAACTTTGTTAGGAATTATGTGATCCTTACTAGCTGGAAGTAATGGAGATGAGGCATGAAGTTATTTCTAGGAGTTGGAGACATACCCACTTTAGCTCAGTTCTGGGCATCTTTGAAATACCTATAGAAACTTATTCCTACATTGTAACTTGCTACTTGGAATGAGAAAGTGCTTGCTTAAAGCAACGTGCTATATGTTCTGAATGCCCGAATTGGGAATCTGTGTCAAAACTTTGTTAGGAATTGTGTGATCCTTACTAGCTGGAAGTAAGGGAGATGGGGCATGAAGTTATTTCTAGGAGTTGGAGACATACCAAGTTTAGCTCAGTTCTGGACATCTTTGAAATACCTATACAAACTTGTTCCTACATAGTAACTTGCAACTTTAAATGAGAATGTGCTTGCTTACAGCAACGTGCTATATGTTCTGAATGCCCGAATTGGGAATCTGTGTCAAAACTTTGTTAGGAATTATGTGATCCTTACTAGCTAGAAGTAAGGGAGATGGGGCATTAAGTTATTTCTACGAGTTGGAAACATACCAAGTTTAGCTCAGTTCTGGGCATCTTTGAAATACCTATATAAACTTGATCCTACATAGTAACTTGCTACTTGGAATGAGAAAGTGCTTGCTTAAAGCAACGTGCTATATGTTCTGAATGCCCGAATTGGGAATCTGTGTCAAAACTTTGTTAGGAATTATGTGATCCTTACTAGCTGGAAGTAAGGGAGATGGGGCATGATGTTACTTCTAGGTGTTGGAGACATACCAAGATTAGCTCAGTTCTGGGCATCTTTGAAATGCCTATACAAACTTGTTCCTACATAGTAACTTGCAACTTTGACTGAGAATGTATTTGCTTACAGCAACGTGCTATATGTTCTGAATGCCCGAATTGGGAATCTGTGTCAAAACTTGTTAGGAATTATGTGATCCTTACCAGATGGAAGTAAGGGAGATGGAGCATGAAGTTATTTCTAGGAGTTGGAGACATACCCACTTTAGCTCATTTCTGGGCATCTTTGAAATACCTATAGAAACTTGTTCCTGCATTGTAACTTGCTACTTGGACTGAGAAAGTGCTTGCTTAAAGCAACGTGCTATATGTTCTGAATGCCTGGATTGGGAATCAGTGTCAAAGGTTTGTTAGGAATTATGTGATCCTTACTAGACGGAAGTAAGGGAGATGGGGCATGAAGTTATTTCTAGGAGTCGGAGACATACCAAGTTTAGCTCAGTTCTGGGCATCTTTGAAATACCTATACAAACTTGTTCCTACATAGTAACTTGCAACTTTGAATGAGAATGTGCTTACTTACACAACGTGCTATATGTTCTGAATGCCCGAATTGGGAATCTGTGTCAAAACTTTGTTAGGAATTATGTGATTCTTACTAGCTGGAAGTAAGGGAGATGGGGCATGAAGTTATTTCTAGGAGTTGGAGACATACCAAATTTAGCTCAGTTCTGGGCATCTTTGAAATACCTATATAAACTTGTTCCTACATAGTAGCTTGCTACTTGGAATGAGAAAGTGCTTCCTTAAAGCAACGTGCTATATGTTGTGAATGCCCGAATTGGGAATGTGTCAAATCTTTGTTAGGGATTATGTGATCCTAACTAGATGGAAGTAAGGGAAATCGGACATGAAGTTATTTCTAGGAGTTGGAGACATACCCACTTTAGCTCAGTTCTTTGCATCTTTGAAATACCTATATAAACTTGTTCCTACATAGTAACTTGCTACTTTGGATGAGAAAGTGCTTGCTTAAAGGAACGTGCTATATGTTCTGAATGCCCGAATTGGGGATCTGTATCAAAACTTTGTTAGGAATTATGTGATCCTTACTAGCTGAAAGTAATGGAGATGAGGCATGAAGTTATTTCTAGGAGTTGGAGACATACCCACTTTAGCTCAGTTCTGGGCATCTTTGAAATACCTATAGAAACTTATTCCTACATTGTAACTTGCTACTTGGAATGAGAAAGTGCTTGCTTAAAGCAACGTGCTATATGTTCTGAATGCCCGAATTGGGAATCTGTGTCAAAACTTTGTTAGGAATTATGTGATCCTTACTAGCTGGAAGTAAGGGAGATGGGGCATGAAGTTATTTCTAGGAGTTGGAGACATACCAAGTTTAGCTCAGTTCTGGACATCTTTGAAATACCTATACAAACTTCTTCCTACATAGTAACTGGCAACTTTGAATGAGAATGTGCTTGCTTACAGCAACGTGCTATATGTTCTGAATGCCTGAATTGGGAATCTGTGTCAAAACTTTGTTAGGAATTATGTGATCCTTACTAGCTGGAAGTAAGGGAGATGGGGCATGAAGTTTTTCTAGGAGTTGGAGACATACCCACTTTAGCTCAGTTCTGGGGATCTTTGAAAGTCCTATACAAACTTGTTCCTTGATTGTAACTTGCTAGTTGAAATGCGAAAGTGCTTGCTTAAAACAACTTGCTATATGTTCTGAATGCCCGAATTGGGAATCTGTGTCAAAATTTGTTAGGAATTAAGTGATCCTTAGTAGCAGGAAGAAAGGGAGATGGGGCATGAAGTTAATGCTAGGATTTGGAGACATATCCACTTTAGCTCAATTCTGCGGATCTTTGAAAGTCCTATACAAACTTGTTCCTACATAGTAACTTGCAACTTTGAATGAGAATGTGCTTGCTTACAGCAACGTGCTGTATGTTCCGAATGCCCGAATTGGGAATCTGTGTCAAATCTTGTTAGGAATTATGTGATCCTTACCAGATGGAAGTACGGGAGATGGAGCATGATGTTATTTATAGGAGTTGGAGACATACCCACTTTAGCTCAGTTCTGGGCATCTTTGAAATACCTATAGAAACTTGTTCCTGCATTGTAACTTGCTACTTGGACTGAGAAAGAGCTTGCTTAAAGCAACGTGCTATATGTTCTGAATGCCCGAATTGGGAATCTTTGTCAAAGGTTTGTTAGGAATTATGTGATCCTTACTAGATGGAAGTAAGGGAGATGGGGCATGAAGTTATTTCTAGGAGTTGGAGACATACCAAGTTTAGCTCAGTTCTGGACATCTTTGAAATACCTATACAAACTTCTTCCTACATAGTAACTGGCAACTTTGAATGAGAATGTGCTTGCTTACAGCAACGTGCTATATGTTCTGAATGCCTGAATTGGGAATCTGTGTCAAAACTTTGTTAGGAATTATGTGATCCTTACTAACTGGAAGTAAGGGAGATGGGGCATGAAGTTTTTCTAGGAGTTGGAGACATACCCACTTTAGCTCAGTTCTGGGGATCTTTGAAAGTCCTATACAAACTTGTTCCTTGATTGTAACTTGCTAGTTGAAATGCGAAAGTGCTTGCTTAAAACAACTTGCTATATGTTCTGAATGCCCAAATTGGGAATCTGTGTCAAAACTTTGTTAGGAATTTTGTGATCCTTAGTAGCAGGAAGAAAGGGAGATGGGGCATGAAGTTAATGCTAGGATTTGGAGACATATCCACTTTAGCTCAATTCTGCGGATCTTTGAAAGTCCTATACAAACTTGTTCCTACATAGTAACTTGCAACTTTGAATGAGAATGTGCTTGCTTACAGCAACGTGCTGTATGTTCCGAATGCCCGAATTGGGAATCTGTGTCAAAACTTGTTAGGAATTATGTGATCCTTACCAGATGGAAGTAAGGGAGATGGAGCATGATGTTATTTATAGGAGTTGGAGACATACTCACTTTAGCTCAGTTCTGGGCATCTTTGAAATACCTATAGAAACTTGTTCCTGCATTGTAACTTGCTACTTGGACTGAGAAAGAGCTTGCTTAAAGCAACGTGCTATATGTTCTGAATGCCCGAATTGGGAATCTTTGTCAAAGGTTTGTTAGGAATTATGTGATCCTTACTAGATGGAAGTAAGGGAGATGGGGCATGAAGTTATTTCTAGGAGTCAGAGACATACCAAGTTTAGCTCAGTTCTGGGCATCTTAGAAATACCTATACAAACTTGTTCCAACATAGTAACTTGCAACTTTGAATGAGAATGTGCTTGCTTACACAACGTGCTATATGTTCTGAATGCCCGAATTGAGAATCTGTGTCAAAACTTTGTTAGGAATTATGTGATCCTTACTAGCTGGAAGTAATCGTGATGGGGCATGAAGTTATTTCTAGGGGTTGGAGACATACCCACTTTAGCTCAGTTCTGGGGATCTTTGAAAGACCTATACAAACTTGCTCCTACATAGTACATTTCCACTTGGAATGAGAAAGTGCTTGCTTACAGCAACGTGCTATATGATCTGAATGTCCGAATTCGGAGTCTGTGTCAAAACTTTTTAGGAATTTTGTGATCCTTACTAGCTGGAAGTAAGGGAGATGGAGCATGAAGTTATTTCTAGGAGTTGGAGACATACCAAGTTTAGCTCAGTTCTGGGCATCTTTGAAATACCTATACAAACTTCTTCCTACATAGTAACTTGCATCTTTGAATGAGAATGTACTTGCTTAAAGCAACGTGCTATATGTTCTGAATGCCCGAATTGGGAATCTGTGTCAAAACTTTGTTAGGAATTATGAGATCCTTACTAGCTGGAAGTAAGGGAGATGGGGCATGAAGTTATTTCTAGGAGTTGGAGACATACCAAGTTTAGCTCAGTTCTGGGCATCTTTGAAATGCCTATACAAACTTGTTCCTACATAGTAACTTGCAACTCTGATTGAGAATGTGCTTGCTTACAGCAACGTGCTATATGTTCTGAATGCCCGAATTGGGAATCTGTGTCAAAACTTGTTAGGAATTATGTGATCCTTACAAGATGGAAGTAAGGGAGATGGAGCATGAAGTTATTTCTAGGAGTTGGAGACATACCCACTTTAGCTCATTTCTGGGCATCTTTGAAATACCTATAGAAACTTGTTCCTGCATTGTAACTTGCTACTTGGACTGAGAAAGTGCTTGCTTAAAGCAACGTGCTATATGTTCTGAATACCTGAATTGGGAATCTGTGTCAAAGGTTTGTTAGGAATTATGTGATCCTTACTAGACGGAAGTAAGGGAGATGGGGCATGAAGTTATTTCTAGGAGTCGGAGACATACCAAGTTTAGCTCAGTTCTGGGCATCTTTGAAATACCTATACAAACTTGTTCCTTCATAGTAACTTGCAACTTTGAATGAGAATGTGCTTGCTTACACAACGTGCTATATGTTCTGAATGCCCGAATTGGGAATCTGTGTCAAAACTTTGTTAGGAATTATGTGATCCTTACTAGCTGGAAGTAAGGGAGATGGGGCATGAAGTTATTTCTAGGAGTTGGAGACATACAACGTTTAGCTCAGTTCTGGGCATCTTTGAAATACCTATATAAACTTGTTCCTACATAGTAACTTGCTACTTGGAATGAGAAAGTGCTTGCTTAAAGGAACGTGCTATATGTTCTGAATGCCCGAATTGGGAATCTGTGTCAAAACTTTGTTAGGAATTATGTGATCCTTACTAGCTGGAAGTAAGGGAGATGGAGCATGAAGTTACTTCTAGGTGTTGGAGACATACCAAGATTAGCTCAGTTCTGGCATCTTTGAGATATCTATACAAGGTTGTTCCTACATAGTAACTTGCATCTTTGAATGAGAATGTGCTTGCTTACAGCAACGTGCTATATGTTCTGAATGCCCGATTTGGGAATCTGTGTCAAAACTTTGTTAGGAATTATGTGATCCTCACTAGCTGGAAGTAAGGGAGATGGGGCATGAAGTTATTTCTAGGAGTTGGAGACATACCCACTTTAGCTCAGTTCTGGGCATCTTTGAAATACCTATACAAACTTGTTCCTACATAGTAACTTGCAACTTTGAATGAGAATGTGCTTGCTTACAACAACGTGCTATATGTTCTGAATGCCCGAATTGGGAATCTGTGTCAAAACTTTGTTAGGAATTATGTGATCCTTACTAACTGGAACTAAGGGAGATGGGGCATGAAGTTATTTCTAGGAGTTGGAGACATACCCACTTTACCTCAGTTCTGGGCATCTTTGAAATACCTATACAAACTTGTTCCTACATAGTAACTTGCTAGTTGGAATGAGAAAGTGCTTTCTTAAAGCAAGGTGCTATATGTTCTGAATGCCCGAATTGGGAATTTGTGTCAAAACTTTGTTAGGAATTATGTGATCCTTACTAGCTGGAAGTAAGGGAGATGGGGCATAAAGTTATTTCTAGGAGTTGGAAACATACCAAGTTTATCTCAGTTCTGGGCATCTTTGAAATACCTATACAAACTTGTTCCTACATAGTAACTTGCAACTTTGAATGAGAATGTGCTTGCTTACAGCAACGTGTTATATGTTCTGAATGCCCGAATTGGGAATCTGTGTCAATAGTTTGTTAGGTATTATGTGATCCTTACTAGCTGGAAGTAAGGGAAATGGGGGATGAAGTTTTTTCTCGGAGTTGGAGACATGCCCACTTTAGCTCAGTTCTGGGGATCTTTGAAGGTCCTATACAAACTTGTTCCTAGATAGTAACTTGCAACTTTGAATGTGAAAGGGCTTGCTTACAGCAACGTGTTATATGTTCTGAATGCCTGAATTTGGAATATGTGTCAAAACTTTGTTAGAAATTATGTGATCCTTACTAGCTGGAAGTAAGGGAGATGGGGCATGAAGCTTTCTCTACGAGTTGGAGACATACCCACTTTAGCTGAGTTCTGGGGGTCTTTGAAAATCATATACAAACTTGTTACTACATAGTAACTTGCTTCTTGGAATCAGAAAGTGCTTGCTTAAAGCAACGTGCTATATGTTCTGAATGCCCGAATTGGGAATCTGTGTCAAAACTTTGTTAGGAATTATGTGATCCTTACTAGCTGGAAGTAAGGGAGATGGGCATGAAGTTATTTCTGGGATTTGGAGACATACCCACTTTAGCTCAGTTCTGGGCATCTTTGAAATACCTATAGAAACTTGTTCGTACATAGTAACTTGCTACTTGGAATGAGAACGTGCTTGCTTAAAGCAACGTGCTATATGTTCTGAATGCCCGAATTGGGAATCTGTGTCAAAACTTTGTTAGGAATTATGTGATCCTTACCAGCTGGAAGTAAGGGAGATGGGGCATGAAGTTATGTCTAGGAGTTGGAGACATACCCACTTTAGCTGAGTTCTGGGCATCTTTGAAAGTCCTATACAAACTTGTTCCTACATAGTAACTTGCAACTTGGAATGAGAAAGTGCTTGCTTAAAGCAACGTGCTATATGTTCTGAATGCCCGAATTGAGAATCTGTGTCAAAACATTGATAGGAATTATGTGATCCTTACTAGCTGGATTTAAGGGAGATGGATCATGAAGACATTTCTAGGAGTTCGAGACATACCCAGTTTACCTCTGTTTTGGTGATCTTTGAAAGTCCTATACAAACTTGTTCCTACATAGTAACTGGCAACTTGGAATGAGAAAGTGCTTGCTTACAGCAACGTGCTATATGTTCTGAATGTCCGAATTCGGAATCTGTGTCAAAACTTTGTTAGGAGTTAGGTTATCCTTACTAGCTGGAAGTAAGGGAGATGGGGCATTATGTTATTTCTAGGAGTTGGAGAAATACCCACTTTTGCTCAGTTCTGGGAATCTTTGAATGTCCTATACAAACTTGTTCCTATATAGTAACTTGCATCTTGGAATGAGAAAGTACTTGCTTAAAGCAACGTGCTATATGTTCTGAATGCCCGAATTGGGAATCGGTGTCAAATCTTTGTTAGGAATTATGTGATCCTTACTAGCTGAAAGTAAGGGAGATGGGGCATGAAGTTATTTCTATGAGTTGGAGACATACCCACTTTAGCTGAGTTCTGAAAATCTTTGAAAGTCCTATACAGACTTGTTCCTAGATAGTAACTTGCAACTTGGAAGAAGAAAGTGATTGCTTAAAGCAACGTGCTATTGTTCTGCATTTCCGAATTGGGAATCTGTGTCAAAACTTTGTTAGGAATTATGTGACCCTAACTATCTGGAAGTAAGGGAGATGGGGCATGAATATATTTGTATGAGTTGGAGGCATACCCACTTTAGGTCAGTTCTGGAAATCTTTGAATGTCCTATACAAACTTGTTCCTAGATAGTAACTTGCAACTTGGAATGAGAAAGTGCTTGCTTCAAGCAACGTGCTATATGTTCTGAATGCCCGAATGGGGAATCTGTGTCAAAACTTTGTTTGGAATTATGTGATCCTTAGTAGACGGAAGTAAGGGAAGGGGGCATTAAGTTATTTCTAGGAGTTGGAGACATACCCTCTTTAGCTCAGTTCTGGGGATCATTGAATGTCCTATACAAACTAGTTCCTACATAGTAACTTGCAACTTGGAATGAGAAAGTGCTTGCTTAAAGCAACGTGCTATATGTTCTGAATGTGCGAATTGGGAATCTGTGTCAAAACTTTGTTTTGAATTATGTGATCCTTAGTAGATGGAAGTAAGGGAGATGGGGCATGATGTTATTTCTAGGAGATAGAGACATACCCACTTTAGCTCAGTTCTGGCAATCATTGCACTTCCTGTACAAACTTGTTTCTACACAGCAGCTTGCAACTTGGAATGAGTAAGTGCTTGCTCAAATCAACATACCATATGTTCTAAATGCCCGAATTGGGAGTCTGTGTCAAAACTTTTTTAGGAATTATGTGATCCTTAGTAGATGGAAGTAAGGGTATGGGCCATGAAGTTATTCCTAGGAGTTGGAGACACACCTACTTAAGCTCATTTCTGGGAATCATTGCAAGGCCTATACCAACTTGTTGTTAGATAGCAACTTGCAACTTGGAATCAGAAAGTGCTTCTTCAAAGGAAAGTGCTATTTCTTCTCAATGCACCAAACATGAATCTCTTCCAAATCTTCTTTATGATTTATGTGATCCTTAGTAGCTGGAAGTAAGGGAGATGGAGCAAGAAGTTATTTCCTGGAGTTGGAGTCATAGCAAGATTTTCTCAGCTGTGGGCATCTTTGCATGTCCTATACAACTTGCTAGACAGCAACTTGCAACTTGGAATCAGAATGTGTTTCTTCAAAGGAACTGGCTATTTCTTCTCGATGCCCAAAAAGGGAATCTGTGCCCAATCTGGTCAGGAAATGTGTGATACTTACCAGATGGAAATAAGTGAGATGGGGCATGAAGTTATTTCCAGGAGATAGACACATACCCACTTTCGCTCAGTTCTGGCAATCATTGCAAGTCCTATATAAACTTGTTTCTACACAGCAGCTTGCAACTTGGAATGAGAAAGTGCTTGCTCAAAGCAACGTTCTATGTGTTCTGAATGCCAGAATTGGGAATCTGTGTCAGAACTTTTTTAGGAATTATGTGAACCTTTCTAGATGGAAGTAAGGGAGATAGGGCATGAAGTTATTTCTAGAAGTTGGAGACATACCCACTTAAGCTCAGTTCTGAGAATCTTTGCAAGTCCTATGCAAACTTGTTGCTAGACAGCAACTTGAAACTTGGAATCAGAAAGTGCTTCTTCAAAGTTACGTGCCATTTCTTCACAAAGCACCAAACATTAATCTGTGCCAAAACTTCTTTAGTAATTATGTGATCCTTACGAGATGGAAGTAAGGGAGACGGAGCATGAAGTTATTTCCAGGACTTGCAGTCATACCCAGTTTTTCTCAGCTGTGGGATTCTTTGCAAGTCTTATACAAACTTGTTACTAGACAACAACTTGCAACTTGGAATCTGAAAGTGTTTCTTCAAAGGAACTTGCGATTTCTTCTCAATGCCCAAAAAGGGAATCTTTGACAAACTTTTTTAGGAATTATGTCATCCCTACTAGATGGAAGTAAGGGAGATAGGGCATGAAGACATTTCTAGGAGTTGAAACATGCCCACTTTAGCTCATCTCTGGGAATTTTTGCAAGTCCTATACAAACTTGTGGCTAGACAACAATTGCAACTTTGAATCCGAAAGTGCTTCGTCAAAGGAACATGCTATATCTTCTCAAGGCACCAAACGTTAATCTCTAGCAAAACTTCTTTAGGAATTATGTCATCCTTACTAGCTGTACGTAAGGGAAATGGGGCATGCAGTTATTTCCGGACATAGAGACCTACTCACTGTAGCTAAGTTCTGGCAATCTTTGCCAGTGCTATACAAACTTTCTTCTACACAGCAGCTTACAACTTCGAATGAGAAAGTGGTTTCTCAAGGGAACGTGTTATTTCTTCTCAATGTCCTAATTGGGAATCTGTGTCAAACCTTTATTAAGAATTATATAAACCTTACTAGATGGAAGAAAGGGAGATGGGGCATGAAGTTATTTCTAGGAGTTGGATACAGACCCACGTTAGTCCAGCTCTGGGAATCTTTGCCAGTCCTATACAAGGTTGTTGCTAGAGATCAACTTGCTGCTTGGAATCAGAAACTGCTTCATCACTGGAACGTGCTTTTTCTTCTCAAGACACCAAGTATTAATCTCTCCCAAAACATCTTTAGGAATTATGTGATCCTTACACGATGGAAGTATTTGAGATGGACCATGATTTTATTTCCATGACTTGAAGTCATACCCAGTTTTTCTCAGCTGTGGGCATCTTTGCAAGTCCTACAGAACTTGTTGCTTGACAGCAACTTGCAACTTAGAATCAGAAAGTGTTTCTTCAAAGGAACGTGCTATTTCTTCTCAATGCCCAAAAAGGGAATCTGAGACAAAACTTATTTAGGAATTATGTGATCCTTATTAGCTGTAAGTAAAGGAAATGGGGCATGCAGTTATTTCTAGGAGATAGAGACATACTCACTTTAGCTCAGTTCTGGAAATCTTGGCCAGTCCTATGCAAACTTGTTTCTACGCAGCATCTTACAACTTGGAATGAGAAAGTGCTTCCTCAAGGGAATGTGCTATTTCTTCTCAATGCCCTAATTGGAAATCTGTGTCAAACTTTTTTTAGGAATTATGTGATCCTTATGAGATGGACGTAAGAGACATGGGGCATGAAGTTATTTCCCGGACTTGGATTCTTACCCAGTGCTTGCTCAAAGGAACTTGCAATTTCTTCTCAATGCCCATTTGGGAATCTGTGACAAATCTTTTTTAGGAAATATGTGATCCTTACTAGATGGAAGTAAGGGAGATGGGCCATGAATTTATTTCTAGGAGTTGAAGACATACCCACTTATGCTCATCTCTGGGAATCTTTGCAAGTCCTATACAAACTTGTTGCTAGGCAGCAACTTGCAACTTGGAATCAGAAAGTGCTTCTTCAAAGGAATGTGTTATTTCTTCTCAAGGTACCAAACTTTAATCTGTCCCAAATCTTCTTTAGGAATTATGTGATCCTTACTAGGTGGAAGTAAGTGAGATGCGGCTTGAAATTCTTTCCAGGAATGGGTGCTATATATGGCTTGGCTTACCTCAACTCTGGATTGCCAGTCCTATAGTAACCTGTTGCCATACCTGCCCTGAGAAGCCATGATCAAGACACTGTCTTCTGAAAGGCATTTGAGATTCTTTCTCAAGGACCAAAAATGGCATCTTTTTCTTAACCTGGTTTACGTGTCTGATCATTACAAGATGGAAGGGAGAGAGTTCAGGCACAAAGCAATTTTTAGGAATGGATGTCACACCCAGTTTCGCTCAGCTCAAGGTATTACTGCCAGTCCTATACAAACATTTGCCAGACAGCGACTTGGAACTTGAAGAAAGAAAGTGCCAACTCAAAGAAATGTGTAATTATTTCTGAAGTCCCAAAATGGTAGTCTGTGCCAAACTTGTTTAAGTATTATGTGAGCCTTATTAACTTGCACTAAGGGAGATGCGGCATGAATTTATTTCCAGGAATGGGTGCTATACATGGTTTGGCTCAGCTCCACTCTGGATTGTCAGTCCTCTACAAACCTGTTGCCAGAGCTGCCCTGAGAAGCCAGTATCAGAACATTGTCTTCTGAAAGACATGTGAGAATCCTTCTCAAGGGCCGTAAATGGCTTCATGTTCTAAACTTCGTTTAGGTATGTGATCCTTATGAGATGGAAGGGAGAGTGATCAGGCACAAAATCATTTTCAGGAAAGGGTGTCATACCCAGTTTAACTCAGCTCTAGCTATGTTTTGCAGTCCTATACAAACTTGTTGCTAGACAGCGACTTGCAACTTGGAATCAGAATGTGCCTCCTCAAAGGAACGTGCAAATCCTTCTCAAGGCCCCAAAGAGCATTCTGAGCCAAATCTTGTTTAGGTACTATGTGATCCTTACTAGATTGAAGGAAGTGAGATGGGGCATCAAGTTATTTCCAGAAATGAGTGCTAGACATGTTTTGGCTTATGTCTACTCTAGATTTCCCGTCCTATACAAACCTGTTCCCAGACGTGACCTGACAAGCCTGATTCAGAACTCTGCCTTCTGAAAGTCATGTGAAAATCCTTCTCAAGGGCTGTAAATGCCATCATGTTCTAAACCTGGTTTCAGTGTATGATCTTTGCGAGATGGAAGGGAGAGGGATCTGGTACAAAGTTATTTTCTGGAGTGGGCATCATACCCAGTTTAGCTAAGCTCTAGGTATGATTGCCAGTCCTATGCAAACTTGTTGCTAGACAGCGACTTGGAACTTGGAATCAGATACTGCCTTCTCAAAGGAACGTGAGATTCTTTGTGAAGGCCCAAAACGTGAATCTGTACCAAAATTTGTTTAGGTATTATGAGATACTAGCTGGAAGGAAGGTAGATGGGGAATGAAGTTATTTCCAGGATTGTGTGCTAGACCTGGTTTGCCTCAGGTCCACTTTGGATTTCCAGTCCTATACAAACCTCTTCCCTGATCAGCACTGACAAGCCAGGATCAGAACACTGCCTTCTGAAAGGCATGTGAGAATCCTTCTCATGTGCCATATATGGCATCATGTTGTAAACCTGGTTTCACTGTGTGATCCTTACGAGATGTAACGGGGAGAGATCAGGCACAAAGTTATTTCCAGGAATGGGTGTCATACCAAGTTTAGATCACCACTGGTATGATTGCCCATCCTATACAAACTTGTTGCTAGACAGCGACTTGGAACTTGGAATGAGAATGTGCCTTCTCAAAGGAACGTGTGATTCCCTCTGAAGTCCCTAACTGGGAACCCGTTCCAAATGTTGTTCAGTTACTACTTGATCCTTACTAATTGGAAGGAAGAAGTGGCTGTGCAGTTGCCGTGCCCAGGTGAGGCTCACCCCGAGGCGGTCGTGAGGGTGGTGGGTGGAATTGGGATGGCGTGTGTGTTGGCACCAGCAGTGGCGACAGAGACTCAGAGATCAGGGATCTCTCTCTCTCTCTCTCTCTCTGTCTTTCTGTCTCTCTCTCTTTTTCTCTCTCAGGGACCTGAGGAGAGGAGGTTGGCATGCCCTGCCCACCTCACTTACCTCTCCCCTGGGCCCTTCTTTCTCAGGCCACTCCAGGAGCCCTGCGGGCTTGGATTCCACCCATCAGACCAAGGGTACATGCGCAGCCACCGGGACCTGTGGCGGGCCTCAAGAGTCCTCAGTTGAGGCCCCGCCGACTGCCAGGCTCTGACCGGGTGGGGCTCTCTTTCTTGCCTGCCAGATTCAGGTGAAGAAGGAATGCCGCCCTTCTTTACTTGGCTTCAGCTGTTGTCTCCCTCCATTCCCCCACTTCCACTCAACTGGCTGGCTGCTTCCCTTCTTTGGAAGCGGTGGTCTGCCCCTGGTGGCCAAAGGCAGACTGGGGTGGGAGGTCAAGGCTCTGTTTCAGCCAGCTGTTTTGTGCCAGGCCTCATTTCATCCTGGAAAGACAGAACCATAGCGTCACCCCAGGCCTGCACTTTTTGACTCCAACCAGGTGGAGGAAAGGCTCTGTGGAGTCCGAAGGGCTGAGACAGGCATATGGCAATGTAATGAGTGTGGCCCAAGCAGGCCTCAGGCCTAGGGACCCGAGCCCACACTGGGCACACCCTTCCAGCATCAGGTCCCAGCCTCTTCTCTGGAGTTGGGAAGGCCTGGCCTTCCTAGTGCCCAGGTTATGGCTCTGAGGAGAAATCCATGATGGAGGGCATGTGTAAGGTCCTCTGCCTGAGGGTGCAGGTGCAGTGCCCATGGCGACAGCAAGGCTGGCTCGGCTTGCCTGCTTTCTCCAAAGGAGGCTGGCCAACCAGCCAAAGCAGCCACCTGGTCCATGCCCCTTTTGAGTGGACAAGTTCTGGAGGAAAATGCTCTGGGGCCTGGCACCAAGATTCCTTGGATGTGTGCTGGGCCCCATCAGAGCAGGAAGCAGCCTGGCAACCAGTGTGCCAGACCTGAGATCTGGTCTCCCACACCTGCATCCCTGTCCAACCCAGACCTCTCGAGGGAGGACGATGGTCTTGGCAGTGGTGAGTGAGGTAGGACTGGCAGTAAGACTTTCCTGGGATGCTCCGGGAGAGGGGGCCAGGGGATGGCCTGCCCCTGGCCAGGACTGCGGGACTGACCCAGCTCAGGGCTGTCAGGGGCAGAGAGAGAATCACCCTCTGCCCCTTCCCTTTAGGTTCTTATGGCAGGCCAAATGCTTAACAAATCAGATTATCTGGAGAAAATAATACCAAGCTTAAGCACGTGTGTACATGGGGGAAACCAGGGAAACTGAGTCTCTAAACACAATGGCAGAGATTCTCCTCTTATATCCTATCTTCACCCAAAAACAAAGGAGGATTTTGGGGATGGGGTTTTGGGATTAGAGAGAGGCAGAAGATAATTATCATGGAGTGGGACATGTAAACAATTGTCTGAACCATTTCCCCTGCACTGGGTTCAGGTCCAGAAGGGACAGCATGGAGGTGACCAGGAACTGGCCTCTCTGTGGTGGGGCTGGCCCAAGACAGCAGTGGTGGTGGGTGGAAGTGGGATGGCATCTGAGTTGGTACCAGCCATGGTGACAGCGACTCAGAGATGAGGGATCTCTCTGTCTCTCTGTCTGTCTGTCTCTCTGTCTCTCTCTCGGGCACCTAAGGAGAGGAGGTTGGCATGTCCTGCCCACCTCGCCTACCTCTCCCATGAGCCTTTCTTTCTCTGGCTGCTCCGGGAGCCCTGCAGGCTTGGGTTCAAACTGTCAGGCCAAGGGCGCAAATATGGCTGCCGGGGCCTAGGGCAGGCATCGGGGGTCCTCAGTCAAGGCGCCGCCTGCCCTCCAGGCTCTGACAGACTGGGGTGCTCTCTTGCGCCCACCAGGTACAGGTGAATAAGGTGCACCAACGTTCTTGACTTGGCTTCAGGTGTTGTCTCCTTCCCATCCTCCGCTTCCACTCAGCTCGCAGGGTGCTTCCCTTCTTTGGAAGCAGTGGTCTGGCTCTGGTGGCCAAAGGCAGACTGGGGTGCCAGGCCAAGGTTTTGCCTCAGCCAGCTGCTTCGTCCCGGGCCTCATTTCTTCCTGGAAAGACAGAACCACAGCCTCACCCCACGCCTGAACTTTTCAACTCCAACCAGGTGGAGGAAATGCTCTGTGGAGTCAGAAAGGCCGAGACAGGCATAGGACAAAGCAGTGAGTGTGGCCCCAGCAGGCTACAGGCCTAGGGAGCCGGGGCCACACTAGACAAGCCCTTCTGATGACAGGTCCCAGCCTCTTCTCTGGAGTCAGCAAGGCCTGGCCTTCTTAATGCCCAGGCCACGGCTCTGGGGAGAAATCCATGATGGAGGGCACACATGAATCCCTGTGCCTGAGGGCCCAGGTGCCATACCCAGGGCAGACTGCAAGGCTGTCTCGGCTCGTCTGCTTTGTCCAAAGGAGTCTGGCCAACAAGCTGAACCAGCCACGTGTGCCAGGCCCCTTTCAAGGGGACAAGTTCTGGAGCAAAGAGCCCTGGGGCCTGCCGCCAAGTTTTCTGGGGCTTGTTCTGGGCCCCGTCAGAGGAAGAAGCAGCCTGGCAACCGGTGTGCCAGACCTGAGATCTGGCGCCCTACCACACCCGAGTTCCATTCCTGCCCAGGCCTCCCAAGGGAGGAAGACGGACTTGGCAGTGGCGAATGTGGTGGGGCTGGTGCTGAGCATTTCCTGGGATGCCCCAGGAGAGGGCGCCTGGGGATGGGCTACCCCTGGCCAGGTCTCAGGGACCAAGCCAGCTCAGAGCTGTCGGGAGCAGAGAGAGAATCCCCCTCCGCACTTTCCCTTAAGGTTCTTATGACTGGCCAAATCATTAACAAGTCAGGTTAGCTGGAGAAAATAGTACCAAGCTTAAGAACTTGTGTACATGGGAGAATCCCAGGAAACTGAATCTCTCAGCACAGTAGCAGAGATTGTCCTGTTGAATCCTATTTTCCACTAAAGACAAAGGAGGATGTTGGGGGTTAGGTTTTGGGATTTGAGAGGGGAAGAAGACAATTCCCATGGAGAGTGACATGTAAATGTTTCTCTGAACCCTTTGCCCAGCACTGGGGTCAGGTCCAGAAGGGCCAGAATGGAGAGAATCAGGAACCGGCCTCTCTGTGGTGGGGTTGGAATGGGTGAGGGCGTGGGGGTGGTGGGGGAAGTGGTATGGTATATGAGATGTCACCAGCGGTGGCGGCAGAGACTAATGGTCTGGGATTTCTCTCTCTCTATCTCTCTCTCTCTGTGTTTCTCTCTCTCTGTGTCTCTCTCTCTCTGTCTGTCTCAGGGACCTGACAAGAGGAGGGGGGCATGCCCTGCGCACCTTGCCTACCTCTCCCATGGGCCTTTCTTTCTCTGGCCCCTCCTGGGGCCCTGTGTGCTTGGGTTCAACCTGTCAGGCCAAGGGTGCATGCGTGGCCACTGGGGCCTATGGTGGGCCTTGGGGGTCCTTAGTGAAGGCTCCCCCCATCTGCGAGACTCTGACCAGCTTGGGCATTCCCTCATGCCTGCCAGGTGCAGGTGAAGAAGGTGCACAGCCATTCTTGACTTGGCTTCAGGTGTTGTCTCTCTCCCATCCCCCACTTCCACTCAGCTCGCAGGCTGCTTCCCTTCTTTGGAAGCGGTGGTCTGGCCCTGATGGCCAAAGGTGGACTGGGGTGCGAGGTCAAGGTTCTGCCTTGGCCAGCTGCTTCGACCCAGGCCTCATTTCTTCCTGGAAAGACAGAACCATGGCCTCACTCCACGCACGCACTTTTTGACTCCAACCAGATAGAGGAAAGGCTCTGTGGAGTCAGAAGGGCTGAGACAGGCATACAGCAAAGCAGTGAGTGTGGCCCCAGCAGGCTACAGGACTAGGGAGCCAGGTCCATGCTGGGGAATCCCTTCCAGCGACAGGTCCTAGTCTCTTCTCTTGAGTTGGCAAGGCCTGGCCTTCCTAGTGCCCAGGCCACAGCTCCAGGGAAAAATGCACGATGGAGGGCACCTGTGAGACCCTGTGTCTGAGGGCCCAGGTGCCACACCCAGGGCAGACTGCAACGCTGGCTTGGCTCGCCTGCTTTGTCCAAAGGAGGCTGGCCAACCAGCCGAACCAGCCGAACCAGCCACATTTGCCAGACCCCTTTCAAGGGGACAAGTTCCGGAGCAAAGAGCCCTGGGGCCTGCCGCCAAGTTTTCTGGGGCGTGTGCTGGGCCCCGTCACAGGTGGAAGCAGTCTGGCAACCTGTGTGCCAGACATGAGATCTGGCAGTCTCCCACACCTGGGTCCCTGCCCCACCCATGCCTACCTTCATCGAGGGAGCACGACGGTCTTGGCAGTTGCGAGTGTAGGTAGTCATTAGAGACTTAACTTGGACTTGTAGTAAAAGAGCCTAACATAAGAACATTGGGCTTGGGCTCTGCCATTTGTAACCTGGGTGAGTTTCCTAGCCTGTGTACCCAGTCTCTTCATCTATAAATTGTGAGAAGAAAAACATCTACTACATCTGGATGTTTTGAGTGTTATGTGCGTTAATGTATGTTCAAGCGCAGAATTAACATTCAGAGTGTAGTCCCTGGCTCAGAAGAACTGTTTGATGCTATTATCATAATTATCATTATTTCACGTCCTTATCATCCTCGTCAGTTGCCTGTAAAACCAACCATTATCCACAGTGTCAACAGTTTTCTTCCTGGTCCCTGCTTAAAGGCCTGCAGTTGGTGCCTCGTGCTCTTAATCTCCTGTTTTTATCCCAGTCCTTGTAGGGATACATTTATTCCTTTCTTCTTTGCACTAAGGTGCTGAATTGGGGGCCCACACCCAACCCTGCATGTTCTTTTAATATCCGATGCTTTTGAAACACTTATTACTGTTTACCTGGTGGATTATACTCCCTCACATGAACAACGTACAGAAGATAGGATGTAGGAATCGTTACATGTAGGACTCTGAGTTTATCATAACACAGATTACAGTTGATCAAGGACCAAAGTAGTGTTCCTTAATGCAAAAATCTTCAGAGATGAGTGTGTTCTAATGTGACACCACCTGAAAATAAAACAAGCACATAAAAGCATAAGTAGTTTTAAAAGGAAAAGCACACAACTAAAAGAATTGATCCCATTAAATACACTATTCTATTTGTTTATGTATCAAATTATTGATAGGAAATAGCCAGGTGTAGAGATAGTAGAATTGAAGAATTTCATAGAGAATTATTTAACAATTGTTCATATCTTGTGTTTTACATCTTTGATTAGGGTAATATTTTCACCTTTTCCTTTCCTGGTGTCTCTATCTTTCTCAACTTTTCCAAGAGATATATTTATATTATCCTCTAAAATTTTAGAGAAATTTTTAAAAAGTTCTGAAACATTTTAATTTGTATTAAATTAATGTTGTTGATTTTGTATATTGGAATAGCACTAGATTGCAAGTTAATTAGTGATAATTCGAGATTTAGTTTGGTAAAAGATGGTAGTTGGAATTAATACCAGGATGTTTGTAACCTAGTTTTTCTTCATTATCTGATGTAGTTTTCAAAGTGCCAGAGCTGGTCATTTTTAATATAATAAAGAGTCTCATTTTAAAATATGTGTTCCTGGAGAGGGTGATGGAAGTAAGTAGAAAATAATTTACTGTAGTGACTTGTTTTTCTCTAATGGATCTGTTATAAACCCAACAGCCATATAGCATTCTTTTGTCCAAATGACCTGATGGCACATAAATTTTCTTGCTGTGAATCGAGCAATCTGGGATCACACTATCTTCTCCCTCTTAGTCAGGCTTTCAGTTGTAACAGTGACATTGTCAATAATATAGTGACAAATTTGCACACAGTCTAATATTTACTAAAATATATATATATCAATTGCAAACTTTGATAACATAATTGTTAAGTAAGGAACTATTTGCAGTGCACTTAAGAACTGATTGCTACACATTACTGTGTAGTGACATCATGGTTAAAACCATTCTTTGTAACATGTGGCCCATTTCAATTTTATTTTAAAGGAAAAGGTTCAATAATCTTTCTCTTTTTGAAGAAGAAAGAATTGCATTTCCATCTCAGAAAATTGAGAACTTGTTTTTTGCCTTCGTTTTTCTCTTCAGCTCTTTATATTGCTTATTAATTCACATGTCCAGTTACTTCAGATTCATGGTGCTACCTCCTCTGCCTTTTTCATGGTTCTCACTTTAATTTTTTCATAATCCCGTCTGTGAGAGAGGTTTCTCTCCACCTTCATATATCAAGGAAGGAACTGACCCTCCTTTATGTGAACTTGGAGACAGAGGCCAAAGTGAAGCCTCAGTGCCCCTCCCCACCAGTGAGTGGCAGAAGGGCTGCAGATTCCTGTGAATCTTTTTCTCCCCTCCTGGCTCTCTACATAGTTGGCATTGTCTCCATGGAGGAGCCCAGCTTGTTACAATGGAATTTTTGAAGTCTATAGGAGCTGGCTGAAGGATGAGACTGGCTAGAAAGGACACCAACAAGCAGTGTGTTCCTAAAGTTGGTGGCAGAAACATTAAGAAGAAGAAAACCTTTGCATTTATCTTCTTTTGTCTTTATCTTCTCGCTCTTTGTTTTCCTTTACTTATATGGTACAAACCCTGTCCACCCCCCATGGCGGTTTTTTTTTCCCTCAAATCCCCAGTACTTAGCTGTATATCTTGGTTGTGGTTCAACCCCTGGTGGTTCTTTTTCCTAGAGTCCCCTTGCATTTTATACATATCTCTTTAGTTCAAATTATTTCTGTAATGTAATTTATCTGTTTATACATATCTGTCTTCCTTGCAGACCCCCAACATTTCAAGACCTTTGGGCACATAGTATATACTTAAGTATTTGAGTGAATCAATGAAGATCTTTTGTGGAATAAGATCTAAATAAATAAAATACCTACCCAGCACACGAATGCAAGCATTTGAGAGAGAGTTTTGTGTCTGCTGAAGCAGGCTGTGGACAAGTTTAGGGGCTCAGTGCCAAGGTTACTCAATAGATTTAGATAAAATGAAAGAGATAATTAACTTCAGTTTTAAAATTCATGGAGAACAGGAGCAGGATATCTAGGTGTGACTCAGGACTTGATCATTCTTGTTGCATCTTTGAAAAATCCAGTGCTTTATCTTTCTATGAACATGTGACTGGCCAAGAGAGTGAACAGAGGACTGGCTTTTAGAAAGGCTATTTTGTCACAGGAAATCCTGGAGGAAAATATATGGAAGGAGAGCTGGTAGAAACATGGCAGAAACTTTTTGTGTAGAAACCCTAAAAATTGTGTTTACATGCTGGCTGAAAGAATTGTAATCCAACTTTTCTCCAATATAGATTTGAGCAGCTTTTAAATATCTAGGTATACAAAAGGATTACAATGGAAAATAGATCAAACCTAAAGGAATTTAGGATGGAACAATGAAATGAAGCTGAAATAAGCCAGTGCACTGAAATGTGTTTCAGAAGGACCTGCAGTTTTTTTTTTAATGTTTTAATTTTTTTTGTGTGTGTGTGTGTGTGAGGAAGATCAACACTGAGCTAAAATCCATACCTCTCCTCCTTTTTTTGCTGAGGAAGACTGGCCCTGAGCTAACATCCGTCACCAATCCTCTTCCTTTTTTTCCGCCAAAGCCCCAGCAGATAGTTGTATGTCATAGTTGCACATCTTTCTAGTTGCTTTATGTGGGATGCAGCCTCAGCTTGGCCAGAGAAGCAGTTCGTCGGTGCGTGCCTGGGATCCGAACCCAGGCTGACAGTAGCAGAGCTTGGGCACTTAACCACTAAGCCATGGGGCTGGCCCGAGGACCTGCAGTTTTTAAAAGTAGTTGGAAATGTATCCCTCAGGTTTAAAGTAGAAAGGGAAATGGGAACAATTCTCTATCATCTCATGTCCATGAGATTAAAAGCAACAGTCTCTCAGAGAAGCAAAACTTTTCTGGCCTCTAATGTCCCAAAAAAGTGTTTTGAATGGTGCCTAATGAAAGAGATTCTGTGTGACGTAATGCAAATACAGTGTCATCAGCTCATTTTCAAGTTTAGTTCAAACACTTTAGGACACGTTCGGTTGAGGCAATGCAGAATTCTATAAGGGGCCAAGGAAGAGGCTGACAGCATTCCCTCTCTCAGCTTCTCACTTGAAGGGAGAAAATGTTCTTGAACAGAATGACCATGTCTCCTAAAGATAATGCTCCATCTTCAATTTTTCTTTTTGTAAACTCAGCCCACATTTCCCCTTACATATGCAAGCTAAAGCCTGAGTGTAGACATCCTTTGTTGGCAATGAGGAGCAGATCCATGCTATTAAATGATCAAATAGGCAGAACATACGGTTGGGCCCTTTCAGGAAAATTACAGGTTCAACCCCACCTTCATTGGTGGAGGACATGGTATACCAGAATTAAAATATCTACCATTTATTATGTAGTTAATCATAAATCATGTTATTTAAATGAAATTTAATGAATTCTTCTTCTATTAAGTTGACTAGACTTTAGTCAACCTGATGTATAATTTCATATAGGTGCATTTTTACTTAAAATGTAAAACTCTTTAGAGACAGCTTCATTCAGTTTTAGAGGTGTATTTTGTATATTTTGGTGTGATTTTATTTATTTTCCTTCATAGCAGAGAGGCACATCCTAGTCTTTTTCTTGCTGCCTTCTCTCTACAAGATAAAACTCATCCAAGTTTATTTTGTTTTTTAAGGCATAGGCTTACTTTGTGATGATACAGAGATCATTTCTGAAACATATTTAGAACTGTGGGGAGCCCAGAATTTTAGATTATGCTCAGAATTTTGTGATGTAACTTCAAAAAAAATGGAACATTTAAAGTTTTGCCAGGAAAGTTTTCTCCTACTTTGCTTCACAGTAATTAAAAAAAAAAAACTGTTTAGTTTCTTAATTCTTCAGAAGGGTGAGTGAAGGATTTGGCAGGTTTAAATGTACCCTTGAGAGAGCTCTCTCTGAGTTACTCTTTCAAAGCAACCATCCCAGTTGATGAATATTTAATGGGGACTCTGTCAGTCCCAGAGATGAGAGAGGCAGTTCCTAAAGCTCCAGCAGGTACTGGGAGAGGAGAGCACTGATAAGCAGTGCCATCAGAGCTTGGATGAAGCGTGGTCATTCTCAAGATGTTAGAACTGAGTGGAGTTCTCAAATGCAGCCCAGGGACTCTAGATCTGAGCCCTGTTCAGAAGCCAGTTGAGTTGTCATTTGCTCTGAGCATGGTGTTGTCAGGGAAGAGGGAGGAGCCCCCTCTTCCCTTTTCCTTAAGGTTCTTCGGGCTGGCCAAATAATTAAAAGACAGGTTAGCAGGAGAAAATAATACCAAGTATAATAACACGTATACATGGGAGAAACCAGGGAAACTGAGTTTCTCAACACAATGGCAGCGATTCTCATCTTAAATACCATCTTCAGCTAAAGACAAAGGAGGATGTTGGTGTAGGTAGTGTTTTCGGATTTCAGAGGGGAAGAATGCAATTCACAAGGAAAGGGCAATGTAAATATTTGTCAGAAAATTCTTTACAGGGCTGCCTATAGAGAATGTGGTTAGAGAGACAGAAATCACAGTAATCAAGAGTATATAAGGCCGGCCCCGTGGCTTAGCGGTTAAGTGCATGCACTTCGCTACTGGCGGCCCAGGTTCAGAACCCAGGTGCGCACCGATGCACCACTTGTCCAGCCATGCTGCGGCCGCGTCCCACATACAGCAACTAGAAGGATGTGCAACTATGACATATAACTATCTACTGAGGCTTTGGGGGAAAAAAGGAGGAGGATTGACAATAGATGTTAGCTCAGAGCCGGTCTTCCTCAGCAAAAAGAGGAGGATTAACATCGATGTTAGCTCAGGGCTGATCTTCCTCACACACACAAAAAAAGTATGTACATTTAAGACCTCTCCTTCTGTACTGATAAGAGTTTCCAGAGACAAGGCCATACCCCCCCTTCCCAGTACATGGAGGGAGATACCTTTACAAATGTAAATATTTGGTAAACAGAACATTGAAAAGAATGGCCTTATTGAGGACCCTGCCAGGCTGTCCATACCCAGAGTTAAATTCCCTTAGGCAGTTAGTGGGGAAGGTCAAATGTCCGCCAGAGAAAATAATCAAAGTAACGTGATATATTTCAGGGTGGTCAATTTTGATTTCCCACAGTGTGTTCTCTCTGCTCGTGCCCCTTTTTGCCATTTCTCATGCTTCCCCTAACTCTTTCTCTTTCCTACACCTTCTTTCTTCTTTTTTCTCTCTTTCTTACTTTTACTCTATCTTATATTCTTTCTCCTTATCATTTTTTTCTTCTTCTCTCATTGTTCTCATTCATTTTCTTTTTATTTTGTAGTACAGTTACTCTGTACATCACTTTCATCTTAAAATCTTGACCCTCTACAACTCCTATACTTCAGCTAGCTATTTTGAAGAGAGTATTTTGATAAATTTCTCTTAGATGTTATAACATGCTGATTCAGGGAAATAAAAACTATCACGAAAGGGATGGGGATGGAGAATGAATTCAGTTCAGGTAGTCATGAAATAAGACAGAGGGAAACTGAGAGCTTAGGTGTGGGTGTTCAAAATATTTCCTGATACATCTTTGTAGTTCATTGGTGTGGTAAACTGCACACAGTCTTATTTACTGTTGGAGCCCAGAAGTTTGCTCCTCTGGGCAAGTCAGCATGTGTTGGCCTATAGAAAAGACTCTAGGAAACACTGCCTGCATTTCTAATGTAAAGAGCTGTTCGTGTTCCACCAGGAGACCCTTTGGGCTCTTCCCTGCACTATCTGAATAGAAACAGAGGAAGAGAAGCTTTTCTCAATCTGCACAAAGCCGGGACCCTATCTTGAGTTTGAGAGGATTTGCATGTGACTGAAAACACAAGTGTTCCAGAGTTTGGATTTGCTTTAATAGGATCTATTGGCTGGCTTTGATGTTAAAGGTCTTTATTCAAAATTGACTACCTCTAGTGCTAAGTTCAGAGTGGAGATTTGTCAGTATAAGAGAGAAGAATCCCTTTTTGATTAACTCAGTGAAATATAGTATTTGGGAAAATGGTTATATTTGAAGGCCACTTGTTAATATTCTGTTGCCACAGTGACATCTGTTGGTAAGTGACTACTTCATGTTATTCTTAATCATTTCTGTTTGAAAGACACACCTTGAGCTTGATAAATAAATGGCAAGCAATAGGATATATTGGAGTATATGAGGAAGCCATTTGGGGTAAAGCTAATTCGGCCTGAATTTGTTTTTCCAAAAAGGCCTGTGGCCTGCATTGTGTAACTGCTTTGCCATGTCCCAAAGAGAAGAGTAAATGCCTTTAAGATAAGGATGCAACTTCCCCGCCACTGGCATTGCCTTAAGGATAAGCATTTCTCCCTAATCTAGGATTTGATTGCTGCAGTCATCCTGTGACCACCCAGCTCCAGACAACAGACCTGACACCAGCCAAGCCCATCGAGACAGCAGACCTGCTCCCCGCTGTGTCCATCTATATCTATTCTGGCAGGGCAACCTGGCAGGGCGGATCTTGTTATAGTAAAAGAGACATTGCAATCATATGTGATACTTTCTCTTTGACAGTATGTAACTGCTCTGTACACCCCACTTCTTTGTTGCCCTTCCTTCCTTAGGGAAGGAAGGCCCCGGGCCACGGTCCTCAAAAGTTGGCTCATAATAAACTCACCCCAATTTTGATTTATAGTTTGATTATGGATTATTTACATCGACAAGCTGACATGCAGGAAGTAGTAAAGGCACAGTGGTATCTGTGTTGCCAGATATAAAATCTTTCCTCCCTCTTTCCCTTCCCAGGATGCCCACTCTTCATGGTTTCACCTACTTCCATGCTGTGCTCATTCTTCTGATTACTCCTTTCATTCCCTCCTACAATTACTCAACAAATATTTAAACACCTACTCTATGCCAGGCTTGGGATACACTAAGGAAAAAATTTTCTACAAAATCTCTGTCTTCACAGAGTTTGTTTTTGTTGGGTAAGAGAGATAATGGCTAAGTAGGCAGACAAGTGAATTACATAGTCTATCATGTGATGATCTGTTTCATGAAGAAGGTAAGTGACAGGCAATGGGGAGAGCTAGGGAATGAGTGGGTTGCTACTTTAGAGAGCCCAGGGAGGCTGGAGCAAGGCCCAGAGGGAAGAGACAGGGCAGGAGGACATGCAGATGTCCCAGGGCTGCAGAGATGCTGTGGAGGGACTGTGACTCGGATGTCAGTGGGCAGCAAGAAGCCAGTGTGGCTGGAGCACAGTGAGCAAGAGCAGAAATGCAGAGAAGGTTTGAGATGTCAGGGAGGGTGAGCAGATGAAAGAAGGCCCCTGGGCCCATCAAAATTGTGCTGTAAGTGAAATGAAAACTTTCAATGTCATTTAACTATACGTTATACAATTTAGGTAGTAAATACCTTTTGTTTTTCTATAGCCTTGTCACGTACATCAACTAAAATGTTGCTAAATTGGGAATGTCTAAATTATCCCCAGGAGTGACTGCTGTATCTTGTCAGGTGTCTAGTCTGCACAGCAGTCGGAGGTGGGAGTGACGTGACAGTCAGGAGATGAAGTCTAGTCTTCAGGTTGCCACCAACTGCTTGTGTTATGTCTCATCTGTAAAACGTGGAGGATGGAAAAGACGAGTGGTTTTCAGACTCCGATCCATGGAGCACTGGGGATTCCTGAAGGCTTTTTGTTTTTCTTCTTATGTTTGTAAACATCGCTGCAAGCTTCACGTAGAAGAAAGTGTCCCCTAGCTTTAAAAAGATTCCTAGACTTGGTTATCCCTCAGGTTTTCCAGTATGAAGAATTTGCAGTCTCACAGACTCCTAAAGGACAGACTAAAGGAGCACAATCCCTTTCTCCCGAATGTCTCTGGTGACAGTGCTCATCATCTCTCATTCAAACCAGAAGGTGATTTGTCAATAGTGAGATGTGGCATTTGAGACCCCATCCTTCAAGATGGCTGAGTTGTCATCTATCATTGTACAGACTTACGATAAGTGAATAATATAAAAAGTGAATGTCTCAGCAGGTACTTTCTGGCACAAAATAGAAACTAGGAATTGAGAAAAGTAATTATGATTGATGTCTGTCAATAAGGGCATAGGGCTATTCTAATTCCAAAAGTAATTAACTGCATGAGTGTTAGTCACTGTACATATTAAATATATTGAAAAGCAGTCATGTTCTCATAACACAGAAGTATAACTGGAAGATAAACTGGATGTTTTTGGTACTTATAGCTAAAGATATATTTTATTTAGTTCTATTTTCTGATTGAGAAAATGAGAAAATTTATTTTTTAGTATACTGACTATCTTCTTCCTTTCCAACATAGAATCTCAATCTGCTATTTTGGAAACTCCGAAAAAAATGTTCAGATGTTGTTCAACAAGTAAGAAGATCTTGTTAGGATGTGGAATCCTTTTCTCTCTTATTTGTCATAAAATTGTGACAAACTCTGATTTATCTTCCTGTCTGCCCAGCTGGCTAGGCCACCTTGTTTCTCTAAGCCTGCAGGGGAATCCAATCAGGTGGAAGGGGATGTTTTCTTCCACTTAGACTTTGCAGAGGAAATCAACCTTGAAGTGGAACTGAGCACATGCTTTTCAGAAGCTGCATCATTCTCTACCCAGCCAGAACATTGGACCTGACAACAACTGGATCCAGCAGAAAACTGGCCACTCTAGGAGATGTCATGTGGAAATGTGCTTGGTTGGACTAATAATGACAAGGATATGATTTTTAACAAAATCTCTCAGAGCTTTTCTAAAATCAAATAATATTCTTAAGTTGCTTTAGTAGATGAAACATTAGTTAGTGTCTTTTTAATTTTCACAGCTTTTTTTTCTGTTACTAAAGAAGCCACATTTTATGTCTTTTTTTCTTGTACCAAAATGGACTCACTATTAAAAAAAGGAAACCTGCAAGAAAGGAAACACTCATATGGGATAGAAATTGTGGATAGCAGTTGCTACTTTTTATATAAAACTATCTGTTTAATTTATTTATACTTTCTCCCAACTCGGCTTTTGAAAATAACTTAGTATTAGAAATTACCAGTAAGAAGAGGGTGTGCTCTCTTGAGTGTGGTCCAGTAGAAGTCAGGCGACTGAGACATGAGTTCTAGGCCCAGGTCTGTTTCTGGGTAGTGTGTGAAAATGTACTTAGGCTCTCTGGAATGTAGTATTCCTTTCTGTAAAATTAAAGAATTTGATGATTTTTGAAAACTTTTCCAAATATTAAATGACTTCTCTTTTAAAAAGAAGCAGACATATCCTCCTTAAACTTAAAAATTATCAAAAATGTTTTGTGACCTTTCACTTGTCAAGAACAACTGATGTCCCTTTAATTATATTTATTGAAAATAAAGATCATAAAAGTATAAATTTAGGAATCTAATAAATGAATTAGCATAAAAATGATCCAGGAAAAAATTTATGATCAAGATACTACATTATGAAAGTATTACTGCTTATTACAGTATATAAAATTATGACACTAAAATAGCAGGTTTTTCCAGTTTGTAAGTTTATATTGTTACTCACATATCACTATTAACCCTATTATGTTTTACAAGTAATAAAATATCTTGAAAGGAAAAAACAATAAACCAGCAGCCCTGCATTTCACATGAAAGTTGTGCTCCCCTGGAGGGAAAATGAGGATACAACATTGGTCGAGTACTTCATTTTGTAATCCATTGGTGCCTCTCAAAACTATAGCTATTATTGTAAGAGTAAAGATACTCTTAAGAATAGTGCCACAAAACAGGTTTTCCCAGCTTCTTTTTGTCAAAGCTGAGACCTACATCAGGCTGGGGCACTTGAAGAGGCATGGTGGACTCAGCTGAGGGTTACTTAATTACTGTGAGATGATTAGCAAATAGCGAATAAGATGGAGAAAGATTAAAAAGAGGTAAAGGGAAACAAAGCTGGAAATAAGAATAATAGTGCCTTCAAAATATCCTCTCATTATTTTTATAGCTTTTTTTTTTTTTTTGAGGCATGACTAGGATAGTATGTTAGATTTTTCTGAATCCTTATCTCCAGGGCATATATTACTGAGTTCTTCATTATATATGAAAATGCCAAAGAAAATCTGGACAAAAGTATTCTATATTATCAACAAGGACAAAACATGTACAACATGTTAATTTATTATTATTATATTATTTATTATATTTTATATAATTTATATATATAATTATATAATTTTATATTTATTATTATATATTAAGATTCCAGCTGTAATAGTCAAGATATATATTCACGTGTGTAAAATTGTGATGATTTTCTATTTTTCTCGGGCTATGAACCGTGGTAAAATATACAGTAATAAGCAGAAAACCTGATGAACTAGGTGATTTAAAACACCTGATATTACAGCTTGGCCATTCGAGGGTGAAATGGATGAATTTAAATTTCACAGCTTCTCCTTTCTTTGTAGCCAGTGAAGTGTCTGGAAGACAGAAAACACATAAAACTAATTGAGAGTTAACAGTATTTGGAAGCAGTTGAGGTTAAGCACTCGACAATGATGTTCCTTACTTCTGGAGCTATTGACTCTTTGTTATGAGTTTATTGTATAGGCGGGTTCTCTTCTTAGATGATTTGTGTATGTGTCATAGAAGAGAGACAAAGAAGGAGAATTAACTGTCAATCTACTGTGCACCGGTTCCTTTATTGTATTATCTCATGCAATTCTTACAGTAATCTTTTAAAGTAACTATTATAATTCATATTTAACTGATAAAGAAAACCATGTTTACAAAATTGATCAAGGATAAGAGGGAAGATCTGAACATCAGTCTGTTGGGTTTTATGCCTCATATTCTCTCCACCGTGATAAAAATGGTACTTCAACATGGGTACTCACCGTCTGGCTATTTAATACCAGGTCCTGCCAACAGCATTGGATGAGATGAGATGAGAAGTTTATTTCCAAAGTTATTCTACTATATTTAAACTATATTATTTATGAGTCAGATGTCAAGACATGTTTTAGAGGCAGAGAGAGCAACTGATTAGTTCACCTACACATTTTTCAGGTTCACTATAACTTTCGTGTGCCACCTTGTGTCAACTTTACCAACTTTAGTGCTTCACTGTTCTTCTTTAAAAAACTCACAATTTCACTTTTCTTGTAAAGCACCTTGCTGTTTTCTTCTTAGTCACTAGATGGCAGTTCTGTATGTCTGTAAATTACCACTGCAGCAGGAAACGAGAGGTCTTAAGCCAGTTTACTCTGTACAAATGATGGCCATAGGAGGATTTCTGGTCCATCAAGGCTGCCTGTGTTTTTCCGTGGCCGTAACGGGGATGTCTAGGACAGCTTAGTCAGAGGCACGAAGCAGAGTCAGAAAGCATCCTCTAAGTTCTTCTTCAGATGTGCGTTCAGTCACCTGCCCTCTCACCTGAGTACAATGGAGTTTGTTGAATGTGTTCTGACTCTTACTCTCTCTGTAGTTAATAAGTCTGGGAGCTCCATACCCCTAGAAAAAACACATGACTCATAAAGAATTTTCTCAACTAAACGGAGTTGAGGGTTGTGGTGTTGCCAGAGAGTTTGATGCTTAAAGAAAATACAGCTGGTGCTCATGAGGAAGAAAGAGGGTCACCTACTCCTGGAGGGCTTTTATTGATGCTCCTATAGAATGAGCAAGTTTAAAATAAAACCACATTGCTTAAACCTCACTAACTGATTGTTTTATTTTCAAATAATGTGCTCTGAAAATCTGCTATGTCTAAAAAACTATTTCATAAAACTGACACAATTCTGTTTTTTATTCTCTGGTATTTGAAATACTATTAAAACTGTAACTCCTTTAACATTCTACAATATACAAACAGGCAAATATCAATTATATTCTCTAAAAATGTTTGCTCCCATGCTAAATATTAATATATGGTAGCAAAACTGGTTACCACCCAGTTTTTAACTAATTTTTTGCTTTTGAAATTACATATAAAATTTGTGTTTTGAAGTATTTTCCTAAAACTCAACATCTTTCTGACATAAGTGGACTAGTTGAGAGGTAACTAGAATGAAATTTGATCTTTAAAACTCTAGCTTTATGTAAGAATTGATAATATCAGGCAGTTGAAAGTTGAGTCTCTCCACATTATATTTATTAATTGTGAATAGCCACATCTATTACCAAGTGCTGAATAATAAAAAGAAATTAAACAATATCAGCACTCTTACCCCACATGTGGTACAGTTTATATGCAAATAAATTCTCAAAGGTCAGAGAAATGCTTATGATTTCAGATAACTGGTAATATACTTGCTCATTCCAGTTTTAACCTCATTTGAAATTGACTTAAAATTCTTCTCTTAGGATCCTGGTCTAATCAGTGCCCCCTGCTCCCCTCAATGCCTCATTTGATTGCAAAGTTATCTGAAGAATTTAATATTCTTTTCCATTTGTTCTCTTTAAAATATCTGTGATAGTGATTTTTATACAATGACCAGTTGGTACAATTTATTATTAGTTTCAGAAACATCTTTATTTAGGAACAAATCAAGGAAATGTAGCCAGAAAAACCCAGGACCCTGTCACCGTAGCCGAATCAATGAACGCAATGACCAGGGACCGAGGAAAAGAAAAGTGGTTTAATTTTGCCAGCAAAATGAGGCTGTAGTGGGCACATGCCCCAAAATCCACAGTCCTCCTGAGGCATTAGGAGTTGAGGCTTTTAAAGGAAAGTCTGTGGGAAATAATATATCCTTGGTGACTGATTATTTGTTGGAGGAGTGATCCCAGTCTTCTGGCGCCAAGCCGCTGTCATCTCTATCTACAGCGGGAGATCTAGGGCTCCATCAACCAATCTTCTCTCATCACCAGAAATTTGGCCTTGGGGTGTGGACGGCAACTGCTGCCAATTAACGATTACAGTTTACAAGGTTTTAGGTGGGGGAGGGGAGCTGCGGCTTTGCAGTTCGGCGTCCTCCCATCAGCCTGCGTTTAGCTGAGTTAGGGGAGCTGCAGGTGTCCTCTGTTTGTCTGTCCCTGTGATGAATGGTGGATTCGGCGCCAGGAAGCGGGAGTTGGGGAGCTTCAGCTTCTTGATAATTTTGAGATCTCAGTCTCCCTGTAACAAACCACAAGAACTGGTAATTAGTCAGAGTTTCAGTTTGTAGACACCTGGGCTTTCAACAATTTATTACCTCCATTTGTCTTGTGGAATTCAGGAACACAAAGGGTAAAACAACCCATATCTACATGTGAATATAACTTAGAGAAGCAGAGAAGGGGGAATGAGTGCTTTTTGATTTAACCCCATATATGGTGGGTTCAATGCTGGGGAACAGATATCAGGGCTGGTATCAGAAACAGATGTGAGGAATGTGGGGTTGCCTAGCTGATGGTGCTTGAGGGATTCCTCATGGGAGTCTTGGCATAGAAAAGTTTAAAGAGTAAAGCATCATTGGTCAGATCAAAAGTGTGGGGTGAACATAATTCTGAAGGAATAATGATGGAGATATAAGAACAAGAAGCCACTTGAATTGCGTTGGAAGGTATTAGACACATCAAAGAGCTGGGAAAAAAACCTTGTTTAATGTAAGTTCTTTCTAAACTCTAAGGCAAAAAGTAATATGAATTTACATGGTAATTATAAGCCACAAAACAAAAATTCACAAGACAAGTAAAGAACTAAAGTAGAAACCAGAGTAAGAAAAATAGAGGTTAAAGGAGAGATGGAGAGAGATGGTTGGGGTCAGAAAACAGACAATCCTTGAAGTCTCCCTCAGACTCTGATCATTCTTAGTGCTCAGTAAACACTTTGAGCCCATGAGCCTGGGGAGGGGCAAAGTGAGAGGTGGTTGGGAGGGACCACAATGCAAGGATACCCTTGTGGAGGCACTGACATTGAAAATCAGTGACATTTTGCCAAGGTGTTTACCATAATATATTAAGGATTATTCTGGAAAGTTAAGGATTTTTCTAGAATGTACATTTTCATTTTATGGAAACTCCAACTAGCCTGGAGAACGATTTAGACATTTCAGCTTTAGAAATAAACAGAGGGGTCGGCTCGGTGGCACAGCAGTTAATTGCGCACACTCTGCTGTGGTAGCCCCGGGTTCACAGGTTCAGATCCCAGGCGCGCACCAATGCACCTCTTGTCAAGCCATGGTGTGGCGGAATCCCATATACAGTAGAAGAAGATGGGCACAGATGTTAGCCCAGGGCCAATATTGCTCAGCAAAAAGAGGAGGATTGACATCAGAAGTTAGCTCAAGGCTGACCTTCCTCCCCCCAAAAAAAAGGAAAGAAAGAAATAATGAGAATCTTTTCTGTCAGTTTTAAGAATGAAAACCAGTTAGCATCTGGAAAACAGTTGCAATTTGACATGAGAATGTGAAGAAAGAATTAGATGTCACACGTTGTTTTTGCTTTTCTCTGGGGCAGTAGGGCTTGCAGGGGGAATGAAGTTCCATCTTTGCTCTATTGAGTTTGAGAAGGTGTAAAATTCATTTGTGCTGGGCAACACTGTTGACCTGTGGAGAAAGACAAATGGTTCCAGCAGCTGATCTAAAGGAATAACTGAGCTCATAAAAGTTCTTAGCTTATAAAAGGTGCTTCTTCTTTATTGAACTTTACTGGACATCCATTGACCTATATGTGCAAGATATTTGTGGTAGGTATTGAAGAAAATACAAAGAATTATAAGGTTCCAAGCTCCTCCACATACATGAAACTGTTTGCAAGATGTAATTAGGTTCTGCCAAGGTATTTAGTGTATGTTGTATTACAGAACCTAAAAAAATTGGGAATGTTATTCAGAAAATGTAATTAAGGACAGCTCCTTAGGAGAGGTAGACTAGATCAAGTCCTCAAATGGATCACTTTTGGGCAGGTGGAGGGAAGAAAGAATGAGGATTTCAAATGGAAGAAGAGGGGAAAGGTACAGACGTAGAAAGGAACATGGCGTTTGGGCATGGGGGTGGGGAGGCCATGACAGGCACAGTCTTCCTGTGACTGAGAGGCAGCTCAGTTTCCTCCTCCAGGAGCCCAGCACTGCTTCCCACCTCCTGGCCTCCTCCACCTGCAGACCCCCGGCCTGAACCAAGGCCTATTTATCTGGATCGCTGCCCAGTCTCCCAACAGGTCCCTCTACTTCCAGTCTTAATTTCTTCTAATCTTTCCTCCACAATACCTCCAGAGTTACCTTCTAGAATCTAAATTTGCTTAAATCTGATATCTGCTTAGACTGCTACAATGACTGCTCAGAGCATCCGAGAGAACATTCAGACTCCTGAGCTGGACACGCAGGCTTTCTCTTGCTGTCCTCATCTTTAGCCTCATCACCCACTGTTTCCTACATGTTGGCTTTTTTCCAGCCTTAAAAATACCCCCATACTCTGAAATCCTTAGCATCCTTTATATCTGTCTTTTTATATGTGTTTCTTCTGTCTTCCTACCCTCTTTTTTGATCAACTTAATTCCTATTTCTCAATCTAAACTCATGTCAAATGTTCCTTCCTCTTGGACACTTTTCCTGGGAGGTCTCCATTTAGAGACCCCTTTTGATGTCGCCACTCGGGGACCTTGTACTTATCTACTTTTTCTTAACTGTTGTTTTTTTCATGTCTCATTGACAGTGAGCTCCTTAAAGCTGAGACTATCCTTCTTCTTCATAAATAAATGGCAAGCAATAGGATATATTGGAGCATATGAGGAAGCCATTTGGTGTAAAACTAATTAGGCTTGACCTTGTTTTTTTTTCCCCCCCAAAAGGGGCCTGTAGCCTCTGTTCATCCATTGTATATCAGCTTTAAGCAATTAACATGTCCCAAAGACAAAAACAATGACCTAAGGTGCTGATGTGATAAATGCAACTTCTCCCACATTGGCATTTCCTTAAGGATAAGCATTTCTCCCTAGGCTAGGATTTGATTGCTGTGCTCATCCTGTGACCACCCAACTCGAGACAACAGCCACATCCATGGAGACAGCAGACCTGATACCTACTGTGTCCATCAATCAACGTGCTGAAAGGTCAATGTCACGGCTATTATGAAAGGAACATTGCAATCACATGTGAAACATGCTCTTTGATGGTATATAACCACTCTGTACACCCCACTTCTTTGGAGTGCTCCATTTCTTAGTGAAAGGACTCTCCCCGGCTATATGGCCCTCAAATGTTGGCTCATCATAAACTCAACCCAATTTTGATTTATAGATTGGTCATGGATTATTTGTGTCAACATTCTATTTGTCCCTCCAGTATCTAAACACAGTACCTGACACCTTTGGGGCACTCAGAAAATGTTTGATGATTGAATATGTATGTGAGAGACCACACTGACTGGAGAAGAAGAGGCTTTTTGGGGCGTGCTAGAAAATTCGCTCACATTCCTACCACAGTGGTTGAGGCTGTGTGCTTTGGACCAGTTTGTCTGGGCACCAATCCCAGTTATTCCACTTTTAACTGGGGAACCTGTGCAAAGTATTTACTCTCTGAGATTTAGTTTTCTCATCTATAAAATGAGGCTACTGAGAACTCCTGTCTCATAGGGTTTCAGTGAGACTGAAATGCATTAACTTATGTAAAGTGCTTAGAAGAGCTCCTGGCGCATAGTAGGCACTAAAATGTTAGCTGTTATGTTATCATTATTGCTCTTATATATAAGCAATACTCTGGTTTTGAAAAGATGCTTTCATAGTATAGTTGATCCTCATTATTTGTGGATTCCGTGTTTGCACACTTGCACACTAGCTAAAATGTACTGACAGCCTCCAAATAAACACTCACAGGGCTTTCATGTCCATTTGCAGATATGCACAAAGTGGTGAAAAACTTGAGTCACTCGACATGCACGTTCCCAGCTGAGGGGAACAAGGTGACGCTCTGCCCTCTTGTTTCAGCCCATGCTGTAAACAAGTGTCCTTCTTGCAGTCTATTTAGTGCCTCATTTCTCATCTTTTTGTGCCTTGTGTTGGTGACTTTGCTGTTCAATATGTCCCCCATGTGTAGCGCTGCAATGCTGCCTGGTGTTCCTCAGGGCAAGAGATTGTGACATGCGTTTACAGAGAAAGTATGTGTGTTCGACAAGCTTCTTTCAGACATGAGGTACAGTGCTGTTGGTGTGAGTTCATTGTTAATATATCAACAATATATTTTAAATAAGGTGACTTTAAAGAGAAACACACAGAGAATAAGGCTACGTATTGATCAGTTGAAGAAAATGTGACTAAGGCTTGCAGCAACCTAACCCTGCATTTCTCGTAGGAGCAGTGGGTCATATTCACTGACTCAGTGTTCACAGTGACTTTATAGAATGTCACACTGTGCATAACAACCATCATTGTGCATATCTTATGTAATCCTCACATACTCCTTTATAGTAGGCAGGGTAGGGAATAGGTTGTCCACATTCTACAGGCTATTCCAGACCTTATGAGCCAAGTAGAGAATTTAAAATGTCTTGTGCTCAGCATAAGAGCCATGAGATTTTGAGCAAGGAAGATCTATGATGAACTGATGTTTAAGGAAGAATTACCTAGCAAGAGAATGTAGTATCAAGAGGAAGAGGGAGAATTGAGCCAGAAAGGAGGACCAGTTGTTAAACTCTCCAAGTATTGCCAATGCTAGATGAGGAGATTCGGAGCTAAGGTGCTGATGTGATAAAAGAAAAGTAGCAGACAAATGATGAAATAATGGATTTGGTAACCATATATAGGGTGTAAGTTAGGCTGTGGTTCTCAAAGTGGGGTCCCTGGACCAGCAGCATCAGCATAACCTGGGAACCGGGTAGAAATGCAAATTCTCAGGTGCTGCTGCACACCTGCTGAACTGGAAACTCTGGGGTGGGGCCTGGCAATCTGGGTTTCAACAAGGCCTCCAGGTGCTTCTGCTGCCCATCAAGTTTAAGAGCCAATGAATTAGAAAAATGATTCAAACACGTCACCATGCCCAGGTAAGCGACAAGGCAGAGAGGTGGTATTTGTTTGGAAGATAAGATGCATTTTAAACTTTAAGAAAAAGTAGTTCAACGTCTGTTTCATCATAAGGATTCCAGCATTTAAGATCTTTTAGCTCTCTGCATTTAAGATCTTTTTTCCACAATATGTTTTCCTTTAGAGAGCCCCTGGTAAGTTATTTACCATTTACCACATGTTCTGAGAATCCCTTCTTTCTTGAAATACCCTTTCAGACGTGAAAATGTACTTTATTTTTGTACACAATCTCCTCTATTTAAAATTCGGATTTCTCTTCTTATAGGATCATGTACGGCACATGCAGCCTTACTGTAAATTTGGAATGTCATTGGTTTGTTCCAAAACCTTAGAATGTTTTAGAATTTAGAACAAGATGAAGAGAGAATTTATATGTTTCTCTGTAGGACTCATATTTTTCAGATGTCTAGAGGTATCCCAACTTGCCAGTAATGTGGCCTTAGATTTAGCAGAACTTGAAAATCCTAATATAGTAGGAAGTGAATTACTTCTTTTTTTTTTTTAAGATTTTATTTATTTATTTTTTCCCCTCAAAGCCCCAGTAGATATTTGTATGTCATAGCTGCACATCCTTCTGGTTGCTGTATGTGGGACACAGCCTCAGCATGGCCAGAGAAGCGGTGCGTCAGTGCGCTCCCGGGATCCGAACCCTGGCCACCAGCAGCAGAGCGCGTGCACTTAACTGCTAAGCCACGGGGCCGGCCCAAAAGTGAATTACTTCTCTCGTATTAACATTTACAAAATAAATGATCACAATGTTAACTTACCAATAAGCACTTTCCATATTCCAGTCTCTGAAAGTATCTTGCTTACATAATAAACAAGATAAAGTTTCAAAGATGAGCCAAATAACTTTTCAGCAAAAGCTTGACTTGAGTCTATCTTGGCTTCCTTTTTGACAGTTTTAGCCTTAATGTTACAGTATTGTTTTCTTTTTCTAGGAATCAGATAACCTTGTATTTGGTGAATATTTTAATTTTTAATGGCCACTTGTATTTTGTGATACGCACGTGTTTAAACAATCTATAATAACCCACCATTACCACCCATATATAAGATTATACAGGAATGGAAGAATTTTGGCTGACACTGTATATAATTGTTCAGCCAAGGCAGATGGCAGACTCTACCACTTACAATGATTTAGGGGTTTGAAGCAGTATTTTTAAATACAAATAATCTCAAAATTGGTAATATATAAAATATAATACTGTGTTAACTAACCAAAAGAGTTAAATTTGTTACCTTTCCTCCATTTATAAGGATGCACCCATTATATAGATTCTGTACAAAATTGCAAAGATCACTTTTTTCCTTTTCAAAGTTTATTTATTTTAATTTTTAATAGTGAGAAGCTTAGTATTGGGTAAACTGCTGCACAATTACTGGAAATGCTGAGAGTCTTTTTGAAAAGTGTAAAAGTCTAAAGACAATGAAAAGTACATTTCTCCAATGTCAAGTCCTTTGAGCCTCTGTCTAGTAGTACACTGAAGAGATGGAAGATTAAGTACCAGCACAGGACACAAGAGAACAGGCTCCCAACTTGAGTCCTTCCCACTGACCACAGTGTGCCTGGCAGACGCTTGGAGATTAAATCTGGTCTTTGTCCATGGGTGGGCCCTGAGAGGAGGATTTTGCTTAAATGACCAAAGAATAGACAACATTTTTTCTTGATAATAAGTAATACTTACCACATAAATTTCTTTATAAATCTCTGAATAAAATAAAAAAATATAACCCGTACAGAAATCAACTCTTACTGACAAGCCCCACAGCCTTCTCTAGAAAGCTCAACAGAAAATGTCACAGCTGACTGTGAATTGGTCTTCTCTGAAAGCCAGCCAGCCCTTCACTGATAGCTTTGGATGAGGAAGGCCAGATACAATTCTTTGAAGATGTTTAGCTGAATTCAGAACCAAAAATCCTACCTCCAGTTGGCTCCTCTGTGAGAATGGATGGCCGGCCTTATTTCACAGGCTGGGCAGATGAGGTTTCAGATGAGCTCTGTTCCCCAGGGATGGAAAAGCTGGATTGTGACATTGATTCAGAGCTGACATTTTGCAGATAAAGATAGGGTCATAGAGGGAAACAAATATTTCAGCAAATTGGATTTTTGTTCTCTACAGTGGGAGTAATTTAACAAGCAGATAGTCTCTCACTCCAACTTCTCTTCCCTCTTCTCGATCTGTAATATCGCTGTAAAAATTCTCTCTATAAAAATTTCAGTCTTTTTTCTTTGCAGTCTATTTATTATCATCTTTACGAATTCTTTGACTTCACCACCTTCTTGGCACCACAACGCTAGCCATTGAGATATTAGTATAGATTCGGTTTTGCAATTTCATCCTCTTATCTCTATTTCCTCTGCCATTTCTTGGCTTTAGTTCTTATTGTATTTTATGCTTGAAAACATTTGAAGCTTACAAAGTATATCAGTTCCTTATTTTCTCAACTTTTTATTATCTAAGTGCCCTCAACTATCACTTTTTTAAAAAAAAAAGTGAAATACATATCAGAACAATACACTGTAATAAACTGACCACTTGTAAAATTAAGTTCAACCTGAAATCCTTCCCCACTTAACAGAGACCATCTTTTATAATTCACCATGCTTTAGTTTGGGCAGGGTCAGTTTATCAATGATTTTTGGATGTTTTAGACCACATGAGAGAAATACAATGTAAGGTAAAATTGTTAATCTTGCAGAAGTTGTAGAATTTCCTGATGGTTAGGGAAATCAATGGCGGAGAACCTGAATCATAGGAAAAGTAGTTAATTAATTAGCACCTGACAGAGTTTGTTAATTTGGTAAGGATGATGATAAGACATATATGTTGAAAAGATAACTTTGCATATCAGAGTATTGTCAGAGGCTACTGGGAAAATTCGTAATGTTCTCAAATACTACAAAAAATGACCATTTTTTGATAAAAGATGTCATACATGATGGTATCATATACTTCTGTCAGAAAATTTGTAATGAAGAAAATGAACACTTGAGTCATTTTAATTCTAACAATTTTTTCATGCCTATTATTAGGTTAAAAAAATTTTAAGTAGTAAAGTGGTAAGTAATGTACTTGCTTCATTTTTAATTTCTTTTAGGAAAACAACTTTTTCACATTTTTAAAAAATATTTGTATTTATTTTATGCTGAATTTATTCCTGGGCACAAAGCCTTTTTTTTAAATTAAATAACACCAATTCTTTTCAAACTCTTTCAAAAAGTTGAAGAGGAGAGACTATTTCTAAAGTCCTCCTGTGGGGTTAGCAGTATGCTGATATCAGAGCCAAAGACACTAAGAGAAAATAAAATGACAGGTGTTTGAAACTACAGAAATAGAAAACTATAATAGAATACAATAGAAGAGAAAAGTACAATTTCTATTGTAGAAAAGTACAATATCTTTGATGAATATTGATACAAAAATCCTCAATAAAATAGTAACAAACCAAATTCAGCAGCATATTAAAAGGATTATACATCATTTTTAGGTGGGATTTATTCCTGGAATGCAAGGATGTTTCAATATATGAAAATAAATCAATGTAATAAACTACATTAACAAAATGAAGGAAAAAATAAAAAGATCATCTTAATGGATGCAGAAAAAGCATTTGACAAAACTGAACATGCTTTCATGTTAAAAACCCTCAGATATAAGGAAGCTACTTCAACATAATAAAAGCCGTATATAGAAATTCACACAGAACACCATATTCATGGGTGAAAGACTGAAAACTTTTCCTCGAAGATCAGGAACACGGCAAGAAGGCCCACATTCACCACTTCTATTCAACATGGTATTAGAAGTTCTAGACAAAGCAATTAGGCAAGAAAAAGAAAGAAATAGCATCCAAATTGGAAAGGAAGAAGTAATATTATATTTGTTTACAAATATTATCTTATATGTTGAAACCCCTAAAAATTCCAGAAAAAAATTTTTAGAACTAATAAATTCTGCAGAGTAGTGGGACACAAAATCAACATGCAAAAATTAGTTGTTCTTCTATACATTAATAATAAGTAATCTGAAAAAGAAATCTAGAGACATTACATTTTTATTTACAATATCATCAAAAAGAATAAAATACTTAAGACTCAACTTATTCAAAGAGGTAAAAGTTCCAATGATGTTTTTTGCAAAAATATAAAAATATGTCCTAAAATGCATATGGACCCTCAAGGGACCCTGAATAGCCAAAACAATCTAGAAGAAGAAGAACAAAGTTAGAGAACTCATACTTCCTGATTTCAAAACTTACTACAAAGTAATCAAAACAGTGTGGTACTGGCATAAATACACACAATATACTAATGAAATAGTATAGAGAGCCCAGAAATAAACCTTTGCTTATACAGTCAAATGATTTTTGACAAGGGTGCAAAGACCATTCATTGGAGAAAGGATAAGTTTTTCAACAAATGGTGCTGGGAAAACTGGATACCCACATGCAAAAGAATGAGGTTGGATGCTTACCTTACACCATATACAAAAATTAAGTCAAAATAGATCAAAGATGTAAATGTTAGAGTTGAAGCTATAAAATCCTTAGAAGAAAACACAGGGTAAAAGCTGTGTGTCATTGAGTCCAAATGCCATTGCCAACAATGATTTCTTTAATATGACACTAAAGACATAAGCAACAAAAAAATAACAAATTGGACTTCATCAAAATGCAAAAGTTTTCTGTATCACAAGATACTATCAACAAAGTAAAAAGGCCACCCACAGAATGGTTGAGAATATTTGCAAATCACATATCGGATAAGGGCTTAATATCTAGAATATATAAAGAACTCTCACAACTCAACAATTAAAAAAACACCCAATTTAAACATGCACAAAGGACTCGAATAGACATTTCTCCAAACAAGATAAAAAATGGCCAGTACACACATGAAAAGATGCTCAACATCACTAAGAATCAGGAAAATGCAAAATAAAACCACAATGAGATACATCTTCATACCCATTAGGATAGTTACTATCACAAAATCAGAAAATAACATGTTGGCAAGAATGTTGAGAAATTGGAACCCTTGTGCTCTGATGGTGAGAATATAAAACTGTGGAAAACAGTATGGTAGTTCCTTCAAAAATTAAAAATAGAATTACCATATCATCTAGCATTTCCACTTATGGGTTCTGAAATAATAGAAAATATATTTATTGGTCTCTGCCTCTAGTTCCTGGCACAGAGCTCCTAAAACCCTTGTAATTTCCTAAATGATAAGAGCACTAGGAGCATCTCTTGTTCTAATATTTGTCTTTGACTCCATCCCTGACACAGAGCTCCTAAAACCCTTGTAATTTCCTAAGTGATAAGAACACTAGGAGAATCTTTTGTTCTATTGAGGCAACTCTGGGTGGGCTCCTGGATGGCTCCTGGATGGGGGCTGGTCACCAGACAGACCAAGCCCTGATTAGAAGCTTGGAATATTTAGCCCTACTCCTTATCCTCCAGACAGGGGAGAGGGGCTGGAAACTGAGTTAATAATTGATCATGCCTACATGAGGGAGCCTCAGTAAAAATCCCAATAGAAGGAGGTTCAGAGAGCTTCCAGGTTGCCAATGACAAGGAGTGACTGGAGAGTGGTGCACCTGGAGATGGCATAAAAGCTCTGTGCTCTTTCTCACATACCTTTCCCTATGCGCCACTTCCATCAGGCTGTTCTTGAGTTATATCCTTGTATAATAAACTGGTGATCTAGTAAATGTTTCTCTGAGTTTTGTGAGCCACTCTAGCAAATTAATCAAACCCAAGGAGGAGGTTGTGGGAAGCTCTGGTTTACAGCCAGTCAGTCAGAAGTACAGGAAACAACCTGGGCTTCTAACTAGCATATGAAGTTGAAGTGAGGTTGGGTGGGTGTGCAGTCTTATAGGACTGAGCCCTCAACCTGTGGAATCGGATGTATCTCTGTGTTGACAGCATCAAATTGAGTTGAATTATCTGACGACCAGCTGACATTCCAAGAATTGCTTGTTGGAGGTCTGGGGAACCCTCCCACATGGGAGAAAATGAATCTCAGAACACCATTTATGGGTATACACCCTAAAGAACTGAATGCAGAGGTAAAAAGACATATACATACACCCCTGTCATTAACAGTGTTATTCAAAATAGCCAGAAGCTGGAAGCAAGCCAAGTGTCCATCAACGGATGAATTGACAAAAAAAATGTGCTGGATACACACAGTGGAATACCATTCACCCTTAAAAAGGAAGGAATTCTGACACATGCTATGGCATGGATCAACCTTAAAGACTTTATGCTAAGTGAAATAAAGCCAGCCACAAAAGTAAAATAGTGTATGATTCTACTCATATAAGGTACTTAGAGTAGTCAAATTCATAGGAATAGAAAGGAAAATGGTGGTTCCCAGGGGCAAGAGGGAGAGACAACAGGGAGTTGTTGCTTAATGTGCACAGAGTTTCACTGCAAGGTAAAAATAGTTCTGTGGATGGTTGGAGGTTATAGCTACACAATAATGTGAATGTACTGAATGTCACTGAACTGTACACTTAAAAATGGTTAAAATGGTCAATTTTATGTTATGCATATTTTATGACCATTTAAAAAAATTAATTATTTCCAACAAATAAACAAACACTAGCTACATGCAATAGCATAGATAACTATCACAATCATAATGCGGCATAAAAGAAATTATATTCAAAAGGCAATATATTTTATAATTCAATTTATATAAAATCCAAAAAAGACAAGGTCTGGCTTCCAGTAATGGTGGAGTAGCTTGTTGAACTAACACTCTCACAGATAACAATGATAAAATCTGCATAAAATATTATATATATTTATAGAGAATCATTTATCTATATGTAATATACATATAATAAATGTGTATGTGTGTGTATGTATAAATCTCTTCCAAAGCAAGCAGAACTGAGACAGCGTCTTCCCTTAAGTGATGGGAATTGCACCAGGAGATATTTGCAAGCTTGAGTCTTTTGCCTCAAAGCATTCCAAAATCTGTACATGGCCCAGACAGGGGAAAAACTACAGTCTTACTTGTAATGCTACAGGACATATTTTGGGGCTGGCAGAGTAGCTGGAAAGTTAGGGGAGAAATTCTGGAAGGGAGGGACACACAAAGAGGAAAATCTCAAAATATGTATGAATGTCTCCCCCCAACACACACCAAATTGGCAGATCTTTGAACAACACACATGCACGGTAGGCCCCAGAGGGCCTTGTGTAAACAACAGTTGGAAGATGAAAGACCTGAATGAGGATTTCAGCTATGCTCACTGTAAAGGAGACAGGATTGGAGTTTCAGTCCAGCCAAGTTAACTCTCTGCTAGAAAAACAACAACACTCTTCAAAGGAATACAATAGAATCCAGAGTCTCTATAACTATCATTCATGGTTTCCAGTACACAATTTTGAAAAATCATGAGATTTGAAGAAATAGGAAAATGTAATCCATATATGAGCAAAAGCAGGCAGTAGAAGCTATCCTCAAGGTGTTGCAATTAGCAAACAAGGATAAGAGAGTAACTATTATAAAGATGATCATGGTGGTAAAGAAAAATATTCTCATAATGAATGAACAGATGTTGAAACTCAGCAGAGAAATGGAAATTACAAAAAAGTACCAAATAAGAAGATGAAATAAAAAAATACTTTTGAGTTTACCGGTAGATGAGAAACAGTAGAAGAAACATGAAGATAGAGCAATAGAAATTATCTAGCCTGAAGAAAAGAATGTAAAAATTTTGAAGAAAAATGAAGAGAGCCTTACAACCTGTGAGATGATTGAGTCTCCAGCAGAGGGGAGAGACAGAAAAATTAAATGAGGCAGAAAGGTAAATCAATAAGTAATAGCATAACTTTCAAAATTTGGTGGAAAATCTAAAATTTTAGATCCAAGAAAGTCAGGAAACCCACAAAATAAAACACAAATTAAAACCATACCTAGGCACGTGATAGTCAAGCTGCTAAAATCCAAAGATAAAGGAAAATCTTGAAAGCAGTCAAGGAACTACATATATACATGGGAAGACATTACATACAGGGAGAAATAATGTGAATGATGGATGATACATTATCAAACACAAAAGAGACAAATCAATAACAAAATGACATCCTTCAAGTGCAAAATGAAAACCCAAAAGTCAACACAGGATTCTATATTTAGCAGAACTCACTTTCATAAAGGAAGCAGAAGCCACAATAAGAGACCGCACACATATTAGATAGCTAGAATAAAAAATCAAATTGCAAATACCAAGTGCTGGTGCGGACTAGGAGCAACTAGAACTAGGAATGCAACATGATAGTTGCATTTGGAAAACAGTTTAGCAGGTTCTTATAAAGTTAAACATACATTTATTATATGACTCAGATATCCCCCTCCTAGGTATTTACTGAAACAAATTAAAAACTAATGTTTAAACAAAAACCTTTGTGTGAATCTTTATAGCCATTTTATTCATAATTGCCAAAAGCTGGAAATAAACTAAGTGTCCTTCATCAGGTGAGTCGAGAAAGAAGCTGTGGTGCATCGGGACATTAGAATAGTACTTGGCAATAAAAAGGATAAACTCTTGATTCACACAACAACATGGATGAATCTTGGAGGCATTTCTCTAAGTGAAGGAAGCCAGATGCAAAAGGCTATATGGTATATGATTCCATTTACATGACTTTCTAGAAAAGGCAGAATTACAGAGATGGAAAGTGATCAGTGGTTGCCAAGGGATGGAGTGGGGGAAGCGGTTGACTACAAAGAGACAGTATGAGAGAATTTTGGGGGTGAAAAAAACAGCTCTGTATGGTACTGTAGAGATGGATACACGACCATAAAGTTGTCAAAACCCGTAGAACTGTACACCGCAAAGAGTGAATTTTACTCTGCAAATTTTAAAAATCAATCAGGATGCTGGGGAACTCAGATGGAATGCAGCAACAAATGAATCTCACTGTATTACAAGCACCTGACATAACCACACAGAAGGGGTGGGGGTGAAAGGTCCTGACCTAAGTAACTTTGGAAGACAGTGCTTTGACGGGATACTGTAAATCTAAAGTACTGGACAAAAACACTGTACACTAGGTGATAAATGTGTTTCTCATAAGGGTATGGATTAGCAATTCTGAAACTAGTTGACACATTAGTAAATATATTGTAGATAACTGGAGTTAAGTTTCTCACTGTTGGTAAAAGAAGTTACATATAAACAAAAGGAGAATGCTAGAATAAAATCTGTGGTGCTGGATTGGAGTTGGAAGTATCAGTATAAATCCATGTCTCTTTTAATATCTCTATCCAGATAGATAGTTAGATTGATAGATAGATGGATAGATCAACAGATAGATGTGTATACCTGAGTTTATATTCATACATACATTTCCAAGCTCTGCTGAGTGGGTCTAGAAGCAGTTACACTCTAGTATCAATGAGCACACCTAGCTCCCAGATCTGCATTTATATCATTCTCCAATAAAAAGAAGCAGGTTTTCTTGGAGAAGTGGCTAATTCTAGGGCTGGAGATGGAAAATACAAGATGAACCTGGAACACCTTGTAATGCCAGAAAGTAGGAAAGTGCTTTAAAAAAAACACAGAAAATGATGAGATGTGTCAAAAGGAATCAATCTGAAAGACTTCCCAATGGCTCAAGCTGGAAAATTGTGAGCAACAAAATAAATAATGGTAGCATTGGATTATTACCCAGAGAACAAAATAAATATCCATGAGTCTATACTGATATGAAATAGATTAAATAAGAAAGGAAGAAAGAAAGAGAAAAAAAAAAGAATGAGAGAAAGAGAGAAAGAGAGGAAGAAGGAAGGGAGAAGTAGGGGGGGAATCTTCCTCACAGAATTCCAAATAAAAACGTGGCTGGATAGCATGAAATAGAAAATTGCCACTAGAACACCACAGTAATAATTACTGTGAGCAAGACTGACTGAAGAATGCAAAAACTGTGGGTGAAACTTAAAGAAGAAACAGTACATTTGCAGAGCCTCAAAGCATCTCCCTCCAAATACTTAAATTTTTCTCTTAATTTCTTTAAAAGACCTATGACTATTTAAAGCAAAAATTATAACATTGTATTGTGGGATTTACAACATGGGTAGATGTAAAATTTATGACAACAATAACATAATGGACAGACATAGGTAAATGGAACTGTTCTGTAGCAAGGCTTCCATATTTTACATTGATTAAACTGGTGCACTATTAAGTCTAGGTAGGCAGTGATATGTTAAAGATGCATATTGTAATCTGGACCAACCACTAAAAAATGCAAAGGTGTGTCACTTAAATGCTAATAAAGGAATTAAGAAGCAAAAAAAAGGGTTTGTACAAGAATGTTCACAGGAGATGACCTGCAAGACGAGCGCACTGTAGGGCAACCACAGAGCAGAACGCCCTCAGCCATGCCAAGGAGCAAACGCTGACACACACATGCTGGGTGAGTCTCATCAACCTCGTGTTGAGGGAGGCAAGCTGGACAGAAAACAAAACACTTGGGATGATTTCAGCCAAGATGAACCTATGATGAAAAAACCAGAGCAGTGGTTGCCTCGGGGGAAAGAAAAAATTGCCTGGGAAGGAACAGGAAGGAGTTTTCTGGGGGTGATGGAACTATTCTATTCTTAAAGGGGTGAAGGTTATATGGGCATGTTTATTTGCCAAAACTGTACAGTTGAGAGTTGTGTCTTTCAGTGTGCGTACATCTTACACCCCCCACACACAAAGGACTAAAAGAATAATAAAGTGAGGTGGGAATGAGATGGAATGTGGATGAAACAAAATTGGCTGACAGTTAGTAGTTGTTGAAGCTGGGTGACGGGCCTACTATGCTATTTTGTTTATTTTGTATATTGTTTAAATTGTTCTGTAATAAAAAACTCGTATAAGAAGACAAACTCGATATACAGTGTTTGCTGGTAAGATATCGCTTACCTTTTGGGAGGAAGGAGGGAGAAATGGATTGTTGGCGCTGGAATGAAGCTGGTGCTAGTTCTTGGTCACACAAGTGTGCTCGCTTTGTAATAATTCTTTGAGGTTTACATGGATGATTTCTGCATATATTTCTGTACTCATGTTATACATCAATAAACATTTTAAATCCTTCATATTTGCACAAAGATCCTAACTCAATATCTCAGAATAACAGCAATGTTTTGTTTTAAAGTGGAACACGTTCACTCATGACATCATCAGATGGATCTATTAATGCCCTCATCCTTGCGTGTCCCCCTGGGTCTTTCCATTTTTGCCTCAATTTGGCAAGTGGCATGGCTTTGAGTTTTTATGATGGGTATGGGCCCTTCAGGTGGGCGAGGTCCAAGGGAAAGATCTCTGCAGCGACCTTGACCACGGGAACCAGAGGGAGGATCATGGCAACCTGGAGGGATGGAGGGGATGATAGGACAGGTGGCCTTGTAAAGGCAAATTCCAGAATCCCAGGCACCCAATATTTCCATTTTAGATATAGAATTTACCCTTCAAATACTGGCCAGGAAGTTTCCAGGAGGGCTGCAAGCATCCTCAGCAATAGCCAGGCTGGTGAGCCCCACCCCTACCTGAGTGCCGGCCTCAAGGGATGCAGCCCAACCACACTGCGCATACTCTGGGGGGTGGGCAGGGCATAGAGAGTGGTCATGGTATAGAGAAGAGGCGGAATAGAGAGTGGGGTGGAGAAGCAGAGGGATGGGGACCAGGGGCGGGGGGACAAGGTAGGAGTTGGGGCCCCTAGCTGTGTATGCTGGGAGCTTTTGTCTCTTAAACGCTCCCAGCTGGGAGCTTGCAGGACCGCAGGACTACAAATCCCAGGAGGCTGTGAGCATGGGGCGGTGCCTAACCCTGGGGGGAGGAACAGGGCTGTGTGCGCTTGGCCGAGGGACACACCGCCCTTGACTCAGGACTCTGGTCCTGCACCCGCTGCACGTGGACTGAATCCCAGAGGGATGCGACGGGACTAGCGGGACCAGGGAGTTAGGAGGATGTGGCGGCTGCATGGGCAGCCAAGGGCCTGCAGCGTGCAACTGGTTTTGTCCAAAATAGAAGTCGGACTCGTGCCTCTTCCACACCGCCTTCCTCCGTTGTTTGATTCCTCCTCCCACCTGCGTGCCTGTGGGTCTTTCCACAGCCCCCTACCAAGTCCAGGGCCAGGTGCTTCTCTAAAATGCTTATGGGAACTGGTTTGACATCCCAGAAACTTTCCACTTTGCCTGCTGCCCTCTGCCTTCTCCAGCCAAAGTGCCATCCTTTCATCAGCTTTTGAGAGAGATTCCCCCTTGTGGCTGGTCTTGCAAGTACAACTTAAGAGCTTTGCTGGGTGGTAACACTGGCTCTTTCTTGCCTTTTTCACAGGTGTGGAAGTTAAGGCATCTGTGAGGTTAATCACTGGTTTCCCCAGGATCCGCTAAGAGCAGAGGAGAACAACCCAATTCCCAGGCAAGTATCTAGTAGGCCATTTTCACCAACGCATTCCAGGGCAGTGGCCTCCAAAGCAGCAACCTTAAGACGAGAATAGCTTAATCATTTTGCCCTTTAGATTGATCACCTAATCTCAGCTCAGGCCTGAGTGGCCAGTCTCTCAGGGACACGAATGGCGACTCTGATCACTCAGGAAGAGACTAGTCATCCAGCTTTGGGAGAGGGATGTTCAAGGTAGACAGCACTTGGGCAGCATTTGAAACCCGTCACCTTTAACATCTCTGCTTTGGATTCTGGCAAGGTTCCCACATAAACATGCCTAGGGATAGTCAGAGGTACCATATTCTTTAAAAATTGATTAGAGTTGTGAAAGGAACAGAGCATAAAATATCTTGCTTATTTGCAAAAGATAAAATGCAAGCAAGACCTTCCTGTTAATTTTTTTCTGCTCATTCTCTTAGCTGTACTGTATGTTTGAATGCAGAAACAAAAAACTTGAATTGCCAAATTCTCTTTTCCTGAGATTGGTAAATTAACTTAAATGTCTTATTGAAACCTGTGGAGGAATGGTTAGCAGCTTTCATGATTTATGTCGTCCCTAAAAATCTGGGCGTTGATCTACATGAAAAAAACTCCCTGTTTATATTACACATCCCAATAGGTTACATTTCCGATTCCTGAATGTGGGATATTATCAAAACAACTGAAAAACCTGGTCATGGAAACTGGACCCTGTCACTTTGTCAAGAATTTGCCTCTTTATGAATTAATGACACATGAATTCTTTAACAGTTTTGTAAAGAAAGAATGAGAGTGTGTAGTGTCTCTGAATGTGGTAAGATAGGGAAGTCTTGTTAGACCACATCCTCGGGTTCTTCTCTCGTGTTCAATAGGCCCAGGTGATAGTCCGTGTAGTCAGGTGCAGCGCCGCTCCCCCAGCCCCCAGTGTTCCATCCTACTCTGGCCTGTGCCCTCTTCAGGGGGTTCTGATGACACTGGTCCACAAGTGTTGGAAGGAGACATTGTAACATGAGAATATTCATCATCTTAAAACAAGGATTAATGGAGAGGAAAGTCTCAGGGTGTGTGTGCTCTGATGCACTGCTGTTGGGGTATGGCCGCAGTGACCACTGTGCTCCCAGCAGTCCCCACAATAGCAGTCTCAGGCGTTTGATCTCCTGGCGCAACCACAGCAGCTGTTGACAGAGCTGGGAACTCATCGTGGTTCAGTGTCTTCCATCAGATTTTGTCGCTCTGACCCTCCTCTGCTTGCCCCATTCCCACGCCTATCCGCTGTGTTGATTGCTTTGTAGTTGTTTCCTAGGAGCCACTGTGTGTAACTCTATTTCACAGTGTCTTTAGGGACCCACTCTCACTACACAAGTCACTGTACAACAGCCCCTTATCCTGGTGTAGCCCATGTTTATCCTCTCCAGTGGAGCTGTGAAGAACCCTGCTTAGTCGGAGCTCCTCTCATTCTCATGCTGCTGGGGCTGCTTACGAAGCTGGGCATCTCATCTTTGGTCATCAACATTATTCTTTTCATCGATTTTCTGAAGTCAGAGACGACTTTGTTAATAATGTGACACTGATTCTAACAGACACTTTTATGTATCTTCCCCAACAGCTCTGTGAAGTAGGCCTGTGATCCCCATTTTACAGGGGGGGGACACTGAGGCTCAGAGAGGTTGAGTAGCTTCCTTCACTTCACACAGTTTCTTGGTACATTTTGAGTCTCCACCTGGAACTCCGCCTCTCAGGTGTGTGCACTTAGCTGGTGTTCCACTTTGTGCCTCTCTGCCAGCCTCTCCAAAGGCACACGCCCCATCCTGAGTCCATTTTCTGCTTGATGGCAGTCACCCTGCACAAACCGGCCCCATGCAGGGAGTGGATTAGTCGGGCATGGTCCTCCAGCTTACCCTGGGGAGGTTCTAGGTTTCTTGGGAGAGCTGGAGCAGTGGAAGATACTGACCATCACTCACCTGGAAGGTTTGTTATGTAGAAATACTCCACTGACTTTTTGCAGGTGTCATGTCTTCTTTGTCTTCATTGCTTCTCTGGGCTTTCTCTTACAGTCCGTGCTGTGCAGTAACATACAGTACAGAGACTGGGGAACATAATGTTGTTGCCCTGCACCAAACGGTCACATTACTCATTTTTCTAATTATGAAAGAGTTACATACTGTAAAAAAAGTGAAATTACCCAGATCTGTGTAGAGCAAAGTGAAACCTCCCCCATCCATCCCTTTCCCTGCAAACTCACTCCCCTACTCAGAAGGAACTATTGTTAAGAGTTTGCAGCTTATTCTTCTGGGCATTTCCTATGAATTTATAAATACACATAAAGTTTTTTTAACATAAATGACATAACTACATCATTTTGCAATTTGTTGTTTCCCAAACCATATATCATAGATGTCTCTCCTTATCAGTGCTCGCCACTCTAACTTAGTTTTTTAGAAGTTTTAGAGGTACTCCAAAGAACAGGAATACCATGATCTGTTTATCTCTTCTTTGATAGAGATGGGATTATGTCCAGTTTCACTATTATACATAATGCTACAGTAAGATCCTTGCATGGAGTTTATTACACTGCTATTCAACTGCTCAATTTTCCTTGTTTCCTCTTGGTCAGAGACTATGATATATTTTTAACAATTTTATGGGAATTATTATTGTTATTATTATTATTATTTTTTGTGTGTGAGGAAGATCAGCCCTGAGGTAACATCCATGCCAATCCTCCTCTTTTTGCTGAGAAAGACTGGCTCTGAGTTAACATCTGTTGCCAATCCTTCTCCTTTTTTTCCCCCAAAGCCCCAGTAAATAGTTGTACGTCATAGATGCACATCCTTCTAGTTGCTGTATGTGGGATGTGGCTTCAGCATGGCCGGAGAAGCGACGTGTTAGTGCATGCCGGATCTGAACCCGGGCCACCAGTAGCAGAACACTTAACCACTAAGCCACGGAGCCAGCCCTATGGGACTTATTTTATAGGGAATTTAATTTTATCACTGAATAAAGACATTTATGGGGAAACTGGACTTTAAGGTCATCCATCTCAGTATTCTGGAGAAAAATCATGAAACTTAGAAGGTATGAGGCTTGCTCCATCACAATCTAACAAGTCATGTTAACAATTTAAAGTTGAATGTTTGAATAGCCACTACTCTCTCTGTTCAGAGGAAGAATGACTTTTTCTTGTCTAGAAAACATCTGACTCCAGGGGCTCTCAGTTGTGCTTCAGAGAGGGTAAGATATTGGTGTTGTATCTGTTTCTCTTCAGCTGTAGGCTGCATCTTCTAAAGATCATAGAATTGAACATGGTCCAATAAATGTATATGATTTGGGTCAAAAATTCAAAGTAATGAACCCAAGATAGGAATCCATAACTTTGGTTCTTAATAAAGAATTTCCTTTGATATCCTCAAGTCTCTGTGATTACTGTGTATACATGAATGAAGTATCCCTCTGTCCATTTCTTAAGTTGTTTCCATTGACTTTATGGATTTATCCTCTAATCCAGATTCTAAGTGTGAAAGAACATCTTGGTCCTTCAAAGAAAAGAAGCCATTGAAATTTGATTTTCTTTTAGCTCGCCATCCTACAAGTTTGAGGAATAAATTATCATGTAATGGTACAATGATTCTGAAATCTAATTTTTAATTAGAGGGGTGTAAGGTATGAATGAATGGTGGTTCATCCCCATGGTCAAGGGTATTGTACACGTGGACGTGTAAACAAGATTCAGGAAGCTGCTTCAGCCCTGTGACATCCCTGAGAACCACAGTGCAGGAGGATCTAGGCACACAGCCATCTGCCTAGATCTCCTGGGTTACATGTAGATCCAGGGGTCTTGAGAGTGGTGTCAGAGCAGCTAGCTTTTATCTATTTCTCCCCTTCCTTCTCTCCAGCTTATCTCAAACAGTCCTGACTATCATATTTTAAAGACCAATTATAGTTATTTACATGAGCTGCTTGTTCATTACTGCAGAGTAATAATCAGGCATACCATTAAATATCATTTAATCTACCTAATTAAATTTGTTGTACCTTTTGATTGATTAGAACACTAAAGTTAATTCAGAGTTTGATATTCACCAAATGTGTTAATCTGCTTACAACTGCCATGTGCCTCATTCCTCTTAGAAGTGTATCTTTGGCCCATCACAAGATTTTAATGAATCAAATCATCATAAATTAAGATAATGTACTGTCTTTTGGATGATCGGGAGGCATATGGGTCCATTTTGGAAATATGCCCATCTGTCTTTGCTCCCCATGGGAAGTTTCTGGTCACTAGGTCTCCAGGTGGCTTGCACAAGCCCTAGGTCTATAAAGCTTGGTGCCTCTCCTTCTAATTGAGGTAGAAATAAAAGAGGTCAGAGAGACTTATTAAAGTTTTGGTTGTATGAAGTCTTCAATGAAGACCATCCATGCATATTGTTCTGGATAGCTCTCTGTTCCTAAGACTACTAGCTACTTTAAGGGCTTGTCTGGAACTGTCAATGGTCTGATATTTTACCTTACCTGCAAACGAATAAGTTAGCTACCATGGTCTTACAGATGCTGGCAAAAGATACGAGACCCATGGGTCAGAGACACAGGACTTAATGACACAGCAATGGCAGTGGTCAGAGTATCAACATTTGCACTGGTTCACTAAATCCCACTTCCTGCAGGATGATACACAGTGGGTCAGGAGACATGCAGAGGGTTGCAAGAACTCAGAGCTTAAGGAACTCAAATCTTCAATAAGAGGCAGGAAATCTGCTGACCTTTGGTTTGGGGAAGGGTGTTATTTTTATTATACTGGGGAGTAAGCAAGCCTGCCTTTTGCTCCAGAGGAGGCCACTATTTCTATCTTCCAAGGTTGTCAGCTCTACACACATTCTTGAAAAGATAACCTGGTTTTACTGGCTTTCAAAGGTAAGCTTGAATGAGACTTCATCATCATTCCGTTCTTCTGTTACCTTTATTGAGATTGTCCAAATATGCTTTTTTCTCTGTAAAGTTCACTAACTTTATTCATACATAAGGGTTGCTTTTGGTTTTATTTATTAAGTTAAAATTTTCTTATTAGAGCAAATGAGGAAACTATTATGGGTTGGATCTGAAGGTATGCTTTTCCAGGAAAAATGTGAAAGAAGATCGGTGCTCACAGAACTTTGACACAAGGAGTTGATATCAACTTAAATGATTTTGATTTGAATAGTGTTTTGTACAACTTTCTTCCATCTTACTTCATCCTCTCTGCTTCCTGTAACTCTCATATGGGAATGAGGCAGTTTCAGGGATTCACTGAACTCATTTACAATATTAAAATGGTTTTTTCTGTTGTTTTTTTTTTTTATTGAGGTAAAGTTAACATACAACATTAAATTAGTTTCAGCGGTACAACACAATAATTCAGTGTTTGTATAAATGTTGAAATGATCACCACAATAAGTCCAGTTAACATATGTCCCCATACATAGTTACAAATTTTTTTCTCTTGTGATGAGGACACGGCGTACTTCAAGGTGCAGAAGAATCAATGATGATGTCATACTTTTCCATATACAACTTGATGAATTTGGACATAAGTATACACCCTTGAGACTGTCACCACCATCAAGGCCACAAACATATCCATCACCTCCCAAAGTTTTCTCTCACCTCCTTTATTACTATTATTGTGTAGTAAGAACTCTTAGTATCTACACTATTAGCAAATGTGATGTACGCAATACAGTCTCGTTAGCTGTAAGCACTATGCCATATCCTAGATCTCCAGAACTTATTTATCTTGATTACTGAAACTCTGTATCCTTTGATCATCAGCTCCCCATTTCTCCATCCCCTTAACCCCTGGCAACCACCATTCTAACCTCTGCTTGTATAAGTTTGACTATTTAAGATTCCACATATAAATGAGTATTTGCCTTTGTCTGTCTGCCTTATTTCGCTTAGCATAACGTCTTCTAGGTCCATCCATGTTGTCAAAAATGGCAGGAACTCCTTCTTTTTTCAAGGTTGACTAATATTCCATTTCTTTATCCATTCATCCATCAGTGACATTTAGGTTACTTCCATATCTTGGCTATCGTGAATTAGCTACAATGAACATTAGAGTGCAGGTATTTCTTTGAGACCCTGAGTTCAATCCTGTGGGCATATACCAGAAGTGGGATTGCTGGATCATATGCTAGTTTTCATTTTTGGAGTAAGCTCCATACTGTTTTCCATAATGGTTTTACTAGTTTACATTCCCACAAGGGTTCCTTTTCTCCACATTCTCAAAAACATTTGCCATCTTTAGTTTTTTTGATAATCGCAGTCTTAACAGGTGTGAAGTGATAGCTCATTGTGGTTTTGATTTGCATTCCCTGATGATTAGTGATGCTGAACACCTTTTCATACACCTGTTGGCCACTTGTATGTCTTCATTAGGAAAAGTCTACTCTGGTCCTTTGCCCATTTTTTAAATTGATTTATCGTCTTGTTATTGAGCCAACACGAAAAAAGAGAACAAGATTTCCAGGCATTATGGATGCTTCCCAGTTGATACAGATGGTTTTGTATTTACAGTGGTACCAAAAGATCATGTTTCATGCTTTTTCTTCAGCTTGTTATAAGACCAGCAGTAGCTGCGGCATGGCAGATAATTGGGATCTTCTGGGTTTGGAGGTTTACAACATAAATGAGTGGTAAGGAATTTTTTATTATTCCAAGGAAATTATTGAGATCATAGTCCGTGGAATTCAGGATTGATAGGTGTAGGAGGAAATTAAGGTGAGGATCGGTGATCTGGCACTACTTCTGATCATGAGGCACAGGTATCTACTGTATGAGTGTTTGAATAAAAATATTAGAGATCAGGAATTTGTGGTGGGTGAATATGTTTTCTGAATTATTTACTTTTGAACATAACCATTTGGATTATGTGAACATCTGGGATATGGGAGTAAGTCGTTAACAGGGGGTGGTTGATAATATCACTATTGATTTAACTTCTATGAACACCAAGTGGTCAATGGATTAAGCAAATGAGTAATCAGAAAACACAGAAATGGTAGGATTTGGGATTTAGTAAAGGACTGGGGACCGACTGTCCTGAGAGAGAGTGCCAGGACTTATGAGGTTGAGAGTGACAAGGACAAGAAAAGAATAGAAACACACTCAAACAAGGAGGGGGTGTTAACAGGATGGGGGAGGAGAAATGATCTGGAGTAGCCTTGAGTTTTGACCTTGAGCTTTCTGTTCTTGATGCAAATCTGCCTGATGACATCCCGGGACACAGGTCAGATCTATTCCCAGAGGATAGAGGGAGGGTGGAAGTACAAAACAGCCAGGATAATTGTCCTAAAAAGGCAGGCTTCCTTTATCATTTGTCTCAATTTCATGATTTACTTTTGTAGGGTAAGAGGAAAAGAAGGATGATAGCCACGTCTTCACAGAGGAAGCAGCATAACTGTGGGATCCAGTCCAAACCAAAGCCTGGTTTAAACATCTCCATTCCTATAAGGATGTCCAGTGACATATTCAAGAGGCTGGGTACTAGAATTCCATCCCATCCTGGCAATGAAGGGTCTCTGGGAGGACACCTTGGACCAGCCCCACCAGGTCTGCTGGCCAGAGAGACTGCAAGGACTCCAGGCCTGCAGCAATGCAGGACAACTGGTAACTCCTTTCAAGCTTGCCAAAGGGTTGCAAAACCTAGCACCTAGTCACACAGGTGAATCCCTGCCAGGTGTGCTCGCAGGTGGTCTGCACTCCAGGTCCCATGCCCACTCCTGCCGGTCTTCAGATTTGGCAGGGATGATTCCAGGAGCTGATCTGGGCATTCCACAGCTCCACTGCCAACAATTTCTGGCGACTGAGGAAGGTATCAGGAAGGAGGAAAGGGCAGTGAAGAGCACAGGAGAGAGACTGGTGATAGCACTGATGGCGGACAGACTTGCTAGTGAGGCAGAGAAAGTGAGGGGCCAAGAAGGCCGTCTTGACAGCAGATGAAATGGAGCAGGCACCTCAGTGAGGTCTCTTGGTAGCATCCCAAATGTTTTTGTGCTTTGAGCTCTTGAAACTTTGAAATATAACAATACGTTTCTTTTATTAAACTCTGCTGCGTGAAATAGAAAATATAGACAGTGGTTTCTTTCTGAGGTGAGAGGTTGAGTTGCAGGTGAGGAGAGAAAGATCTTCCTTTTTCATGCTGTTCTCTCATTTTCCTTTACTATGTACTTTATTTATTTGTACTTTCAAGTCAGCAGCGAGTTATCAACGTCACAGGATGATTCAGTTTTTCCCCATACAGTCACAGTAAAACCTACTTAAAGTGGATTATTCTTTTTGTGTAATATTCCAATAGATTCCAAAATATTATTTCCAAAGCACTTCGATGTCTATGTTCTCAAATTAGATATTTACTTCTAGGTCTCCATTTTTGTGTTCCTTCTTGCATGCTACTTCAGAGTTGCATCTAAGGAAATACCAGATTTCCCTCAGTTTTTTAGATCCATATGTGTTGGAAATTTGATTCATGAAGATGGACATGGCAGCTGGGGGATTATGCTATTATCAAGAGACCATTTTTCGGCATCAGTAATCTGACAAGAACTCACTGCTTGTTGAGATTTAATTGACTATTTGAGGAATCAAGCTTTCACTATTGGTACTTCTCTTTCTCTTTGGAGGGGAAGTATTGCCTTCATAGTCTTTCCATTACCAAACCACTTTCCTGGGTGGCTGTGCCCTGTCAGGAAGGGCCTGGGATGCCGGGAACCAGGATTCATCCTCAGCTTCTGCCTGTCCTGAGAAGGCTTCCCTGGCAGAGTCCAGCCTGTGTGTCTGGGTGACACTTGCAGCCATCAGAAAGGAGGCGATAACTCACAAGTGCCAAGCGATTCATCTGGCTCTTGTCTTACAGGGTGTTTCCAAGGGATGAGGTTCAAAATGCCACTTGGTAACCCCTTGAAAGCTCCTGGTCACGGGGTGGGTTCTCGGTGTGAGGTCAGAGCAGTGTCTATTCACCACCAGATGGGAAGCATTTCAGTATTTTAATTGCTAAGTCTGTGTTCATGCACGACCATGGATCATCTGTTCCGTGGCATTTCCTGCTGGACCACCCCACACCCCTGTCATGCCTCATCTTTCAAAGCTCCAAACAGGGTTCACAACCCATCAGGTGGTTGTAATGTAACCACAGCGCAAGACAGGGGAAAAAACACAACCACCCAAGGGTGACACACTTTAATGGTTCGGGCCAAATTGCCCCATTTGGACAAGTTGGCAACATCAACACTGAGTATGTAAACTGGAGGACTGTCTAAGACCATGGACCTCAGAATGACACGGCCTCAGATGTCACCTGGACAGCAAGGGACAGTGTGGGGTCACTCACTGGCCAGGATTATGGTCCTTATCCTGGTAAAGCAGAGCTCACCCGGGATCCATCAGGCCAAGCCAGGGAGGAGGCTGGGAGCCTTCTAGGGAATTTCTGCCCTAAAGGGAATGGCATAAGGAAGGCAGTTGTGCTGGAAATCCTGGTTCACAGAGAGCGGTCGGTCGTGTTTATGGAATGAGGCCCAGTGGTAGACTTAAAGCTGCGTCACAGATCTTTCCCATTGGATACAAAACAGCAGGAAACAGATTTCACAGTCCTGGACATGGACCCCAGCAGGATTCAATTCTAGGTCAGTGGTGAACATGGAGGCACTAGAGGGGTATCAGGAGGGAAAGTCCTGTCTGCCTTTAGTCCATTTGCAAATCACCTTTGCGGGCCTTGTCCTCTCCACATGCATGTTTTGATCTTTTTACATTGTTTTCCCCACTTACAGCTGATGCAATTCCAGAGATTGAACTAGAAAACTACAAGTTCCTAAAATTTGGTCAAAAGAAACCTCAACAGGAGAAGCAGAAAACATTCCTTCTTCCTCCAGAATGTAGAAAGGCACCCCCTGCCTATGGCACGACCTGGTCCTGGGTAGTGCTGTTTTAAAGACATCCACATTTCAGTGGTTGTTGCTTTGCCTGTGAAAGTACCATTAACCTTTAAATCCCAGGAGAACGGGCCGGGGACCGTGTCCGCCCCTGGAGCGGCTGAATGATACTGAAATGAACTTGTTCTCGGAGTTAGGGGGAATTGGGAGTGATGTCACTAGCCAAAAAGGGGGCTGGCCTTTCTCCCTTCTCCAACATACAATAAGTTGATGACTCAGAAGAGTTCTTTTTTTTTTTTTATAATTTTATTTATTTATTTTTTTCCCCCAAAGCCCCAGTAGATAGTTGTATGTCATAGTTGCATATCCTTCTAGTTGCTGTATGTGGGACGTGGCCTCAGCATGGCCGGAGAAGCGGTGCATCGGTGTGCGCCCGGGATCCGAACCCAGGCCGGCAGCAGCGGAGCGTGCGCACTTAACCACTAAGCCACGGGGCCGGCCCAGAAGAGTTCTTGATTCAAGGAGAAATGTGAGATTCTGTGTCTCACTCACATGCCTACAGAAAGCGACAGAACCACACCACAACTCCCAAGCTGTAAAGGGAACAGGACTTTAATATAATATTCAAATATGTCATTTATTATTTACAACAAATAACCACTGTCTCTCCCCAATGGGTGAGTAGGTGCTGAGGTAGAGATGTCAGGGAGCTGGGATGGGGTCATCCCTTCTCTCTTGGGCTTCAGGGGACCCCAGGAATCAGCTTACAATGCTCCCCTTCCCATCAAATGGGAGGAGCTGACCCTGTGCATCGCAAGCATCCCAGCTGTGTCCCCGCTGCTGAGGATGGGGCTGTGATCGGCCACTGGTATGGGGTTCGGGGTTGGGGCCTGGGGGCTGAGTAGAAGAGTCGGGTTATCTTGCGTGGCCTCCCTCAGAATCATGGCCCCCCACCATGTCCCCACTGCACTGGGTGCTCCAGACCCTGTGCTCAGTGCTGTCAGCCACCAGTACCCCATTTGTCCCTGCCACGTGAGCGATCATTTAGTATTACCTATTTCACAGAGGGGGAAACGGAGTCTCAGGAAGCTGAAGAGAGTCACCCCAGTCACAGGACTGGTCAATAGTGGAGCTGGGATCCCAGTGCCAGCTATCCAACTCCCCAAGGCCACGCTTAGCCCAAAGCCTTACTGAACCCCTAGGAGTCAGTCACCCCGGCCCAGACACTCACTCACCCCTGACCTTGATGATGGCCGGTTCTTCTTGGCCTTGCGTACTCTGCAGGCCAACTAGGTCTAGCGCTCTGGCTGGCAGGACAAGGTGTAGCTACAGGACAGAGAGGCACCTGTGAGCCTACCAGGAACCACACCTCAGGGGTCCCCCCACTGCCTGCCCAGCAGCTGGAGTCTGGGTGTCCCAGAGATCACCATGTAATCAGGCCGGGGGATGAGTGGGGCACCATGGAGACAGGCTCTCTGGACTGGCCAACAGGGAGAGTCCACCCCTGCCCTCACCCAACTCCTGCCCGGCCTCACCTCTCATTCTCGTTGAGCAACTCCATGTCCTGGAACGAGGCCCCAAATGGCTCCCTCGGGCTCTAGCTTGTAATTCTTTGCAGCCTCCTGGAGCAGCAGGATCTCCCTCATGACTCGGTATTCCTGGGACCAGAGGGAAGGAGAGGATGCAGACAGGGCCTGGGTGGGGGATGCTGCAGGGGTCTTGTTGGAGGTGAGGAGTGGGGCAGGGGACCAGTCCTGGAAACCATCCTTCCCTCCAGTTCCATCCAGGATCTACCAGTTCTCAGAATGGGAATAATCAGCCCCTCCTCCAGGAAGATTTCCTTGATGCCATCCTCCCCTCAACCCACCCGCCAATTGGATGGGTCTCCCACTTCTCTGGTATCAAACTCTTCCACTCAATGTAAGATACAGCGGGTGAAGCCAAGGACTGTTCTGCCCAGAAGGTCTCTGATTTCCACCTCCTTCCTCTCCCCTGCAGGGAGTGCCACAGCTGCTCCTCAGTACTCTTCTCAAGGTTGATCCCATTCCCCTGGAAGGTAGACAGCCAGAGTACATCAGACAAAGACCCCTAGCCTGACTAGCTCCCTATGCCCACCCCTTCTCATGTTGCACTACTGCCAGATCCCCAGAGGGGGCCAGGCATGCAGAGAAAACAGGACTTGGACCTAGGCTTGCCTCTGGGCTCCAGAGGAGGAGGACATGGGGGTGTAACTGAGGGACCTGGCAGCACAACTCTCTCTGATGACAGACTTGGAGGCTGAGGCTTCAGGCAGAGGGGACTGCTCAGGCACTTATGTGCTTCCTGACTTGGGGGGGGCCGACTTCTTTCTCCCTTCATGGGCAACATGGGAGTTACAGGCTGAGTCCAGCTCAGATAAAACCTCACGCAGCTCTGCCATCAGGCAACTCTGAGCTTCCCCAGCCTGGGTAACTGGAATGGGTTTCTCTGGCAGAAACTCTGTTCACTCATCGCTAAAATAGGCCTGATGCCCCAGCTGCCAGCGGTGGCTGCAAGGCTTTCATGAGAGGAGATGTGCCAAGTGCTGAGAACTCAGAGCTCAGTTCGGGGGCTCCCGCATCCCAAGGCTCAGAATCCTGGTCCTTCCTGCCTAGACCTCAGGTGCACCCACCTCGAAATAGTCACCCATCACCAGGTGCAGCATCAGCAGGTCACTGAGCAGAGTTCCAAGATAGGGGACAACACCTTGTGACATCGGGGTGTGGGTGGGATGAACCTTTGCTCTCAAGTCGACCCCATGTAGACCCTCTCCTGAAAAGTCCCCACACTCAGCCACCTGGCCCACCCCAGGGTTCCCACGAGGAGCAGCCTAGGACCCTCAGCAGCCTCCCGTCAATTCCTACTCCCTTCACACCCCAAGAACACCACACTCCTCCTCCTCACCTCCCAGGGCCGGCTTCTGGCAAATCACAGGGTGTGCAGTCCCTTGCCCTCCCCAAAACACACTCATCCTGCACCAGCTCTTCCAGGCCCTCCTCTTGGTCACTTCTACTGGGGGATTCAGACACTGTGGCACCAAGATGAAGGGCCCTCATCTTTTGATTTCAGGCCTCCAGCTGGGAGCACAGAGCCCCTCCCCCACAGGCACACTAACCTGCCGCTGCTGCTGCTTCTCCTGCACTCTCTGGGGGTTGCTCTCTGGGGGAGCAAACGTGGAGGGCCCCTCCTGCCAGGGTCGAGGACAGTGTCAGTGAGGCCATACTCCCCTCACCCCATTTCTCTCCAGCACCACTGGCCTCCGACACTGGACATCTGACTTGAGTCAACTGGTACCAATGTCATTCCATCCTCCAAGGTCTTGTGATTCCAGAACAAGCCCAGCTCCAACTCTCACTCTGGGTGTGAGCTTGGGCTTGTGGCCTGGCCTCCTTGAGCCTGTTTCCTCATCTGGAAAGTGTGAGAACTCCGGCTACCACACAGGTTCTCATGAGGACTCAGTGTCACAAGACTGTCATCATTGTTCTGGCCCTCACCCCTCCAGGTGGAGTAGGCAGAAAGCTCCCACATTCCTTTCCTCCCTCTTACCTCAACACCACCCTGTGAGGCCTGCACCACACAATCACCATCCCTCCATTTCCCTGATGAGGAGACAGAGACCCAAACATAGGCAGTGTGTTGCTCAGGGGCCCACAGAAGAGAGGCCGCTTGCCCCTCTCAGTCAGAGGCCCTGTTCCAACATCCTTGCCTAACCCCCAGCCCCACCACTGACAAGAGTCCTGTCCCTTGAGCTCTCAAAGCTTGGTCCTGGGCTGAGTCATGGATGGAGAGGACGGGGTGTCTTGGGAGTCTGGTTGAGTGGCTCCTGCCTGCCCCAGTCCCGTGGAGTGTCTGGGCCCCAGGCTGGGCCAGAGGCCAAGCCAAAGCCTTCTCCTCCCCAAGGAACGCCTCAGGACATTCCCCTGCACTGAATCCTTTTTTTTTTTTTTTGTGAGGAGATCAGCCTTGTGCTAACATCTGCCAATCCTCCTCTTTTTTTGCTGAGGAAGACTGGCCCTGGGCTAACATCCATGCCCATCTTCCTCCACTTTATATGGGACGTTGCCACATCATAGGTCGACAAGCGGTGCGTCGGTGCGCACCCGGGATCCGAACCGGCGAACCCTGAGCCGCCGCAGCGGAGTGCGCGCACTTAACCGCTTGCGCCACAGGGACGGCCCCTGAACTCTTTCTTTATCCACTCAAGAACTGGACCTCCAAGGTGCCACCTCTGATCAACAGAGAAGGGGATGACAGGACATTTTGATTCCCCGTTTACATGAAGCTCCTAAGGTCCTTTCAGCAGGATCAACTAAGAATCCATCAGTTGCCTAGACGCTTCTCATAAGCCACTGGGGGCATATGTCATTGCCAACCAGGCACTCAGGTTAGACTCCTGTGGTTGATTCAAGTGAAGTGACTGCTCTAGGGGTCCAGTGGGGAGTCCCAGAATGCACACACATCTCTCACCTGAGGATGAGCAGCCTGTTTTTCCACCTGGGCCATGGGAATCCTCTGCCACGCACATCCCTGGGGCAGGCAGGATGCAGCCCCTTGGAGATGTGGTGAAGATAGAAGGAGCAGCAGGGTCCTGGCTTCCTGAGGATAGGTTTAGGCTGAGGGCTAAACCCACCCCAACCACCCAACAGCCTGGAAGAAGCTACATCCAGCAGGATGGACATACATGGAAGCCAGAGACCTGTTGATGGCGCCAGCTCGGCAACTCCTCCTGGAACAGCCCAGCCAACACCATTGTGTCTCATGACCAGGGCCTCCCGCCCACAAATGGCACCCCACCTGCCCATGGGCAGAACAGATCCCTCTGCTTGTTAATCTGGATGAGATAGACGGGAATGTTTCAGAGAAAGTTCAAGGGAGAAACTATCAAAACCACAGCCTGCCCAGTGCCCCTCCTCCGCACCCCTCCTCTCTTTCCAGACCCCCAGCCTCCACTCTACCTTGATCATCAGGTCTCTGCTCAAGGACTTGTCTTGACTATTGAGTTCCTTAAGATTTTCAGAGCTCTCTCTCAGGGGAGGGGAAAGAACGAGGGATAAATTTAGGAATAATGTGAGGGGTCTGAATGCAAATCCCTTTTCTTTGCAAACCCAAGAGATTCAAACTGCCTGAAGGAGTGTTCTCACTGGGCTCCTCTGAGCGCTAAGGTCTCATGGTACTGGGAGGGGGCTCTCCTGTTGGTCACTGGGGTCTCCACTCCCCAGTTCTACAGAACAGCTCTGTTTTGACTGCTTTGAGTTTCAACTGGGCATGGGGTTCTGTTGCTATAAACACTTGAAAATCTCCAATTTGGCTCAACTTAGTACCTGACACTTAGGGAAGCTGAGTCCTAAAGCAGAACTGGTGCATTAAGGACCCCGGAAGGTTTAGAGACCCCCTGCCGAGGCCCAGGCCCTGTCCCCAGCATTTGCTGCCTCCCAGGAGTTCCCAGCTGACTGAGGGGCCAATGGCAGACATACAAGAGATCCCCCATCCACCCTGGTCCTCCTATGGAGAGAGGCCTACCCACCGGGAAACTTCCCCTGTGTGTTCTTCAGGTGGCTTGTGAAGGTTTTCTGCAGAGCAGAGTTGACAGTGCAGGACGAGAAGAAGTTCTTCAGGATCTCGAACTCCTGGGGAAGGGAAGAGAATGAGCTGTGAGGTGGGGCACTGTAGCCCAGCTTGCTCTAGCTTCAGTACCCTTCTATTTAAATCTCCCCTCCTGGATGAGACAGATGCTCAGGGAGTCCCAGAAGGGCACATTTAGGACCCAAAGAGTAACACTCACAGGGAGCAGGATTTTAGCTCAACCCAGGGAAGGAGCCAGGTAGGAAGTGAGCATCCTCTCACTGGGACCTGGAGTTAAAGTCAGCGGGCCCCTGGCAGGAAGGTCCTAGGGACTGTGCAGGGGCTTAGACCACACACTGCAATCCTGGGAGCTGATAAATGTGGAGAGGCAGTTCCCAAGGCTTCAGAGAGGGGCTCCACTGGGCCTCCCACAGCATACCTGGGCCACCTGGATCCAGCGCTCCACCACCCTCACCCTGTCCTGGGCTGTCTTGCTCGGGTCCCCGAGGCAGGGGATGATGACGAAGCTGGCCACCCTTCTGACGTGGTCGACGGTGGCCTGGACGTTGGGTGTCTGGTGCTCATTGCCGGGCTTGTTCCTCTTGCCCCAGGTGGAGCCCAGACACGGAGAGGACACCACCTTCTGGAAGAGCTCCTGGAGAACAGGGGGAGTGTCACCGAGCCCTGCCACACCCCAGGTCTGTGCCTACAGCCCCCAAAGTCCCACACAGGAGTCACAGTTTAGAGCTGGAGCTCAGAAAGCTCAGGATGTGGCCTGAGCCTTGTGACAGTCCCTGGCTTTTCTTCTCTGTCCACTGAGGACACCCAGCACAGGATGACCCAGGACCCAATACTGGCAGGGAAGGGAGAGGGGCATTTGAACCCAGCCCGTGCTGGCTAACTCCAAGCTCCAGATGGTGGCTCAACTAGGCTCATCCCAAGGGGGCATCTTCCAATACCCTGATCCCCCCTCTGGTCCCACTCCACATTCTGATGCACATCCCCGCGTGGCAGCTACACCCACAGGCCTTGTCTGTCTCCCTTGTAGTGGAGTACACATCAGGCGTCTAATAAGTCCTGAGGCTGTTGAGACTCCTGAGCAGACGGTTGGGCCACCAGGGTCCAGGCTGTACACAGTGAGCCCTTCCCTGCACAGATGGGCCAGGGCCCACCCAGCTTTCCATCTCTTCTACCTCATGGAGTTGGCACAGTCACTCTGTGCAACAGGTCCTCTTAATGTCCACCTCCACGGTCTGCAGGTGGACAGCAAAGGCTTGGGTGTTCAGAAAGTTGCCCAGGTCTTATGATTGGTAAAGGGTGGAGCCTGGATTTGGGCCCAGATCATAGGAGTCTGGATCAGGTCTGGGGCAACGATAGCAGAGGGAAGGCCTGCCCCACACCACCCTGAAAGCCCAGCTGCTCACCGCATCCATCATGGTAAATTGCTCCACCACCAGCTTAGGAGGGAAGGCCATGAGATTAAGCTTCTCACGCTCCTTAAGAGCCACAGGTGGAGATGGACTTCTCACTAGAAATGATGGTCCAGGTGACTCTAGCTAAGCAGCTCCTACTCCTGCTGGAGCCCATGTTGGCCCTTGCTCCACCTCCAACACTGCTGGTGGAGGGGACACTGGCTCCAGTGCTAGAGGGGGTGGTGTCAACGGAGCTGGAGCCAGCTCTACCTCCACCACTGCCCACTGCTCTTCTTCTGCCACTGGCTGGAGCTCAGCAGCTGACGCTGGAGTGGGATAAAAACAAAGATTCACCCACATAGCTGACTTTCCATGTGACCTTCTAAACACAAGAAAGATCCCACTCCCTTCCAGGAATACCCAGCCTGCAGTCCCCCTTACCATCTGGCTCTGCCTCAGTGGCCTCCAGAAGCTCACACCGGACAAGGGTAAGAGGGTCACGGCAGCTCATCTCCTAGCCAGGCAAGGTGACATTCATGTACATCCCCTTTAGCTTCAAAAAGGGACAGCCTGAGTCTGGTCCCTCCCTAGTTCTAGTCCAACCTCATCATCTCAAGCTCCTGAGTGTGGAGACCCTCTGCTCCTGCTCTCATCTCAGAGCAGCACTGGAAAGTGTGGGTGGCCTCATGTACCTGCCCCTTGTCTAGTGAGTTTGTGGAGTTGAAACCATTGGGCAGTTACTCGACAACCTAATGAGTGGAGTTCTGCAAAGACTGCCTGGGAACTGGGCCAGAAGAAATCAGGGGCTGCCTGCACACTGCCACTGGGGCCAACCACCAAGAGAATATCTGTTCCTCAGTTCAGGCACAGAGGGGCATCTCTGCAAAGAACTCTGGTCAGGGAGGGAAGGAGATGAATCCTCTAGTGCTCGGTAACAATATGAGTAGAGGTGCTCACCTTCTCATGCTGCCAGGCATGGCCTGAAGTATGAACATGACCTAGCTGTTAGGTTTCCGACACCTAACAACCAGCACCTGCTCAGGAATGACCCGCCCCTTATGTCCTGCCTTCTCTCCTCCTCACAGACACATGCACACACACACACACACACAAAGAGGGGCAAGGGGTGTGGGGCTGATCAGGTGGGATCACAGCTGTGCCCTGGCCTGCACTAGCCTCCCCTGGGCTGCCCCGTGTTACCTTTCACAGCCTCCTGCCAGATGCCCAGAGGCGTCAAGAATTAAGGCTGAGCCAACATCGCCAACTACCAAAAAGATTCTCTTTCTGGGATTTTTTGAGCCCAGATCCTCCAAAAGTTGGGAAACAACAACAAAACATCTTTGCCTGTTGACTGTCTCCAATCAAGTGAGGTGGATGGGGCAATGTGGGTGCCTGGTTACCAGAGTTCTAAGATCTGTTGAGGTCTATGACCCCACGTCATCTCTTGAACTGTACACAATGAGACCACATAGCCCTACCCACAGGTCCCTGGAAACCTAACTAGGGACCTAGTTTTGAGGAGACAGAGATGAATGCAGACCTCCTTTTCCTTACTATTTCTTCATCCTGGGATAGTCCCTGTGCCTCTCAGGTCCTCCCCAGTCTCTAAACCTGCACCATGGGAATCAAGCTAGAATCTACTTCCTAGGGACATCACCCGGTGTATATGAGATAATATCTATTACCCCTGTGGGCTGGTGTCACATGTACCTAAGGCACAAACTTAGAGATGGAAGAATAACAAGGAGGGGTGGGATGTAGTACAGAACACCACTCAAAACAGGCCTGGGCTCCAAGAATGTGATATTGGGACAGTCACTTCCAACTTGGCCTCATTTTCAGGTCAACACCATGAGGGGGTTGCAACTAATGGAAATTCAGATATTGCCATCTGTGGCATAAAACCATTCAATTGTTTCCTGTTTTATGGAGAATGAGACCGAAGTGCCTCATCTTGGCCTATGAGGTGGGCAGCCTCCACAGTGGTACCCAGTAAGCCCCACCCATGTTATACACTTCCCCGTGGAACCACAAAGAGGTTAGTAACTGGCTTCTGAACATAATAAGAGCCAAAGTGATGGGATGTCTTGTCTAAATTTTAACTAAAAATGTCTCTCACTTCCTCTTACTCCCTCTCTCATGTGCCATCTCTCTCTCTCTCACTCTGTCAAATCCCTGGAAGTGAGGAATCAAATACCGGTGTATTGGGGCTGCCCAATGTGGAGGCACATTGAAGAGAGAAGCAAGGGAGTGCCTGGGCCAACAGACAGAAAGGAACTCAGGCTCTCAATACAAAATGAATTCTGAAGGCTGAGAGTGAACTTGTGGGCCAGTCCTCCCCTAGTCGAGCCTCAGTTGAGGCCACAGCCCCAATCTGTTAAACTCACTGAGACAGAGGCACCCAGCTAAAACATGCCTGATTGCTGATCCACACAAATTGTGAGATTGTCAACATTTGTTGTTTTGAAATGCAAGGTTAGGGGCAATGAAGTCAGAGAGGGAAAGGTAACGAACACAGCCTACCAGGCCCTGGCCCTACCTTCCACCCTAGCTCCTGTTCTCTTCTCCCAGCCTCCCTCCAGTTGCATTGGCCACCTTTCTAACCTCCTCTGGCCAAACTCACTTCTGCCTGTGAGACTCAGGACCAGTGGTGCCATCTCCCTGACACACTGCTCCCAGACTTGTGCAAGGCTGACTCCCTCTTGTCATTCCGGTCCCAGAAAATGTCACCCTAGAGAGGTCTTTCAGACCCTCCTACCCAGTGACGCCCAGCCCTCCCTCACAGCCCCCTGATGTGTTTCTCTACAGCACTTGCTCTTTTCTTTCTCATGTCTTTGCTTTTGTCCATTTCCCCTCTAGACTGTGAGCTCCCGGCAGGCAGGGACCACTTGGTCATTTTCATCCTGCACTTCAGCCCACCAGGGCACCTGGCACAGGGTGAGTGCTCAGGACACAGCTGCTGAATGAGTATATGGGTAGATCTTGCACCCCGCCCCCTGCTTTTGACCAACTTTCATTGTGGAGATGAACACTAGTAATAGGAGGTACAAGTTGTTTCTGAGGCAGGGGGACAGCCAGAAAGACCTCTGGTTGACTCTTCGCTGCTCCAGGAGCTCAAGAATAGTTCAGTGGACACCAAGTAAATTCCAGGATTACAGCAGAATGACTTGATATATATATATATTATGTAATGGTTACCAAAATAAGTTTAGTTAACATCAATCACCAAACAGAAAAAAAGATTGTTTCCTGATGATGAGACTTTTTAGGATCTACTCTCTTAGCAAGTTTCAAATATACCACACAGCAATGTTAACTTAGTGCTGTATATCAAGTATACCTCAATACAACTGAAAAAAAATAAAAGCAAAAACTCACTGGCCACCACTGACACAAGAGGCTGCCCGCCCCCTCGTGGCCAGAACTAGCACTGCTGCCCAGGCCGGAACTCCAAACAGAAAGGAATCTTTCTTCAGGTGTCCTCAAGGCAGATGCTCTCCAGGGTCCCAGGGGTAAAGCAGCAGGACCTGTCAGCTTCGAGGGAGTGGGAGGAATCTCGGGAGCCTACCGTGCACCTCTCTTGCTTTTCCCCACCAGGTGTCCTCTTCACTCCTAAGGCATCCTAACTGCAGCCATGACAATGATTTCCCCTACTTCCAGATGAGGACCGCAAGGGTCCAACAAGGATTAGTCTTCTCCCTGGACTCTGGACTTGGTGTCCAGTGCTCTGGCATCTTCTTCCTTATCCTCAGTTCTCATCCACCCAAGCCCCCTAGCCTCGTCAGTTCTAAAGGATCTCCAGGGGCTGGAAATCATTTTCTCAGGGTTTCAGAGCACAGTAGGTCATCAACAGAGAACCTAGTCCAACAGACATGTAGTGAGTGCATGGAACACTTGGAGTCACTCGCTGGATGCACTCCACTTTATACAGGAGGACCCTCACTGAGATCTTCTCTCCTGTTCCCAATGCCTACACAAAGGGAGGATGGGCTCATCACAGTTTTGGGTGCCCACAGAGGTGGACTGCAGGACCCCAGTCCTGTGATCCCCAGGCTGGGCCAGGGATGGATCTGGAACAGGTAGACACCTAGGAACCTTAGGGATTCCTCTTCCTATCTCTGGGCCCCTGTGCACGAATCTAGGAGAACGGATGCTACTGCCCCGTGGGAGAGCTGCCTCCAACCTCTCTCCCTCCTGCCTCTTGTCACATCCCCGGTGTCAGCTCTTTCTTGACTGCACCTCAGTGTTCTCCATATGAGAAGTCAAGTGTGACGGAGTGTGCCTGTGCAGGTGTGATGATGAGGAGAGGAAAATGACCCCATATGGAAAAGGGTGCGCAGCAATCCTCTAGGATCTTAAAGCCACTCATTGCCAAAGGAAACCTGAGGGAAGAGGTGGAGCCTTGGCCAAGTAAGCTGGAGCTCTCTCTAGTCTTCAGGACTCTGACGACCTCCTGTGGTCTGGGACAGTACCTGCCTCTTTCTAGGCCAGTTTCCCAACTGCACAGTGAGGGGTAAGATGTGCAACAGCACAAGCATGTGCTCGGCCAGGACAAGTCATCAGGCCCCATAGATACATTAAGTATGTTTTAATGTGTATTGAAGTGTATTGAAGACATTAATATTGCTGTGCAATCATCACCACGATCCATCTTCAGAACACTTCTCATTTTACAAAACTGAAACTCTATACCCATTCATGAATAATCCCCCATTCCCCCTCCTCCCACCCACTGGCAAACACCATTCTACTTTCTGTCTCTCTGAATCTGGTGATTTCAGGAAGCTCTAGAAGGGAAATCACACAAGGTTGTATTTTTGTGACTAGCTTATTTCATTTAGAGTAATATCTTGAAGGTTCATCCATGGTGTGCCGTATATTAGACTTTCCTTCATTTTTCAAGGATGAATAATATACCATTGTATGTATATAGCACATTTTGCTCATCCATACATCCCTGGACAGATACCATAGCAAGGCCCACAACCAAGCCCAAAATAAAATGGGGCCCCAGCCAGATTTTTCTCAACAGTACCCTGGAGACTACTTTTTTAAGCCATATCCCATATGATATTTACTAAGGATTTAATCTTGGGCCGAGAGTTGCTTTTCAGAAACTCCATTTCTCTTCCTTAAGCAAGTTTCAACTACTTTGAACCAATGAGACAACAAGACGGCTTGCAAGACTCAAACTGCAACTGCATAAGTGACTGGAGGATGAACTGGGGGACCAAGAACTCCCCTGCCAATCATGTTAAGGACACCGTCTTTTGAACGTGGGATGTGTGACAGAACATGAAAATCTGTGCTTGCACAAAATAAGTGACTGGAGGATGAACTGGGGGACCAAGAACTCCCCTGCCAATCATGTTAAGGACACCATCTTTTGAACGTGGGATGTGTGACAGAACATGAAAATCTGTGCTTGCACAAAATGCCTAGGACTGCTCCCAAACTTACTGCACCCGCTCCTTTGCCCTTTTCAAGCCCTTTTCAACAGCCCATTGGGGAGAAAGATTTAACCTTCGTCTCTTTGCTGGCCAACCTCGTAATAAAGCTTTTTCCCCTTCTACAAGAGCGGGTATCCTGTTTGGCTAATGGGTGCATTGGGCTGTAAGCCCTTCCTTGATTACAATACTTGTGTGGCTTCCATGTTTTAGCTATTATGAATAATGATGCCATGAACATGAGTGTTGAAATATGTCTTTGAGAACATGCTTTCAACTCCTTGGTGGGGTATACACCCAGAATAGGAATTGCTGGGTCCTATATAATTATATTTTTAATTTTTTTTAGGAATTGTTATACTGATTTCTACAGCAACTATATATTCCCACCACAATACACAAGGGTTCCAACTTCTCCACATCTTGGCCAACAGTGGTTCTATTCTTTTTCTTCTTCTTTTTTTTTTCTTTTTGATAGATGCCATCCTAATGAATGTGAGGTGGTCTCTCACTGTGTATCTGATTTGCATTTCCCTAATGATTACTGATGATGAGCATCTTTTCATATGCTTATTGGTTATTTGCATATCTTCTTTGAGCAAATGTCTACTCATATACTTTGTTCAAATTTGATTTGAGTTGTTTGTTTTTTGTTGTTGAATTTAGGAGTTCTCTAACTATTCTGGATATTAAGCCTTTGTCAGATACATGGTTTGCAAATATGGTCGCCCATCCTATGGGTTGTGCTTTTACTCTGTTGATAATGGCTTTTGAGGCACAAAACTTTTTAATATCCATGAAGTCCAGCATATGTATTTTCCTATTTTATTGGCTGCTCTTGGGTGTCAGAACCATGAAATCATTACCAAATCCTATCTTGTCAAGTTTTGCCTTATGTTTTCTTCTAAGGGTATTATAGCATTAGCTCTTACACTTAGGTATTTGATTCACTGGGAATCAAGTTATGTATACAGTGTTAGGTAAATGTCCAAGTTGATTCCTTTGCATGTAGATATCCACTATTTCCAGCACAACTTGTTGAAAAGACTTTTCCCCATTTAATAATCTTGGCACCCTTGTCAAACATCATTTGATCACATGGGTGAGGGTTAATTTCTGGGCTCTCAATTCTGTTTCCATTGCTCAATATGGCTGTCTTTATGCCATGACAATGCTGTTTTGATACTGTAGATTTATAGTAAGTTTTCAATCAGGAAGAATCAGTCCTCCAACTTAGTATCTCCTTTCAAGATTATTTTTGGTATCTGGGCTTATTTGAGATTCCATAAGAATCTTAGGATGGGTTTTTTTCTATTTCAGCACAAAATGCCCTTGGGATTTTGATAAGGACTGCACTGCATTTGTTGATCTCTTTGGATAATGTTGACACCGTCACAATAAGGAGTGTTCCAATCCACGGTGATCGGATGTCTTTCATTTCTAATAGTGCCGGATGGCTGTTCAGGTGGGGGGGGGGCCCTCCTCGAGGTAGTCGTGAAGAAACCCACAGTTCCTCCTCACTGTGCCTTCACCATTTCCTTAGAACCCATCAACAGTCAACAGAGGTCAAAATGCATGTAAAATGCACGCAGGAAGTTTTCAAAGATTGGATGTGCATGGAGCACACATTTCTTCCACTCCTCTCCATTAGCAAGAACCACGGACTGAAGCAGCAGACCCTAACACATGGAGACTGCAGACTCACCCAGCAGACCCCAACAAACGGGGACTGTGGACTAACTAAGGGCCAGGGACTCGGGTTCCTGGCAGAACCATCTGGCAGCTCAAGCTGAACCACTAAGCCTTTGCCTGGCACTGCTGACTAACCAAGTGCTAAGACTGATGCTCTCTTAGAGCATCCTGTCAGTCTAGACTGACCCACTGACCCTGGACTGGAAAGCCAGGTAGATCAGGAGGTCAAGGCAAACAGAGTGGATCTCAGATCCAAGAGAAACTTACCCACAGCCCTCAGAAACAGTGAAAAAGATGGAGAACTCAAAGGTTTTGCTGGTACCAATGACTGTTTCTCATCCTCGAAGCCATCAGGCGTCTCCTTTGGATCCCACTGCTGCCACCAAACTGGTACAAAACAAAATAAAATTCAGTAAATTTTAAACATCTTATTGGCTTTATTCAACAGTTCATGAATCAGGCAGCATCCAGTCTAGCAGAGAGAAAGGACCTCCAAGGAGTTCTACAAAATGAAGGAATTTATAGGCAGAAGGGAGCAAGAACAAGGAAGTTACACTAGATAAAAAAGCGGGTTGGTTACTGCAAGGTTACTTTCCTTTAGAGGATGGCAGGGTTCTATCAGGAAGATGACCTACCTGCTGCGCATGAGGTGATTCCTGATTGACTGGTTTAAGATTCTATTCCTGGGCCAAAAGTCTAATTAAGTCTCGACTTGTTTATGTGAGGCATAGCCTAAGCGGCTCCATTTGGGTCTGGTGTCTTGTTTTAAACACATGACTTCTGCTGGTCCCTGCTTTCCCCAGTTACCCCCCGGCTGTCCCTTCACTGACCATTGTTGGTCACACACCCACTGCACCTGCCTCCAGTCCTTCCCCTTCAACACCGTAATCTCACACACAGCTCCTCCCGACACTATCATGACGTCTCCCACCACACGTCGCCTATACTTTCCACACTGCCATCAAGATGCTTCACAAACACCACCACCATTTATGTCCAATGGGCTGAGAGGCCTGCCCGTGCACTGGGAATCAGGAGCCGCAGGGTCTGTCACTTGGCCTCCAATCACCTATTGTACCCCAGCTGAAGGGCTTACCCTGCGGAGACACTCAGTTTTACCCAACTCAATCGCACAACATCTTTGCCCCAGGCTTCCTTCAAAATGCTCCACCCACTTTCTGCCCCAACTGCTCCTTGAGGAGTCATTTTGGGGTAGCCTTCGAGACCACCTTGGTGATTTTGTGCTCAGGCCCAAACAGATCTTGGCCGACAAACACTTTAACCATACCCCCTGAAATCATATAGCATAGGTAACTAGTGAATGGGTGCAAATTACTGGTTTTACTTCCAAAGGCCGTAATGAATATTTCACACCAGGAACATCCACTTTTGGGTTTTACTGTAGGCTGATATCACAAGGCTCTCACACAGTGAGGCTCTCTCTTCCCCAGCCCTCTGAGCAGATTTCTCCAAGCTATATTCTGCAATACATCATTGTTTCTATCTCAGCCTGCTTCCCTCAGGTTGCAGGTCCCCTGAGGTTCCTGCCCTGACTGGCTACCACCAACCCATAGAGACACTGTCAGTCCTATAGGACTGGGTGTTCAGTTCTACTAGGACTGACTGACTGGACTGGACACAGGTGCGGTGGCCCTACCCACGCAAAATCAGGTAACTGAGGCAACCAAGAAGTATCAAAAACCTTAACCCAACATCGACAACAACTCCATAAGACCCTATCCTAGCCCTTGTGGAACAGTCTCATGAGTCTCTTGCCTAAATGGTTTTAGAGAATGGCCTGGCCCTAGATTGTCTATACCAACCAACGAAGGAGGGGTTTTTGCCTTTCTTAGAACCACTTGCTGAATGTACATCAACACACAAGTTCAAACCTACCTCCACCAGATGGCCCAAGAGGTTAAAATATTGCGTAATGTTACCTAAATCTTTTAAAAGATACCCAAGGCCCCCGAGATCACTGACCTATTTTCATGGCTGGTCTTTCCAAGTTGGCGACAATGGAAACAGACTGGATTTTAGACTGTTGCTTGTACAATTTTAGGATCTGTTACTATAGCCATCATCGGATATTTACTCTCTTGGCTACAATGTGCCCTATCCCTAATAACTCTATTAATTACCCTTATTAACTATCCCAACCAACTTTAAATTAACTAAATTAAAATTAATCAATACCCTGATTAATTTAAAAAATTCAAAATTTTTATGGAGAATCTACTTAACACAGAATACACTGTTGTAAGCATTTAAAGTATACAGTTCAGTGCCATTTAGTACAATGATTATGTCGTGTGGTTATCACCACTAACTAATTCCAGAACATTTTCAACACCCCCAAACAAACCCATACTCATTCACACTATTTTCTCCTAACCCAAGCCCATGAAAACAACTCATCTGTTTTCTCTCCCTATTGATTTGCCTATTCTGGACAGTTCATTCAAATGGCATCATGCTATCTGTGGCCTTTGTGGACGACTTCAGTGAGCACACATGTTTCAAGGTTCATCCATGGCCGAGCATGTAGCAGTAGCTTATTCCTTTTTATGGCTCCATAATGTCCTATATTATGAATAGGGCACATTTGGTTTATGCAGTCATAACTGGATAGAAATTTGGGTTTGTTCCACTTTTGGACCACTGTGAATAATGTTGCTTTGAATATCCATGGAAAAGTTTTTCTTTGAACATATGTTTCCAATGGTCTTTTGGACATACCAACCTTGTGACTCTCCTGGTCCATGGTAATTCTAGGTTTAAGATTTTTAAAAATGGCAAACTGTTTTCTGCAGTGGATGCATCAAATTACTTTCCCACCAGTAATGTATGTGGGTTTCCCATTCTCCATATCTTTACTAACACTTGTTACTTTCCATTATGTGGAGTATAGCCTTCATTTTGAGTGTGAAATAGTATCACACTATGCTTTGAATTTGCATTTTCTTAATGATTTATGATACTGAGCATCTATCTAGTGCTTATTGGCCATCTGTGTTTCACCTGGAGACATGTCCATTGCAGCTAGTTACCCATTTTCATTGGGTAACCAATGAAAATGGTTTCATTTCAAATTTCTTTGAATGAAGTTTCATTTCAAACTTCTTTGTTTTTTATAATTGAGTTCTAAGAGATCTACCCCAGGTAGATTCCATGGCTCCAGGCTCCCCGGGGGCTACTAGGAACTCAGGCCCGTGGCTTAGCACACCACCTGCCAGTTCCAGCAGCCATAGACAGCTCTCATGGAACCAGGCTTCTGACAGGCTTCTGCAGAACCAAGCCCCCAGCCCACCCAGGTGCTTGCTGACTCAGGCGGCCCCAGGCAGCTCCCATGGCACCAGGCACTGGCAGGTTCCCATGAACCCAGTCTTCCATCTTGACCCAGCGCCTGCTGGCTCCTGCAATCTCAGGTAGCTCCTGTGGCCCCAGGCTACCAGGAATCCAGACTTCTGGCCCACACCAGCACAAACTGTCTCTCATGGCACAGGCTTCTGGCAGGCTCCCGTGAGCCAAGACTCTCAGATCATCCCAGCTCTGGCCAACTCTCATGGCCCTGGATGACTCCTGTGGTCACAGGCTCTCAATGAGGACCTGCCAAACCAGGGTCCAGTGGGGTTACTCGTGAACTCAGGGTCCCAGCTGTGCCCAGGGCCAGACACAATACCGTGGACCCAAGCTTTCCACTCACCCCAGTACCAGGCTGCTCAAGGACTCCAGCAACAAGCCTGCCCCTGGACACCACCAGATGGCCTACCCAGGACCCCTAGATGGGCTGAATGTGAAGGCTTTGGTTTACTAAAGCCAGTCTGTAATAAGTGGAAGAAATGCCTACTTCCTCAAATTTGCAGACACCAATGGAAGGTCACAAGGATCATGAATAATCAAAGATCCATGACACCACCAAAGAAAAAGAATAAAACTCCAATGACCGACAAAGAAATGGAGATATAGGAACTATGTGACAAAGACTTCAGAACAATGCTCTTTGAGAAATTCATAAAACTCTAAGGAAACAAAGATAGACTACTAAATAAAATAAGGAAATAGTGCATGAACAAGTGAGAAGTTCAACATAGAAACAGAAATCGTTAAGGAAAAATAAACAGAAATCCTAGAGTTGAAGAACACAATGACTGAACTGAAGAATTCAATAGAGACCTTCTAAATCAGATTCAACCATGTACAAGAAATAATTAGTGCACTAGAAGATGTGTCATCTGAAATCATCGAGTCAAAGGAGCAAAAAGAAAAAAAAGGAACAGATAAGATTGGGGAAAGGCAGTGTGAATTATGGGATACCTTGAAAAGAAATAGATAAGCATTATTAAAATACCAGAGGAGAAGACAGGGAGAAAGGAAAAGAAAGTTGACTTAAAAAAGTAGCAGCTGACACCTTCCCAAATCTGGGGAGAGATGTAGACATCCAAGGTCCTGAAGCCGATCAGTCACCCTAAAATTTCAAACTAAAACATTCTTCTCCAAGACACATTGTAACAAAACTATCTAAACTCAAAAAAAGGATCAAACAACATGATCAAGTTCAACATGATGCAAATCAATGAATGTGATGCACCACATTGATAGAATGAAAGATAAAAATCCTAAAATAATCTCTCAAATCAGAAAAAGCAGTTTGACAAATTCAACGCCCCTTCATGATAAAAACTCTCAAGAAAGGGTTACAGAAGGAACATACCTAAACATAATAAAAGGTTTACATGACAAACCCACAGCTAACATCATATTGAACAGTGAAAGGTTGAAAGCTTTCTTGCTAAGACAAAGAACAAGACAAGGGAGCCCAGTCTCAACACCACTCTTCAACATACTGCTGCAAGTCTTAACCAGAGACATTTGGCCAGAGAAAGAAATATAAAGCATCTAAATTGGAAATGAAGAAACAAAGTGGTCTCTGTTTGCAGATATGATTTTATGTAGAGAAATACTTAAAGACTCCTCCCCAAACTGTTAGGACTAATAAACAAATTCACTCAAGCTGCAGGAGACAAAATCAACATATAGAAATCTCTTGCCTTTCTCTACACTAACAATGAACTATTTAAAAATGATATAAAGGGCCGGCCCCGTGGCTTAGCGGTAAAGTGTGCGAGCTCCACTGCTGGCGGCCGGGGTTCGGATCCTGGGCGCGCACTGACGCACCACGTCTCCGGCCATGCTGAGGCCGAGTCCCACATACAGCAACTAGAAGGACGTGGAGCTATGACATACAACTATCTACTGGGGCTTTGGGGGAACAAATAAATAAATAAAAATTATTTAAAAAAATGATATAAAGAAAAAAATCCTATTTACAATGCCATCAAAAATAGTAAAATACTCATGAATAAATTTAACCAAGAAGGTGAAAGATCTAGAAACTAACAACTATAAGACACAGAGGAAAGAAATCAAAGACACAAAGAAATGAAAAGATATCTTATGCTCATGGATCAGAAGAATTAGTATTGTTAAAATGTTCATGCTATTCAATGCCATCTCAAGATTCTCTGCAATTCCTATTAAAATTCCCATGGCATTTTTCAGAGAAATAGAACAGATAATCCTAATATTCATGTGGATCCACAAAAGACCTCCAATAACCAAAGGAACCCCGAGAAAGAAAAAGCTGAAGGCATCACAATTTCTGATTTCAAATTTTATTACAAATCTATAGTAATAAAAACAGTATGATACAGGTATAAAATGAGACACCTAGACCAATAGAACAGAATCAAGGACCCAGAAATAAAACCACACACATACAGTTTGCTAACAGTTGACAAGTCAGCTAAGAAGACTCCATGGGGAATGGATAGTTTCTACAACAAATGCTGTTGGGAAAACTGGATAACCACATGCAGAAAACTGAAATTGGACCCCTATTTTACACCACTCTAAAAATGATCCCAAATTGAATTAAAGACTTAAAGGTAAGACACCAAATATAAAACAACTAGAAGAAAATATAGAGAAAAAAGCCCCATGAAACTGGTCTTGACATCGAGTTTTTTGGATATAATATCAAAAGTGCAAGCAACAAATGCAAAACTTAACAAGTGGGATGACATCAATCTAAAAAGCTTCTGCATAGCAAATGAAAAAATCGGCAAACTAAAGGGGTTAATATCCACAGTATATAAGAAACTCTTACAACTCAACAGCAAAGAAACCAACAAAACAATATGAAAATGGTCAAAGGACCTGAATAGATACTTTTCCAAAGAAGACATAAAAATGGTCAACAGGTACATGAAAAGATGCTCGTAATCACTCATCATCAGGGAAATGAAATCAAAACTACAATGAGATATCACCTCACACCTGCTAGAATGGTTATTCTCAAAGAGACAACAGACAACAAGTGTTGGCGAGGCTGTATAGAAGAGAGAACCCTGTGCACTGATGGTATGAATGTAAATTGCTACAGTCACTATGGAAAAAATATGGAATTTTCTCAAAAAAATAAAAATAGAAATATATATAAATGAGCAATTCCACTTCTGCTTGTATATCCAAAGGAAATGAAGTCACTATTCTGAAGAGATATCTGCACCCCCATGTTCATTTCAACATTATTCACAAACAGAGAACATGGACACAATCCAGGTGTCCCTCAATGGATAAATAGATAAAGAAAATGTGAGATATATGTATACATGTAATATATAATGGGATATTATTCAGCCATGCAGGAGAATGAAATCCTGCATTTTGAGATACCATGGATGGACCTTGAGGCATTGCGCTAAGTGATATAAGTCAGACGGAGAAAGACAAATACTATATATTCTCACTCATATGTGAAATCGAAAAAAGCCCAACTCAAAGGAATAGAGACAAGAATGGGTTTCCCAGGGTCCCGGGGTTAGGGGAAATGGGGAGATGTGAGTCAAATTGCACAAATTTCTAGCTGTAAAATGAACAAGTTTTGGGGATCTAATGTACAGCATGGTGATCATAATTAACAATACTATATTATAGACTTGAAATTTGTTAAGAGAGTAGATCTTGAAAGTGATCACTAGAAAAAACAAGTTAATTATGTGAGGGAATGGAGGTGTTAACTCAGGGTATTGTGGTAATCCTTTCACAAATCACCATCTTGAACACCTAAAACTTACATATGTTATATGTCACTAATATTTAAAGAAATCTAAAAAAAAAATCTCTCAACAAAGTAAAACCCAGGACCAGATGACTGCACTGGTGAATTCTACCAAAACATTTAAAGAAGTATTAAAAACAAGATTTCTTACACTCTGTCAAATATTGAAAAAGAGGGAACACTTCCAAGCTCACTTTACGAGGCCAGCATTACCCTGATACCAACACTAGACAAGGACACTAAAAGAAAATAAAATTACAGACCATTATCCCTGATGAACATAGATGCAAAAATCCTCAACAAAATACTAGCCAATTAAAAATGAATTCAATAGCATATTAAAAGAGTTATACACTACCACCAAGTGAAATTTATTCCTGGTATACAAAAATCGATCAATGTAATAAGCCACATCCAGAAAATGAAGGGGAAAAAAATGACCAACTCAATTGATGCAGAAAACCAATTGGCAAAATTCAACGCCCTTTCATGATAAAACACTCAACAAACTAGGAATAGAAGGAAAGTGCCTCAACATAACATAAGCCATATATGAAAAACACACAGCAAACATATTACTGAATGATGGAAGACTGAAAGCTTTTCCTCTAAGATCAGGAACAAGGCAAGGATGCTCACTTGCACCACTTCTATTCAACACAGTATTGAAAGTTCAAGCCAGAACCATGAGGCAATAAAAATAAATAAATAAATAAAAGGCATCTAAATTGGAAAGAAATAAGTAAAATGGTCTCTGTTTGAAGATGATATCATGTCGTATGTAGAAAAATCCAAAAGACTCCACAAAAAAGCCGTTTGATCTAACAAATGAATTCAGAAAAGTAGCAGGATACAAAGTCAACACACAAAAATCGGCAGCATTTCTATACACGAACCATGAGCTCTCTGGAAAGGAAATTACAAAAACAATTCATTTATAATAGTATCAGAAAGAATAACATGCTTAGGAATTAACTTAACCAAGGAGGTGAAAGGCTTACACCATAAAAACTACAAAACATTTCAGAAAGAAATTAAAGAAGACGTTCATAAATGGACACACATCCCATGTTCATGGATTGGAAGGCTTACTATTGTTAAAGTGTCAGTATTACCCAAAGCAATCTACAGATTCAATGTATTCCCTATCCAAATCCTAATGATATTTTTTGCAGAAATAGAAAAACCCGTCCTAAAATTCACATGGAATCTCAAGGGACTCAGAACAGCCAACAACAATCTTGCAAAAGAAGAACAAAACTGGAGGACTCACACTTCCTGATTTCAAAACTTACTACAAAGCTACAGTAATCAATAGTATGGTATTGTCATAAAGACAAACATAGAGATCAATGGCATAGAATAGCAAGCCCAGAAACAAACCCTCACATATATGGTCAAGTGATTTTTGACAAGGGTGCCAAGACCATGGAATGGAGAAAGGTTTCTTTTCAACAAATGGTGCTGGGAAAACTGGATATCCCCATGCAAAATCTTGAAGCTGGACCCCATCCAACACTAGATACAAAAATTAACTCAAAATGGATCAAGGACATAAATGTAAGACCTCAAACAAGAAAATTATTAGAAGAAAACATGAGATTAAATCTTCATGACACCAGACTTGGCAATGATTTCTTGGATATGACACCAAAGGCACAGGTAACAAAAGAAAAACAATGGAAAAATTGAACTCCATGAAAATTTTATAAGTTGGTACATCAAGAGGCACCCACAGAGTGGGACAAAATATTCGCAAATCATATTTCTGACAAGAGACTGGTATCCAGAATATACAGAGAAGTCCTAAATTAAACAAATAAAAAACAAGCCAATTCAAAAATGGGCATGGATTTGAAGACTCCGTTGCGAAAGAAGACTTAGAAATGGCATATAAGCACATGAAAAGATGCTCAACACCACTAATCATTAGGGAAATGCACATCAAAACCACAATGAGACACCACCTCACACCCACTAAGTTGAGTGCTATCGAAAAGACAAAACAGCAAGTGTTGGCCAAGATGCGGCAAAATGGGAACACTTGTACACTGTTGATAGGAATGTAAAATGGTGCAGCTGCTATGGAAAACAGTGTGGATGTTCCTCCAAAAAATTGAACATAGAATTATCATGTGATCCAGCAATTCCACTTCTGCATATACACCCAAAAGACTTGAAAGCAGAGCCTTGAAGAGATATTTGTACACCCATGTTCATAGCAGTATTATTTACAATAGCTAAAACGTGGAAGCAACCCAAGTGTTTATTGACACATGAGTGGATACACAAAATGTAGTATATCCATACAATGGAATATTATTCAGTCTTAAAAAGGAAGCAAATTCTCCAATATGCTATACATGGATTAACCTTGGAGACATTATGCTAACTGAAATAAGCCAGTCACAAAAAGACAAATACTGTATGAACTGAGAGTAGTCAAATCATAGAGAGAGTAAGTAGAATGGTGGCTGCCAAGGGCTGGGGGAGGGGAGAAGGGAGGGTTATTGTTTAATAGGTATAGAGTTTCAGATTTACAAGAGTTATGTGGATGAATAGTGGTGGTGACTGTACAACTGTGGAAATGTATTTAACGCCATTGAAGTATACACTTAAAAATGGTTAAGATGAAACACTTTTTGTTATATATATTTTGACTCAATATACAAAAAGGAAAAAAAAAGAAATGAGCTATCAAGTCACAAAAAGACATAGTGGACACTTAAATACATACTGCTAAGTGAAAGAAGCCAACCGGAAAAGGCTATATACACTGTTCCATAGTTTTCATATATTCCAATTACACGACATTCCAGAAAAGGCAAAACTAGAGAAACAGTATAAAGATCAGTGTTGCCAGGAGTTGGGGGGCAAGGGACGAAGAGGTAAAGCACAGGGATTTTAGGGCAATCCAACTCTTCCGTAGGATACTGTCATGGTGGATACATGAGATTATGCATTTGTCAAAATCCAAGTACATGACAGCAAGACAATGAACTTTAATGTAAACTACGGACTTGGTTATGAACGCTCTATGAGCATCAGCTCCTCACTTGTAAGGAATGGACTGCACTAACACAGGTGGTCAAGCAAGATGTTAACCGTAGGGGAAACTGTGGGGGAGGAGGGAGAAATGCTCTGCACTCTCTGCTGAATTTCTCTGTCCATCTAAAACTTTCCTAAAAAACAATCTATTAATTAAAAAATAATCAATGGAAGGTAGGGAGTGGGTAGAAATATAGACGAAACAGGAATATCAGAATATTAATAAATGTTGAAGCTGGGTAATAGAAACATGGGGGGCTATCACACTTTTCTGTTTAATTTGTGTATGTTCAAGGTTTTCCACAATAAAACATTTTTAAAGCTCCAGATTAAATCTAGATTATATGTACAAGGAATCAAAGAATGTGAAGAAAACAGATATTTTTGAAGCAAGTACACTGAGGGAACGTGCAATCACACTGGATAGAGAGTGAACGTCCTGGTTCTACCAGGAAAGTTCAGAGCTCAGTGAGCAAGGCAGGTGACAGCACAGTCAGGGAAGTGACAGATAATGATCACAGAAAAATGTTTGCCCTCACTAATCACAGAAATGCCAACCATGGGCCCTGACAGAACTGCCCCAGGATTTATAATGTCATGACACCCAGAATTAGAGCGGGCTCAGGGACAGAGCACCACGTCCTGTGAGAATACCAACCAGCATCGGCTTTCTGGAGGGCAAATCTCCCTAACCCTGGAACCTGCAGGCCACTGGCTCGGCTGCTCTGTTGTATGGAATCTGTCCAAAAACAAAGGGATTGGGTACAGATGATGGACTGAATAAACACATGTAGAGCCCCTTTGACATAGAATCCCTTAAAAATGACCCAAAGATTCCTTCATTGATGAACAAATTCATAATAGCCTTGGGAACCATCAAGAGAGCCGACATTTTGATGAAAACATCAAAGAGAGTCAACAGTTGGTGATCGGAGATCCCAGTGGGGAGCTCCATGTGAGCCATGAAGACCAAGCCACAGTGTCCTCTCTCCCTCTCCCTCCTCCCCCTGCCGTTCACCTAACACCTTCTGCATCGCCCCTCCACTCCCAACCACTGCCCACCTCACGCTCCAGGAATACAGGAGCAGAGGCACAGGGCGCCCTTTCCACGACCACATCTGTCCTCTTGCTCTCTGCCCGTCACCAGGCAGCGGAGCTCTCTTGACATTAGTACAGCCATGTTTGGCCGCTCCATTGACCTACAGCCACCAGCACAAAAAGAAATATAAAAGCTGCTTTCTGCATGGTGGGAACTGGCCCTTCTCCCATGGAGATGGTTGCAATGTGTAAAAAATTCAAGGCCCCTCAAGCGCCGCAGCCTGGGGCAGACTGGCCATCTGAGCTGGGCTGGGAGGATAAGCAGGGTAAACAATGCACGTACACAACTACTGGGCTGGGACAATAGCCAGAGGGTGGGGCTCAGTGCTAGTACGCCACTGATAACCATTTGTGCATGGGAACATTGAATGCTCTCTCTGTAAACTCTGTAACTGCTTATATAAACTGCTGGAGACTGAGACATGGTGAGAGTTCCACCTGTGGAAGAGACGCCTTGCCCAGGACTGTGATTCCCGCCCAGCAGTGTCAATTGACAGGACTCTCCCAGCAGTGGGGCATGGATGTTGTGAGTAATTGATTTATTGTGAAGTAATTGATCTGATGTGTTCTCTTTTCAGTCAACCTGGTGTTTCTCTTTCTGGTTGATTTGTGTCATTTCACTTCAGTCGATCTGGTGTTTCCTTATCCGATAGATCTGATGTTTTTCCCTCTTATTATATGACCTATTCAAATGTGCTGCTATCTCAGCCGATGGGGATGTTTTCCCTTTCCAGTCGAGCTGGTGTTTTTTCCCTCTTATTATTTGACCTATTCAGATCTGTTTGCGGACTATCACCTTTACCATCCTCTCTATAATAAAATATACCTTCAGTCCATTTGTTTGGAGTGGAAAGTTTCTTTTACCTCTCCAATCGAATCCCCAAACCTCTCATAACAGGAGCCCAGCCCGGCACCTCTTCAGGGCCCAGCAGACTCCTCCTCCCTATCTGGTCCTACCTGCAGCACAGACACCTTGTAGCTAATCTCCGCCTTACAAACAAAACTCTCCCTTGGACCCATGCTCCCTTTTGGTTATTGTCCACTTTCCCAACTCCCCTTCATGGCTAAACCTCTTAAATAAAGTGCCTCATACCTACTGCCCTCCCATGGCTTCCCTTCCCCCACTCTAGACCCAGCTTTATTCTCACCCTCTCAAGGAGACTGAGGTCACCAGTGATCCCATGTGGCCGAGTCCAGCCATCTTTTCTCCATTCTGATCAGAGCTGTATCCCATCCAGCTGAGCACCCTTCCTTTCTGCAATACCCTTTCCCCTCATGGTTCCTGCAACTTCATGCTCCACCATTTCAGGCCCCTTTCCTGGACCCTCTTCAGCTACACCTCTGCAAACACTGCCTGCTCCTAGGCTGGGCCCAGGGCCCTTCCACAGCTACAGTGTCTCCAGGAAACCTCATTCAATTCCACGTTTTTAAATATCTCTGACCTCATCCCGACTCTGCTGACACACCAATGCAACTTTAAGAGGTTAGGTGCTAGCTCCCCAGCATCAGTACCTAAGGACTATCTCAGACTCGATTCGTCTCAAAATTTCACTGTCATATGAGTTCCAAAATAGCATCAAATCTTTCCAAAAGGAGGAAAAATTTGGATACAATAAACAGTTGTGAACAAAGTAACCAATAAAACGTATACTTACATCCAATCCTGGTTGCTTGATGGGGAAAATAAGAACACAGAACTAAGATCAGATATTCTCAAGCCGGGGACCGGAAGGTGATGAGTTGGGAGTGTAAAACACAGGAACTGATCAACTCTAAGCATTTACAGAAAGAGAGGCAGAAATGGTTGTTCCTAAAAGCTGAAAGACACCCACTAAAGGAATAGAAAAATCATGAGAAAACCTAATAAATTAAAAATTAAATTAAATGGTAGACTCACATTCCAATTTATCAATAATCACAATTGTAAATAGATCAAATTGCTCTATAAAAACATGAAGGTTCTCAAGTTGAGTTAAAATATTGTTATAAAATAAAGGGATATAATATGGTTGAAAATAAGGAGATAAAGAAATAAGACTTTAAATGGGACAAAAAGGGGTTCTCTGTGTTGATAACTGTCAGGGACACTTATGCACCTAACAATATGGTCTTGAAACATAAAGCAAAACTGGACAAACAAGAAGACACAGGCACCCCAAGGGAGGTGCCTTCCCTTTCCACAGGGAAACCTACCTTACCTCTCTTAAAAAGCCACAGGTCAAGTGATACAGTAAGTTAGGAAACAGATCTGCTGACAAACACAAAAAAGCTAGATCTAGCCTCAGCCCCAGGGACAACGTAAGCATCTAGTGGAGAGCGAACATTCTCCTCAAACCACGATGAAACAGTCACCACAATGGACTGTGTGCTAAGCCACAATGAAATCTCTAAAGAGTCCAAAAAGCAGAAATCTATAAGTGACTATATTACTGGAACTTAAAGCAATAAAAGTAAAAAATAATCACAAAATATTGGCTCCCCTCCCCCAACATAGCCACTTGAAAATCTGTCCACACCCTTCTAAATCTCTCAGGTTAAAGAGGGAATCCAGACAGACAGGAGAAACTCTTTAGAAATGAACAGCAATGAGAGCAGCATGAGGCAAATCCATGACGTGGGGACAAGGGGACGGAAGAAGGGACACAGCCTCCACTGCAGGTATCAGGGAATATCACCTGTACAGCAAGCTGAGCACTTCCCTCCAAGAGCCAGAACAACACCACAATAAAACCAATGACAGCAGAATGAAGGGAGAATTCACCAGACAGGAACAACAACATAGACCTGAGCAATGGAGTCAAGGGCTGGCTGTCTGGAAAGACCTGTAACAGTGAGAAACCTTGGGCAGTCTGACCAAGAAGAACAGACAAAGGCACCAAGAGGAACAGACAAAGGCACCAAATTGTACCATCAGGTACGAGAAACTACAGAAACAGCTTTAACGTGATAGGAGAACATAGTGGATAACTCTGACCAGGACATCAGTGGTCCTCAACTGGAGCCGTCCTTCCCATAGGATGCATCTGGAAACATGCGGGATGGGTTTTGTTTCTTGTTTTGGGTTGTCCTACTGGTTGTTGCCCCAGGGGTCCCGGAGATCCTGAATAGCCTGTCACATAGACCCGTTTCCCTCTTGAAGTGTTACTGACATCTGGGAAGACAAGCACTGATCCAGATTAAATGAGCAATGTGGTAGGAAAATGTTTTCCATGGATGTATAACAGGGAAAAGATGGTACCCTCAATATGTAAGGAATATCGAGAAACCAATGTTTACAACTACTAAACTGTAAGAGAGCAGGAAAATCAGAAACATAGCAAAGAAACACACCAAAAATATATCCAACCTATTTGTACAGGTGGAGAAATATGTAGGTAAAGCACAGGAAACAGTGGAGGAGATTACACACCAAATTTTACTACCGACAAGGAATAAAAGTTGGGAGGTAGGTGAGAAATAGGAGTTTTTACCACTTCTTAGCTTATGTATTTCTCTAGTGTTTTAATTTTTACAAAAGAGAATGTATTCTACTCAAAAAGATGTTTCAAATTTTAAAGAAATTATTAAAATGTTCAAAATGACTTCAGTTCAAGGATATTCATTAAAACATGTATGGAAAGCACCTCCCCATAATGTTAAGAGTCTCCTATAACTTTTCCAATAGTTTACTATGTCGATTTTATTTCACATTTAGATCCTAACTCATTGGAATTTACATTTGTGTGAGGGATGCAACAGAAGCTGATTTTCTCCTGTTCAAGTGGAAAACCAACTATCCAGGCACCATTCATTGAGTAGGTCTGGCTTTCCCAGCTGACCTGCAATGCCTCCTTCCCCACCTGCTAAACCCTGACAACTACCGGTGCCTCTTGAGCACCCTAGAGCGAGCGGGGTGAGCTCTGCAGCCTGGGCTCCCTGTGTGCAAGGGGCGGCTACCAGCAGAGCCTTCTCCCAAGACAGCAGCAGGCATGCTGCACACAGAGGTGCTCAGGGGCCGTCTGCTGTGGAGCAGGAAACTCCTCATGAGGAGCAGGCAGTGGGGGAGCCCTGAGCCCCAGGACTGACCTCGGCTGGGGGCAGCAGGCTGCTCAGTTAGGGAGCCCCTCCCTTCAGCTCGTCCAGCTCCTCCTGCAGCGTGTGCACCTGGCTGTCGGCAGCTGCCCCTCTTCAGCTCGCTGTCCTTCTCCACCTGCTCCTGCAGGCGGCACCCGTGCTCCTGTTCCCCCGGGACCAGAAGCAGTAGGAGTGCAGCGAGTCCAGGAGTTCTTAGGCCCCAGCGCTGACAGGATGACCCCGCTGAGGGACCTGGGGCCGGTGTTGCTGTGTTCATCCTGCACATCTTCCACGGCTGGCTCCGGGGTGACATCTGTTGGAGGGTGAAGGGGCTCTGGGAGAGTTTCTGAGGCATCATTGTGAATGATGAACGTGGGGGCTCTGGGCCAAGCTCTCATCAGGCCCAAGGCTGGCCCCACTGTAGGTGGGCTCCACATCTCTCTTCAGCCTCTTTCGGTCAACAGCCTCTCGAGGGACAGATGGCCTCTCTTGAGTGTGTGCTGAGGAGAAACTGTAAGAAGGATGCCAGCCAATAAATCTGCATGCCTCAGATCCTGAGGGATAAAGTCACCCACGGAAATGCCACTCTTATCCAGCAGGCCCTGGCTGGGAAGAGGCGGTCTCATCGCCAGCATCTACAGCAGACCTGTTTGCATCTCCCTGGCTGCCTCACGCTGTGGAGACCACACTGTCTCCTGGAGTTCCTTCCAGAGACTCTTTGCCCGCTCCTGACTGGTGGCTTCCTGGGTGGCATTGGGTTCGGGTTTGCCCTGCAGAAGGGCTCGCTTCAATTTGCGGGACCCTTCCTGGGCCCTCAGGTTTTCCCTCGAGGATGAGGATGAACCTGAAGCTCCTTTCCCATCTGCTTCACTGGCATGTTCCTCTTGTCCCTGGCGGCTATCTTGGTCTCATTTCTTCTGGGGCGGCAGTGGCCTTCAGCTCCTCCTTCTCAGTCAGGTGGAAGATGGAGGGCAAGGCCGTGGGCTTTAACATGTAGTACTGACCCTCCAGCCTGTTCAAGAGTTTTTTTTGGTGAAATGTTCACTACAGATGAAAGAATACTTAATAGGGTCCAGTCATCCCTGTGAACAACTTTTAGCAACTGGACAAGACGTTTTGAGTCCTTTATGTGGAGCCTGCAAGGATACATGAAAAAGTAATTAAAAAGAAAGAATTAAATGTCTCCCCCTAAAATAATCAATTATAAAAGCAAAACAAGTGTTTTTGGGAACACCCACACTTAGGAATTTTGCCCATTTAAAACTTTAGTAAAGTTTTAAGGAACACCTCTGCTTGCAAGTTATTACTGTAATAGAAAGATGAAAGACCCACTGTCTACCTTAAGGAGCTGACCATCTGTAGGGCAGAGAAGGAAGGAAGGTGAAGACCTTCTCCCAGGTTGTGGTAAGTGCCCTGTAGGAACAAAGATGCTCGGGCAGAGAGCACAGGATGGCACCAAGACAACACGAAAGGCTTCAGGAAGCCTCAGAAATAGTTCCTAGAAGCTCATGGCTGTCCAACCCTCCTGCTGTCCCTGGGATGCAGGACTTTGGGTGCTAAAATGGGGAGGATTGGTCCCCCTATTTCAAAGCCAGGCCAGGTGTCGGCCAGCAGAGCCTCCCAGGCACTCAGCAGGGCGCCTGGCCCCAGCTCTACTCAAGCAGCCGAGGATGCAGGACTGCCGCCAAGAGGAGGTCAGCCCCAAGAGCTGTGGTTCTGTGTTCCTCCTGTCCTTCCACTACCAGGAGGAAAACTGCTTCCTGTACCAAGCAACCAGCCCCTGAAATGTACTGACCAAGACACTTCATAATCTTTTCTCCTCATTAAGGTAAAATCTCTATTTAGAGAAAACTATGCACATGGGGAGGAAGGGGGTCTCTCTCGAGGCTTTCTTCTCCTCCTGAGTTCATCTAACCCTCATGAGGCCGAGTGGATACTAGGTCCTCAGGGAGTTCCAAGCAACCTGACCTTCTAACATTTCTCAATGCTTTGTGACAAGTTACAAAAGGACCCCCACTTCCTTTGCCCCCATACCACGTTAAACAATGACACATGCCAAGAGCAACCTTCTCTGTAGTGTTTTGCATCATTCTCAAAAACAGTAACAAAACTTTTGGGACACAGACTCTGAAGGAAACTGTCAAGAAAGCATGTTCTCTGACTTCTGAAACAAGCTCACATTACTAGTTCTTTGGATGGATTGTAACAACTTCCGACTTAAAACAAACCACTGTTAACTTTGAATAAGACTAAAGACAACAAGTGGCATTCAGGTCTTTAAATATTCAATAACAACCTGCAACATGAAACAAAAGGATCTGCCAGGAGGTTTTCAAAGTAGAATGTCTTCAGTGCACTGTTCTGGGACCTCCATTGCAGAGTCTGCAGGAAAGGACTCACTCAACTGGCTGAATTCCAGAAGCCCTCATGAAGGGAGCCAGGCCAAAGGGAAGGCAAACCCCTCATCTTGCTGTGGGATCCCAAGGAAGAAGTGAAGAGAGGAGCCCCTTCCCTGAGTCCCCAGGGTAAGCCTCCCAGTGAGGAGTGGGTTGCAACCTCCTCCACCCAGGATGCTGTCACATGCAGAATCTGCAGAGTCAGACGCCTCTCCAGGACTCACCTCCAGTGCAGAGCCACCTTTCCCTGCACTGCCAGGACCCTTCTAGCAACAGAGCATCTGAGAGGCGTGTCAATTTGGAGGTAGAAGCTGCATTTGCTCAGCCACATTCCTGATCTCAGAGATCAAGGCAGGCTCCCTGCCATCAAAAGAGCAGAAAAGTCATGGCAAATGCAAGAAGATAGTGACCTAAGAAAGAGTGTTTCCAGAATACCCTGTTTCTTGACATTGTTGGCCCCAGCCTGAATCAGTGGAGAGCAGAGTGGCCAGGGGGTGGGGGTGACAGTGTGGTGGAGGCCATAAGGTGGGTGCCAGTGGCCATGGGATGGCCGCAGTGGCCCGAGGTGCCCAGAGCAGAGACAGTGGCACAGACCAAGGCCACATAGCGCCCGGCGCTCACTCACCTTCTGGACCGGCCCCGAGGCCCCAAGCACAGAGTGCTGCCTGCCTTGGGCTGGAACACCAGGGGTCTGACTGGGCGGCAGCAGCTGGTTACCTGTGGAATGAGATGGCTGTTTCTCCTCGTTGCCCAGTGGTGGGAGCAGTTCGTGGCAGTGCAGTGATCACCATCCCGGGCCTCAGGCTGTCATGCTGCCAGGCTCCGGCCCCCTCTTCTCCGCCCCACAGTGGGACTGCCACAAGAGTAGGGCTCAAAGCGACACTGTGCAGCAAGTGGGAGCTGGTCCCCACGCCCCGCAGGATGGCAAGATGGCGGCGCGTGCCCATCTGTCCTCCGTAAAGCAAGATGGCCACATCTGTGGGCCTAGGCAAACTGCTGCCTGATGCACCCACCCTGGGGTAGCGCTGCCAAAACGCGTCTGTTCCGCTGCCCTGATGGGTCGCTGCTGCGGTGTTCATAGCAAATGACCCAGACCGAGGGGGGAGGGAGAATGTGGCCGGCCCTCCGAGAGGGGCCCCGCCGGACGCCAAGATGGCGACCGATGCACTTCCGCCCACACTTCTGGCCCTGCCCACGTTGCTCACCTGGATTGGCCCCAGTGGTTGAGCATCACATTCTGCTCATTCTCCTGGGCAGCGGGGAGAGGGACGCGGGTAGGGGCACCTGCACCGGTCAGCATGGAAGACTGTGCTCGCCTGGACTCTTAGCCGCTGGGACTGGCTGGCATGGTTTGGGGCGGGGCCGTCGGGGGGAGCAGCTCCTCAGGTGGAGCGGGTGGGGGCAGCTCCCATAGTGAGACCGGTGCGTCTGACAACCAGGTCCCTGCGGGTCTGGACGCTCTTTCCATCCGCCCTCGGTGCTCTGGCGCTGGCCTGACAAGCCCATGGCTGTTGGGGCAGGAGGGGCAGCAGGGAGTCAGGGAGGGGAGGGGCGTGCTGGGCGGGGCTGGGGCAATGGTTCTTGGGAGGCTTTTTCCTTCCCCACCAGGATTAAGAAGTCCCTTCTCTGGAACTGGCTTCGGATCCAACCACACAATCCCTGTCTGTGTGCAGAACTCTTGCCCTGGTCTCACGCCTGGCAAAGATTTCTTGCTTTGACCAAACTTTAGTCAGGCTCCTGAACCTTCTTGTAGGCCTGTCTGTACACTTCCTTGTAAAATCCAGTTTTAGCAAGAACCTTGCTAATTCAGTTTAACCAGAACACCCACCCGTATGTCTGATCACCATCGAGATCTGCTCAGGCTCCTCCTCCTCCTCCACCATCCCTCAGGTGGTGTCTGATCACTCTGGCCTCTCTTTGGTAAGAATCCTGTTAGGTCAGGTTAGCCAGAAACCCCAACACTTGTTTTTTCTCTTAGTAATTTTCCATCCTGTGACCCCCACCATGCTGCCTGGTCATGAATTCCCACTTGCCCATGCTGCATTCAGAGTAGAGTCCAATCTCATTTCTCCCCCGCTGTGAATCCCATCACGGTGGTCCCTACGTATCACAGTGGTTCTGAATAAAATATGCCTTACCATCTTTGACAGGTGTCATTAAATAATTTTTCTTTAAAACCTCCAACCACAACAAAAACCCAGACCAGGCTCCTTTCCTTGCTCCCTCAAGCCATTTCAGAGCTACTTCAGATTCTGGCCCTGCTCTCCTCAGAGACCTCTATTATGCGAGTCATAAGACTTTTCCTAACTTTGGTGCGTGTGTGGAGGGGGGCACACACCAACATCAGTCTCTCCATGGGAACCCCAGCACTTGCCAGTGAGCAGTCATATTTTGAAAGGAATCTCTTTCTCTGAGTGGTAGGTCTCAACAGTGGACTCAAAATATTCAGTGAACCATGTTGTAAACAGATGTGCTGTCACATCCTTGTTGTTCAATTTGAGCATTGACTTTAACTTCAAGTCAGCAGATGCATTATGTCTAACAAGAGAGTGAGCCTGTACAAAGGCCCTAGGATGTGGATCGGAGGGAGAGGGGAGAGAACAGGATCAGTTAGAGGACCAGAGGTCAGAATGTGAGACAGGATTTGGAGAAGGAGCCAGAGCAGTCAGTAACAGCACAGCAGCCAGGTCAATGCCCCGCACACCATATCTGGGAGTCAGGACCATCTCCTAATTGCAGTCAGTGGCAGAGCCCCATTTCTGGTTGGATCTCTTGGGGGACAAGAAGGCAGTGTCTTACCACATCTGTCTGTCCACGTCTACCAGACCCTGGCCAGGGAGTGTGAAGAGCTGATGCAGAAGTACCTGCACCTGCTGCAGATCATGGAGACGAGAAGACAGTAGCCAAGCAGCTACGGCAGCAGATCGAGGATGGGGAGATCAATATCGAGTGGCTGAAGGCAGAGGTGACTGCTGGCTAGGGGTGCAGAGGAGGCTGGCCAGGGGGCCCAGGGCACAGGCCAAACACCTCACACTCTGGGCTCCTGCAAGATCGGGGGGGCACATGATGGGCAGGGGGACCAGCTTCCAGCCACAGCTATGCCAGCCTAGAAACTTAAATTTAGTGATGCTGGCAGAGTGGGAAGGGCCTTAGCCAGATCTGAGTTCAGATCCTACCTCTGCCACTTGACGGTTGCAACCTAGAGTACATCCCCCCATCATCTGTGCCTCAATTCCTTCATCTATAAAGCAGCCTTTTTATACTTGCCTGATAAAGTTGTGAGGATTGAGTGAGGTTATTTATGGGCGAGTTTTTAATTACTCTGCTGATGACCACATTGACTAAGCATTCCCACATTATCAGCTGAAGTGTCCGGGGACACAGAGTTACTGGTGAGTCATCACAGTGTGGGCTGCTGGCTAAGTTCTAAGCAGTCGTTCCCTCTGCCTGTCATAAGAGCTCCTACAGGGGCTTGCCGGGCATCAGTCTGGAGGCCACGCTGTTCCTAGGTTAAGGCTTCTAGAACTTCACTACTCAAAATGTGGTCCATGAAGCAAGAGCATGTTAGAAATGCAGAATCTCAGGCCCTGCACAGACCTCCAGAATCAGAATCTGCACTTTCACAACATCCCAGTCGATTGCCATTTACATTAAAGCTTGGGAGGCGCTGGCTCTCTGTCCCTTAGATGCCCCTCACCAGCTGTCTACCCCAGCGCCGAATGATGTGATTGCCTCTCCCCCCCTCATCTCACCAGTGCGTATCAGATGCTCAGAGCAATTTGGCCACATCACATAAGGACCGTGGACTCTGAGCTGAGGATGGGAAAATGGAAACAGATTCTAACCAGGGTTGGCTGCATGATTTGTAGGGCCTGATGCAAGGGAAAAATGCAAGGCCCTGGGTGGAGTCGGGGAAGTCGACCTCCCCTTCTCACAGCCCACCAACCCACCCATGGCAGACAGGCAACCCCCCAATATCAACCTTCAACCTCCTCTAAACTCTGTGCCATGATACACTTGGTACCTAGATGAGGGGTGGGCAAGATGCCCCTGCTGAGTCACCCACCTAGTGCCCAGGCATTGTCTCCTTGCCTTGCCCTGAGACAGGATCGGGTGTTCACTGCACCCGCCATTTCTGCACCTACCCCAAGGCCCCTGCAGAAGGTGGAGGGTGACTCACTGTGGAATGTGAGTCTTCCTGGCTGACTCCACCCATTTGCTCCCAGACAGAGGATAGAGGAGGTCATGGGTTCTGGGGGTGCCGGCATGTGAGGAGCAAGCAGCTGAGACACCATCCCAGGGAGGCAACAGTAGGCAGGAACACATGAGGGCTGAGGCTCCAAGCCCCTGGGGTGTGCTCCATTGTTCCATCAGATGTTTCTCATGAAAACAAATTCAAAGAGAAATAATAACTTCAAGGTTGCAACTGCAGAACTTGAAGCCCCAAGCATGGGGCCTTCTGAGCACAGGACTCCATCACACGCCCTTGAAGCCAGCTCTGCCTAGAATGTTCAACGCTCTGAAGTTGCTAATTCCACCTTATGGTGCCGCTGTCAAGCTCTGAACTAATGATCACATCAGCTTGAAACTTGAGCTTGAACAAAAGTTTCAGATTCCACACACCTCCTCTACACTGCAGCAGGCACTGTCAGAGATGCTTTCTTAGTCAGTCCCCATAACCATCCTCATAGGTTGGAACGAGGAAGCAGGCTCAGAGAACTCAAGGCACCTGACCAAGCTCACACAGCTGGGAGGTGGCAGAGCCAGGACTAGAACCCAGGTCTGTGTGTCTGCTTGCCAGTCTTGCCACTCTACTTGTGGGTCCTGGGATCGGGGCTTGTCCCATGTCTAAACCATCTAGTTCATTCTGAGATCTATCCTAGCCCTACACATAGCCCTGAAACCAAGCTGAGTCCTTGCTAAGGACGAAGGAATAGGTCTAAGGACCAGTACCAGGTTACTGGCTTCATGATCAAGGGGGTCATTCACTCACTCACTCATTCTCTAACTGCCTAAAATCTGCTGACCACTGCCTCATCCTCTTCCCCAGGCTCCTCTTTCCCCATCACTCGGGGCTCCAGCCAGTGTCCCCGGTCATGAGCTGTGCACACCTTGGCCTTTGCATATGCTGGGGCTTCTGTATGGAGTGCCCCTTCCACCCCCACGCTTCCCTGCCTGGTGGAATCCTACCAAGCTCAAATGCCTCCTCCTGGGGACTCTCATCCCAGAATGTGCTCCATGACCCCTGCTGCCACAGCTTTCCCACCCTCAGCATGCCATGGCAGAGCCGGCTCCTCAGGTGTCTGTCCCTCACCTGGTCTGGTGGGACTTCCTTGAAGGCAGGGGTGTCCTTTATCACTCTGTCCCTTCTGCCTCGCACATAGTAGGTACTCTGTAAGGACTTGATGAATGAATGGACATCAGGTTCTGTGGGAGGCAGCAAAGAGATGGAAGCTTCTAGCCTTAAGGTCTGATTGTGGTAGAGTGTGATGGGCACCATAATATAGTTTGCAGTGTGAACCCAGGTAGAAAACGAGTCATTTTATGGCCAAAGAAGGTGTGGGTTCATATCGCATATGGCCTTGAAAGTTTTCGGGGGTTGGTAGGCCAGAGAAGGGGTGGGTGCAAAGGGCAGGGCCCTCTCTGGTGCTGGAGAGCACAAAACTGGTCAGTTTTGGTGAAAGTGTGTGTGTGTGTGTTTGTGTCAGCGTGGCAGCAGAGGCCTTTGTGGTGAGAATTAGGAGCAACGTTTCCAACTGAGTATATTACTCTCCAGGGAAAACGATATTTTAAAGTAAGGCTTTTTTTGTGTGTGTGTGAGGAAGATAAGCCCTGAGCTAACATTCATGCCAATCTTCCTCTTTTTGCTGAGGAAGACCGGCTGTGAGCTAACATATATTGCCAGTCCTCCTTTTTCTCCCTAAAGCCCCAGTACATAAGTGTATATCACAGTTGCACATCCATCTAGTTGTCGTATGTGGGACGCCGCCTCATCATGGCTGGACGAACGGTGCGTCAGTGCGCACCCGGGATCCGAACCCGGGCCACCAGTAGCGCAGCGGGTGCACTTAACCACTAAGCCATGTAGCCGGCCCCTAAGTAAGACTTTGCAAGATCAGCTTGGTAAACCTTTCTGGCTGTAGTCTTTCTCTCTCTCTCTCTCTCTCTCACTCCCTCACTCACTCACTCTCACTCTCTCTCTCTCTCTCTCTCACACACAAACACACACACACACACACACGCACACCCTGCAGAGCAGAGGGCACTTGTATGTTCTGGAGGGGCTCCAGGAAGTTGAAACAGAGCCCATTTCCCAAGAAGTAGGCCATCAGGTAGGCAGGAGGTGCTGAGGAGCCAAGTAAGTGATGAATGATGCCCGTGACAAAGACAGAGGGTCATAGAATGTCAGAGCTGGGAGGGATCTGAGAACTGGGAGGTCCACAGAAGAGGAAAGGACTTATCCAAGGTCACTCCAAGGTCACTTCCAGCGCTGGAATCCAGGCTTAACTTTGGGTCTCCTGGCTGTAGATCCTTGACCTGTGCCTGCCACACACGTTATTCCTTCCTTGCTGGGGAGACGGGCCATATAAAATGTGCATATTCAGGAAACACTGTGTCACCTGATAGGCAGAAAACTTCCTCAAGCCCCATCCCACGTATTCCTGAGGATTTTCAGGGTCTTCCATTTTCCTGGCCACATCTGGCTTCCAATTCTGCTTCCTGGCTTCTTGTATCACTTCTCACAGTGCGTCTCCACTCAGTCTTGACTGCTCCTTACCCCCTTGTGGTCGCTCCATGTGTCCGTCAGGTGGAGCTAGATTCTGCTGCAATTACAAACAGCCCCCAAGTCTCAGAGGCTTAAAACAACAAAGAATGCTTTCTCTCTCACACTGTGTGTCCATTGTGTGTTCTGCTCCACAAAATTCTCACTCAGAGTCATGGACACAGGCTGACGGGGCTCCCACCATCAGGAAATTCACCAGTCCCAGGGCAGGGGAAGGAATGTGGCAAATGATGCCTGACAACTCTGCTCAAGTTTTATTGGACACAGCGAGTCACATGACCACACCCGACTTCAGGGCCCTGGGCAGTACAGTCCTGCCCTGACCCAGGAGGAGAACCAGAGTATCCAGGAAAGCCCTAATGACACCCAGCTGGCTCCTCCTTCACTCCCCAAGCCCTCAACATGGGCCAAGTATGGACCAGACTTTCTGAAAGGCTTAGATGCACTCGAGGGGGTTTCCAGTACTGAAACAGAAAACAGCTGAAAGCTGAATAGAAGACATCCTTGCCCTCCTGTCGCTCAGCCTTTCCTGCTACAGGGATTTCTTGCTGACCTCCTCTCCTCACGCTGGCCTCTCTCCACACTCTCCCAACTGTCATTTTGGTGGTGGTGGGGGTGTTCATAATCCCTTTATCTGCCAAGACCCTCGCCTTACATCCAGTGATGTGCTGGAGCTGGCTCACACCAACTTGCAAGTCGGTTGTGAAATTTTCAAGAATCTTGCAAGCTTGTTATTCACTCTTTGGTAGCTTAAAATGGGCCAAGGTAGGAATGTTTACAGCATGGAAATTGGCCAGTGCTACCAGTCAGAGTTTTTCTTTCAGAGAGCTGGTCATTAATCCTTTACCAATATACCCTTGTCTACACCTTTTTTCAGGATCAGCTAAATACTTTGCTGGGCCCAGTGCAAATTGAAAATGCAGGGCTCTTAAGAATTTCAAGGCAACAACAGCAGAGCCTTAAACCAGGCATTAGACCCTTCTTAGCAGGCTGTGCACAGGTCAGACATCGAGGACACTGGCCCTGTCTCTACTCCCTCTATACCCTCTACACTCAGAGCCCCCACCAGCAGCCAACTCTCCCTAGAGGTAACGGGAGATCACACCCAAACAAAAGCAAAGTTATTAAGCAAAACTGTCCAGCTCTGCTCAGTCTCTTCTCTCCCATCTAAAGAGTCCTCTTGGGCTTCATCTTTTGTAACCAAAAAGCTACAAGGACCATCTAAAACAAAGGGAACATCCTCTTCTGAGAAGAATCCTTCCCTCCTCTAGAATCCTCAGTTTGGCACCATTTCATTGTTTTAATAGTTATTTTTCTCCCATTTATGATTGGAAGTAAGTTGGGACGGCTCAGGCAGCCCAAAGGGAAGGGTAGGAATTTAGAGGTGGTCATGGTATTTTCCTGGCTTGGGAGCACTCAGAATCCTGGAAGGCTGACTCTGCAAGAAACTGCACAGATCTTCAGTTCAGGGTTTGTGGTAAAACTGTAGCCTTGGGATCATGTTTACAAACCAACTTTGACATGGAGAGGGCCACCTTGACCCTCCCCAGGCAGCCTCTCTGCAGGGCCCACTCCATGTCTTGAGTCCTGTTTCCCATGTTCCTCCTGCCATCCCCACCCCTGCTGCCCTGAACTCAACACCCTGTTGTACTCTGCATCTTTGTTCACATCATCCCTTCTGCTCCAATTCCTTCTATACTCTAGCACACATGTTGAGTTTCTTTTTTTTTTTTTTGTGAGGAAGGTCAGCCCTGAGCTAACATCCATGCCAATCTTCCACTTTTTGCTGAGAAAGACTGGCCATGGGATAATATCTGTGCCCATTTTCCTCCACTTTTATATGGGACACAACCACAGCATGGCATGACAAGCGGTGCATCAGTTTGGATCCCGGGCCACCAGCAGCGGAGCTCATGCACTTAACTACCACAGCACGGGGCCAGCCCAATTGGGCTCCTGTTTTGTCCTTCAAAACCTCTGAGTAGCACTTGTGGATTCCATGGTGAGACCCTCCCACTGCATTAGGGGCCCACCTCTGTTCTGGCCTCACCTTGTTGGAGTATAAGTTACCTCTGTGGGTTTCTGACCCTTTTCTTAGGCTGGAAACTCCTCCAGTGAAGGGATCTGACTTATCCCCCTCTGGCTGTCTCACCCATGCCCAGCATGGTGCCACCACACGAACTCCATCAGGACATGCTGACAGGATTGGCACAAAGGGAGACAGAGATGGGCATCTCTTAGGCTTGGAAGAGGCCAGAGGGAATGGAGAAGGAAGGAGAGAGAACTGAGTTGTGTGGCAGCTGTTTGAAAAACAGGAAGTACAGAGATCTTTAGCAAAACCTTGACTGCTAACAAAAGAGAGAAAACCATGGACTAATTCCTCCATCAATGACTGCACCGACTAAATGCATTCTGGATTAAAGACACTGTCTCCAGAGAGGGGACTGTGGTGGGGCAGGAGCGAACGAGCAGTGCCGCCGAGGGATGCGGCAAATGAGGGTTTGCCTCTGATGGGCCAAGAAGGCCAGACTGTGGGATGGCAAGTGGGCAGGGCTCAGCTGAGACGCCCGACATTGAGCCAGGTTGGGTAGCCAGAGCTGGACTCTAGCCAGCGAGTTGGGATAATAAGCCGAATTCCCAACTCTCCGTGGTCATCATTGACAAAGGTCAACTGAGCAGGCCTTGGACGTCAGCCAAGCCAACCTGGATCCAAAGCAAATGCATCCTCAGAAGGAACCTTCAGGATAAGAGAAAGGCTGTCTCTGTGATCTCAGAGGGGCTGGGGTTCCTGCGGCCATCCTGACATTGGCTCCTAGCAGGGGTGGGCCGTGGCCCAAGGCTTCTGCAAGGTCTCCAAGCTCACAGCTCTCCAGAGCATTGCCCACCCAGCACAATCCTTAAATCAGACTCCCAGACTGCCAGTGTTGCCTGTGCAGGCAGCAGAGCATCTGACCTGACTGCATCTGGTTTTTGCTCTGGTCCCAGGGGAGTAGATGTCCTGTAGATGCCTCTGAGAAGAGCGCCATCAGTTTTACGTACAGACTACATTTACCCACACACCCACACCCACACGCATACCCCACAATCCTAAAGAGAAAAGGCTACCACGTGCAAATCCCAGAACTGGCAAAGAGAGCAGACTGGCATGGGGGTGATGAAATCAGGGCAGTGAGGGTGCTGGTTGGGCATCCACGTGTCTCTGAGCTCTCCATGAGCCTGTGTGTGAGTCCCTTAGTTCTTTAGAGTTCAGATCCAAGAACAGCCATTATTTCATGTGCCTAGGTTCTCAGAGAATGGAAAAAATAGAAAAGCTTGCATTGACACTGAATATTTCTCCATTAGATATTTTCAGCCGCTCTTCAAGCACAGGCTGGTGTAGTTTTAGCAACCCGGAAGTGGAGAGTGGCTAACTGTCCCATTTTGCTTTCAAAGTGCTCCATTCCGTCAATTGTCAGAGCCCATTCATCCTGTGCTTCAGCAAGTGGCCTTGAGGGGACAAAGCCACATGCCCTGGAAAGGGAGGGGAGCTGGCTCTGTGGCATGTTTGTGATTTCCTGAGCTACTATCTTTGGACGTGTGCCACACAGCTCAAGTGTGTCTCTGTGCCCACTAAGCACGTTCCACCCCTGCTCTTGTTGTACTGAGAGAGTGAGACCCCAAGGTGGGGGTTTGCCCTCAGGGCACAAACTGCTGGGAGAGGAGACAGCCCCGTGGCAGCTCACAGAAGAGGAAAGCACCAGGGGACTCCAACGCCCAAAGTGCTGGGTCATCATAGAGGGAGGGAGCAGAGAGCACACGTGGAGAATGGGACTAGGGAGGGGCATCTGATGTGGCAGAGAAAGACAGAGACCACTGCAGGGATATGAGGACAGGCTCCTACGCTGGGGCTGCCCTGACTCCCGGGGGCTTCACGCTTTCTCTCTGGGTCTGTTTTCCTGTCTACAAATGGGGTGCACGACAGAGTCCCTTTGGCTTCCCCTCTGTCGTTCAGCTCAAACACCAGACACATTGGGGTGGTTCCCAGGTCTCCAGGGTGGTAGGAGCTGAGGGTGATGAACAAGAACAGAGGAGGAACAGTTGGGAGGGGAGGGGGCTGCAGGAAGTCTCTCTGGTATCCTTACAGCTCATCCTGAGGGAGGAGACTCGGGCTGTGTTCTGGAGCTGGCTGGCTGGGGAGCATGGGCGGGGAAGAGGGTGCTGGGAGGGGAGCCACGGCAAATGTGGCTGCCAGGGGTGCTCAGAGGCCCATTACCCAACCTGGTGCTAAGCTGCCAGTGAGAAGGCATGATACCCAGGGATCTTTAGGTGGTGACAGGGCATGTGCTTGGGAGAATCTGGGTGTTTTTGCTTTTCTAAGTTGTCCCCACAAAAGGGGGTGGTCGAGAGGTAGTCTTTACTGAGCAACTTCTCTGTACCAGGCCCTCAAATTGTCCCATTACTTACAGGAGTGACATCATTTCACCTTCATATTTTACAGGAAAGACCTGAGGTTCAGAGATATTAGGCATCTTGCTGGAGGTCACACAGCTGAGAAGCAGGATAAGGTGGATTTGAGCCTGATCTGTGTGGGTCTCAAGCCCTAGCTCTTTTCACATCATCAGTGGCATTTCCTCTGAATTCTCCAGAGCCCTGAGTTCCTCTAAGATCCCTTGGGGTCACCGCAGCAGGTGGACACTGAGGGTGCCAGGAAGGCTGGCAGCGAGAGCAGCTCCCGTCCTCTGCCAGCTTCTGGGGCGTGTGATCCATGTTTAGAAAAGTCTATGTTTGGTTTAGTGCTCTGCTGTCACCATCTTGAAATTTTGTCATTTTTTAAGAAGGGGTCCTGCATATTTTCTCTGCAGTGGGCCACAAGTTACATAGTCCATCCCGCTGATGGTGTTTTCACATAAGGTGTCACTTGAGAAAGGCTGCTCGAGTCCCACCGGTGGTGGCAGCCCCTGCCCTCTCCCTAGTCCCCTCAGCTCTGCTGGACTTGTGGGCGAGGTCTTGGAGGGGCAGGAACTCCGTGGCCGGAGCTTACCCTGTGGTTCCTCTGTCAGTGACGCCATCGTGTGTTTGCACCAGATCTTGACCAAGGCCTGAAGACCTGCATCTCCAGCTGGCCCTCTGGGATCTGGGTGAGGAGGCAGCCCTGGTAGAGGTCCCCAGCCCCACCTGCACCAAAATCCACCTGAGAAGTCCCTCTCCAGGGCCCACTCCTCCAGGCTGGCAGCTCTTCCATCCTCCCGGGGTGTAAAACACACCTTAAAACACACAGAATCCCTCAGAGGGAGCAGAAGAGGAAAGACAAGTTGGCAAAAGCTGTTTTTCTAGGAGGAAGTGATATATTTTTAGTTCCTTATCTACTTTTCCCTTTTAAAAATTATGTATATGAACCCATTTGAGAAAATTTGACAATCTAGAGAATCAGAAAATGTTCAAAGCTATACCAACCATAGTTCTCCTTCCCAAAGATAACCACTGTAAACACTTTGTTGTGTTTTCTTCAAATTTTTTTCTATGCACAGACCTTGGGATGTTCCCCCCGCTTTATTTACATAATATCACATATATGAATGTTGAATTTGAATCTTGATGTGCTTGTTTTTTTACTTAACATTATAGCACAAGTGTTTTCTCATGCTGAAAGTATGCTTTTTGATGGCTGTATGATCCTCCAGTACCTGTGAGCATGCCATCATCCATGCAGCCATCTCCCATCATTGGTTCTTAAAGTTGTTGCAAATTTTTGTTACTAGAAACACTCATCTCTGCAACTGAAATGTTCCTATGAGAGAGCGTCTCCTTGGGACAGGTTTCCAAAAGTAGAATGACTGAAACAAAAGGTAGAAGCACGGTCAAGGCTCCCACTCCTTCCACCCTGCGTCACTGCTCTCTGAGCTGACTGCAACGCCCTGACGGCCCCGAGGGCTGCACAGTAGGACCACCTGCATCGCGCCTCTCCCACACTGAGTGTGACATTTTCTTGTTCACTTCCCTAAGTCAGAGAGCCCCGCTTTTCCCCCAAGGTCACAATGGGAAGAGGCCCTAGAAAGACGAGGTCTGCACTTCCTGTAGTTGTGTGGGTGATGGTGCCGTCCCATGGGTAGTGGAATGCCCTGTGTAAGCTCCCACTTAGAGTTTATTGCAAAGGAGGCATGTTTTTCTTTAATGGAGTTTATAAGCAGAGGTTTCAGTGGACCCATCCCTGCCAATCAAGTACTGAAGGGCAGGTTTGGGGAGATTGGCTGGGCTTTCGGGAGCTGGAAGGCAGGGTATTGTGTTTCCAAGAGGTTGGGACAGAGCAGGCCAGCAGCAGACCCAAGTTGCTGAGCCTGGGGAGGTGTGGAAGGACAGGGACAAATGGATAAAGGGACAGACAGCTGAAGGGACGTGACTCGGGAGGGCATGTCTTGTGGAGGGAAGCCCTGGAATGGAGGACTCAGGAGACCTGGTTCCAGGCCAGCTACTGACTCACCTTATGACCTCGGATGAGTCACTTCTGTCACTGGTGGGGCACACTGGGAGGGAGGCCTCTTGGGGGAGCCAGGGCTGAGGGGGATGTGGAGCTGCAATTCAGTGACCACGGAGGCCTCAGCTGAACCCCCAAAACTCCGGAGCTGGGTAGCCCTTCAGACCCTTCAGGCGGCGAGGCACACCACAGCACCCACAACAGCCCTCTCCGACCTTCCAATACACAGGTGTCAGACAAGATGGGGCCCCATCTCTATAAAGATCTGTGACTCTGATGGTGTCCTGATGCCTGGGGCCAACTATCTGGCCCTGGATAGGGCAGTGGTGCCAGAATCATCCTCAAAGTCAAGGGTGTCTCTGGGTGGGAGCTCTGAACTATGTCTCAACCTCTGTGGGTGGGGTTGGGTGACCAAGGGCTTGTGGAGCCACTCCTCGTGCAGACCCATTAGACATCCTGCTGCCCATGGTCAATTTCTATCAGGAGTTGGTCTCCAGCTACCAGTACAGCCTGCAGATCCTGGCCCACTGCAAGCAGAACAGTGACTTTGACAAGCTGCTGAAGCACTATGAGGCCAAACTGACTGCAAGGAGAGAGTTCTGGAGATCTTCCTCACTGACCCCATGTTCCAGCTGACACCTAGCCCTGTCCTTGAGGGCACATGCCTTGGGAGCCTTCTGGGGGTCCATGGCAGTGAGGGCCCCAGCTGGGAACAAGCCACAGCTGGGGGCACCATGGAGCCATGGCCGGGAGAGCCCAGACCCTAACAGGCCCCAGCTCTGAGCTGCCTGGAGAATGGGGTTAGAGCCAGCCCTTGACCCAGCAGACCGCAGGGTTGTCCAGCTCCGCAGAGCATGCAGTGTGGGAAGGTGAGCGGGAGCTCCTGGTACTGAGCCCACCTCCAGGCCCTTTCTCCTGCTGGCTTAGAGCATCAAGATCTGGGCTCTTGCCCCAAACAAGACCCTGGAAGATCCTCCACATTAGAGTTGAGATCAGAAGTGCTGTGGGTGTCCGTCCTCATCCCTGCTCATGAGAGTGCTGGTTGCTGAGAGAACCATTCTCCGTCCACTTGGTCACTCTCTCTCCCTCTCTACATTGCTGTTTTCTCTCTGACTTACTTCATCACTGTCTCTCTCCTTGCCTCTGTCCCTGTCCCCCTGCCTCTCCCTGCCGCAGATTCCCAGGCACATTCTGACACTGCATGAGCTCCTGGCCCACTTTTCACGAGCACATAGAGCCAACAGACTGGACGATGCCAGGGCTAAACTGGGGGAGCTCTCTGGGTGAGCCCGGCTCCGGGGTGCCCCCATCAGTGGAAAGGCCAGGGCTAAGGATGCTCCCCAGCAGGAGTTTCCTGAGCCCCAGATGCTAAAATATCATGTTCAGGTTAGGATCCCAAGCGGTGGTGGTTGGGGCACCCCCAGCTTGCCCCACCTGGAAGCAGGGTCTCCGGAGCAATCTGAGGAGTTCACAGCTCAAGCTCAGGGGGCAGTTGGTGGGATGGTGTGGGTGGTGTGCTGTCCCTGGCACAGATGGGGTTTGAGGAAGGGCCCTGGGCACTCACGTGGGCCCATCTGCCAGAACAGGGATCCGCCCAGGGACTCGCAGACACTCTGCCAACTTCCCCTGTTCTCCAGTGTCAGTGTCTCACAACCTGTGGTATAGGAGCCCCAGAGGGAGTCCTGGCTGATGGGCCTTCATGTGCCCAAGGGTGCAGTCACAGCAGGCAGTGTCATGGATGGACAAACGCCTGACTTTTCCAGTGTCAGAGGCCCCAGCCCTCTGGTCAAGGCCCCTCCGCTGCCCCTCATTCAGTCTCCAAAGCCCAGGGGGATCCTTCCTCTGCCGAGGCAGAAGCAGAGAGACCAGGGAGGAGGCGCCTACAACAGCCCAGGCAGCAGTTGACGGTGGCCTGCACCAGGTGGTGGCAGTGGAGGTGAGGAGGAGGTTCAGATTCGGGGTGTGTTTTGAAGATGGAACCAACAGGAGTTTCTGATGCATTAGATGTGGGGAGAGAGAAGATGGGAGGCAAGAGTGATTCGACAGTTTTTGGCTGAGCAAGCAGAAGGTTGGAGTTGCTGCTAACCAAGATGGAAAAACTGGCAGGATGGGCAGGTGTGGAGGGGAAATCTTTCTTGCTTCACTGGATCTTGACTGGGGGCATGTTGAGCTTGAGATGGACAACAGTGGTGGAGGGGACAAGATGGAGGAGGGCGTTTGAGTCTGAAGTGTAAGGGAGTGAGCCATTCAGGAGCCATCAGCTCGAGATGGTATTTAAAGTCACAAGACTGGTGAGATCACCAAGGGAGTAGGTTTAGGCAGGAACGAGGTGCGTACCAAGAGCTGAGCCCTGGGGTCTGCACCTTATGGAGGCTAAGAGATGATGAGCAGCCTTGTACTCAACGATGGGCTGCCAGAATCTGCAAAGGAGGGTCGGTCTGCAGCATGTAGGATCCAGTACCCAGCCCTGCCAACCACTCAGTGCCCTAAATGGCTTCCCGAGCCCAGCAAAAGGCAGCCAGTAGGGCCACGTCTCCCAGCTGGGCAGAGGGAGGACCAGGCTGGACTAGGGCAGGGCACAGGCCGCGGAGTGGGGGTTCATTCAGGGAGCAGATGTAATCAGAGTGTGTTTGTAGACTAACAAAAACCATTGTGGGGTGGAGACCCCAGTCCTCTCATGACCCAAGGAGCCAAATCCTGCACACTTCCCCAAGGAGAAGACTTGGGACTCCAACGAGGCTCCTCATCCCTGTGGCATGCCCTGTACCGGTGCGGGCCATAGCAAGGAAGGCACATGAGTGCCAAGGCATTTATCCTAAGATCCCGATCCCCTTTCCCGAAGCCTACTCATCTGATCACCTGATCCCCTGCATCTGGCCTGAACACACCCCTAGTGGCACAGAGGAGGGTTTTCCTATAGCCCTGACAGCAGCCCTTTCATCCTCCTCTCTCTCTCCCTTGGGGGACTGAGGAAAGCTCCCAGCCCTGCAGGAAGCCATCAGATAACAAACCCTCCCTGGCTGTGCTCAGAAACACTCCTGCCCTGGGGCTGACTCTCTCCTACCTCTGGCCTTTGTCCCGCTTTTTCTCCTGAACCTCATCTCTTGGGCTCACTGTAACCCAGGTTGTCAATTCCAGCTGCCCCGGTAGACTGCGGCCCTGGGAACTCCTCCCCAGCTGCGTGGACGGTGTGGCTTTCAGCACAAAACCCAGCCGGGGCTGGCAGGGGTCCTGAGCAGCTGCAGCTGGCACTTGTCTAACAGTGAAACTAGTGTTGCTACTGTGGGATCGCCCCCTTGTTTGTAGCAAATACAGCCCTCCTCAGCAAAATCTCCACCATCGTCAAAAGAAATGGTTCTGTTTACCTTTGCTAACTTCCAAAAATGAATCCCTATCCAGGGAACTAGCATATCCTTGAATGGTGCCTCCCTGTGCCCCGACCCTTCCAGAAGAGGGCTAGGGACTGGGCTGCTGAGAAGAGCATTGCTGGGAGGGAGGGACTGAGGATTCTAAGGAAGAGACTCCATCTCCATGCCACAGTCTGATAGCCAGAAAACAACGGGTAATAATAGTTGGATAATAACACCTTTGCAACCAGTGATACTAGCAACAGTGATCACGGCCCTTTACTCAAGCACCTGCCGTGTGTGCTGGGCCTGAGGTCAGCACGTGAAATGCATTCTTTTCCATCCTCACTCCGACATTCTACAGGTGAGCACACTGAGGGTCAGAGGGGCCCAGTAATTGGCTCATCGCTGAGTTCGTTAATCACCGATCCAGCTCGACCAGTGTCATCTCTCTTTGCTGGGAGGGTTAAATTGGACAGTGTCTACTAGAGAACTTTGGAAGCCATGTATATTAAGCAGCCCTCTTGGTGATCTGGTCGTGGTTGTAGAATTTGAGGCATCAGCAGACAAATAAGACATTTGTGCTTTTCTTGGAGTAAGTGGGGTACTTTCTCCAGATGCTCATCCCCACAAAATTACTATCTTCCTAAGACTCCTGAAAACCCACCAAGGCTCTTAACAAAGTTGGCAACTCACAGGCCTCTTTTCCAACGAATGCTATTTGTTTGTGTGTGAGGAAGATCAGCCCTGAGCTAACATCCACGCTAATCCTTTTGTTTTTTTTTTTTGGCTGAGGAAGACCGGCTCTGAGCTAACATCTATTGCCAATCCTCCTCCTTTTTTTCCCCAAAGCCCCAGTAGATAGTTGTGTGTCATAGTTGCACATCCTTCTAGTTGCTGTATGTGGGACGTGGCCTCAGCATGGCCGGAGAAGCAGCGTGTCGGTGCGCGCCCGGGATCCGAACCCGGGCCGCCAGTAACGGAGCGTGCACACTTAACCGCTAAGCCACGGGGCCGGCCCCACCACCAATGCTATTTTTAAAAAGCAGTTAAATGGCGCCACCTCCTGGAGGAGGGGTGTTGCGGCAGTCAGAACAGGACAAATAGGAGAGTTGTCCTTATTCTCACATTAAGGGACAAGGTGTGTCTTGCTCCCACCAAACATGCTGGAGCCTACGGGAGTCAGACTTTCATTGAGCCAGCTGGATTGCCAGGTGCTCCAAAACTAAGCCATTCCAGGACCTGAACATTAAGGAAGCAGCTATATAACATGCATTGAGGGAGGGGTGGAGACAGTAAATGCAAAGGCCCTGAGGAAGGATGGGTGGGTGGAGTTCTATGGATGGAGATAAGGCCAGTAGTGGTGTGGGGGGCAGAGTAATGAAGAAAGGTTGTTTCCTATACTCCTGTCCTCCCAGTTTTGCCGTCTCAGTTCCACGTGGTTCAAACTTTTAAATCAGACCTGCTTTCTAGCTGTTAATCTCCATTTCCATTTCCAACACCTGTCTCCTTGGGCTATGAGAAGGATGATGTGATACCATGCCCATAGAGTGCCCGGCAGAGCGGGCATTCAATATGCATGCTCTCTCCCCCTTTGTGACCACAGGCTCCACCTGAGAATCCTGGGTGCCGGGCCTTCTTCCTAGGTCTGGCCAGACGCCCGGCATTCCCTTCTCCCTGAGAGACGGGGGCAGCCTGTCTCTGACATTTTCTGTCCTGACAGGATAATGTACAATGAAGTAAACAAGACAAAGAGCATCCAGGAAAACATAGCCATGGAGGGCATGATTGTCGAAGGCTGTGAGACCCTCCTGGACACCAGCCAGACTTTTGTGAGATGGGGCATAGCACCCTGCCTCCCCCAAATCTCAAGGTAGACCCCAGCAGTGGTGGCACTTGGGGACACCACCAGTTCGTTTGGCTACTATGTGCCAAAACCTGCCAGCATGATTGTGGAGTATTCCAGGGCTGCTGGAGGAATGTGACAGCTGTATGTAGATGTCGGTATCTGCACACATGGATGCAGATATTACTGGTTTTCACAGTTCCCTTCTCTCCAGATGTACACATGATTCTTCCCAGATGCCCTTGATGTGTCTTTGGATGTCATAGTAAACACTGACATGTCCTTTTGGGGAGAGAGGAGTGGAGGAGAAGGACAGATACTGATTGGCCTGGTGAATCACAAGCATGTTCAGCATCCGAGGGGAAGTCATGTGGGTCAGTCCCTCTGTCCCTTGCTCATCATCCTTAGCCCCTTGTGGGAGGCCGTGATCACAGCGGTTCTCACGGGTAGGAGGTTGCCTTCACCCTCAGCCTCCACTCTCCTTGGGAGCGGTGTTTGTGAGGCACAACCCTGTGAGGGGGCAGCTAGAGGCTGTGACTGAGGGGACTGACTTCCAACTCAGAGACGTTAGTGCCGCAAGGAGTTTGAGGGTCACCTCTTCAGATTCCACTTGCTGTGGGACCCTCAGCTTCTGCTTGCATGCCCCCGAGGTGACCTGCACCTCAGATGGGCCTCCTGAGTTCCTTCTATCCAGCCCTGGGACTCTCGGAGCAGATGAAAAGCTCGCCAGCACTTCCTGTGGCCTGTGCAGCTGCCTTTGGCCCCTGCTGCCCTTAGCAAGGGTATCATCGACTTGGAGTTTTGTCCCGAGCCCCTCTGTGTGGCCCCCTGTAACTTTTCCCTAAGCCGACGCTGTGATCTGCTGGGCCCAGAGCCAGCCTCCCTGTGTCCTGGCTCCAGCTGAGCTGCAATGGGCCAAAGCTGGAAAAGGCCCAAAGAATGACCTCTCCTGGGGTGGGCAGTGTCACCACAGTCCAGGAATCTGCTCCATTGCCCTGAGCCTAAGAATTTCCTTCCCACCTGAGGGGCTGGGGTACACGTGAAGACCAGAGAATGGGGCCCAGCAAGGTTCCAGGCAGTGACAGATGTGGGCAGGAGGCAGAGTGGTGGCCCAGAGCAGGCCTAGGGAGATGGAGCGTCAGGGAGGGCTTCCTGAGGAGGCATCACTGGAGTCGAGTCTTGAAGGGTAAGTAGGCATGCACAGGGTGGATGACGTGAAGGAAGGCCCTTCCAGGCCAAGGAGCATCACTCAGGAGCCACAGGTAACTTGCCCTGGAACTAGAGTGGGAGCAGAGAGGGGAGGCGATGGTAAGGAAGGAGAAGTGCTGGAGCAGCCTGCTGGCGGGCCTTGAAGGCCTGAGTCCCGAGGACAGTGAGGAGCTGGCGGAGTAAGTGGGGAAAGGAGGCCTGGAGCACGTCTTAGGGGAGCTGGGATGGCAAATGGGTTCATCACTGCCCCCTGCTCTGCCCGGGAGTGGCTTCCGTGTGCAACTTGTTGAGGACTGGTGGGCTCTCTGGGCTCTGCAGCCCAGCATGTCGTGACTGATTGGTGATGTCTGCTGTGGCTGTGTGTGGCAGCAGGTGTCCTGTGTCTCTTGCTCATCCCTCTGGGCCAGAGCCAGCTCCACACTTGTCCAGCCTCCTGCCTTCCCCAGACTCAGCCCTAAAGAGGTACAGCCTTTTAGATACAGGATACAACCTTCCTTAGAGAGGGAGTACAAACAATACACTAGTTGGCCTAAATTCAGCCACCAATTAAGAAAGCCTTCAGGTGCAACAATATACTTATCTTAATTTCAATCTCAGAAACTAACTCCTAATCTAATACTGCATTAATCTATTAATTCATAGAAGTAGTACTGTTACTATGAGGAACAAGAATTATTTCTCCTTGCATAATCTTAGAACAGATAGATAATCACCGAAAGTTAACAATAAAATAAATTCAACCCAATAATTATTTATTACATTAACTGTTAACTCAACACAGGTAGGCATTCAAGGAAAGATTTAAAAAAGTAAAAGAAACTCGGCAAACACAACCCCCACCTGTTTACCAAAAGCATCTCCTCTGGCATTTCTGGTGTTACAGGCACTGCTTGCCCAGTGACACGGTGTAAAGGCCACAGTGACTGGACCCTGCAAAGGCAGCATCATCATTTGTTGTCTAAATGAGGACTTGTATGAACGGCCACTCAAGGGTTTTACTCTCTCTTACTTTTAATCAGTGAAATTGACCTTTCCCTGAAGAGGCGGGAATGACAAAGACGAGAAGACCCTATGGAGCTCCAATTAATTAAAAAAAATCAAAGGTAAGCCAAATCAAGGGCTAACAAAACTTAAAGGGACTAACAATTTTGGTTGGGGTGACCTCAGAGAATAAAATAACCTCTGAGTGATTAAAATCTAGACCAGCTAGTCAAAATATTTTATCACTTATTGATCCAAAATATTGATCAACAGAACAAGTTACCCTCGGGAAAACAGCACAGTCCTATTTTACTGTCCATATCCACTATAGGGTGTATGACCGCGATGTTGGATCAGGAGATCCCAGTGGTGTAGCCGCCATTAATCGCTCATTTGTTAAACGATTCAAGCCCTACATGATCTGAGTTCAGACCAGAGTAATCCAGTCAGTTTCTAGCTATTCCATATTTCTCCCAGTACGAAAGGGCAAGAGAAACAAGGCATACTTTAGAAAAGCACATTCAAACTAATAGGTGACATAATCTTAATCTAATATATATATGTATATAGACCTGCCTATAAACAGGGTTTGTTAGGGCGGCTGATTAATTGCATAAAAAGTAAACCTTTATACCCAGAGGTTCAATTTTTCTCCCTAACAGCATGTTCATAATCAATCATCTTTTGTTAATTGTCACCAATCTACCTACCATAGAATTCCTTACACTAATAGGATGAAAAGTATTAGGTTATATATGACTATGTAAAGGACCACACATCATTGGCCCCATGATCTGTGGAGACACCAGTATTTATATCAGTGTCACAAGGCCATCAGCTGGAGTTCACATTGGAAAACGTACCCGGGAAGACACCCTACGGAGGACCCATTAGCACACAACTGAACAAGTAATGTGGACTTTTGTCGATGATCATTTGAAAACGTAACTGGGAAGACACCCTACAAAGGATCCACTAGCACACAACTGAACAAGTCATGTGGACTTTTGTCAATTACCTAGTATTTAAAACGGGAGGATAGGGCTGGCCCCATGGCTGAGTGGTAAGTGCGAGAGCTACGCTGCTGGTGGCCCGGATTCGGATCCTAGGCGCACACCGACACACCGCTTCTCCGGCCATGCTGAGGCCAAGTCCCACATACAGCAACTAGAAGGATGTGCAGCTATGACACACAACTATCTACTGGGGCTTTGGGGGAAAAAATAAATAAATAAAAATTATAACAAAAAAAATAAAATGGTAGGATAAAGATGCAGGATTCTAATGGGTTCATGGAAATTCTGAATGCACAATTCGGAAACAAGGAATAATCGACAAGGTAAACCAACTCCAATAGATTTATAATTGCTTACTTGTACACAGAGTTTTTGCTGAACAATTAAGTATTCATGTATTTGTCTTGATGAAAACATGAAACTTTATGTTGAATAAAAATGGACCATTTTCCTGTATTAGTACATTACTACTCATCATTTAGTCATTTCTATAGTTAATGGAGTTATAAACATAATTACAAATGCATGCTTCCATCAGAAAACAACTATGAGTGAATCTGGAAATTGTAGGGCCAAAAATAATGTTTTCAATATTATGTATTAGAACATGTATATACATAACAAGGATGAGAGAAAACTCTGATTAAAGGAGATTAAAATGTAATCTAATCTTAAAAGAATAAAAAGAGTGTCAGTCCTGGGAGACTGGGGATAGGCAGTAAAATTTCACAGAATTCTGAGACTGGAAATGGGCCATTCCCTACCTTCATTTTTTTATTGTCGTTGCCAAGGGAATTTTTCCACCAAGAACAGAGAGATGGAGGGGAAAGAGGACATGGAAGGATATGGCAGACATGGGAAGGGTTCCATTTTCAGGACACATTAGAGCAGTCAGGTGTCCATATTCTAGGTCATGTAACCACAAAGAATTTCCCCTGGGAGATGCCTTCTGTAGCTCTTCCCTCCAAATTTCCACTCATTCCTCCTGGTGAGATCATCCTAAATGAGAACAGGCTGGGAGAAACACAGAGCTGCCTGGAAAAAAGCCTATCTTGTTAATTGACCCTGCCCTGGAGCTGACTGGGCAGAGGGCAGGAGCTGCACGATGGATACCGACTCCTCTTCAGTCCAGGGACTTTCCTTTATTGCCCTTTGGGGAATACACTGACTGTAACACTGAGGTTCACTGAAGGCCAATAAGATCTAGTGTGAGACTAAGTTGTCAATAAAGCACTTGATGCAACATGTTTTCATGTGTATCAATATGTGCATAACTAGGGAGAAGGGTCTTAACATCTTTATGATCCTTAAGGGAAATTTGACTCACATCAATTTAGGAATGATTGACAATAACGTGTCATGTAGAAGAAGGATCGTCAATCTAAATGAACTTATTCACACAGTCAGTGTCCTAGTCAGTATGGGATGCTGTAACAAAAATATCATAGACTGGGCACTTTATTTATTTATATTTTTCTGAGGAAGATTCACCATGAGCTAACATCCTTGCCAGTCTTCCTCTATTTTGTATATGGGTCATGCCCACAGCATGGCTGCTGGTGAGTGGTATAGGTCTGTGTCCAGGAACCGAACTCAGGCCACCGAAGAGGAGCTCATTGAACTTAAACATTAGGCCATGGGGCAGACCCCTAGACTGGGCATCTTTGGCTTTTGTGTGTGTGTGTGTGTGTGTGTGTGTGTGTTTGTGTGTGTGTGTGTGTGTGAGGAAGATCAGCCCTGAGCTAACATCTGATGCCAATCCTCCTCTTTTTTGCTGAGGAAGATTGGCCCTGAGCTAACGTATTTGCCCATCTTCCTCTACTTTTTATATGGGACGCTGCCACATCATGGTTTGAGAAGAAGTGCATCAGTGCATGCCCGGGATCTGAACCTATGAACCCTGGGGCCACGAAGCAGAGCACCCGCACTTAGCCACTGCACCACCGGGCCATCCCTAGACTGGGCACTCTTAACAAGAGAAGTGCATTCCTCACAGTTCTGAAGACTGGGATGTTCAAGATCTAGGTTCAAGCTGAGTGGCTTTTGGTGATAGCTCTCTTCCTGTTTTGCAGAAGGACAGCTTCTTGCTCTACCCTCATCTGGCAGAGAGAGCTCTGGCCCTCCATCTCCTTGTAAGGGCACTAATCTCATCATGGGGGCATCACACTCATGGCCTCATCTAAGCTAATTAACTCACAAAGGCCCCACTTCCAAATACCATCACGTCGGGGATTAGGATTTTAACTTATGAAATTGGATTACATAGACATTCAGTCCATAGCATTCATGAAACCAACAATTAACAAATATTTATAGAAGTCATACAGCCCAAACTGAAGAATGTTCTGGAGATCATGTGGCAAATGATACAATGTCTTTCCCTACATAGAGTCTCCTAGTGGAGGCAGTAAAAATTAACAGTCAAAGAAAACTTGTGCTATTTAAAAGCTAACATAGATCAATTCTGACAGACTGTACTTACAATTGTCTTTTGGTAAGACAGGTCTGATTATCAGAGTCCAGATTAAGCAAATTCCCCCGGGTGAGGGCATGTCTGGCAATCTCACCTAAAAAGGCTCTTTCCTTTTTGAAATTTTATTTCATCTAGTCCTGTTTGCTTCCACATCCCTTTGGTGTTTTCAAACATATAGTATTTATTAAATCAATGTTTAACTGTTGCTCTGCCTTTACCACATCTGACTGGAAGCAGAAGTTACTGGACTTGGCTGGAACCAAATTTCAGTTCATTTTTCCTCCTCTTTCTGCTCAGACTCTCTTCTCTCACCACTGAAATAGCAAATGCCTTAGGGGAGAAGCCGCATGGAGCTGGTGCTCACAATCTTGTGTTTCCTTTGTCTCAGAGATTGTAGACCCCCAAGTCCTGTTTGCACAGGATGTTCTACAACCCTCCAAACAGCTGTTGTGTGCTTTGTCCAGCTCTTATAGCTGCCCAAGAAAAGCTACTCAATAAAAGTGGAACCTGGGGCCGGCCCCGTGGCTTAGTAGTTAGGTGCATGTGCTCCGCTGCTGGTAGCCCGGGTTCGGATCCCGGGCGCGCATCACTTCTCCGGCTATGCTGGGGCCGCGTCCCACATACAGCAACTGGAAGGATGTGCAGCTATGACATACAACTATCTACTGGGGCTTTGGGGGGAAAAAATAAATAAATAAAATCTTTAAAAAAAAAAAAGTGGAACCTGCAGTAATTTTATCCTGAAATGTTTTAAATATTTTAAACCAATGAATATTTGTCATTTTTCAAGGAATATTTCTATAATTTTATAAGAAACATTTAAATAGGAATTTTAACAGCAATAATGGCTGTTCTTTGGCCAGAATTCCATGTCATTCATTGTTTGGAATTATATCTAAGCTTTGATGCACTCTCTTCAGTGCCTTTTAAAATATCACTGTTCCTTACATTTAAATATCTTGTGATGGGTTTGTATCAGTCACCTTTTTTGTACCATTTCAGATCCTTTTGGGTCCTCATACCCTTGAGTCATATGTCATTTAGCAACCAGCTTTGTAGGTATCATATGTGCTTTATGCAAGTGCCTCCTGACAGCTCCCCACATTTTTTCCCTGTGCCCTCTGCCCCTCTCTCTCGCCCTGGGGTGTCCATGTTGATGCTGAGGTGTGAAAAACCTCTTGATCAAGCCCACTCGTGCACAACCACGTTCCTTGTTGTGTGGATGTGTGTGTGTTCAGCAATTCTGTATGGTCACAGGGTGCATGGCTATTATGGCATCTATGTGAAAGTGTGTTTTGTTGATGTGTGTGTGTTTAGAGAGTTCAAGTCACTGTGGTCTCTGAGACAGTGAGTGGTCTGTATGTGTCTGTGTGTGTCTTCTGAGTATCAGTGTTCATTATCGTGTAGTTTACAGTGTGAATGCTGCTGGTCATTTGCAAATAGTGTGTATGTGGGTGTGGGTGTGTGTTGTCAGCATTTCCACATGTTCAGAGGATGTCTGTCATTGTGGGAATGTGTGGAATAAGTAAGTTGTTAGAGATCAGTGTGGGCACCAACATTGTTTGCCTGTTACTAGTTCAACACTCAACACCCCTGAAGAAACATTGAGTCCAGACATTCACAGGCTCCATCAGGCCCACAGAGATCCTACTCAGCTGTTTTCTTCCCATCACAAACATATGAACAGGTAGCCAAGGACCACTTGATATTTGAGGAATTTCTCTAGCATGAAAGATGGAGCAAAAAACACATACACTGAAGTGAGGGACTAAAGGAGCAGCAAGGAAATCCAGAGATCATAGTGAAACTTCAACTGCATATCTAGTAACATCTTCAAAACAATTAGAGATGGGCCAGTTCCATGGCCTAGTGGTTAAGTTCAGAGAACTTCACTTCAGTGGTCCAGGTGCAGTTCCTGGGCGTGGACCTACACCACCCATCAGTGGCCAGGCTGTGGTGGCAACCCACATACAAAATAGAGGAAGGCTGGCACAGATGTGAGCTCAGGGTGAATCTTCCTCAGCAAAAAGAAGAAGATTGGCAACAGATGTTAGCTCAGGGTGAATCCTCCTCAGCAAAGAAAATAAAAAAGAGAAAACAACCAGTAAGTGTATATATATGTATTGATGTTACTGCACAATATTGGGGTTCTTTTGCCCAATGCACATTAAAAAAGCCAATTATTCTGGCATCAGCTTTTGGGAAATGAAGTGTAGCTTTATTTTGTGAGATTGATCTGCAAGGAGACAGAGGGCATGTGTCTGTCTCAGATCTCAAGCCCTGATCCAGGGCTTGGGGCACAATTTATGGGATGAAGGGCAGGGTGGTCTGACATGTGGAGGTACATGATTGGAAGTAAGGAGAAGTGAGGGAATTGATGATCTGCACAAGCAAAGTCAAGCTTCATGGCTCTTCATCGGATGTGTGTTCACAAATTGGCAGTGTTACCATGATCGGAGAATGGAGTTTTTAGCTCCTTGATGTCAAAAACGTCACATATAAAGCATTTGTGAACTCCCAGTTGATGAGTTGGTGGTCCCAACTGGTCTGAACTGGACGAGGGGTCTCAGTTCCTGAAAGAAAACTCTTAAATACTCTGTTGATAAGATGGGGTCAGTTTAACTGGTCCTGGAGGGCCCAAGGTTGTGTTTGTATATGCGTGTGTATGCATATGCATGGGATTATCTGTATGTGTGTTAAATGTACAGTATACACAAAGCCAGGCTCTAGTTAAAGTGGTCAGGACAGATTTTAATCAGGCATATACCACTGCAATAGGGAAGAAGGAACAGGATGAACTGAATTCAATTTGATTTGTACAGAGGTGACTGGGCATTTGAAAGGGAGAATGAGGAAGCAGGCAGAGGAGTGAGCAGGGGCTCAGTAGAGTCAGGGAGGGGAAAGTTACAGAGTGTTGGTCAGTGCAATGTGATCTGGCCAGTTGTGTCTGCTAGTTGGAAATGATCAAAGTTTCACTTCTCTGCTCTCACAGAGTCTGGGAGACAGACACCCTGTCCTCCAATGGCTCTCAGGACCTTGAGAAATGCACTCCTGAGTTATAGGAGACACACATACAACTCAAAAGGACAGAGGAAAGATTCACAGTTGTAAGCACTTTTGGGTAAATGCTCTAAGAAAGGAATGTCAGGGTCCAATGATCGAGTGTTGGCCAGAACAGTCAATCCTTATTGCTGCCTTGAGCTTTCTCAGGCAGGCACTTTAAGGGGGCAGTGGTCATCCTAAGGATGTGGATTTGAGCTGTTAGAAACTATGTCAGTTTTTAAGTCTTATAAACTGTGTGTGGGGAGGTGAAATCATTTGTGCTGAGAGGCTGTAGATATTATAGGCCAAGATCGAGGCCTAGACAAGAATAGGGCTCAAAGGAGCCTGGCTTGAGTTTGGTCAAGTACAGGAAACTACATATATAAATAATATATGTATATTTTTTGAATAATATAAATCAGTATATTGAATAATATAATATATTGAATTAAATATATATTTAATGATTATATAATGAATGTGTATGTTTATATATTTTTGAATTAAATAATATAAATATATATATGATTTAAAGGAATATTGACACATAATAACAGAAATTTACAGAATTCCTAAAAGACTTCTACTCTAGGTTCAGGAAGCTGAATACATCTCAAGAACAATTAAAAAAAAAAAATCTAGAGCCAGATCCATCCAGGGAAAGCAAAGAACACTAAATAAAAAAGAAGATACTCAAAGCCCCACAGAGGAACAGAACACTTACGGAGACTTACATTTAGACATATGATACATTTCTTAACAGTGGAAGACAAGAGAGAGTTGGATTAAATATTCAAGGTACAGAGAGAAAATAACTTTCAGTGTATATCCAATCAAACCATATCTCAAGGACTAGGGTGACTTAAAGATATTTTTATGGGAACACTTACTAAGAGTATTACCACCAACAAATGCTCATTAAGGATCTTCTAAAGAATGTACTTTAAGGGGGTCAGCCACCTGGTGTAGTGGTTTAAGTTCAGCACACTCCGCTTCCAAGGTCTGAGTTTGTGGGTTTGGATCCCAGGTGTGGACCTACACCACTCATCAGCCATGCCATAGTGGCGACCCAGATACAAAATAAAGGAAGATTGGCAAAGATGTTAGCCCAGGGCTAATCTTCCTCAAGGAGAAAACTTAAAAATTATAAAAGAATGTACTTTAAGGAGAAAGAAATTGACAGAAGAAGAAATGCCAAGAGGTAAAAACGGATGGTGAGGATAAAAACGGTTACACATCTGAATAAATCATTGAAAGCATGACTTAATGAAACAATAATAATATTGACAATGTATAACTGATGGAGTTAAAAACTAATGACAAGAGAACTTCTGTTTTAGAGGAGACTAGGACAGGAAAGCATTCTTGCTGCAAAACTGGACAAAGCCAGATAAATCATAAATATATTTTCAGAGCATCAGAGAACTTCAGAATCAACCAACTAAAATTCCAAAAAGAAGAAAAAGTCTTTTATGTGGGCAAGGATTTTTATCTTTCTTTCCCCTGCAGGCGTTTTCTGATTCTGGGTGCCTGCTGAGGATCTGGTTTGCTCAGTCAGAGCCTCGGATAGGGAAAAGAGAAACTAGCCAAACTTGCAGTGATTCTGCAGGACTGGTGTGGCAGAGGAAACCCGAGGGCTTTCAGACACACAACTGCTCTTATCACAGCACATGTACTAAGTTTTGGTGCCACACAGGAATCTGGGGATCTAGGCCAAAAGCTTCCACAAAACAAAGTGAAACCTCCAGAAGTGGTGGAAGTGGCCTAAGTCAAACATACTGCTAGTCTGACCTTCAGGGAATTTGCCATATTGTGAAGCGATGTAAGGTAGGAGGCTGCAGAGCTGCGCTGAGATGTCTGAAGGCTGTAGCTGAATTTTCTGTGGGCTCCCAAACCTGAAGAGAGAGAGATCTACCAGACTTAGAACCAGACCCCTGTGCGGGGGAGGGGAGCACAGCAAACAGGAACAGGGGAAAGCGGAAGGGCTGGGTTTACTAAAAGTGAGACCCAGCCCCAACTCTGATCAACGTCTGATTGGACTCAGGTGCTCCAACCTCACTCTGTTTCTCAACGAAGGACAATAAGGTCATGTGGAGCCTCTCGAGTTACGTTACACAGACCTTCCAAAGACACTGGTGAGAGGATGGAGAAGGCAAGCCACAGACTGGGAGAAGACCTTTGCAAATCACATATCTGACAGGACTATAAAGAACTCTCAAAACTCGGCAATAAGAAAATCCAAGTTTAAAATGGGCACAGATTTGGACACTTCACCAAAGAAGATACACAGATGGCAAATAAGCACATGAAAAGATGCTCAACGTCATTAATCGTGAGAAAAATGCACATAAAAACCACATTGAGATACTGCTACGTACCTATTGGAATGACTAGAATTAAAGAGGATAAACATACCAAGTGTTAATTTAGGGTGGAAAGTAACTGGAACACTCCTACATTGCTGGTGGGAAGACAAAGTGGTTCAGCCTCTTTGGAAAACAGTTTTATTTATTTTTTGTGAGGAAGATCAACCCTGAGCTAACATCCATGCCAATCCTCCTCTTTTTTTCCCCAAAGCCCCAGTAGATAGTTGTATGTCATAGTTGCACATCTTTATATTTGCTTTATGTGGGATGCGGCCTCAACATGGGCGGAGAAGCGGTGCATCAGTGCATGCCCGGGATCCGAACCTGGGCCGCCAGTATTGGAGCGGACGCACTTAACCACTAACCAATGGGGCCGGCCCCTGGAAAACAGTTTTAAAGTGGAGTTTGTTATGCTGCTGTAACAAATCAACACAAATTTCATGGCTTAAAACAACTCAGATTTATTGTTTTACAGTTCTGTAGGGTAGCAGTCTGACACGGGTCTCCTTGGACTAAAATCAAGGTGTTGGCAGAGCTAGGTTCTTTTGGGGAGACTGTAAATGTTAATCAATTTCCTAGCCTTTTCAAGCTTCTAGAGACCACCACGTTCCTTAGCCTATGGCCCCCCTCCTCCACCCTCAAGACCAAGAACTCTGCACCTCTCTTGCCCTGCCTCCCTTGTTGCATCTTTTTTCTACTCGCCTGCTTCTCTTTCCCTTTTAAGGGCCTTTGTGATGCACTGGGCCCACCTGAATAATCCAGGATAATCTCCCTATTTTGAAGTCAGTTGATTAGCAACCTTAATTCCATCTGCAAACTTAATTCACCTTTGCCAAGTAAACTAATGTATTCCCAGGTTCCAGGGATTAGGACATCTTTGTGGGCCATGACTTTGCTACCACAAACAGTTTTTAAAATAAAGTTAAACATACACATACCATGTGACCCAGCAATTCCACTTCTATGTGCTTACCCAAGAGGAGAAGACTAATGCTCACACAAAAACTTGTTTGCAAAGATTTATAGCAGCTTTATTCATAGTCAAAAAAGACAAAACTGAAAATAACTCAAATGTCCTACAACTGCTGTATGGATAAACTGTGGTACATTCACACGATACTACATTCAGCAATAAAACAGAAGGAACTGCTGATACAGACAACAACATGGATGAACACTAAAATGAATGTATTGTGCTACATGAAAGAATCCAGACTCAAAAGGCCAAATACTGTAGGATTCCATTTATATGATATTCTAGAAAAGACAAACCATAGGGAAAGACAACAGATCATCAGTTGCCAGGGGTTAAGGGTGGGGGAAGAGTTGACTACAAAAGAGCAGCTCAAGGGAGTTCTGGGTACTGGAACTGTTCTGTGTCTTGATTTTGGTAGTTGCACAGCTCTATGCTTTTGTCAAAACAGTTGTACAAAGAGGAAAACAAATACATCATTTCTCACTCATCAGATTGGCAAAACTTTAAAAATCTGACAATCCCAATCTGACAATTCCCAGGGCAAGGATGACTCAGACACTGTTGGCGGGAATGGAAATTGTTAAAACTTCAGAGGATGATTTGGCTGCAGCTCGTCAAGTTGCAGATTCACATCAGCCCCTTGTCCAGCAATCCACTCACAGGCAGGTTTCCATTCTAGGGAATCCACGTGTGCTCGAGGAGACACACACAAGTATAGTCATTAAACATGGTATGGGAATGAGTTAATTGTGGTTAGTAGTTATTTAAAAAAGAAAGGAAATATGCATATGGGAAAGAATCAACCCTGCTGGCTACATATGTGATCTGGGAAGGTAACTCATTGGTTTGTCTACTTAATAGTATGTAGCACAGACAGCACTGTACTAGGAATCTGGAGACAAGCATCTGAGCATATAGTTCCAACTCTGCCACTAAGTAGCAGTCAGACTATGGACAACTTAACTTGAGAAACCTCACTTTCCATTTCCTGGAAAATGAAGAGGTTAGGCTCGACAACCACTAAAATTATTTCCAACTCCACAATTCTATGATTCAATGTCAACAATCAAAAATTATATTCCAAAGTACCTATGTTCAGAAACTGTTTTTCCCAGATACCCTGAAACTGGAAACTATCAGGGAAATAGGATATCTTAAAATATTGATACATAAAATGGCCCAAATTTCTTGGTACGTCTATGACAAGCTGTTTAATCAAGATTGTAACTCAGAAAGAGCATATAAACAGCGAAACCTACCATATTGACTTGGGTCACCCTCAGGAAAAACATATGTCCTCTCCCATTTTAACAATGCAAAACAAATTCACTATATTAATGAGTCCATCTTGTCAAGTTCAGGTCTGTCTAGCCAAAAGTCATTCATGTATATGGTAAGATTTACTTGATTTTTTAACAAAGATAAAAAGATAAATGGCTTTTTGTATTTTTGCCTGTTTCATCTATAAAGCTCTTACATTACAATTTAATAGCTTCAGCCTGCTACAATAATTTAAAGAGCCTTTTGAAACTTGTAATATGCCATGTCCAACAGGATCTAGTAAAAAAATCAGTAGTTCACAATCCAAAAATGCTTATTTAGATTCATTACCAACAATACTTACACTTCAAAGACACCTATAACCAACATGTCATTTGTTCCTACTGCAGAATTTAATAGGTTGTTAAACTCTGGTATCATCCAAAACTATAATTAGGCTGCTATCAATAAAATGTATTTTATTAATCAGAGATATTAAAACTAATGATTAAACTATTAAACTAAATGATTAACTAAATATTAAAACTAATGGCAACTAACGATCTGTTGTCTTTCCCTATGGTTTATCTTTTCTAGAATATCATATAAATGAAATCCTACCGTATTTGGCCTTTTAACCTTTCACCCTCTCAGCCAAATCAAAATTTGAAAATTCTTGTTCTATGAGCTTTCCAAATCAATCTTACAATTCTAAATGAGTATGGAGACAAAACACACACTATATACTACTTCTAAAAACCTCCTCCTTATCCGATTTTAAATTTAGCACCAACTGCCAAGAAAAACCTTTCCACTGAAAACAAAATTCCGTACACATTATGTCAATCATCAATTGATCAGTCATCAGTCTATGTTAACAGAAGGTGAATTATTATTAGGAAGTTACATCATTTTCACCAAAGACTGTTTAAAGCTCCTTTCATTAAATGCAGTTTACAACAATTCACAGGCTTCAAAGTTCACCTTGCAAATATAGAGTCAATTATCAGAAACCATTAATGGGATTAGGCTTTTCTCTGAAGGTGGTCCCAAGGAAGTAGGAACGTTTATTTGTTTAAAGAACGCAATGAGGAGCCCAATAGCCTGCGCGGAGTCAGGCAGAGGAGCGCTGACCACAGTCCATCTTCTGAAGGAAAGTGTTCACCCGGGGATGTAGAGACCTGGCCTAGACGGGGCCCCCGGGGGCACGAACTCAAGGGCGCGCGCAGAGGGCTGGCGACTCCCTGCCGCCCCCTGCACCTCCGCTGGGTGGACAGGAGGCCCCGCCGGGGTGGGGCCCCGCCAAGGCAGAGGGGCCCGCCGGCCAGGCGGCGTTCCTCTGCTCCTCCAAGGGACAGAGTTGGGCTCCCCCACCTGGGGCAGCCCGCCAGCAGCCCCGGCCCCCGGCCCCATCCGCCGACCCCCCCCACCGCGCTCCCGCCATCTGCGGCGGAGATCTCCACGCCGAGCCCGCCGCCCACCGCCTACCTCAGCGCCGCCTCCTGCCCAGCGCTCCTCCACACTGCAGAAAGGAGAGCTCCCCAGCGCTGAAAATCCTGGAGGAAGGATCCAGAAACCGCCCATCCCCCCACACAAACCTCCGAGGAGGCCACCTCCGCACCAGGGACCCCGCCTCCAGTGCACGTTCCCCGGGGCTCTCCAGCTCGCCATCCCCTCTGCCGCTCTGAGAGCCAGTCCTGCGCATGCGCGGCCTCCAAGGCTACAATGGGAACCTCTGAGGGGCACCGGGAGGGGGGTGGGGGTGTGGGGTCCAAGGTGTCCCTGAGAGGGAGAGCGGAAGCGGGCTGGCTCTCTGCAGCCCTTGACTCTGCTCTCCCTGGATGACCATCAGCTCCTGGAGAAAATCTGCCTTCCCTTGAGGCGGCTCCTCCTGTCCTGAGAAGCACGTTACATGATCTAACATTTGTTTAAAAAAGAAGAATGACATCCTTAACACCTGATGTGTCGTGTCGTGTCCCCAGAAGAATTCTCTGCTTCCCCAGAAGACTAGACAGCGAGCAACTGGGACTGAGTTCTGACCTAGGAAGGAAGGACACTGAGGGCACAGCTGTCTCCCCTCTGCTGGCTCCTTCCCCTGATCTGTGGCCGTGATGGGGACACAGCTTTGGGGACTCGTGCAGGTGACAACGCTCACATGTTTGCCCACCATATTACATTTCTTATGATTGAGTGGTTAAAACGGGAGGCTAGCTGTCTGTTTTTCCGATGATTTCACTTGCAGAAATGTCTTTGGACAAAGAAGTTTGTTTTCTTAATTTCTGATTTTAGTAATCAATAACAATTGTTAAAATACTTATTTTCTTAATCTCATTGGCATGCTAAAACAAACAAGTCACTTGGTTTTCACCAAATTGGCCACATTTTCATTAAAACTTTGGAAGTATTGCTGTTTGAGGTAAAGAAAGCATTTGGGAAGAACAATTACCCTTGGATAATATCTTCCCAGATAAATGTACAAACACACAGTTATGAGCCGTTATGAGGGGCCTGGGAAATCCAGTTTGAGTTCTACAATGGATCATCTGAAGTAAGGTTAAATCAGTAATTTCTGAGGAGTTTACAAGTAAATATTCACGTCGCCTTCATCAAATAGGTCTGGTGATTTAAATGAAGGTTGAGCTTAATGATAAAAGTTTTAAAGAGGCTGAGAAATGTTAAGTAAATGCACTTAAAACAAAAAGGTGCAAATCAGAGTAAAGCCTGCCATTATCCTCTTTAAAACAGAGTCACAGTAGCAGTATTGTCAAGGTATGAGAAGGAATAGAAATGCTTTATAAAGTCAATTCTTCACTTCTAAAGGACCTAACGTGACATTCTAGAAGTCTCCATAGTCTTTCACTCATCTAGATAAAATTGCTCAATTTATATTTTAAAGACTAATGAATCTGAGGGCAAAATATTCAAGGTCAGTGTTCAATTGTTTTTCATTGTTGCAAAGTACATGGGTATAAAATGTGTCTGAAATCCATGGTCTTGGAGAAGAAAAATATATAGAACTTATTTATCACTCTCGCAGCATGTCCTGACTTAATCCTACAAATATCCCAAGAATAAAACCTCAGTGAATTCCATTCTGTTCTTAAATATGACATCTTTCATTTCTAATGAATATTCTCAAATTAGGCTCTAGCTAGTAATTATGTTCCTGATGCAAATAGGAAGTAAAAAAGAATCCATGCTTGATTAACTTGGGCTCAAGAGGACTACTTAGAACCAAAATTTGTTTTTTGCTTTGTTTTTCTTTATCGATTTCTTTCTTTCTGCTCAGCGGAGTCAGCAGATAAATGACACAGAAAGCTGAGAGACTGGAGGGCAGGGTCTTGAAGAATGTAGGATTTCCTAAACTTCCAGATCTTTTTTATCTTTAAAATTCTGTGATTTTTGCTATTTATATAGGGGTTCATTTTTTTCATTATTTCTAATAGTGATCATAATAGTGAGACTAACAAAACTTAGCACCTGTGGAACATTTTTCGTCGTAAAAATTTACGTCATTCTGACAACTGTTAATATTTTAAAAAGCCACTAAGAGCTAATCTGATGCTCAGAGGATTTTTAGGGTGGTGAGATTGTTCTGTACATAATGGTGGCTACGTGTCACTATATGTGTGTCAAAACCCATGGAACTGTACAACATAAAGAGTGACCCTTAATTTAGGGACTGTAGTTCATAATGTGAGAGATCAAGATTTGGCCACCCTGAAATCTATCTCTTTACCTTGGTTGTTTTCTCTGAGAACATTTGACCTCCCCCACTAACTGCCTAAAGAATTTGACGTAGTAACTCCTTCCTGGAACAGATCTTCTATCTAATGGCTGTAATATATTGTAAAATAGATGTTACAATAGAAAAGGCACCAACAAGCCCATCTTATCAGAAGTTCTGTCTCCAGAACTGTCTCTTTGTATGGCCCTGCAAGGAGTTGCCAGACAGACATTTACATTTATAAGGGAAATCTCCATTTGTAAAGGTATCTCCCTCTCTGTATTTGGGAAGAGGGGGGATGAACTCATTCCTAGAAACTTATCAATGTGAAAAGTGAGGCCTTAAATCTGCATAACAGCCTTACTCTTGTTTACTGTGCTTTAGTGGTAATCTCCTGTAACTGACTCCCCCCACCCCCAACATCCTCCTTTGTCATTAGCTCCATATGGTATGTAAAACGAGAATTTCTGCTATTGTGTTGAGAAACGCAGTGTCCCTGCTTTCTCCCATGTATACATGTTATTAAACTTGGTATTATTTTCTCCTGTTAACCTGTCTTGTTGATTATTTGGGCAGCCATAAAATCCTTAAGGAAAAGGGCATAGGGGGATTCTCCCTCTCTCCCCACACCTGCAATACCTACACATTTGGGTGAATTCCTCTCTTCCGAGATTCCCCCAAAATATTTCGAGGTTCCTTGTACCTGCTACATAAGTGACATTCTTTACTTATCCAGTAAATGCTGCTTGGAACATTGAACATAAGGTACCAGGCCAATATTTCCACATGGCTTTATTCCATAAAGTCCAATCTTCATTCCTCTAAACTGTATGGCTACATCGCAAATATGATGTTCCAGTCACAGCCTTGGTAATATAACCAGTGTTTCCAATTGTGTCCTGTTATAAGGAGAACAGATTCTTATTGAACTTATGCGAATAACTATATTGCCATGAAAACAACAATACTTACTTACTAAGAGTTTTTAAATTCTGGAGGGATCAGGTAGAGAGAAAAAGAGAAATATTTAATATTGCTTACAAAAGTATCATTTAGCAAATTGCTATAAGTCATAGCTAGCTCAGGAGAAAAGAGAAAAAGTTTTCCTTAAATTTGAAAAAACAAAACATTAAAAATTCCACAATACTTCAAATAAAAAATCATAAAAATTATAATCATCCTTATCAGTTCATTCAGTCCTGTGTAATCCATTTTTGATCCCAATCTTTTTGTTAGTGGCCTCATGAAGTCATCAGTTTCTCCATCATATTTCTGTAATTTCTTACCCAGTTCAGTTTTATGATCAACAAGTTTATCAGAAGCCTGTACTCCAGTGTAACTGTCACAGTCCTTTCCATGAATTTTTCTGAAGTTGAAACATTTTGCAAAAGCATTAGAGCAAAGAAATAAGTCTGCTAACAAGACCTCAAAATGGCAATTGACAAAGAAATTTGGTTAATTTTGTGACATACGACACTTTAAAATAATAATAACCAGAATTATGACTGATAACCAGGACAGATCAGAATTTCAGTAATTTTTACAATTTTAAAACGCCTATATCAATAACATTTACCCACAAACTACCACCTAAGCATGTTTATCATCACTTGTCTGACAATGCTTCCCATGTAGTTTAACATACTGAGTAAGCCTAATAAGTTTAGTATCTTCCTCCTTATAGGAAGAGAGCAAATATCTCCAAAATAGGATGAGAAGAAGACAACATCAGTTGTAGACAGCTGTCCCAAGACTCCAGACCAGGACTGTATTCCCAACTTTACATCCACTCATTTAAACCTTTGTTATGCTTAAACTGTATACCTATTTTATAATTGTTACATTTAAGATTTTCAGAATACTATCATACTTAAGGAAAGTGATTGATTTGGAACAGACTGGTCTTAAAGTCCAGGCATTTATCGGGTGGCTCCTAATAGAACTTAATGGTTGTATAGAACAAATCTCTGGCCTTGACTACTGGCCTGATGGCTAAAACTCTGCACCCGATCTTCCCTTAAATGCAGCGAAGGATTCACAGTGACAATTGCTGCCAACCTGCCGCTGCTTAAGGCCAGACGGGCTCATTCAGTGTTCCCCTGGTATGACCACCGAGCAGCTAGCTATATTTGTTCCTTTTTTAGGGCTAAATGGTGTCACATCACATACAGAAGCCCTTAAAGACAGTCAAGCAGGAATTGCCTTATTAAATACTAAAATGTCTTTAATAAAAACACTGTCCTTCAAAATAGAAGGGCCTTAGATATTTTAACTACATCCCAAGGTGGTACATGTACAATCATTCAAACTCAATGCTGTGTTTTCATACCTGACGAGTCTTATAATGTGTCGTCTCTGCTAAAGCCCATGAAAAAGCAGGTGAATGCCTGAAGCGAGCCTGCACCCGGTCTTGAGTTGTTCGGTTGGCTCCCTTCTGGTATTGGTTCCCTTTTTCCATCTGCATTGCAATTCCTATTTCTATTACTTCTTGGAATTCTTGTACTAGCCATAATGTTTAAACTAATTGCTGTTTTCTATACTCAGTGCTGTAAGACTGTCATGTAAGCTAGAGTAATGAAAGCTGAGGTGGTCGATTGATCTTATAACCTTGGACCAACTTCCTTTTTTCATAGGGACTATGCCTAAGAACTCATTTTACACTAATCTTTTCAAAGATGTTAAATTATTATCATTGTTACTGTACTTGTTCTATAATTGTGAATAGCGTAAATATAAGGATTCATAAAAAGCACAGATACAATGTTTGTGCAACAACCTAAAATTAATCCAAAACCCATGAAATGCTTCCTCTATTAATATATATATACCTCTTTGCTTGTCCACTATATCCAATTAATTCCCCCCAAGGTGGACAATTGGGCAAATAAATGAGATAAAAGCCTGGCACCGAGGGACATGAGGGACCCAGGGCAGGCAGCAACCACTCTGGTGCCGAGGGACAATATTTTGATCATTCAATGCTTTCTATCAAAAGATTATAGATCAAAAGGGAGAAAATGACAAATAAATGGCAAGCAATAGGATATATTGGAACATATGAGGAAGCCGTTTGGGGTAAAACAAATTTGGCCTGGGTTTGTTTTTCCAGAAGGGCCTGTCACCTGCGTTGTGTATCTGCTTTGCCATGTCCCAAAGAGAAGAATAAATGCCCTTAATATAAGGATTCAACTTCCCCCTCCTTGGCATTTCCTTAAGGATAAGCATTTCTCCCTAGGCTGGGATTTGACTGCTGCACTGATCCTGTGACCACCCAGCTCCAGACAACAGACCTGACACCAGCCACGCCCTCCCCACTGTGTCCATCAATAGCTATTCTGGCAGGGCAATCTGGCAGGGCGATCTTGTGGTTATTGTGAAAGGGACATTGCAATCTGATGTGATACATGCTCTTTGATGGTATATAACAGCTCTGTACACTCCACTTCTTTGGTACCCTTCCTTCTTTAGGGAAGGAAGGCCCTGGGCCATGGTCCTCAAAAGTTGGTTCATAATAAACTCACCCCAATTTGATTTATGGATTGATTATAGATTATTTACGTCGACATGTTTTACAAGTAATATCTTGAAAGGAAAAAACAATAAAGCAGCAGCCCTGCATTACACATGAAAGTTGTGCTCCCCCTGGAGGGAAAATGAGGATACAACATTGGTCAAGTACTTGATTTTATAATCCACTGGTGCCTTTCAAAAATATAGCTTTATTATTGTAAGAGTAAAGATATCCTTAAGAATAGTGCCACAAAACAGGTTTTCCCAGCTTCTTTTTGTCAACTATGAGAGTGACATCAGCCTGGGGCACTTGAAGAGGCATGGTGGACTCAGCTGAGGGCTATTTAATTACTGTGAGATGATTAGCCAATAGCAAATAAGATGCAGAATGATTAAAAAGAGTTAAAGGGACATAAAGTTGGAAATAATTAGGAAAAATAGTGCCTTCAAAATATCCTCTCATTATTTTATAGCATTTTTTTTTGAGGCATAACTAGGATAGTATGTTAGATTTTTCTAAATCTTTATCTCCAGGACATATATTACTGAGTTCTTCATTAAATAAGATAATGCCAAAGAAAACCTGGACAAAAGTATTCTGTACTATCAACAAGGACAAAACATGTACAATATTGCTCTATATATTAAGATTCCAGCTGTAATAGTTAAGATATATATTCATGTGAGTAAAATTATAATGAATTTCTATTTTTCTCAGGCAGTGAACCATGGTAAAATATATAGTAATAAGCAGAAAACCTGATGAACTAGGTGATTTAAAACACCTGATGTTACAGCTTGGACATTCAAGGGTGAAATAGATCAATTTAAATTTCACACCTTCTGCTTTCCTTGTAGCCAGTGAAGTGTCTGGAAGACGGAAAGCACATAAAATTAATTGAGAGTTAAGAGTATTTGGAAGCAGTTGAGGTTAAGCCCTCAACAATGGTGGCCCTTACTTCTGGAGCCATTGACTCTTTGTCATAAGTTTATTGTATAGACGAGTTCTCTCCTTAGATGATTTGTGTATGTTTCATAGAAGAGAGACAGGGCGGGAGAATTAACTATCACTCCACACCGGTTGTGGAGTGATATATATTACCTCATGCAATTCTTACAGTAATCCTTTAAAGTAACTATTATAATTCATATTTAACTGATAAACAAAACCATGTTTAGGGGCCTGCCCTGTGGCGCAAGCGGTTAAGCACACGCACTCTGCTGCGTCAGCCTGGGGTTCACCAGTTCTGATCCTGGGCACGCACCAATGCACTGCTTGACCAGACATGCTGTGGCGGCGTCCCGTATAACGTGGAGGAAGATGGGCACGAATGTTAGCCCAGGGTCGGTCTTTCTCAGCAAAAAAAGATGAGGATTGGCAGAAGTTAGCAGAGGGCTGATCTTCCTCACAAAAAAAAATAAAAAAGACCATGTTTACAAAATTGATCAAGGGTAGAGGGAAGATCTGAACATCAGTCTGTTGGGTTTTATGCCTCTATTCTCTCCACTGTGATAAAAATGGTACTTCAACATGGGTACTCACCATCTGGCTATTTAATACCGGCTCCTGCCAACATCATTGGATGAGATGAGATGAGAAGTTTACTTCCAAAGTTATCCTATTATATTTAAACTATACTGTTTATGAGTCAAATGTCAAGTCATATTTTAGAGGCATAGAGAACAACTGATTACTTCTCCTACACATTTTTCAGTTTTATTATAACTTTGTTGTGCCACATTGTGTCAACTTTGTGTCAACTTTACCAACTTTAGTGCTTCACTGTTCTTTTTTAAAACACTTACAATTTCATTTTCCATGTAAAGCACCTTGCTGTTTTCTTCTTAGTCACTAGATCGCAGTTCTGTATGTCTGTAAATTACCACTGCAGCAGGAAACAAGAGGTCTTAAGCCAGTTTGCTCTGTACAAATGATGGACATAGGAGGATTTCTGGTCCATCAAGGCTGCCTGTGTTATTCTGTGGCCGTAACAGGGATGTCCAGGACTGCTTAGTCAGAGGCATGAAGCAGAGTCAGAAAGCATCCTCTAAGTTCTTCTTCAGATGTGAGTTCAGGTACTTACCCTCTCACCTGAGCACACTGGAGTTTAATGAATGTGTTCTGACTCTTACTCTCACCCTCTAGTTAATAAGTCTGGGAGATCCATACCCCTAGAAAAAACACACGACTCATAAAGCCTTTTCTCAACTAAATGGAGTTGAGGGCTATGGTGCTGCCCGAGAGTCTGATGCTTAAAGCAAACGCAGCTGGTGCTCATATGGAGGGACAGAGCGTCAGCTACACCTGAAGCGCTTTTATTGATGCTCTTATGGAATGAGCAAGTTTAAAATAAAACCACATTGCTTAAACCTCACTAACTGATTATTTTATTTTCAAGTAATATGCTGTGAAAATCTGCTACGTCTAAGAAACTATTTCATAAAACTGAAACAATTCTGTTTTTTATTCTCTGGTATTTGAAATACTATTAAAACTGTAACTCCTTTAACGTTCTACAATATACAAATAGGCAAATATCAATTATATTCTCTAAAAATGTTTGCTCCCATGTTAAAGATTAATATATGGTAGCAAAACGGGTTACCACCCAGTTTTTAACTAATTTTTTGCTTTTGAAATTACATATAAAATTTGTGTTTTGAAGTATTTTCCTAAAACTCAGCAATTTTCCGATATAAATAGACTAGTTGACAGGTAACTAGAATGAAATTTGATCTTTGAAACTCTAGCTTTGTGTAAGAATTGATAATATCAAGCAGTTGAAAGTTGGGTCTCTCCACATTATGATATTTATTAATTGTGAATAGCCACATCTATTACAAAGTGCTGAATAATAAAAAGAAATTAAACAATATAAGCCTTCTCTTACCCCACATGTACAGTTTATACGCAAATAAACTCTCAAAGGTCAGGAAAATGCTTATGATTTCAGCTAACTGGTAAAATACTATCTCATTCCAGTTTTAACCTCATTTGAAATTGACTTAAAACTCTTCTCTTAGGATCCTGCTCTGATCAGTGCCCCCTGGTCCCCTCAATGTCTCATTTGATTGCAAACCTATCTGAGGAATTGAATATTCTTTTCCATTTGTTCTCTATAAGGTATCTGTGTCAGTGCTTTTTATACAATGACCACTTGGTACAATTTATTATTAGTTTCAGAAACATCTTTGGCCGGCCTTGTGGCTTAGCGGTTAAGTTTGCACGTTGCACTACTTGCAGCCTGAGTTCTGATCTCGGGCGCGCACTGACGTACCGCTTCTCTGGCCATGCTGAGGCTGCATCCCACATACAGCACCTAGAAGGATGTGCAACTATGACATACAACTATCTAGTGGGGCTTTGGGGGAAAAAAAGGAGGAGGATTGGCAATAGATGTTAGCTCAGATCTGGTCTTCCTCAGCAAAAAAAAAGAGGAGGATTAGCATGGATGTTAGCTCAGGGCTGATCTTCCTCACAAAAAAAGAGAAATATCTTTATTTAGGAACAAATCAAGGAAACAGATGTGAGGAATGTGGGGTAGCCTAGTTGATGGTGCTTGAGGGATTCTTCACGTGTCTCAGCATAGAAAAATTTAAAGAGTAAAGCAGCATTGGTCAGATCAAAAGTGTGGGGTGAACATAATTCTGAAGGAATAATGATGGAGACGTAAAAACAAGAAGCCACTTGAATTGCATTGGAAGATATTAGACACATCAAAGGGCTGGGAGAAAACCTTGTTTAATGTAAGTTCTTTCTAAACTCTAAGGCAAAAAGTAATATGAATTTACATGGTAATTATAAACCACAAAACAATTCACAAGACAAGTAAACAACTAAAGTAGAAACCAAAATAAGAAAAATAGAGGTTAAAGGAGAGATGGAGAGAGCTGGTTGGGGTCAGAAAACATGGCTTAGTCATCCTTGAAGTCTCCCTCAGACTCTGATCATTCTTAGTGCTCAGTAAACACTTTGAGCCCATGAGCCTGGGGAGGGGCACAGTGAGAGGTGGTTGGGAGGGGAGACAATGCAAGGATACCCTTGTGGAGGCACTGACATTGAAAATCAGTGACATTTTGCCAAGGTGTTTACCATAATATATTATGGATTATTCTGGAAAGTTAAGGATTTTTCTGGAATGTACATTTTCATTTTATAGAAACTCCAACTAGCCCAGAGAACGATTGAGACATTTCAGCTTTAGAAATAAAGAGAGGGGCCAGCCCTGTGGCACAGCGGTTAAGTGCCCGTGCTCCACTGTGACAGCCCCGGTTCACAGGTTCGGATCCTGGTGCACACCGACATACCGCTTGTCAAACCATGCTGTGGTAACATCCCATATAAGTTAGAGGGAGATGGGCACAGATGTTAATCCAGGGCCATTCTCCCTCAGCAAAAAGAGGAAGGTTGGCATCAGAAGTTAGCTCAGGGCTGATCTTCCTCACAAAAAAAGAAAGAAAAGGAAATAATGAGAAAATTTTCTGTCAGTTTTAAGAATGAAAACCAGTTAGCATCTGGAAAACAGTTGCAATTTGAGATCAGAATGTGGAGAAAGAATTAGATGTCACAAGTTGTTTTTGCTTTTATCTAGGACAGTAAGGCTTGCGGGGGGAATGAAGTTCCATCTTGGCTCTATTGAGTTTGAGAAGGTGTAAAATTCATTTGTTCTGGTCAACACTGTTGACCTGCGGAGAAAGACAAATGGTTCAAGCAGCTAATCTAAAGGCATGACCTATATGTGCAAGGTATTTGTGGTAGGTATTGAAGGAAATACAAAGAATTATAAGGTTCCAAGCTCCTCCACATACATGACATGGCTTGCAAGATGTCACTTGATTCTGCCAAGGTATTTAGTGTATGTTGTATTAGAGAACCTAAAAAAAATGGGAATGTTATCGAGAAATTGTAATTAAGGAAAGCTTCTTAGGAGAGGTGGACTACATCAAGTGCTCAAAGGGACCACTTTTGGGCAGGTGGAGGGAAGAAAGTGTGAGGATTTCAGATGGGGGAAGAGAGGAAAGGTACAGACATAGAAAGGAACATGGCATTTGGGCATGGGGGTGGGGAGGCCATGACAGGCACAGTCTTCCCCTGACTGAGAGGGAGCTCAGTTTCCTCCTCCAGGAGCCCAGCACTGCTTCCCACCTCCTGGCCTCCTCCACCTGCAGACCTCCCGCCTGAGCCAAGGCCTATCTTATCTGGATCACTGCCTAATCTCCCAACAGGTCTCTTTACTTCCAGTCTTAATTTCTTCTAATCTTTCCTCCACAATGCCTCCAGAGTTACCTTCTAGAATCTAAATTTGTTTAAATGTGACATCTGCTTATACTCTTTCAATGACTGCTCAGAGCATTGGAGAGAACATTCAGACTCCTGAGCTGGACACGCAGGCTTTCCCTTGCTGTCCTCATCTTTAGCCTCATCACCCACTGTTTCCTACATGTTCGCTTTGTTCCAGCCTTAAAAATACCCCCATATTCTGAAAGCTTTAGCATCCTTTATATCTGCCTTTTTTATGTGTGTCTACTGCACTCCTACTGCACTCCTTGTTTAATCAACTTAATTCCTATTTCTTAATCTAAACTCATATCAAATGTTCCTTCCTCTTGGACACTTTTCCTGAGAGGTCTCCATCTAGAGACTCCTTTTGATGTCCCCACTCTGGGACCCTGTACTTATCTGCTTTTCCATAACTGTTGTTTTATTCATGTCTCATAGACAGTGAGCTCCTTCAAGCTGAGACTATCCTTCTTCTTGATAAATAAATGGCATGCAGTGGGATACATTGGAGCATATGAGGAAGCCATTTGGTGTAAACCTAATTGGGCCTGACCTATTTTTTATAACTTTTTTCCAAAAGGGGCCTGTAGCCTCTGTTCATCCATTGTACATCCACTTTAAGCAGTTAACATGTCCCAAAGACAAGAACAATGCCCTTAAGATGTAAATGCAACTTCCCCCACATTGGCATTTCCTTAAGGATAAGCATTTCTCCCTAGGCTAGGATTTGATTGCTGTGCTCATCCTGTGACCACCCAACTCGAGACAACAGCCACGCCCATGGAGACAGCAGACCTGATACCCACTGTGTCCATCAATTGAGGTGCTCACAGGTCAATGTCACGGCTATTGTAAAAGGGACATTGCAATCACATGTGATACGTGCTCCTTGATAGTATATAACCACTGTGTACACCCCACTTCTTCAGAGTGCTCCATTTCTTCATGAAAGGACTCTCCCAGGCTATATGGTCTTCAAAGGTTGGCTCGTAAGAAACTCACCCCAGTTTTGATTTATAGATTGGTTATGGGTTATTTGCATCGACATTTCTTGGTGTAATTGCGGCAGGATCTCAGAGAAACCCACCGGATACCACCTGGAATCTACACTGAACCGACAGTTGGTACCGCAGGGGCACTTTGAGCCCCACCCGGATCACTGCATTCTTCAGGTGACCCTGGTGAGTTCTCCTGAATCCTGGACCTCTTTATTTTAAGTTGATAGTCCAAGAGTTTATTTGAGCTGTTTTAAGATATTAAGACTAGAGGCTTTGAAGGGTACCAGTACATTTCCTAGGTGGAGAAAAACCTAGGGGGAATTTCCCAGGCCAAGGAACTTTAGGGGAAGCTTGGAGTAAACTGGGTTGGTTGTCCTTTTAATTTGGCTTTAAAATTGGAAAGAATTATGTTTATAAGGTCTGAACAAAACTGCTTGATAGAGAAATGAGAGTCTGATCTTGTTCAGCTATGAAGAAAAGAGACATGGCTCCTCCCGGCTGAAAAGGCGTTTTACAGGTGACTGAAAAACCTCAGTAGGCGTGTCAGAGGTGAACCTCACGATGTGTAGCCGTCCTATGAGGCATTCCGTTATCATTCACGTTAATTAATTATAGCTTCGTCCGGGGATGCGCACATGAGGGTTGGTCACCCAAGCTCCGAACCGCCACAGTGGTCCTAGACTGCCAGCGGGAGAAACCTAGACAAATAAGACAGTGATTACGACATTCCTTTAGGGAATAACACTCAAAGCAGCACACTTGTGACCCACTACACAGTTCGAGAAGTTGTTCAAACTTTAGAAAAAACAAACGAACAAACAGAACTAAAAATGGGAAACCGTGCTTCAAAAGCCTGCCGGCTTCCAGATGGACAACCCCCGACGGGGACTCCCGCTGGTTTCCCGTATAATGCATACGGAAACAATGCTTGCAAGTATTTAACTAAATGGGAAAGGTTAACTAAGGATGACTTAGGTTGTAAATGGCCAAAATGGGGAACGTTTGACCTCTGAAAACTACTGTATTTGCACGCCCATGTTGAAAAAGCCGGCGATAAAACCAAAACAAAAGAAGGGGAAGATTATTACGATTGGCATTTAGAGGCTTCAAAGTGTAATAATGATAAAATGACCTCTTTACAGGAGACTAACCATAAACTGACTGAGAATATTTCTGAATTAAAGAGAGATAAGAAGTCAGAAGCTGTCCACCCCCTTCACCTCCTCTACCTCCTCCACCACCGCTGCTTTCAGCACCTCAGAGCTCATCTCCTTCTCCCTCAGCACCCGTGTATCCTTTCCTTTCTGAGCTTCCGTACCCTGACCTATCCACTTCACCTCCTCCTCCCTCACCTCCTCCTCCTCCTTCACCTCCTCCTCCTCTCTCACCTCCTCCTCCTCCCTCACCTCCTCCTCCCTCACCTCCTCCTCCCTCACCTCCTCCTCCTCCCTCACCTCCTCCTCCTCCCTCACCTCCTCCTCCTCCCTCACCTCCTCCTCCTCTCTCTCCTCCCACACCTCCTCCTCCTTCCTCTCCTCCTCCTCCCTCACCTACTCCTCCTCCGTCACCTTCTCCTCCTCCTTCACCTCCTCCTCCTCCTTCACCTTCCCCTCCTCCTCCACCCCTAGAGAAAACAAGAAGTAACTCTCAGGGAGCAGATACTGAAAGTCCTAAAGTTATAGTGGCTGCCTTTAAGGAGAAAACTGTTACTGGGTGAGGTGAGCCTGCTCTTGTGTATACTCCTTGGACTAGAACTGAATTTAAGAATTTGACGAAGGACTTCCCAGGCCCTTTGCAAGATCCTTTAGAGTTTGCTCAAGAATTTGATTTTATTGTTAGAACATATGCACAGGATATTCAGATTTATATCAGCTTGTGCATTTGCTGGTGTCTGAGAACAAAGCAAATGAATGGATAAAAGAGGCAGATTGGAGAGACCCCCCGGAGGATTTCCATAAGCATGAGGCTCACCACCTTAAGGAGTGTAGGGATATCGCTCGAAACTTACACAAAGCCATTCCAGTAGTTTTTCCCAGGAGGATAGACTGGGCTAAAGTCCATCAATGTAAGCACAGACCCGAGGACTCTATCTTTGATTATTTCGAAAGGCTTGAGAGAGCCTTCAAACAGCACTCTGGGGCGGCTCCCGAATGTTTTGAGGATCATTAAAATGATTCAATTTTCAATTCAATTTCCTTGGAAGGATTAGACGAGGAATTAGCAAAATTAGTTAAGAGACATGAACTGGATTGGACTTTAATGCACACTAGTGCTCTTGTCACTATTACAGATAAACTATCTAAAACCCTCCAGAGGGCCGGCCCCGTGGCTTAGCGGTTAAGGGCACGCGCTCCGCTGCTGGCAGCCCGGGTTCGGATCCCAGGCGCACACCCCTTCTCCGGAACATGCTGGGGATGCATCCCACATACAGCAACTGGAAGGATGTGCAGCTATGACATAAACTATCTACTGGGGCTTTGGAGGGAAAAAATAAATAAATAAAATCTTTAAAACCCTCCAGCAAAAAAAAAAGGCCACTGAGGTTATGAGTATACAGCTACAACAGCTTAGTGGCCCAACAAACGCCATCCTTTTAAAATCTGACCAGAAACGAAATCACCGTGTTTGTTACTATTGCAAAAATCCCGGTCATTTCAAACAAGACTGCCATAAACTCAAATGGGATTTAGGGGGTGACAACAAAACACAGGAATAGGGCTGCTCCAAGGATTACGAGAGGGCATTTCCCCTCCTCCTCACAAATGCCTTAGGGGAAATTAGATAAATAATGGAGGAGAAACTTTAAAGGTCCTTGTAGATACCGGGGCTACCTTATCTGTCCTCAACCCTACCCTTATTCATTGCCCTCTCCCTCGGAGTAAACGGGCAGTTGAAATGGTAGAGGTTTCGAATTTTCCAATGTAGGTTTTTAAATCAGAACCAATAATTTTTCAATTAAGAACCATCACAGTAAAAATGTGTTTCTCCTGGTTAAATGTGCTCCAATTCATTTGATTGGACGAGATCTTCTAGAACCATACAACGTCCATATTGCCTTTTCACGAAAGGGCAAAATGATTCTAGATTCAGAAAATCGGGATGCTGACCAGACTGTAATTGCTGAAAGGTTGATGATTGTGAAATCAATGACTCAAATAAAAGAGAAAATTGATGACCTGTTATTACAAGTGCCTAGAGAATTATGGTCATCATCCTCTTCAGATATTGGGAAAATTAAATCAGCCACTCCTATTAAGGTGACTGTTGACAACCCTAAGCCTCTATCTAATATTCGGTAATATCCACTTAGACCAGAGGCATTAAATGGGATAAACCCTATCATTCAGGATTTCTTGAAAAGAGACTTATAATTTCTTGTACTAGTCCCTGTAATACACCTATGTTGCCTGTAAAAAGCCAAATGGGAAAGGCTGGAGATTTGTTCAAGATCCGAGAGCCATATATAACATCGTGATTCCCCGACATCCTGCATTTCTATATGCTAATAATGAACTAACAGAAAGAGAGCTCAAAAAGATAATACCATTTACAATTGCATCAAAAAGAATAAAATACCTAGGAATAAATCTTACCAAGGAGGTGAAGGACCTATACAATGAGAACTACAAGACATTATTGAGGGAAATCTACGATGACATAAAGAAATGGAAAGATATCCCATGCACGTGGATTGGAAGAATAAACATAGTTAAAATGTCTATATTACCTAAAGCAATCTACAGATTCAATGCAATCCCAATCAGAATCCCAATGACATTCTTCACAGAAATAGAAAAAAGAATACTAAAATTTATATGGGGCAACAAAAGACCCCGAATAGCTAAAGAAATCCTAAAGAAAAAGAACAAAGCAGGAGGCATCACATTTCCTGACTTCAAAACATACTACAAAGCAATAGTAATCAAAACAGCATGGTACTGGTACAAAAACAGACACACAGATCAATGGAACAGAATTGAAAGCCCAGAAATAAAACCACACATATACGGACAGCTAATTTTCGACAAAGGTGCTAAGGACATACAATGGAGAAAGGAAAGTCTCTTCAATAAATGGTGTTGGGAAAACTGGACATCCACATGCAAAAGAATGAAAGTGGACCATGTGCTATCGCCATACACAAAAATTAACTCAAAATGGATCAAAGACCTGAAGGTGAGACCTGAAACTATAAAACTCATAGAAGAAAATATAGGCAACACACTATTTGACATTGGGTTTAAAGGAATCTTTTCGGATGACATGCCTACCCAGACTAGGGAAACTAAAGAAAAAATAAACAAGTGGGACTTTATCAGACTAAAGAGCTTTTATAAGACAAATGAAATCAGAATCAAGATGAACAAACAACCAACCAGCTGGGAGAGAATATTTGCAAAACATACATCTGACAAGGGGTTGATCTCCATAATATATAAAGAACTCACACAATTGAACAACAAAAAAACAAACAACCCGATCAAAAAATGGGCAGAGGAAATGAACAGACACTTCTCCAAGGAAGATATACAGATGGCCAATAGGCACATGAAAAGATGCTCAACATCACTAATCATCAGGGAAATGCAAATCAAAACAACACTAAGATACCACCTCACGCCCGTTAGAATGGCTATAATCACCAAGACAAAAAACAACAAATGTTGGAGAGGATGTGGAGAAACAGGAACCCTCATACACAGCTGGTGGGAATGCAAATTGGTGCAGCCTCTATGGAAAACGGTATGGAGATTCCTCAAAGAATTAAAAATAGAGATGCCCTATGATCCAGCCATCCCACTACTGGGAATCTATCCAACGCACCTGAAATCAACAATCCAAAGAGGCTTATGCACCCCTATGTTCATTGCAGCATTATTCACCATAGCCAAGAAGTGGAAGCAACCTAAGTGTCCCTCGACTGACGATTGGATTAAGAAAATGTGGTATATATATACAATGGAATACTACTCAGCCATAAAAAAAGACAAAATCGTCCCATTTGCAACAACATGGATGGGCCTGGAGCGTATTATGTTAAGTGAAATAAGCCAGAAAGAGAAAGACAAACACTGTATGATCTCACTCATATGTGGAATATAAACCAACACATGGACAGAGAAAACTGGACTGTGGTTACCCGGGAAGTGGGGGTGGGGGGTGGGGGGTGGGCACAAGGGGTGAAGGGAGTCATATATGGGGTGAAGGACAAACAAAAATGTACAACCCAAAATCTCACAATGTTAGAAACCATTAAAATATCAATAAAAATGTAAAAAAAAAAAAAAAAAAAAAAAAAAAATTTTAGTCTTTTTCTTTGCAGTCTGTTTATTATCATCTTTACGAATTCTTTGACTTCACCACCTTCTTGGCACCACAACGCTAGCCATTGTGATATTATCATAGATTCAGTTTTGCAATTTCATCCTCTTATCTCTATCTCCTCTACCATTTTGTTAGTTTTAGTTCTTATTGTATCTTATGCTTGAAAATATTTGAAGCTTACAGAGTATATCAGTTCCTTATTTTCTCAACTTTTGATTATCTAAGTGGCCTCAACTATCACTCTTTTTTTTTTATAATTTTATTTATTTATTTTTCCCCCCAAAGACCCAGTAGATAGTTGTATGTCATAGCCGCACATCCCTCTAGTCGCTGCACGTGGGACGCGGCCTCAGCATGGCCGGAGAAGCGGTGCGTTGGCGCGCGCCCAGGATCCAAATCCGGGCCGCCAGCAGTGGAGCGCGCGCACTTAACCGCTGAGCCACGGGGCCGGCCCTATCACTCTTTTTAAAAAAGTGAAATACATAACAGAACAATACACTGTCATAAATTCACCACTTCTATTCAACATGATATTAGAAGATCTAGCTAAAAAAAGAAATAACATCCAAATTGGAAAGGAAGAAGCAATATTATATTTGTTTACAAATAATATCTTATTCGTTGAAACCCCTAAAAATTCCACAAAAAAAAATTGTTAGAACTAATAAATTCTGCAGACTAGTGGAACACAAAATAAACATGAAAAAATTAGTTGTTCTTCTATACATTAATAATAAGTAATCTGAAAAAGAAATTTACAATCATTATATTTTTATTTACAATAGCATCAGAAAGAGTAAAATACTTAAGAATCAACTTACACAAGGAGGTAAAAATTCCAATGATGTTTTTTACAAAAATAGAAAAATCTATCCTAAAATTCATATGGACTCTCAAGGGACCCTGAATAGACAAAACAATCTAGAAAAAGAGGAACAAATTTGGAGAACTCGCACTTTCTGATTTCAAAACTTACTACAAAGTAATCAAAACAGTGTAGTACTCGCATAAATAAACACAATATACTAACGAAGTAGTATACAGAGCCCTGAAATAAACTTTTACATATACGGTCAAATGATTTTTGACAAGAGTGCAAAGACTATTCATTGGAGAAAGGATAAGTTTTTCAACAAATGGTGCTGGGAAAACTGGATACCCACATGCAAAAGAATGAGGTTGGACCCTTATCTCACACGATATCTAAAAATTAACTCAAAATGGATCAAAGATATAAATGTTACAGTTGAAGCTATAAAATCTTTAGAAGAAAACACAGAGAAAAAGCTGCATGTCATTGGGTCCAAATGCCATTGCCAACAATGATTTCTTCAATATGACACCAAAGACATAAGCAACAACAAAAAAACAAATTGGACTTCATTAAAATGCAAAGGTTTTCTGTATCACAAGATAAAATCAACAAAGTAAAAAGGCAACACACAGAATGGCTGAAAATATTTGCAAATCACATATCTGATAAGGGATTAATAACTAGAATATATAAAGAACTCCTACAACTCAACAATAAAAAAAAAACCAATTTAAAAATGCACAAAGGACTTGAATACACATTTCTCCAAAGAAGATATAAAATGGCCAATAAACACATGAAAAGATGCTCAACATCACAAAGTATCAGGAAAATGCAAAAATAAAACCACAATGAGATACCTCTTCACACCCATTAGGATAGTTACTATCACAAAATAAGAAAATAACATGCGTTGGTAAGGATGTTGAGAAATTGGAACCCTTATACTTTGATGGTGAGAATATAAAACTGGAAAACAGTATGGCAGTTCCTTCAAAAATTAAAAATAGAATTACCATATGATCTAGAATTTCCACTTATGGGTTCTGAAATAATAGAAAATATATTTATTGGTGTCTGCCTCCAATTCCTGGAACAGAGCTACTGAAAACCTTTTACTTTCCTAAACAATAAGAACACTAAGAGCATCTCTTGTTCTAATATTTGTCTTTGACCCATTCCCTGACACAGAGCTCCTAAAACTCTTGTAATTTCCTAAGTGATAAGAACACTAGGAGAATCTTTTGTTCTATTGAGGCAACTCTGGGTGGGCTCTTAAATGGGGGCTGGTCACCAGAAAGACCAAGCCCTCATTAGAAGCTTGGAATTTTTAGCCCTACCCCTTATCCTCCAGAGAGGGGAGAGGGGCTGGAAACTGAGTTAATAATTGATCATGCCTACGTGAGGGAGCCTCCATAAAAATCCCAATAGAAGGAGGTTCAGAGAGCTTCCAGGTTGACAATGACAAGGAGTGCTTGGAGAGTGGTGCATCTGGAGATTGCATGAAAGCTCTGTGTCCCTTCTCACATACCTTTCCCTATGCACCACTTCCAACAGGCTGTTCTTGAGTTATATCCTTGTATAATAAACTGGTGATCTAGTAAATGTTTCTCTGAGTTTTGTGAGCCACTCTAGCAAATTAATCAAACCCAAGGAGGAGGTTGTAGGAAGCTCTGGTTTACAGCCAGTCAGTCAGAAGTACAGGAAACAGCCTGGGCTTCTAACTAACATATGAAGTTGAAGTGAGGTTGGGTGGGTGTGCAGTCTTATAGGACTGAGCCCTCAACCTGTGGAATCGGATGTATCTCTGGGTTGACAGCATCAAATTGAGTTGAATTATCTGACGACCAGCTGCCATTCCAAGTATTTCTTGTTGGAGGTGTGGGGAACCCTCCCCCATGTGAAAAAATGAATCTCAAACACCATTTATGGGTATACCTCCAAAAGAAGTGAATGCAGAGGTATAAAGACATATATGTACACCCGTGTTCTTAACAGCATTACTCAAAATAACCAGAAGCTTGAAGTAAGCCAGGTGTCCATCAAAGGATGAATTGACAAAAAAAAAAAATGTGGTTTATAACATAATGGAATACCAATCACCCTTAAAAAGGAAGGAATTCTGGGTCCGGTCCGGTTGTGCATGCGGTTAAGTGCCTGCGCTCTGCTGCGGTGGCCAGGGGTTCACCAGTTCGGATAATGGACACGCACTGATGCACTGCTTGGCAAGCCATGCTGTGGCGGCTTCCCATATAAAGTGGAGGAAGATGGACATGGATGTTAGTCCACGGCCAGTCTTCCTCAGCAAAAAGAGGAGGATTGGCAGATGTTAACTCAGGGCCGATAGTCCTCACCAAAAAACAAAAAAAAAAAGGAAGGAATTCTGACGTATGCTATGACATGGATGAACCTTGAAGACTTTATTCTAAGTGAAATAAAGCCAGCCACAAAAGGAAAAATACTGTATGATTCCACTCATATAAGGTACTTAGAGAAGTCAAATTCATAGGACTAGAGAGGACAATGGTGGTTCCCAGGGGCAAGAGGGAGGGATAACAGGGAGTTGTTGCTTAATGGGCACAGAGTTTCAGTGCAAGGTGAAAATAGTTCGGTGGATGGTTGGAAGTTATGGCTACACAATAATGTGAATGTACTGAATATCACTGAACTGTACACATAAAAATGGTTAAAATGGTCAATTTTATGTTATGCATATTTTATGACCATTAAATAATTAATTATTTTCAACAAATGAACGAACACTAGCTACATGCAATAGCATGGATGAATATCACAACCATAATGATACATAAAAGAAATTATATTCAAAAGGCTATGTATTGTATAATTCCATTTATATAAAATCCAAAAAAGAAACAAAACCGAGGTCTGGCTTCCAGTAATGGTGGAGTAGCTTGTTGAACTAACACTCTCACAGATAACAGTGATAAAATCTGCATAAAATATTTTATATATTTATTATATATACATATTGTATATATATATATAGTATATACATATTGTATATATATAGTATATATATATACTTTATATATATATATTTACATAGACTCATGTATCTATATGTAATACACATACAATAAATGTGTATATGTGTGTATGTATAAATCTCTTCCAAAGCAAGCAGAACTGAGAGGGAGTCTTCCCTTGAATGATGGGAATTGCACCAGGAGATATTTGCAAGCTTGAGGCTTTTAACTCAAAGCATTCCAAAATCTGTACGTGGCCCAGACAGGGGAGAAACTACAGTCTTACTTGTAATGTTAGAGGATGTATTTTGGGGCTGCCAGAGTAGCTGGAAAGTTAGGGGAGAAATTCTGGAAAGGAGGGAGCCACTAAGAGGAAAATCTCAAAATATGTATGAAAGTCTCCCCCCCACACACACCAAATTGGCAGATCTTTGAACAACACACATGCAGGGTAGGTCCCAGAGGGACTATTGTAAAAACAGCAGTTGGAAGATGAAAGATCTGATTGAAGATTTCAGCTATGCCCACTGTAAAGGAGATAGGATTGGAGTTTCAGTCCAGCCAAGTTAACTCCCTGCTAGAAAAATAACAACACTCTTCAGAGGAATACAATAGAATCCAAAGTCTCTATAACTATCATACATGATTTCCAGTACACAATTTAAAAAAGCATGAGATTTGAAGAAATAGGAAAATGTAATCCATATATGACCAAAAGCAGGCAGTAGAAACTATCCCCAAGTTGTTGCAATTAGCAGACAAGGATAAGAAATTAGCTTTTATAAAGATGATAATGGTGGTAAAGAAAAATATTCTCATAATGAATGAACAGATGTGGAAACTCAGCAGAGAAATGGGAATTATAAAAACGAACCAAATAGGAAGATGAAATAAAAAAAAGTACTTATGAGTTTACCAGTAGATTAGAAACAGTAGAAGAAACATGAAGACAGAGCAAAAGAAATTATCCAGTCTGAAGAAAAGAATGTAAAATTTTTGAAGGAAAATGAAAAGAGCCTTACAACCTGTGAGATGATTGAGTCCCCAGCAGAGAGAGGAATGACAGAAAAATTAAATGAGACAGAAAGGCAAATCAATAAGTAATAACATAAAACTTCCAAAATTTGGTGGAAAATCTAAAATTTTAGATCTAAGAAAGTCAACAAACCCACAAAATAAAATACAAAATAAAACCATACCTCGGCACATGATAGTCAAGCTGTTAAAATCCAAAGATAAAAAGAAAATCCTGAAAGCATTCAGGGAAATACATACATACCAGGGAAGACATTACATAGAAGGAGAAATAACGTGAATGAAGGATGATATATTATAAAAAAAAAAAATAGACAAATCAACAACAAATTCACATCTTTCAAGTACAGAAAGAAAACCCAAAAGTCAACACAGGATCCTATATTTAGCAGAACTCACTTTCATAAAGGAAGCAGAAGCCACAACAAGATACCACACACCAATTAGATGGCTAAAATAAAAAAATAAAATTGCAAATACCAATAAAATTGCAACTACAAAGTGCTGGTGAGGACTAGGAGCAACTAGAACTGGGAATGCAACATGATAGTTGCATTCAGACAACAGTTTAGCAGGTTCTTATAAAGTTAAACATATACTTATTATATGACACAGATATCCCACACCTAGGTATTTAGTGAAACAAATTGAAAACTAATGTTTAAGCAAAAATCCTTGTGTGAATCTTCATAGCCATTTTATTCATAATTGTCAAAGATGGAAACAAACTAAATGTCCTTCATAAGGTGAATGGAGAAAGAAACTGTGGTGCATCGGTACATTAGAATACTACTTGGCAATAAAAAGGATAAACTCTTAATTCACACAACAACATGGATGAATCTTGGATGCATTTCTCTAAGGGAAGGAAGCCAGATTCAAAAGGCTATATAGTATATGATTCCATTTATATGACATTCTAGCAAAGGCAGAAATACAGGGATGGAAAATGATCAGTGGTTGCCAACGGATGGAGTGGGGGAAGGGGTTGACTACAAAGTGACAGCATGAGAGAAATTTGGGGGTGAATAAAACAGCTCTGTATGGTACTGTGGGGGTGGATATACGACCATAAAGTTGTCAAAACCCATAGAACTGTACACCACAAACAGTGAATTTTACTCTGCAAATTTTAAAAATCAATCAGGATGCTAGGGAACTCAGATGGAATGAAGTGACAAATGAATCTCACTGTATTATAAGCATGTGACATAACCACACTGAAGGTGTGGAGATGAAAGGTCCTGACCTGAGTAACTGTGGAAGACAATGTTTTGACGGGATACTGTAAAACTAATGTACTCGACACAAACACTGTACTCTAGGTGGTAAGTTTGTTTTTCATAAGGGTATGGATTAGCAATTCTGAAAGTAGTTGACACATTAGTAAATATATTGTAGCTAACTGGAGTTAAGTTTCTCACTGTTGGTGAAAGAAGTTACAAATAAGCAAAAGGAGAATGCTAGAATAAACTCTGTGGTGCTGGATTGGAGTTGGAATTCTCAGTATGAATCCATGTCTCTTTTAGTATATCTATCCAGATAGACAGATTGATAGACTGATAGATCGATTGATAGATGTGTATACCTGAGTTTATATTCATACATACATTTCCAAGCTCTGCTGAGAGGGTCTAGAAGCAGTGACACCCTAGTATCAATGAGCACACCTAGCTCCTAGATCTTGGTTTCTAAATATCATTTTCCAATAAAAATAAGCAGGTTTTCTTGGAGAAATGGGTACTTCTAGGGCTGGAGATGGAAAATACAAGATAAGCCTGGAGCATCTTGTAGTGCCAGGAAGTCTGAAAGTGCTTTAAAAAAAAAACACAGAAAATGATGAGATGTGTCAAAAGCAATCAATCTGAAAGACTTCCCAATGGCTCAAGTTGGAAAACTGTGAGCAACAAAATAAATAATGGTAGCATTGGATTATTACCCAGAGAATAAAATAAATATCCATGAGTCTATACTGATATAAAAAAGATTAAATAAGAAAGAAAGAAAAAAGGGGGAAAAAAGAATGAAAGAAAGAGAGAAAGAGAGGAAGAAGGAAGGGAGAGGGAGGAGGGGAATCTTCCTCACAGAATTCCAAATAATAACCGCAGCTGGATAGCGTGAAATAGAAAATTGCCACTAGAACACCACAGTAATAATTACTGTGGGCAAGACTGACTGGTGAATGCAAAAACTGTGGGTGAAACTTAAAGAAGAAACAGTACATTTGCAGAACCTCAAAGCATCTACCTCCAAATACTTAACTTTTTTCTCTTAATTTATTTAAAAGTCCTATGACTATTTAAAGCAAAAATTATAACACTGTATTGTGGGATTTATAACATGAGTAGATGTAAAATTTATGAAAACAATAGCACAAAGGACAGACAGAGGTAAATGGAACTGTTCTGTAGCAAGGCTTCCATATTTTACATTGATTAAACTGGTGCACTATTAAGTCTAGGTAGGCTGTGATAAATTAAAGATGTATATTGTAATCTGGAACAACCACTAAAAAGTGCAAAATGTGTGTCACTTAAATGCTAATAAAGGAATCAAACAGCATACAAAAAGCTTTTGTACAAGAATGTTCACAGGAGATGACCTGCAAGTCCCCAGGAGGAAGACGAGCACACTGTAGGGCATCCACAGAGCAGAACACCCTAAGCCGTGCCAAGGAGCAAACGCTGACACACACATGCTGGGTGAGTCTCATCAACCTCGTGCCGAGGGAGGCAAGCTGGACAGAAAACAATACACGTGGGATGATTTCAGCCAAGATGAACCTATGGTGAAAAAACCAGAACAGAGGTTGCCTCAGGGGAAGGAAAAAATTGCCTGAGAATGAACAGGAAGGAGTTTTCTGGGGGTGTTGGAAACATTCTATTCTTAAAGGGGTGAAGGTTATATGGGCATGTTTATTTGCCAAAACTGTAGAATTGAGATTTGTGCCTTTCACTGTACATCTTACCTCCACACACACACAAAAGACTAAAAAAATGATAAAGTGAGGTGGGAATGGGATGGAGTGTGGATGAAACAAAAATGGCAGATGATTAGTAGTTGTTGAAGCTGGGTGATGGGCCTACTATGCTATTTTGTTTTTTTGTATATTGTTTAAAATTTTCTGGCATCCACAGAGCAGAATGCTCTCAGATATTGTTCTGTAATAAAACAGAAATTTTCTGTAATAAAACACTTGTATAAGAAGACAAACTTGATATACAGTGTTTTTTGGTAAGATATTGGTTACCTTTGAGGAGGAAGGAGGAAGAAAGGGATTGTCCAGGTCTGAGTGAAGCTGCTGCTAGTTCTTGGTCACACAAGTGTGTTCACTTTATAATAATTCTTTGAGGTTTACATGGATGACTTCTGCATATATTTCTGTACGCATGTTATACATCAATAAACATTTTAAATCCTGCATATTTGCACAAAGATCCTAACTCAATATCTCAGAATAACAGCAGGGTTTTGTTTTAAAGTGGAACACATTCACTCATGACATCATCAGATGGATTTTAATACTCCCAAGTATCTATTAATGCCCTCACCCTGTGTGGTCCCCTGGGTCTTTCCATTCTTGCCTCAATTTGGTAACTGGCATGGTTTTGAGATTTTATGATGTCATCTTTCTCCAGCAAGTTCCACTCCCACGATGATGCTCACCAAGGCCTCGACACCTAGCACAGTGCAGTGTTCACAGCATGCATTCAAGACCTGTGGGACTGGGTTGAATGAGGAACAAAACGAGGAGCACATGATGTTCGTAACTTATGTCTGGGTGCCATATCATGACTTAGGAAATTGGTAGGGTTTTTCGATAGATTTGCTATGTTTTCTAATTTTTCCTATTGAAAACAATGGGAAATAGGGTCTCAGAGACAGTCTGACATTTCAGGCACAGATTACTGACAATTATTAATGGCATATGACTTTCCCACCTCATCTTAGTTTTAAGTTTTTAACTCCTTACCTCGGAAATGACATAACTTTGCTTCTTCTAAATCTTGTAGTAATACTGATGCTCCAGAAAGTCGGGCCACGGATATTCTGCTGTTGTGCATCCTCTCTGCAAAGAAGTGGAGCTGTGCATCCACCAGTCTGAGAAGCATGTGGTGCTGTAGTATTTGGAGTCAGAGTAGCTAAATGGAAAAATGACTTCAGAGAATTATCACCATAACCCCCAACAGCAACAAACTATTTTGCTTAATTATTTTGTGATTCTGAGGGTATATTTAAAAAGGGATATTAAAACTGGTTGCCAAGGAGCCAGCCCTATAGTAGAGCAGAAATTGCATATTACCTTCCTACACAAACTTGCCTAACATAGTGGGAAAGAGCAACGAGAAGTTTTGGTGCTGTTGTCTGTGTTAACGAGGCCAAGAGGTCCACACTGGGATAAAGAAGTCCAGTGAACAAGCCTGTGTGCAGCGTCGGACAAGGGGCATGAGTGTGGTTACCCAAAGTGGCTTAGGGGTCACTTACCAGTGCATCTGAGTTTCCTGTCTGTACAATGCAGGAATTGGGGCTGTGCACTGTGATGTTTTCTCCTTTTTATGACATGTCTCAGGGCAGTCCTTCTAAGATGCCTGACCAAGGTATGGGCCCTTCAGGTGGGTGGGGTCCAAAAGGAGGATCTCTGCAGCGACCCTGACCACGGGGTCCAGAGGGAGGATCATGGCAGCCTGGAGGGATGCAGGGGATGGTAGGACCGGTGGCCTTGAAAAGGCAAATTCCAGGATCCCAGGCACCCAGTATTTCCATTTTAGATATTGAATTTACTTTTCAAATACTGACCAGGGTGCTTCCAATAGGGCTGCAAGCATCCTCAGCAACAGCTAGTCTGGTGAGCCCCACCCCTATCTGAGTACCGGGCTCAAGGGATGCAGTCCATCCTCACTGCGCATACTCTGGGGGGTGCACAGGGCATGAAGGGTGGGTGTGGGATAGAGAAGAGGCGGGGTAGAGAGTGGGGTCGAGAAGCAGAGGATTGGGGCCCAGGGACGGAGGGACGAGGCAGGAATTGGGGCCCCTAGCTGTGCATGCTGGGAGCTTTTGTCTCTTAACTGCTCCCAGCAGGCAGCCTGAAGGGCTGCAGGACTACAACTCCCAGGATGCTCTGGGCACAGGGCGGTGCCTAGCCCTAGGGGGAGGAACAGGGTGGTGTGTGTTTGGCTGAGGGCAAAACCGTCATTGGCTGCAGACACTTGTCCTGCACCTGCTCCACGTGGACTGAGCCCCGGAGGGATGTGATGGGACGAGAAGGACCAGGGAGTTAGGAGGGTGTGGAGGCTGCATGGGCAGCCTCTGGCCTGCAGCGTGCAACTGCTTTTGTCCAAAGTTGAAGCCAGACTCATCCCTCTTCCACACCGCCTCCCTCCGTGGCTTGATTCCTCCTCCCACCTGCATGCCTGTGGGTCTTTCCACAGCCTCCTACCTAGTCCAGGGCCAGGTGCTTCTCTAAAATGCTTATGGGAACTGGTTTGACATCCCAGAAACTTTCCACTTTGCATGTTGCCCTCTGCCTTCTCCAGCCAAAGTGCCAACATTTCATTAGCTTTTGGGAGAAATTCGCCCTTGTGGCCCCTCTTACAAGCACAACTTAAGAGCTTTGCAGGGTGGTAACATTGGCTGTTGCTTGCCTTTTTTGCAGATGTGGAAGTTGAGGCATCCTTGATGTTAATCACTGGTTTCCCCAGGATCCGCTAAGAGCAGAGGAGAACAAGCCAATTCCCAGGAAAGTATCTAGTAGGCCATTTTCACCAACCCATTCCAGTGCAGAGGCCTCTGAAACAGCATCCTTAAGATGAGAATAGCTTAAGCATTTTGCCCTTTAGATTGATCACCTAATCTCAGCTCAGGCCTGAGTGGCCAGTCTCTCAGAGACACAGGTGACGACTCTGATCCCTCAGGAAGAGACCGGTGGTCCACCTTTGGGAGACGGATGTGTAAGGTAGACAGCACTTGGGCAGCATTTGAAATTCGTCAGCTTTAACATCTCTGCTTTGGATTCCGGCAAAGTTCCCGGATAAACACGCCCAGGGATAGTCAGATGTACCGTATTCTTTAAAAATTGATTAGAATAGTGAAAGGAACAGAGCATAAAATAGCTTGCTTATTTGCAAAAGATGAAATGCAAGCAAGATCTTCTTGTCAATTTTTTTCTGTTTATTCTCTTGGCTATACTGTACACTTGAATGCAGAAATAAAAAATTTGAATGGCCAAAATCTCTTTTCCTGAGATTGGTAAATTAATTTAAAAGTTCTATTGAAACCTGTGGAGGAGTGGTTAGCAGCTTTCACGACTTATGTCCTCCCCAAAAATCTGGGCATTGATCTACATGAAAAAAAGTCCTTGTTTATATTACACATCCCAGTAGGTTACATTTCCGATTCCTGAATGTGGGATATTATCAAAATAACTGAAAAACCTGGTCATGGAAACTGGACCCTGTCACTTTGTCAAGAATTTGCCTCTTTATGAATAAATGACACATGAATTCTCTAACATTTTTGTAAAATGTTATTTTGTAAAAAGGACGAGAAACTCTGTGGTGTCTCTGAATGTGGCAAGACAGGGAATTCTCATTAGACCGCATCCTCGGATTCTTCTCTCGTGTTCAATAGGCCCAGGTGATAGTGCGTGTGGTCAGGTGCAGCGCTGCTCCCCCAGCGCCCAGTGTTCCATCCTACTCTGGCCTGTGCATTTTTCAGGGGGTTCTGACAACACTCGTCCACAAGGGTTGGAAGGAGACATTGAAACATGAGGATATTCATCAACTTAAAACAAGAATTAATGGAGAGGAAAGTTTTGGGGTGTGTGTGCTCCGATGCACTGCTGTTGAGGTGTGGCTGCAGTGACCACTGTGCTCCCAGCGTCCCCACAATGGCTTTCTCAGAAGTTTGATCTCCTAGCGCAACCACAACAGCTGTTGACAGAGCTGGGAGCTCATCGTGGTTCAGTGTCTTCCATCAGATTTTGTGGCTCTTGCCCTCCTCTGCTTGCCCCTTTCCTATTCCTATCTGCTGTGTTGATTGCTTTGTAGTTGTTTCCTAGGAGCCACTGTGTGTAACTGTATTTCGCAGTGTCTTTAGGGACCCACCCTCACTACACGAGTCATTGTACAACATTGACTTATCCAGGTGTAGCCCGTGTTCGTCCTCTCCAGTGGAGCTGTGAAGAACCCTGCTTAGTCAGAGCTCCTCTCATTCTCATGCTGCTTATGAAGCTGGGCATCTCGTCTTTGGTCTCATTAACATTATTCTTTTCATCGATTATTCTGAAGTCAGATACAACTTTGTTAATAATGTGGACACTGGCTGTCACAGGCACTTTTATGTATCTTCCCCAACAGCTCTGTGAAGTAGACCTGTGATCCCCATTCTACAGGGGGGGGACACTGAGGCTCAGAGAGGTCGAGTAGCTTCCTTCACTTCACAAAATTTCTTGGTACATTTTGAATCTCCACTTGGAACTCCGCCTCTCACCCCATCCTGAGTCCATTATCTGCTTGATGGCAGTCACCTTGCATATACAGGCCCCGGGCAGGCAGTGGACTAGTTGGGCGTGGTCCTCCGGCTTATCCTGGGAAGGTTCTAGGTTTATTGCGAGAGCTGGAGCAGTGGACACTGACCATCACTCGCCTGGAAGGTTTGTTATGTAGAAATACTCCACTGACTTTTTGCGGGTGTCATGTCTTCTTTGTCTTCATTGCTCCCCTGGGCTTTCTCCTACAGTCCGTGCTGTGCAGTAACATACAGTACAGAGACTGGTGAACATAATACTGTTGCCCTGCACAAAATGGCCACATCACTCATTTTTCTAATTATGAAAGAAATACACCCTGTTAAAAATGTCAAATTACACAGATCTATAGAAAACGAAACCCTCCACTTTCATCCTCTTCCCTGAAAACTCACTGCTCTACTCAGAGGGAACTGTTGTTAACAAGGTGGGGTTTATTCTTCTGGACATTTCCTATGTATTTATAAACACACATAAAGTTTTTTAACATAAATTACATAACTACATCGTTTTGCAATTTGCTGTTTCCCAAACCATATATCATAGACGTTTCCCGTTATCAGTGCACATCATTCTAACTTACCATTTTAAATGTTTTAGAGGTATTCCAAAGAACAGGAATACCATAATCTGTTTACTTCTTCTTTGATAGAAATGGGATTACATCCAGTTTCACTATTGTACATAACGCTGCAGTAAGATCATTGTATGGAATTTATTGCACCGCTATTCAACTGCTCAGTTTGCTTTGTTTCCTTTTAGTGAGAGACTATGATATATTTTTAACATTTTTATGGGAATTATTTTATAGGGAAATTAATTTTATCACTGAATAAATACATTTATGGGGAAATTGGCCTTCAAGGTCATCCATCTCAGTATTCTGGAGAAAAATCTTGAAACTTAGAAGGTATTATGCTTGCTCCATCACATTCTAACGAGTCATGTTAACAATTTAAAGTTGAATGTTTGAATAGCCTCTACTCTCTCTGTTCAGAAGGATGACTTTTTCTTGTCTTGAAAACTTCTGACTCCAGGGGCTCTCAGTTGGACTTCAGAGAGGATAAGATATTGGTGTCGCATCTGTTTCTCTTCAGCTGTAGGCTGAATCTTCCAAAGATCATAGAATTGAGCATGGTCCAATCGATATATATGATTTGGGTCAAAAATTCAAAGTAATGAATCCAAGATAGGAATCTATAACTTTGGTTCTTAATAAAGAATTTCCTTTGAGGACCTGCCCAGTGGCACAAGCGGTTAAGCCCACACACTCCGCTGCAGCGGCCCGGGGTTTGCCGGTTCAGATCCCAGGCACACAGCGATGCACCGCTTCTTAAGCCATGCTGTAGCAGTGTCCCATATAAAGTAGAGGAGGATGGGCACGGATGTTAACCCAGAGCCGGTCTTCCTCAGCAAAAAAGTGGGGGATTGACATTGGATGTTAGCTCAGGACTGGTCCTTCTCACACACACACACAAAAAAACCACAGAATTTCCTTTGATATTCTTAAGTCTCTGTGATTACTAGTAAAAACTCACCTATGGGTGAAGAGATTTGGTTCTGCTGGCAATGTCTGGCTTGAACATCCATAGTTAAGCCTGCCACATCTGTAGGTAGATTAGACTTGACCTCTTGATGACCTCTGCCCTTGGTCTTTGACCGGGGAAAAATAAGAATTTTAAAAAGCTGCTGTTATTAGCACTCAATGCTAGAAATGCCCATTAAAGAGTGAGTTTCATTTGGTAAACCAAAGGGAATATAAGCAAAACAATGTCTTTAATATCTATAAAATTTCAAAAAATTCTCATTTTTTAAAATGTAACTCTGTTTTTGCCACAGTGAAAACTGTGTATATATAGGAATGAAATATTCCTCTGTTCATTTCTTAAGTTGTTTCCATTGACTTGGATTTATCCTCTAATCCGTATTCCAACTGTGAAAGAACGTCTTGGTCCTTGAAAGAAAAGAAGCCATTGAAATTTGATTTTCTTTTAGCTCGCCATCCTACAGGTTTGAGGAATAAATGATCATGTAATGATACAATGATTTTGAAATCTAATTGTAAATTAGAGAGGTGTAAGGGATGATTGAATGGTGTTTCATCCTCATGGTCAGGGGTATTGTACACATGGACATGTAAACACGATTCAGAAAGCTGCTTCAGCCCCGTGACATCCCTGAGAACCACAGTTCAGGGAGGATCTAGGCACACAGCCATCTGCCTCGATCTCCTGGGTTACATGTAGATCCAGCTGTCTTGAAAGTGGCTTTAGAGCAGCTATCTATTTCTCCCCTTCCTTCTCTCCAGCTTATCTCAAAAAGTCTTGACTATCATATTTTAAAGTAAGACCAATTATAGTTATTTATATGAGCTTCTTGATCATTATTGCAGAGTAATAATCAGGCATACCATTAAATATCATTTAATTGATCTAATTAAATTTGTTGTACCTTATAATTGATTAGAACACTAAGTTTAGTTTAGAGTTTCATATTCACCAAATCTGTTAATCTACTTACAACTGCCATGTGCCTCACTCCTCTTAGAAGTGTATCTTTGGCCCATCACAAGATTTTAATGAATGAAATCATCATAAATTAAGATAATGTACTGTCTTTTGGATGATAGGGAGGCAGATGGGTCCATTTTGGAAATATGCCCATCTGTCTTTGCTCCCCATGGGAAGTTTCTGGTCACTAGGTCTCCAGGTGGCTTGCACAAGCCATAGGTCTGTAATAGCTTGGTGCCTCTCCTTCTAATTGGGGTAGAAATAAAAGAGGTCAGAGAGCCTTATTAAAGTTTTGGTTGCATGAAGTCTTCTATGAAGACCATCCATGCATATTGTTCTGGGTAACTCTCTGTTCCTAGGACTACTAGTTACTTAAAGCGCTTGTCAGGAACTGTGAAAGGCCTGATATTTTACCTTACCTGCAAGTTAATAAGTCAGCCTACTATGGTCTTATAGATCTTGGCAAAAGACATGAGACCCATGGGTCAGAGACAAAGGACTTAATGTCACAGCAATAGCAGTGGCCAGAGTATCAGCATTTGCACCGGTTCACTAAATCCCACTTCTTACAGGGTGATACACAGTGTGCCGGGTGACATGCAGAGGGTTGCAAGAACTCAGAGCTTAAGGAACTCAAATCTTTGATAATGGGCAGGAAGTCTGCTGACCTTTGCCCCAGAGAGGGGTGTTATTTCTATTATACTGGGCAGTAAGCAAGCCTGCCCTTTGCTCCAGAGGAGGTCACTATTTCTGTCTTCCAAGGCTGACAGCTCTACACACATCCTTGAAAAGATAACCTGGTTTTACTGGCTTTCAAAGATAAGCTTGAATGAGAATCAATCATCATTCAGTTCTTCTGTTTCCTTTATTGAGTGTGCAAATATGCTCTTTTCTCTGTAAAGTTCACTAACTTTATTCATACATAAGGGATGCTTTTGGTTTTATTTATTAAGTTGAAATTTTCTTATTAGAGCAAATGATGAAACTATTATGGGTTGGATCTGAAAGTATGCTTTTCCAAGAAAAGGTGAATGATCAGTGCTCAAAGAACTTTGCCACAAGGAGCTCATAGCAACTTAAATGATTTTAATTTGATTACTGTTTTGTACAACTTTCTTCCATCTTACTTCATCCTCTCTGCTTCCAGTAACTCTCATATGGGAATGGGGCAGTTTCAGGGATTCACTGAACTCATTTACAATATTCAAATGGTTTTCTCTGTTATATTGTCTTTATTGAGGTAATGTTGACATACAACATTATATTAGTTTCAGGGGTACAACATAATGATTCATTGTTTGTATATATGTTGAAATGATCACCACAATAAGTCCAGTTAACATCCATCCCCATACATAGTTACAAATTTTTTTCTCTTGTGATGAGGACACGGTGTATTTCAAGGTGCAGAGGAATCAACGATTATGTCTTACTTTTCCATATACAGCTTGATGGATTTGGACCTAAGTATACACCCTTGAGACTGTCACCACCATCAAGGCCACAAACATATCCATCACCTCCCAAAGTTTTCTCTCAACTCCTTTTGTACTATTATTCTGTGGTAAGAACTCTTAATATCTACTCTATTAGCAAATGTGACGTATGCAATACAGTCTTGTCAGCTGTAGGCACTATGCTTGTCCTACATCTCCAGAACTTATTTATCTTGATAACAGAAATTTTGTATCCTTTGACCATCAGCTCCTTATTTATCCATCCCCCCAGCCCCTGGTAACCACCATTCTAACCTCTGCTTGTATGAGTTTGACTATTTTAGATTCCACATATAAGTGAGTATTCGCCTTTCTCTGTCTGCCTTATTTCACTTAGCATAATGTCTTCCAGGTCCATCCATGTTGTCAAAAATGGCAGAAATTCCTTCTTTTTTCAAGGTTGATTAATATTGCATTTCTTTTTCCATTCATCCATCAGTGACATTTAGGTTACTTCCGTGTCTTGGCTATTGTGAATTAGCTGCAATGAACATTAGAGAGCAGGTATCTCGTTGAGACCCTGATTTCAATTCCTGTGGGTATATACTAGAAGTGGGATTGCTGCATCATATGTTAGTTTTCATTTTTGGAGGAAGCTCACTGTTTTCCATAATGGCTGTACTAATTTACATTCCCACAAGGGTTGCTTTTCTCCACATCCTCACCAACATTTGCCATCTTTAGTTTTTTTGATAATCACCATCTTAAAAGGTGTGAAGTGATAGCTCATTGTGGTTTTGATTTGCATTCCTTGATTAGTGATGCTGAACACCTTTTCATACACCTATTGGTCCCTTGTATGTCTTCACTGGAAAAAGTCTATTCTGGTCCATTGCCCATTTTTTAATTGATTTTTCTTTTTGTTATTGACCCAACACAAAAAAAGAGAACAAAATTTTCAGGCATTATGGGTGCTTCCCAGTTGATGCAGATGGTTTTGTTTTTACAATGGTACCAAAAGATAATGTTTCATGTTTTTTCTTCAGTTTGTTATAAGACCAGCAGTAGCTACTGCATGGCAGATAATTGGGAACGTCTTGGTTTGGAGGTTTACAACATAAATGAGTGGTAAGGAATTTTTTATTATTCCAAGGAAAGTATTGAGATCATAGTCCATGGAATCCAGGATTGATAGGTGTAGGAGGAACTTAAGGTGGGGATCGGTGATCTGGCATTACTTCTGATCTTGAGGGACAGGTATCTACTGTATGAGTGTTTGAATAAAAGTATTAGAGATCAGGAATTTGTGATGGGTGAATACGTTTTCTGAATTATTTACTTTTGACCATAACCGTTTGGATTATGTGAACATCTGGGATATGGGAGTAAGTCGTTAACAGGGGGTGGTTGATAATGTCGCTATTGATTTAACTTCTATGAACACCAAGTGGTCAATGGATTAAGCAAATGAGTAGTCAGAAAACACAGAAATGGTAGGATTTGGGATTTAGTAAAGGTTTGGGGACCGACTGCCCTGAGAGGGAGTGTCAGGACTTGTGCGGTTTAGAGTGACAAGGACAAGAATATAATAGAAACACACTCAAACAAGGAGGGGTGTTAACAGGATGGGGGAGGAGAAATGATCTGGAGTAGCCTTAAATTTTGACCTTGAGCTTTCTGTTCTTGATGCAACTTTGCCTGATGACATCCCAGGACACAAGTCAGATCTATCCCTGGAGGACAGAGGGAGGGTGGAAGTACAAAACAACCAGGATAATTGTCCTAAAAAGTCAGGGTTCCTTTGTCATTTGACCCAATTTCATGATTTATTTTCGTAAGGTAAGAAGAAAAGAAGGATGATAGTTACGTCTTCACAGAGGAAGCAGTGTAACTGTGGGAACCAGTCCAAACCAAAGCCTGGTTTAAGCATCTTCAACCCTTTGAGGATGTCCAGTGACATATTCAAGAGGCCGGATACTAGAATCCCATCCCATTCTGGCTGTGACGGGTCTCTGGGAGGACACTTTGGACCAGCCTCACCAGGTCTGCTGGCCCGAGAGACCGCAAGGACTCCAGGCCTGCAGCAATGCAGGAAAACTGGTAAGTCCTTTGAATCTTGCAAAAGCGTTGCAAAAACTTGCACCTAGTCACACAGGTGAATCCCTGCCAGGTGTGTTCGCAGGTAGTCTGCACTCCAGGTTCCATGCCCACTCCTGCCGGTCTTCAGATTTGGCAGAGATGATTCCAGGAGCTGATCTGGGCATTCCACAGTTCCACTGCCAACAATTTCTGGCGACTGAGGAAGGTATCAGGAAGGAGGAAAGGGCAGTGAAGAGCACAGGAGAGAGACTGGTGGTAGCACTGATGGCGGACAGACTTGCTAGTGAGGCAGAGAAAGTGAGGGGCCAAGAAGGACGTCCTGACAGCAGATGAAATGGAGCAGGCACCTCAGTGAGGTCTCTTGGCAGCGTCCCTAATGTTTCCTTGCTTTGAGCTCTTGAAACTTTAAAACATACCAATACGTTTCTTTTATTAAACTCTGCTGCGTGAAATAGAAAATATAGACAGTGGTTTCTTTCTGAGGTGAGAGGTTGAGTTTCAGGTGAGGAGAGAAAGATCTTCTTTTTTCATGCTGTTCTCTCATTTTCCTTTACTATGCACATTATTTATTTTTACTTTCAAGTCAGCAGAGAGTTATCAACGTCACGGGATGATTCAGTTTTTCCCCACAGTCACAGTAAAACCTACTTAAAGTGGATTATTCTTTTTGTGTAATATTCCAATAGATTCCAAAATATTTCAAAAGCACTTCGATGTCTATGTTCTCAAATTAGATATTTACTTCTAAGTCTCCATTTTTATGTTCTTTGTTGCATGCTACTTCAGAGTTGCATCTAAGGAAATACCAGATTTCCCTCAGTTTTTTAGATCCATATGTGTTGGAAATTTGATTCATGTAGATGGACACGGCAGTTGGGGGATCGTGCTATTATCAAAAGAGGCCTTTTCAGCATCAGTAATCTGACAAGAACCCACTGCTTGTTGGGATTCAATTGTCTATTTAGGGGATCAATCTTTCACTGTTGGCACTTCTCTTTCTCTTTGGAGGGAAAGTATGGCCTTCCCAGTTTTTTCATTACCAAACCACTTTCCTGGGTGGTTATGCTGTGTCAGGAAGGGCCTGGGATGCCGGGAACCAGAATTCATCCTCAGCTTCTGGCTGTCCTGAGAAGGCTTCCCTGACAGAGTCCAGCCTGTGTGTCTGGATGACACTTGCAGCCATCAGAAAGGAGGCGATAACTCACAAGTGCCAAGCGATTCATCTGGCCCTCGTCTTACAGGGTGTTCCCAAGGGAAGAGCTTCAAAATGCCACTTAGTAACCCTTTGAAAGCTTCTAGTCATGTGGTGGGTTCTCGGTGTGAGCTCAGAGCAGTGTCTATTCACCACCAGATGGGGAGCATTTCAGTATTTTAATTGGTAAGGCTGTGTTCATGTACGTCCATGGATCATCAGTTCCGTGGCTTTCCCTGCTGGAGCCCCCCACAACCCCGTCATACCTGATCTTTCAAAGCTCCAAACAGGGTTCACACCCCAGCAGGTGGTTGTAATGTAACCACAACACAAGACTGGGGAAAAAATCACAGACACCCAGGGTTGACACACTTTAAGGGCTTGGGCCCAGTTGCCCCATTTGGACGAGTTTGGAACACCAACACTGAGTGTGTAAACTTGAGGATTGTCCAAGACCATGGACCTCAGAAGAACACGGGCTCAGAAGTCACCTTGGACAGCAAGGGACAATGTGGGGTCACTGACTGGCCAGGATTATGGTCCCTTATCCTGGCAAAGTAGAGCTCACTCGGGATCCATCAGGCCAAGTCAGGGAGGAGGTTTGGGGCTTTCTAGGGAAATTCTGTCCTAAAGGGAATTGCATAAGGAAGGCAGGGGTGCTGAAAATCCTAGTTCACAGGGAGCAGTAATGTTTATGTAACAAGGCCCAGCTGTAGCCTTAAAAGCTGTATCACAAATCTTTCCTCCTGGATACAAATCAAGCAGGAAAAGGAATTCAGGGTCCTGGACAAGGATTCCAGCAGGATTCAAATCTAGGTCAGAGGTGAACATGGAGCCCCTAGAGGGCCCTCAGGAGGGAAAGTCCTGCCTGCCTTTAGTCCATCTGCAAATGAACTTCCGCGGGTCTTGTCCTCTCAACGTGCACATTTTGATCTTTTTCCATTGTTTTCTCCACTTAGAGCTGATATATTCCCAGAGATTGAACTAGAAAACAAGTTCCTAAAATTTGGTCAAAAGAAACCTCAAGAAGAGAAGCAGAAAACATTCCCTCTTCCTCCAGAATTAGGAAGGCAGCCCCTGCCTGTGGCATGACATGGTCCTGCGTAGTGCTGTTTTAAAGTCACCCACATTTCAGTGGTTTTTTTCTCTGCCTGTGAAAGTACCTTCAACCTTTAAATCTCAGGAGAAGGGGTGGTGGGCTGTGCCTGCACCTGGAGGAGCTGAATGATACTGAAATGAACTGGTCCTCGGTGTTAGGGGGACTTGGGATTGTCCCCACTAGCCAGAGAAGGGGCTGGCCCTTCTCCCTTCTCCCACATACAATAAGCTGATGACCCGGAAGAGTTCTTGATTCAAGGAGAAATGTGAGATTCTGTGTCTCCCTCACATGCCTACAGAAAGTGACAGAACCACACCACAAGTTCCAGGCTGTAAAGGGAACAGGACTTTAATATAATATTCAAACATGGCATTTATTATTTACAACAAATAACTACTGTCCCTCCCCAATGGGTTCATAGATGCTGGGGGATGTCAGGGAGCTGAGATGGGGTCGTCCTCTCTCTCTTGGGCTTCAGGGGACTCCAGGAATCAGCTTACAATGCTCCCCTTCCTGTCAGGTGGGAGGAGCTGGCCCGGTGCATCGCAAGCTTCCCAGCTGTGTCCCGGCTACTGAGGATGAGGCTGTGATCGGCCACTGGTATGGGGCTCGGTATTGGGGCCTGGGGGCTGAGTAGAAGTGTCGGGTTATCTTGGGGGGCCTCCCTCAGAATCATGGCCACCCACCCTGTCCCCACTGCACTGGGTGCTGCAGACCTTGTGCTCAGTGCTGTTAGCCACCAGTACCCCACTTGTCCCTGCCACGGGAGAAATCGTTTACTATCACCTATTTCACAGAGGAGGACACGGAGTCTCAGGAAGCTGAAGAGAGTCACCCCAGTCACAGGACTGCTCAGTAGTGGAGGTGGGATCCCAGTGCCAGCTATCGGACTCCCCAAGGACACGCTTAGCTCAAAGCTTTACTGAACTCCTAGGAGTCAGTCACCCCAGCCCAGACACTCACTCACCCCTGAACTTGATGATGGCGGGCTCTTCTTGGCCTTGAATATTCTGCTGGCCAACTAGATCTGGGGATCCAGCAGGCAGGACAGGCTGTAGCTACAGGGCAGAGAGGCACCTCTGAGCCTACCAGGAGCCACACCTCAGGTGTCCCCCCACTGCCTTCCCAGCAGCTGGAGTCTGGGTGTCCCAGAGTTCGCCAAGCAATAAGGCCTGGGGCTGAGCAGGGGGCCATGGAGACAGGCTGTCTGGACTGGCCAACATGGAGAGTCCACCCCTGCCCTCACTCAACTCCTGCACAGCCTCAACTATCATTCTCGTTGAGCAGCTCCATGTCCTGGAATCAGGCCCCAAATCACTCCTCCAGCTCTGGTTGTAATTCTTTGCAACCACTGGGAGCAGCAGCATCTCCCTCATGACTCAGTATTCCTGGGACCAGAGGGAAGGAGAGGATGCACACAGGGCCTGGGTGGGGGATGCTGCAGGGGCCTTGTGGGGGGTGAGGGGTGGGGCAGGGGACCAGTCCTGGCAACGCTCCGTCCCACCAGTTCTATCCAGGCTCTACCTGTTCTCAGAATGGGAATAATCAGCCCCTCCTCCAAGAAGTTATCCTTGATGCCATCCTCCCCTCAACCAACCCGCCAATTGGATGGGTCTCCCACTTCTCTGTTATCGAAGTCTTCCACTCAATGTAAGATACAGGGGGTGGAACCAGGGACTGTTCTGCCCAGAGGGTCTCTGATTTCCACCTCCTTCCCCTCCCCTGCAGGGAGTGCCACAGCTGCTCACCTCAGTCCCTTTCTTAAGGTTGATCTCATTCCCCTGGAAGGTGGAGAGCCAGAGTCCATCAGACAGAATGCCATAGACTGACTAGCCCCTTATGTCCACCCCTTCTCATGGTGCACGACTGCCAGGTCCCCAGAGGGGGCGGAGCATGCAGAGAAAACAGGACTTGGACCTAGGCCGGGCTCTGGGCTCCAGAGAAGGAGGACATGGGGGGAGGCTGAGGGACCTGGCAGCACAACCCTCTCTGATGATAGACTTGGAGGCTGAGGCCTCAGGCAGAGGGGACTGCTCAGCAACTTATGTGCTGCCTGACTTGGGGGGGGCCGACCCCTCTCTCCCTCCATGGGGAGCATGGGAGTTAGAGGCTGAGTCCAGCTCAGATAAAACCTCACGCGGCTGTGCCATCAGGCAGCTCTGAGTTTCCCCAGCCTGGGGAACCGGAATGGGTGTCTCAGGTGGAGCCTCTGTTCACTCATCTCTAAGATGGGCCTGATGCCCCAGCTCCCAGGGGCCACTGCGAGGCTCCCAGGAGAGATGTGTCAAGTGCTGAGAGCTCGGAGCACATTTCGGGGGCTCCCGCATCCCAAGGTTCAGGATCGTGGTCCTTCCTGCCTGGCCTCAGGTTCACCCACCTCGAGATAATCACCCATCGCCAGACACAGCATAAGCAGGTCACCAAGGAAAGTGCCAAGATAGGGGACGACACCTTGTGACATTGGGGTGCGGGTGGGATGAGCCCTTGCTCTCAAGTCGACCCCCTGCAGACCCTCCCCTGAAAAGTCCACAGCCACAGCCTCCTGGCCCACCCCAGGGTTCCCACGGGG